>NC_046188.1:65841212-66573712 GCF_011004875.1 Balearica regulorum gibbericeps
TGCAAAATCCCAAAGCACTGCCAAAATAATGATCTTGCTTGTCAGATCACCAGGAAGGAGGTTGTCTGGAAGAAGAAACAGCTCTGTAAACTCTTTTTCAGTAAACTATTTATTGAAAAAAATCACTATTTCAATTACTATTGAAATAAAATCTTGTGCCAAGCCCTTGACTGAAGAGGCAGAAAAGGGGGACAAAGATATTGTTTTAAACCAGGATTCTTAAACCTTATTCTCCCTGAAAGTTTGTGAGGGTCACTCTTGAGGACACCTTAGGTGGGCTTTTGTTTTATCCCCCAGTGTCATAATAGGTGATTCGCAGCAACAACTGGGCAAGTCTCTTGAAAAATCATACAGTTGGGCAATTTGAGAATTTAGATGTAGTGTCTATGTGTTGACACATTAAATATGTATCTTTGCTGAATCTTGCACTCCAACCTGTAAATATTCCCCTATCCCAGCTAAAACTACATGAAGTTGGATTGACAATACTTTAGAGATCATTTTGCCTTGGAGATATACCCAGCAGTGGCTAAATATCTATTTTATGAAACGGCCTTATTCTTTTTTGTGCACGTAACTCCAGACCTAGGTTGTGTGCACAACGTAGTTATTATGTCCTCTTGAGAACTCTGTTACACAATGGTGTTGAAAGGAGTAGCTGTAATGCTCCGTAATGCTAGAAGTTCACAGAATTTCTTCCTGTTTCATCCTGATCTATATTGCTTACATCTTGAACGATATTTTAATTTCCTGAATGGTGGGCTGGTTTGGTAATTTCTGTGCTATAAAACAAACATGGCAGAAGTTGAACTGTTGGATCAGATCTTGGCTCTGCATCACTATGACAGCACGAAGACTGTTTTTCTTTCTCGGTTTGTGTCTCAAAGAGAACAGGCTTGAGCTGAAACATGCTAAATAATGCATACATCTGAGCAGAACATACACATTCACATGGAAGATCACTCTCAACCAGCCTGTGCTTCTTGGAAATAGAAATCTGGAACTTTGGGCCAAGATCACAAGGACAAATAGAAGAATCTAGCAGGAAGCTGGCTGCACAGGCAAAATAAACTATGACTCTGGATTTTGTCAAGCAAAGTTGTGTAGCTTGCCCACTACTTCACCTGAGTGTGATATATGACAGCTTAGAGCTTGTAAATTGGGCTACTCTCTTTCAGATGCCCCCATTCGGTTGCTAGAACATTATTACATTCTTTGCCAATAGCCTAATAAGCACAAGAAATGATACATAACAGAGGACAGAAGTTGCACACTAATTTTTCAGGGTGATTTCTAGTTTTAAGCCAAACTGGAGATACTTTGCCTAGAAATCTCTGCACTAACACAGATGATTAAATACTCTAATGACCTGCTGAAAAACTAAGTGTTTGGAAAGTTGTTAATTGCTTTCAGAGAAGGTAACAAAGGTCATTTAAAAAAAAAAAAAAAAAAAAAGCATAAAGGTATCTGAAAACTGCACTTTTTTGTAATAAGGAATATCTTGGGTTTAAGCATATAAATTCATGGTGTTAAGTCTAACGGCAATGTCTGATTTTCAGACAATCCAAGGTGTGTTTGTCTCACGTGTGGCAGGGCAGGTTCATGGTCGTGTTGAAGCTGTTGCTTCAGCCCTCTAGTGGTAAAGGCCACCAAGGCACTAGAAGTGAAGTCGGTTCTTCGGTTCTGCTGGTATAGCGGATTGCACGGGGAAAAAAAACCCACAACACGAGGTGATTTGCAGTTAGCATATATGGCTATTGCATGGCTGGAAATTTTCCCGTTACATTACATAAAGGTTTGTTTATTTCCTCTGTTGTCTCTTTTCTGTCTAAAATCTACATTGTTTTTAATATTAGCAACTAGATTAAAAAAAACCCCAAACAACCTAATAAAAATCCACCTAATGGTAAATGCCTTTTAAATCATGAAAGCAATGATATTCATAGTATTATTTTTTATATATATCTGTGGAGAAATTTGACAGTATCAAATACATTCATCTTAAACATAAATGGGGTTTCTTATCTTCTTCCCCGATATTACAGGAACATCTGTTCCTTTGAATTCCTGTACTGCTCCATGAGTCAAATGTAAAGGATCCCGAAGGACTTCAAGCCATCTGTCATGTTACAGAGACAGAAATGCACCTACCTCTGGGGGTGAGCCAGAGCAGCAATTCTCTTAGTACACAAGCAAGCTATGCAACACTTGGTGAGTGGGATGCAATTACCCACAATGAAATTTAGCCAAGGATTGCAGCATATCATCCTATCTTTTATTAATATGATAGTTAATGATCTTTCATATCATTAATCTATCATTATTTTATTGCTCCATGATGTCCACCATTGGGCTGTTTAACAGCTTAGGCAAGGCTTTTAAGCAAGAGTCAGTTTGTTCTTAGTGACAGTCAGGTCTCTTTTCACTGCATGAAAAACCTTAAGGGAAATGTACAAACTGAAGACTTTTTATTGCTAGAATTAGAAAATCAGAACCAGCTTTTCTAAGGGCTGCAGTTGTCCTTTCTTTTCTGTTGACTTGTCTCTTAACATTATTTTAAAATGTATTAAGAGAAGTTTGGAGAGGAATTTCTGTTGATTCAGATCACAGATCACACTGATTTGAACAGAGCTTAAATCTACTATAGACATTTGTTTGCTAGGAGAACTGCTAAAGAGATACGAAAGGTAACTTCAGATACATCATTTGATCAGGAAACTATTCCTGGCAGGGAAAAACAACACAACATAACTCATGATAGGTATTTGGAAAATTGTTGTGCTTAGTACAACAGAGAACTGACATCTGACTTTGTGAGCAGACTCTTGGACTACAGCGTTGGGTCTGGCATTGATATTGCAGCCTGAATTTGTCACTCCTTTTTTCCACACCTCAGGTTTTTTTTGGATATGAAAAAGGGAGAATAATCCTTCTTTAGGAGAAATATTTATTTGTCAGTAGACTAAATACATAAAATACATACAATGCTGTGTAGGAAGAATGTATGAAGATTCCATTATATGTAAAGCAGTTTCTCTAAGCAGAATCACATACAAAATTAGTAATTAGTAATCTGGATACACAAAGGATAATTTTCTAGTGATACAGACAGCCAAGACATTTAGCCTTCACTACGAGACTGCCAAAACAGGTTCCAGTGATGTAAGGACATTTGTGTGTTTTCAACTGCTCTATCATAGCTTTTCTACGTAGAAGGATACTGAGACTGTGTGTACAACCATAGTGAAAAATAAATAAGGAGAAAGCATATGTCTTTAGCTGATGTTTGGGGTTCGTGGAGTGTGTAGAAAGGTATCAGTGATTCTCATGCCTTCCCAAGAAAGAACCTGTTTTTCACTGAGGTAGCCTTCCATTCATCCCATATTTCCTTCTTTCGTTTTATTTCTTGACAACCTGACAACCATCACATGACTTCAAGACTGAATGTGATCACATTTCATTGCTTAAATTTCCTTGGAATAAGCCTCATAGAATTGTCTCCAATCTGGATCCAAAATAGGAAGATAAGGAATCTGGGGGTTTCTTATGTCATATGTTTGCATCTGCATCAGATAACACTAACCCAAGCTAGCAATGCTGCCATAGCCTCAAATGACTATCATTGCAATAAAAAGACTCCCTACATTTTATTTATAACATAAAATCAAATATTGCTTGTTGCACGAGCATGAGAATGAATGCATCTGGATCCCCGAGGCTTCCTGTCTTCAGTAACCCTAGCTTTCTACTACCCTCTCCTCACACCAGGCCTTGGTCAGGATCTATGAGAACTCCAGTCCTCCTCTGCATGGTCCCTGACGCTTTCCTGTCAGTGTGATCAGTTCCTGTCATGTCATCAGCATGCCTTTCCCCCCTCCCTCACCTTGTCTCTTTTATTTTTCTTCACAAAACCGTTTTTGGTAAACCATTTTTCTGAAAATTGTAGGGAACTTTTAACTCTAGGATAGTTATGTTTCTAGCAAATTTCACCAAACTAGATTCAAAAGTGATTATGAAGCAGAATGGACATTAAAAAAAAAAAAAAAAAAAAAAAGTAAGTGCCATCTCATTAGAAAACTGGACTGAAACAATCAGCATTAGATGTTGTTGTTTTTGTTGATCTCATGTTCCATTAATAGCGGAAGTTATCATTGATATTACTCTATCGTTTGAGAAACAGTTCCTGTGCTTTGTATAAACCACAAAGGTCTCACCTTTGCTAGATATCTTCTATGGACAATATGTCCACGGGTTTGAAGGCATAAAAATCCAAATGTTCTTTTTCTTACTACAAGATATAAAGGAAAACCAAAGACTGTAAAAGGTTTTGAGGGAATCTGAGCACAGAACCACTATTACTGTTGGTTTGTTGAATACATAAGATGTTCCTCATCCCCTGGAAACATGAGAGCAGTACATAATTCAAGATGACAGGAAAACCTCTACTTTATTTTAGGGCACTGCTAATGAGCGATTACATTATGTTCCACAGGGCAGGGAGGAAGACTGGGGTATCACATAGCTAGCTTTAGGCCAAAGCACTCTACCCATCCATTTCAAAATACCTGTGATCTCTAAATGTAAATAAAAATATCAAGTTCTCAGTTCAGATCCCTTTTCTAAATGTCAGTTTCTCGATCTCAATCTCAAGCTTAGGTTTTGTGTGCATTTCATTTTATAATCTGGTGTTTAAGAGTAAATATTTTATATCTCTTTTTTCTTATTTTTTGTTACAAATAAATTATCACAGAGCTGGTGGATTAACTACTCGGTTCCACTACAGGAAGCTGTGGCTCCAAAGGCCATTGTGTAGTGCCATGGAGTGATACTAGCTCTGACAGCTACACTACAGTGGCACTGCTCTGGCATGGTTAGGTTTACAGGCACAAACTGAAATGGGTGGAGTGCTTCTGGACCCTTATTTAGCACCTTAATTTTATATATAGATATAACAGATTAAGGACAGGCACATCCACACATTTAAGAGCATGGTCCTGATTCACTTCCAAGCCTGTCTTTTCTCTTGCTTCCCAAGTTCCTCTGGATGTAGTCAGCCAGAAATTCAGATGCTTCAAGGAATGCCTCTGGCTTGTTCAATTCCGTCTGAGTCAAACCGAGCCCGTCGATTCTTGTGTGACTCAGTCGCTGTGTGACCAGTTCTGATGTCCTGAGCTATTTCAGGGCTTCTTCTACAGGGGAAGAGAATTTTAATTACATATTTAGTGGTCTATTACAAGACTTGGAAGTTCAAACTCTTCAAAAGACTTATGCTCAACTTCAGCCCTTACCAGGCTTTGGATTTGCTTGTCTGTCTCTTAAGTTGGCATTTTCATCATGAAAGCCAGGACAAGTTTTTCTGTCTCTTGGTTTTCAGCCCAACAGCCCCCTCAGCTTAACAGATGACATCTACTGGGCCTTCACCACAGACTTTTACTGCTTTTTATGTCTGATTATTACAACTCCTTCTGTACTTGAGGCACTTTTTGGCTCCTCTTATGGCCAAGATTTTCTGGCTTCTTCCTTTTTCTACCCAAAGGGCACTGTTTTATGGGCAGTTCTTAGCTGGCTTTTTTTCTCAGAGCTGGATAAGTGATCAGAATTACCATTAGTGCTATCTCTGCATGCTGTGGTGTATGATCTATGAATCCCACTCTATTTGCCAAAGCAAATACTAAAGTGTAGATAGAAAGCTCTTATAAGGCGATGCTACTTATTCTCTGTTTTAGTGCTACAGAAACTTCTCAATCTGTTAGAAAATAACAGTTTAAAGGGGGGAAAAAGACAAATGTCAATGTCTCTGTTTGGGCTGTATTCCTGCCTAACTCAGCAGGAGGCATGTCTCTGCTGAATATCAGGAAAGGAATTCAGGATTTGGCCTTCTGTATGGAACTAACTTTAATGTACACATTGCATTTTACCAGTGGTCTATCTTTAGCTGGGAACCCCTCCATACACAGTTTCACATCCTCTGTGCTCTCCTTTCAGAAGTGATGCCAGTTCCTCAAAAATTGTCTTACCATTTGGTTGTTCTAAAGCCCTGTTGAGGATTAGCTATTTCTTAGACATTAAGCCTGCTTTATTAACGAATAATATGCATTACGCTATAGCCAAGCAAAGATCAAAATGGAGATGTATATAAATACGTAAGAAAAGGTAGGCTACAAGCACAGTTCTATTGCTGTTCACCAGATGTCCTGAGATCACACCCTGGGGGCTGCAGCTTGGTAATTAATTTCTGCGGCACATAACTTGTTAAATTTAGCTGTTTGTTTTCTTGTTCTCTCTCACTTAATATTTTCCTACAGTTCCAAACTGTAGGTTTTGCTTTCTATATAACTCCAATACATTCACTGGGGCTATTTCCAGAACAAAGGATCTAAATTTTCTTACAGTGATCTGAATCATGCCATATGTTTTCTGTGCAGATCATTTTTTCCCCTTATCATGATAGACTGACTTTAAACTCAGTAAGGAAGGTACCAGTTGTACCTATTTTTCGTTTTCAAAGAATCATAGAATGGTTTGGGTTGGAAGGGACCCCAAAGATCATCCAGTTCCAACCCCCCTGCCACAGGCAGGGACCCCTTCCACTAGACCAGGTTGCCCAAACCCCCATCCAACCTGGCCTGGAACACTCCCAGGGATGGGGCATCCACAACTTCTCTGGGCAACCTGTTCCAGTGCCTCACCACCCTCATCGTGAAGAATTTCTTCCTTATATCTAATCTAAATCTACCCTCCTTCAGCTTAAGTTTTGTTTTATTTTGTTTCATTTTGGAGTGATGCATGTGTCCTGTAATTGGCCTGAGACTGCCAATTCATTCACAGCTAACATGTTGTTATGTATTCCTTTTTTTTCTGGATGTCTTCTGCTTTCTGAAGGGCTGAACACCTCAGAAGCATTACAAAGGCTAGCCCCTGTGGCCTTTGAAACAACAGGGTTCATGTGGTTTTGTTTTTTAAATTCTGTAGGAATAATCATATAATAACCAAAGCTCTGCAATAACTACGTATCCCCTAACTGAATGGCTGGAAAGTAAGTAGTCCCTAAAAATCCATTCTGTCAGTCATGTTTTACTCACTTCCAAAGTCTCCTTTAGTATAAGGCCCCCACGGCTCATGGAAACACCTTTCCCTGGAGGTACCTTATCTTTACTAAAAATCTCCATGGAATCCATGAGTTCAATTAGTCTCATATTACTGAGTCACTCTTGGTGAATTGAGTTGGTCTTCTGCTTTCACAGACAAATTTACTTGGCAGGCTGCCCATTTCTTTCCATTTATGACAAGAATATTAAACACTCTCTGAATGGTGTGTGCTCCATCATCAGTGCACATCATAAATCATTGAGAGGTACTTTTGCATCTGGTTAACATTACACCTAAGGGCTTTGCGCAGTGCACGCTTTCCTGGTCTACATGGGCATCTTTCCTTTGCTCGTGTCTTGTGCCTTGGCTAGTGTTCTCCAAAAGGCTTCATAAATCAATTGCTTGTCTTTCAAAAGCTGACCTATGCTCTCCAGCACTTCTAATAGACTTCAAAATGATCCTCATTAATCCTTCTTCACTAAAAGGATGGGTGACCAATCGTACAGCCTGAAGGAGTTGGGAAAATATGACCAGTGAGGGAAAGAGAGAGCAGGATTCTCTCTTAAGTCCATGCGGAGCTTGGGGGAGGTCAGATAGTGTAAAAGACAGCCCAAGTTTCTCTACGCAAACTCAATCTCAGGGAATATGACCTTAAATACAATTGGACTTTCTCACGAGTGCTAGCATTTTTGCAGGAAATCTCACAACGATTCACGTTCTGGAATTGCTACAGGCAGGTTATCCGCCTAAAAATAGACCATAACTAGGCCTTTTGTGGGAGGTGAAGGGACTTTCTGTTTCATAAATATATTCCTTTTTTCCAAAATACTCTATGCCTCATTATCCCATGCCTCAACTAACTCATTGCCCTATAGTAGGGTAATGACCAGTTTACAGATCCAGTGGTTCCCAGTGCATGAATGAATGTCTCTTTATCAGCAGAAGTGGGATGGCAAATGTACAGGACAGCTGAACCACCTTCTTCTCCAAGATTTGTCTTTATTTAATCCTTGTTATTTCACGAAAGGTTAGAGGGACATAAATAGAAAAAGATCACTTTCAAAATTAAAATAATTCTAAACAGTTGATCATGTTGCTAAATACTTATGCCCACTTCTGATACCCTTAACAAATACTTGACCAAAGTCTGATTTCATCAGTTTTTCTACTAGTAGCTACTTGAAAAGAAACCAGGCTCAGAAGTTCTTAGTTCTCTGTGCTTCAGGAAGGAAGACTGAGTAAACTGAGCAGGTGCAAGAAATTTTTTCTTCTTGATTACATTCAAATACTTGATACTTCTCAGCATTTTTTTATTTATTCTTTAGGACTGAATTGGCCTGAAAATAGTTCTCCAGTTAATATGAATAGACTACTAATCATATATAATCTGCCTGATATTATGGCCACATGGCAGCCTGCAAATGCAAGTAGCTGAAATGCAACTTGAATGTGGGAATTGGTAACTCAGTCTTGCAGAACAAGATGGAAGATCGAGAATCACAAGAAGTGGGAAACTTTTTGCCTTTGATGATAACCAAAAATAATGAAATCTTCTGTTCTTAATATTTTAAAATATTCCCAAAAGCATACTTAACAACCACTTAGAAAATTTAGTATGATTTAAAGTTTTTTTCAGTTTAAAAACTGTTCACATAGAGGTTTGTTTTTCATGAAAAGCCCTATTTTAGAAAAATTGGGTTAACAACCAGGAAATAAAACTAAGGGAAGAATTTCATTTGCCAAAAATGGTGGGTCAAAATGTGCCAAAATGGTGGGTCAAAATGTGCTAACTCATTTCACTGGCATTTTTAATACTACATAGGATGTATGAAAGCAATAAAAAAATAAACGAACAAATTTTGATGAAGAGATCAGTTGTGAGTCTTCAAAAGAAAATTTCGAAAGCGTAATTTTTTCAGGGTTTTAGATTTTTTGTCAGTTCTACTCACTGCCTATTTTGCTCCATTCGAAATTGCAGAATATTAAGAGTTGGAGATGTACAATTGCGGTGCCTGCAGCCAAAGGCAAAGGTAGGGACTTGGAGAATGAAGAACCACCCGCTGTAGGAGAAGATCAGGCACGAGACCATCTAAGGAGCCTGAAGGTGTACACGTCCATGGGACCTGATGAGATGCATCTGTGGGTCCTGAGGGAACCCCATGGGATGATTTTTAAGGTCCCTTCCAACCCAGAACATTCTATGATTCTATGATTATATGATTCTATGATTTGTTGTCCAAATTAGTAGTCTTTAGAATATAAGTACAAGTGTCAGCGTATGTCTTACATATATGGTGTAAT
The DNA here is from genome assembly GCF_011004875.1 of Balearica regulorum gibbericeps. NCBI lineage: Eukaryota > Metazoa > Chordata > Aves > Gruiformes > Gruidae > Balearica > Balearica regulorum. The sequence continues at coordinate 65,850,603 of NC_046188.1, forward strand.
CCCATCTTGGGAAGTCAATAGGGCTTTGCTGTTGGTTTCAATGGCAGAAATGTATTCATCTCTTCAGCTAATATTGTGGGAGGCTGGAATTATACTGGTTATACAGGTGCCCTTTGCTGCTGACTTTTCTGAACTGCGCTGTTACAAAAAGAGGAGGCTACTCTGATAGCAACGTGTTCTCAAAAATCCCCACCAGCTCAGAAGCAGAAGAAAGGATTGATGCAAGTATTTAGGCTGCATGCTGCCATCTGCAGAAAGTATTCTCCCACCCAATGGGTTTTCTAGCAATGGGCCACCATGGTCTTGAAAAGATGCAAGTTTTTCTTCACGAGTGTTAAGGGAAACAAAGGAAAGCAAAAATGATCAGATCGGAATACCTAAGGTTGGTGAGTTTATTCGTTAAGAAAATGAAAGGAGGGCTCCATTTGCCAGTGACCTGATGCTGCTGCAGTTAACAGTAGCAAGTACCAAGGACAGGCAGTAAACAGCCAGAAACTGTAGCTCAAGGAAAAGGGGAGTGTTGGAGAGGTGAAGCCAGAAACTGCATAGATGCAACAAATAGTGGTGGTGTTTGGCCACAACTGAGCACTGACAACAGAGGGGACTGGCACACTGGTCAGGGTAGTCATTGTCCATACGGGGAGGCAAATCAGAACCCACCACTGTTTGACACTCTCAAGGGTTTCAGTGGATGCATCAGGGCCAAATAGTGATCCATGCTCTGACATGTGACAAAATAGATGGTACTGTAGTAGCACACATGGTAAAATGTCCTGGTTATCTTGCCAAAAAAAAAAAAAAATACAGTGGAGCTGGCTTACATGGCAGACAATCAGGAAGGGAAGGGTTAGGAGCCACAGGGTTTCAGCTAAAACAAGGCTGCAAGGGAAAATCGTGTTCTCTGAGTCCAGCATTTCCCCTGGAAGATGAAAATCCAGAAAACAGAGATGTTCAGTCAGCCCCACAGATGGGATGAAGAAAGAGACCCTGGAAGGGGAGTCCTGTGAACAGTGTCCAAGATGGTATCTGCATTCCCACAAAAATCTGTCTCTGTTTTCTGTCCAAATGCAGAGACATAAAGCATGATGTTTCCACTTTACATGACATATGTCTCCTCTCTGCATTACAGGAAACATGAACATCTTGTGATTGCATGTATCATTATTGCCAGTTCTGAGACGAGATTTATGGTGGGACTGTCTTCATACTTTTTATGTGTTTGACTTCTTACTGACAAATCACTACGGTCTGATCAAAGGCATTAAAATCGACAGAGAAATTCCTACCTACCGCTTTGGATTGGCCCTATCAGAACACCTCCAGGCCCAGCTGCTGTTCCAGAATGCTTTAAAATGTGACAAGGAACATGTTCTTCAAAGACAACGATCCCATATCACTTGCTTTTCTTATGCTAAATAGTATCAACCCTTTTGCAGGATAGAGGTTTAATTATAAAGTTTCAGAATGACTGAAAATTTTGTGCATTGTGTGCCAAATATATGCCAAATAATTGGCATTTATTGCAGAATGAAGAAACTCGCCAAGGTAGCCTTGTAGGAAGTTGTAATTGTTCTCTCCACAAAAGAAACTGAAGTGACCTTGCTCGGCATTTGCCCCATCCTCATCAGACACCCTGAGCTTTTTGGAAAAGCGCTTGCTCCTGTGACTGTCTTTGTGCCCAGGAATGAGTCAGGTCCCTGCAATGACAGACGCATGAATAAATCACTGATGAGTGGTGTGTGCGCAGGAGATGAGGAGGCTGCTCCGTGCCCAGGGAGGTGTCTGGTTACGCTGGATAGACATTTGAAGCAGAGTTTATCCTAGCACTGAAAGTGAAGCAAATGCTCCAAATGCTTTCTTTGCATTTAATTTCTTCCAGGTGCAAAAGCAGAGGAAAGCCTGCTTTTCCCTTCCCTGCAGAATCAACGTCTTGGATGCCTCATTTCAGTTCCTGCATTAACTGCTAATAAAATTGGCTCCTCTCTCCTAGGCAGGGGAGACTTGCTGACAGACTAGCATTTACGTTTAAAAGCTTCTTCTACACATCTGAGCATTAACAAGTCTCCATAGCAGTTTCTCTACATGGTCTGGCTTCAAGCCTGTCTGGTGCCTCAGTTTTTCTGTCTTCTCCAGTTCATGAGCCTTTTATGCTTCCATTTATTCACCCTCCCCCTTTTGAAGATAAAGTCATTATATCAAGGACTTCATAGTTCCTTGCCAAATTCAGTTCCCTCCACATGTTCAGGAGGTAACCCTAGCACTTTGAACTTACAGTAAAAGTACAAAGCACGTTTCTTTCTGCATTGATTTCCTCTACCCATGTCACCTCCTTCAGCTCTAATCACAGCAGTGACCCCATTAACTAGATCATCATCTTTTTACCAACCCCAGAGAGAGTACTTTCATTTGGTAAAAAAGTTGAATGTTGTTCATTGGTACGTGGTGGCTCAGCACATTGTGGCATCTTCTAATTAAAACACGAGTCATTGTGACAGGCTGGTTGTAGTCACATAATAATTTGTTATTTTCACATGAGTGCACAACAAAAAAATATACTAAAAAAGCATCAAGCCACTTATTGCTTACCATAAAACACACAGGATCTTCTTGTTCCTGCATTCAAAACATGAGACTTTTCTACTTAGAAATCTTTGTGAAAAATCCTGTTATGGTGATATAGCAGACTGTCCAATTTAAAAAAAGAAAAAGAAAAAGAAAAAGAAAAAGAAAAAGAAAAAGAAAAAGAAAAAGAAAAAGAAAAAGAAAAAGAAAAAGAAAAAGAAAAAGAAAAAGAAAAAGAAAAAGAAAAAAAGAAAAAGAAAAAGTAGGGGGCTGGAATGTTTGTCTTTTCCCAAGAAAACACCCCTGGCACACCCCACAGGATCATCTCCCATTGTTTCTCTGTCCTGAACCTTTGTTTCTCTGTCCTGAACCTAAACACACCAGCTTCAGTGGAGTTGCCGTGGCAGGAAACACAACTAACACAGGGCGCCTTGAGTTCTTGGCTGAGATATGTAAGGAATATTTCTCAAAATGTTCATGGAATGTGGCACCAACATGAATATCCTTCTCCTCAGCACAATTCTATACCTCCCTACCATATGACCCCTCACACTCTGCAGCGTCTTGGGAGGATGCTCTGGAGTCATGTGAATCCCACTTCTAGCTGAGAAACTGAAACCCGTGCAAGGGCATCTCTGCTAGCAGATGAGTGGAAGTGTGACCTGGTGCCTAGGATTCAGTGCTTGGTACTGCTGCCACATTATCTCCTTCACTGCTTCCAAGGAAGCCAAAAAAAGCTGTCATGACACAAAGGCAATCCTATGTGAAAGGAGAAAGCAGGGATTCCTTCCTGACTGCAATGCACTAGCAGCTTGCTGAGAGCAGCATGAAGGCTAGACACCTTAAAATTAATAGAGTGCCATTATATAGTGAGCTGTATGGAAATCTCTTGGCCCATGTATTTCATGGAATCATAGAATCATAGAATGGCCTGTGACCATCCAGTTCCAACTCCCCTGCCATGGGCGGGGACACCCTCCACTAGACCAGGTTGCCCAAAGCCCCATCCAACCTGGCCTTGAACACTGCCAGGGATGGGGCATCCACAACCTCTCTGGGCAACCTGTGCCAGTGCCTCTTGTCTGTTACCCCTTGTCCTATCACTCCATACCCTTGTAAACAGTCCCTCCCCAGCTTTCTTGGAGGCCCCTTCAGGTACTGGAAGGCTGATATAAGGTCTCCCTGAAGCCTTCTCTTCTCCAGGCTGAACAACCCCAACTCTCTCAGCCTGTCTTCATAAGAGAGGTGCTCAAGCCCTCTGATCATCTTTGTGGCCTCCTCTGGACTTGCTCCAACAGGTCCATGTCTTTCTTGTGTTGGGGGTCCCAGAACTGGATGTAGTACTCCAGGTGGGGGTCTCATGAGGGTGGAATAAGGGGAAGAATCCCCTCCCTTGACCTGCTGGTCACACCTCTTTTGATGCAGCTCAGGACTTGGTTGGCTTTCTGGGCTGCAAGTGCACACTGCCGGCTCATGTCGAGCTTCTCATCTACCAACAGCCCCAAATCCTTCTCCTCAGGGCTACTCTCAATCCATTCTCTGCCCAGCCTGCAGTTGTGCTTGGGATTGCCCTGACCCATGTGCAGGACCTTGCACTTGGCCTTGCTGAAATTCATGAGTTTTGCATGGGCCCACCTCTTGAGCCTGTCAAGGTCCCTCTGGATGGCATCCCTTCCCTCCAGCGTGTTGACCGCACCACACAGCTTGGAGTCAGCAAACCTGCTGAGGGTGCACTCGATCCCACTGTTCATGTCGCTGACAAAAATGTCAAACTGTTTCAACTGTTGGGGGTTTTTTTGTTGTGTTTTGGTTTTGGTGGGGGTTTTTTGTTTTGTTTTGTTTTGTTTCTTAACCTGGATCTTTGTTAGAGACATAGTGAAATCTTGGCCACATCTGAAAATAGTAGTACAATTTCCATCAGTATAGATGGAGCCAGGATTTTATATGAAGAATAATATAGACGCCACAACCAGAAAACTGGCTTAAATGTAGCGTTACTGTTTGCTGACACTCTACTAATGGGCTAACGTCAACAGAAACCTTTATTCAAGAGAATCCGATAGCAAAACTGTCTGTTGTGATGAAGTTGTAACATGGCAGAGAATCCAGCCTTCCTATCAGTTTTCCCTGCTAAAACCTTCTGTCTGGAGTATTTTTATTCCTTTTTGAAAACATATTAAAAGAGCCAGCGAGCATGCGGCGCATGCTTCTTGAACATTGGCTTCCTATTACATTGTACCAAGCACTAGTTGAGACAATTAGCAAAAGCCGTAAGTACGGGAGATGCATGGAACTAGGGGCTATCTGATACAAAACTTTTCTAACATGGCTTTTCATTGCTGAGGATGGTATGGTCCAGATACACTAGCAACATCAAGCATTTAAAACTCACTGTGGTATGGAAGGGACAACAGAACAGTTTTTAAAAGGCTCATTTATTTAATGCCTCTGACTACAGAAGTAGTTACGACGTCCCCTACATCTTTCAGTACCAAAACTGAAATGGTGAATAGCATTGGATGTTCAGAACACCCAAGGACAAAGCTAGGTCAGCCAGCAATTTAAATACAAATGTGTTTCTGACTAGCTAGCAGCACTAGTTTGTTGAGGAGTTGAAAAAAGAACTAAAAAGAATCATACCCTTCATAAATGTTTCAGACTGACTCATTTCTGACTGAGAAAGCATAGTCACTAATTATTGCAGGAGAATGTGCATATGTGCCTTCCAAAAATTGATATGGCTGCTGAATTTCACATCCTACTCATCTCCCAGCAGATTTCTTGGTACACATGCTTACATAAAAAAAACTTCCTGAGCTGCATCTGAATGATGTAAGTGTTGGGTAGAGACAACTGATTATTTAAAACCAGAACAAGATTTAATTTAACTATCCCTTTTTAAAGATGCCAAGACAATGCTGCAGAGCTGTTGTGATGACCCTGAGCACACAGGCAGACAGAAAAGAAATAGTAGCTGTGGTTTAATGAGGTTAGAAAATAATTCAAATATTCTGGAAATTATTGTTCTCATTCACATGGTAACGATGACAATTTTTTTCCCTTTACCTCTTTCCATCTGTTTAAGGAAGGCAGGATTTTCATGTCTAAATGAGTCCTTTCTGAGGACTGCTGCCTTTTCCCTCTCTTGGTACAGTCTCTTTGCCACACTAGATGTCAGGAACCCCGACGCCATCCCCTGCGTCTCTCAGCCATGCGTCGTTCTAGACCTCCTTACAGTTATAAGCTGGGTTCTCAGATTGCTGGAGCTGCCGCTGGTACAGTAGTGCTGACCTCAGTGTATATTCAGTGCCATATTTAAGATGTTATTTTTGGAAACACAAGTTTTCTTTTAATTTTGAACATTTTGAGGAACGTTAGACAAGATTTTAGTTGTTGCAGAGCCCACACATCTGAGATAGGCACAAAATGTGCAGACTTCAGATTTTGGGGTTTCTTCCAAATCTTGCCATTGTTTTCCACTGATCTGCTAGTGAATGGGTTACATTTTTCTAGTCCTGTAAGACAATGTATTTTACACCAGTTTGATTGAGATGCACATCTTCAAAACATTTCTTCTTTCAGTGCTCTGTATCATCTTTTGCATAAACTTATTTTTAGAAAGACCTGGGTCGACAAAGACACTGAGCAAATTAGATGCCTTAGCTATTTTTACATTGCAAAAAGTACAACCACCAAACGTTTGGTGCAGTTTTTCATTTATGGCACAGGATAAATGAAGGAATTAAGACTTTCAAAGGGTATCTACAATTTCTGATCATAGGGACAAGTAGGCATGGCCCAGGATTTGCAAACGTCTGACAAGTTACCATGCTAATCTTTCTTATAAACTGTAATTGGTTTTGGACAACATCGTACCTCCAGTTAAACTTCACTACCTGCAGGATTTAACCTCCAAGAGCAGAGCTGGAATTTGCCTGAAAGCTTTTAGCACTTTCATGATACCTTCATAGGCCCTATACCCTGCATAGTAACAGCACCTGTCTTTGCCTGTCCTTGTTTTCCCCTCCCTTCTTGCTTCCCTTTGGCTACTACTTTCTTGTTCATCTTTAATGCTTTATTTTTCCTTTTGATACTTAATTCAGTAACCTCTCCCACTTTAGTAACCAGCACAGCAGTAGTAGCATAATATATAATCACACCTTGCTTGGTTTGGTCTTTTTTTCTTCTTTTAATTGTAGACAAGATTGTCCTCTCTCTCTCATGCTTTTCTATCATTTCATTACTGCTCTTGCATCTGTCTTAATTTATCATTTCAAAGTTACAAAGGAAATGACCTACCACGTCTGGCAGGTGATGCTGTTCCCAGAGAATTTCTGATAACGTGGTATAACAGGAGTGATGTAAAATGTGCTGTTGCTGCCTATTGAGAGCAAGTCATTAACTTGAATCCAGATTCTCTGTGATTTAATCCAAAGCCCTACACCGATGCCAGAAGAGAGTTTTAAGAAAGATTAAAATATGTACAGGTATCCATGAACAGCAAGACTTTACCAGTCCCTTGGAAAAGCTTTAGCTCTGCTGTATGTTCCGGAGTATGGGCTCAAAGCTATTTAAGTGCACGTACGTGAACTACTGACGCCGCATGTGCGAACTGCGTGTGTGACTGACTGAGAACTCGAGAAGTCACCTCAGGTCCTGGCATCACAAGAATAAAAACTGTACCCAAAGGATGGGGGAAAAGCAGCCTGGCTGAAAAGGAATGTGTGTTCGCATACTGTCTGGACCGCACCTAAAGGAAGGGTGAAGTGCCAAGTCTTTTTCACTGAACTGTGGTCTTCCAATCTAAGGAATTTACAAAACTAAACTCCCTCATGGGTGATCACACGCTCATGCCATCTCTGCCCAGGTGCATTGCCTACCACATATGCAGAACTTAGTACAGGTTTTCCTTGGTAATTCATTCTTAAAAAAATGCCTGAAGACAGAAAAGATAGTTACACAATGTGATCGTCAAGTGGAAGATGGCAGTCAGATGGAGGCCTTCTCCACTAATCTGAGTAAGAAACTTGAAGTTACAATTGCAGGAAATCTATATAAAGTATCCAGATATCCTCCAGACATCTGTATGAATGGTTCTCCATGAGGCTCTCTGGGCATTTAACTTCTAATACTGCAGCTCCTCTCTGAATTCTTGGAATTTTCAAAAACAAATTGACAGCACCTTAAAAATAAACACTGCTTTATTTGCCAGATTTAGATCTTCTTAAATGTACATATATAAGTTAGCTGAATGCAATGTTTAAAAAATTTATTTCAACATTAGTGTATCATATATATCAGCAACGTACTTAGACAAAGTGCCACTCAGATTACATGACAGTACAAGTCAAAACAAGCGGTATACGTAGAACAGTAGGAAAGTCCATCTATTTCACTCCGTTCTGTTGTCTCAAACTGATAGTATTACATCAAAAAGTAAAAGCATAGTAACAAAATCTTCTAGAAAAAACAGCATAGTGTCCTATAGTAGCACTCTTATTTTGCAGTCATTTGCTTAGAACATACCACACTAAATCTTTCCAAGGTAAAAATACTAAATTTTAATTGGAAAAAAAATTAAAAATCCCTGATTGTATTACACTTGAAAGGCCAATTTTCTTTTTGTAACTAATGAAGCAATCTACTGTTGCTTAAATTACAGTAGTTCCAACTCAGAACTATCTTCACTTTGGTTAAAGGACACTTTTAGATACTTATATTAAACGCATCAAAATCAAATATTCCAACAGTAAGAATAAGCACATCTCCAAACTCTCTTATTTTCATCACTTTTCAAGAACACTTCAGGAAACGCATATGCATGTGGACCATTATAATCCTAATCATATTAATAATCTTTTGTTTGTCAAAACACTGCTTGATGACAAGTAAAGGCAAACTATTATTGAAAGAGGCGTTAGACTTATTTTGTTATGTGACATTAGCTCTTAACATGACAACACATTCTCTTTTCAACAGTTTCTATATACGAAGAAGTAATGCTATGAAGTGTAATGATACATTTTTATATATATATTTCTTTTTAAATAAGCTGATCCCAAATTTTTTTTCCACTTTTTATTGTATGATACAACATACGCAAAACATCTGTTTGTACAGCATTAAATAGGAAGTGATCTCAAAAAATACGTTTGAAAGAAGGAAGAAGTAGGGGTCAAAACATCACTTCAAATTCAGGGTCTGCATGCAGGGCTTCTGCATATCAGTGCTGTATCCCAAACTATGGTATTTTCTTGTTGTCCTCCATCTCGTTTTTAAATAGTATAATTCATTCACAATACATCTATTTTCCTGACATTTTTTCAAGTGTAGTATATTAGGACACTTTATTACAGGACCTGAGGAAACCAATGTTCCATGAGCAGGAATAGTGCATCTAATGCTGAATTTTCAAATCTGTTTTCAGCTTCAATCAGATTGTACATTTTGCATAGAAATATCATTTTGCATCTCATCACCTTACCATTTGAAGCAATTGTTTGCATTGCTAACCATAACAAAACCATGGAATCCAAATTAAGCAGTTTAGTTAACAGTATATGTGTAAGAAGCAGCAAAGTGCGTGTCATTGTGTAAATTCTGGTGTCGCATATATAATCGTGGTGACTGATACTCTTTCTTTGGCTTATACATTAAGCAGCAGAGCTAATTTATTCAGATTTAAGCTCTTCAAATATATCTGAATATTCAAGAACATGGCCAGTTCGTCACGAACATGAATTGCCAATAGGCTTGATTTATCAAGCAAACTTACAGAACCAAGCTGAATAACTTACAGTAACGAGAAATGTACATCTGCTTCAACTCTGACTGGCAGCCAAACCACGTGATGTTTGTTCGAGGTAGGCACTTCAATGTTAAAACTTTTGCTAACAATGACGGTTCCACCCAAGCCATTGATTTAAAACTCTGTTAAAACATTAAGGTTACTAGCCAAGTATTCCAAGACGTAGGCTAGGTCTGCTAAAACAAAATACACAAACCTTAAGTTGTAGATCTAGTAAACAGTACATCATTTGGCTGATATGGAATACAAATGTAATTTTTTTTTGTGTGTATACTTGCAAGGAAGTATAACTTTCAAAGTGCAAATATAGTAAAATTTCTCACGTCTCTAGCTAGTGTACTTCAGCAAGAGCAAACTCAAACAGTCTGGTGCTACTTTACCTAAGCAGTCTAGGTATGAACTGCTCTGTGAACGGCAGCAGCACTAACACACACAGGCGTGCCAAGGCAGGCGTGGTTCGACTAACACTGTACAGCTACATGTGCAGGTTCACAGTATCAGGATGCCTGCAAGCACACTTTGGAAAAACGCATTTCTCCATAGCGATCATTTTCACATCTTTTGCCAAATGCAAATAAACAAGGCACTAAGCATGGAAGTGTTGATATGTTTTAAATATACAGCAAAATCATAAAAAAGCCTAACTGCTTCAAATTATAAAATGAGGGCACATTCATAAACAGCTGGTAGCTACTTTGCACAAGTAGTTATTATATATTTATAAACTCGGTAACTTTGTAGAAAAGCCCCATGACAAAACAGAAAAAACAAACCCAAACTAAACCACCCCCTCACACACACTCCTATGTGTAAGGACAGTAACAACATAAACATAGATTATTTGGCATGCTTAAAACCTCTTGAATACAAATCCATGTACAAGCCATCCAGCTAGATCAGTTAGCAGGGTGGCCCAGCTCCCAATCCACTGTACTCTCCAGCCTTACTCCGTAGTATGACTTGAGTACAGACACACAGCTTGAGCCCTTTGCTGGCATTCACAGAGAATCCAAACAAAGGAGCAGCTTTGGCCAAAACCAGCATCAAGCATGATTTTCCAATGGCAGTTTGTGAGATCGAGAAATAAATTAACTGTATTTCTCCAAAATGCGTATGTCTTCAAAAAAACACTGTCATTAGATGATTCCACAATATTGGCATTTAAAAAGCAAACTCTTTGGCAGATGATATCTTTACGAAAATAAGTTATGGAGTTTTTTCCCTTCATTAGTATGCATTAACTGAATTCTGTGCCTATAAATAATTCCAAGTGGAATTAAGCCAATATATCTTTAAAAATAAATTCCTTCTAAAAATATATATAGAAGTTCAAAGCTGCAAACAAATGTTTCATAAGACATAGTGGATACAAAAAGCCCCAAACCCTAACCCTTTTATCAGGAGCGTTCTCCTATTTAAATGATCGTGTCATAAAAATAGTAATTCTCAGTATTTTCCACAGCAGGAGTCCTCTACGATATCGTTTTCATTCAGCTGGGATACAGCCTGGAACTTTGCATTTAGCAGCAGGGGCAGGGCTTGGTGGTAATGACCTTATATCCTGTGAGCCCTTTGAGGGTAACAGTCCCTATATCGGCAATCCAAATTCTAGGGTTACAAGATTACACTTATTATTCAAAGTGATGGGTAAATAGAAAACAGTGCTGAAGTCATACAGTTAAGTAGATTTACTAAACCTAGAATGCTCAGTAAGACTTTTAAAGAAAAGTCTAAAATCTTTGGACCGAAAGCAAAGGGTTGAAACTGTCCTATAGCTTTCAACACGATGCATACTGAGCAAATCACAGATAAAAAAGCTAAAATGAGTTAAATCCCGAACAGTTGTTTTTTCAACTACATTGCTCTGGATAATTCCATTCTCCCTTCCGTGGCGATGAACTCCTTTTCCGTGGCTTGTTTGTCACCTTGACACAGTCTCTCCTTCAGTTTTTCAAGTTCATACTCATGCAGGATTTTCTGTGTTAGATACTTTTCACGTTTTATTTTGGCTTTCACATCTGCAGGGACATCAGGAATCATCCATGCTACAAAGAATTTGACGATGAATACGACATGCTGCAAAATAAAGGAAGCCAGGGGAAATGTAACAACTCATTACCGCAGCAAACAACTATTGTTTTAGCTAACACCAAATAGATCACTTCTTTTTTTGTTCACAAAACAGAATACATTTCATTTGGCTGTCCTGAAACAAGACGTAAGCTAATGCGTAGCAGAGATGTGCACAAAGATTAAAACACTTTCTTTTCTGCAGAAACTTTAATTCCAAGCCATTTGTGAATTTGCAAACTCAGGAGCAAAGTGTCCCATTCTGAATCCCTAGCACCACTTCCTAATACCTCTGTGTGGTTTCCTAGAAAATCCACGTGGCCATGCTGATAATGCTCAGCTATTGAGAACTGATGAGATACAGTAGGAAAAGTGATGAGAAGAGCACTTTAACAACTCCCTTTTCCCTTCAGAACTTGCAAGACAGTGGCTCAATAGTGAAGTGCCAGTTATTCAAGTTATTGATTTAGCTATATTTAGCCACTATACATCATTGCAAAATGCTTTCTGGATTTTTGAATACAGTCATCTCCCATACAGCTCTAATGAAACCAGCAGGAGTGAAAGTGCTAGTCCCGGTGGGTCACATCTCTTCCATCTGCATAAAGACCTTTTTTATTCTGCTGTATTATTTTGATCAAATTTAGCAGTCTCCTCAGCTATTTTCACTGTTCTTACTCTGAGGTTAACTCCCTGAAGTTAAAAGACCTAGTTATGGTAATCATTTAGGACATGAGTATTTGGTATTACTTCCGGAAGAAACTATTTTATACTCTCAGCAATTCCATTTTCTGTAACATTAGTAACTACCTAGAGAATCTATCAGGTACCAATTTTTGAAGGAAATTTTGTAAGGAACATACCTCCATAATAATTATAAAGGCCAGCTTTGCAGCAAGAATGTGCCAGAACTGCATAGTGTGTAAATATTTCCTCTCATGATCTGGAGGATATCGATAGTCTCTGTACCTGTTGGATAGAAAGACATGCGAAGGTGAAATGTCATATTCAGTCTGAGACAGACTACAAGCTCGGTGACACTTACAGGCAAATACAGCTGTCACTTAAGGAACCTTTTACATCTTGTTTTAAATGGTCTGTTTCCTTTTGCAGAAAAAAAGGTTGCCTCTCAATTTGTTCCTGTCTTACGTTTGCTTAAACACCCTCACATTCAGGGCAACAGAGCAAAGATGAGGAGGTGTGAGAAGTGAAATTTTGTACCTGGGTTACTTCTATTTTCATGCAACGATCAAATAATACAGGACAGAGTGATGGAATGTATCACACAGTAAGGGACAAGCGTTGAATAAATGTGACAGATGTTGACGGATTTTGTACTGGACAGATGCAGGGTTTAATGGAAGGACAGCCTTCAGTATGTGTTCCACTCTCATGTGTACAAGTAGGAAAGAGACTCCTGGGGCTTTACAGCTACAACATGACACAAATGTAGCTGCCTCTTAAAACATTGGGAGTTTTTTGTTTGGTCCGTCTGTTCTGGGGTTTATTTTGCATCAAATCAAGTACTTTTCTTTTACCATGGACTTCTCCAAAGTTCTTTCGCTATTCTTCTAGAGCCTCCAATGCTTCTTCTAGCAAGAAAGGACTATTTTTTTAATGAAAGCAGGATGGCCCAGATCGTTGGTGGTATCTAGCACAATAACGATTAACTTTAAATACCATATCTCATTTTCAGCTTTGCAATCTCAACATCCCCTTAACGATACTTCCTCCTCCACTTAAGCACTGCAGCCTTCGAAAATATAGGCTGAAATTTGTAATCTTAGGGACATCAATCTCCTTCATCACTCCAAAATCAATAGTTTATTTAAGTAAAAACCCAAAACCAACCAAAAAAAACCAATAGCAATGAGACTCTCTTAAACAAAAAGGTGGCTTTTTTCATTATCTCTTCCCGTCTCAAACACTGCCTTGTTAATAGCTTAACTATCACCTCACACTTTCAGAATGATGAGAACGATATAATTTAATTTCTAGTGGACTACTTAGAGCTGCATTGACTTTTTATGCTGTATTCTAAACAAAGTGATAAAATATTTATTATTACACCAACCTGCATATGACAAAGTTTTCCGGATTCAGTTTAGGCTTGTTTCTGTCAGGAAAATCTGAGATTTGAAACACCGACAAACTATTGTTTATGTATCCAGACATAGGCGAGTCTTCGTTTTCAGAATAAGCATAGTAGTAAACTAAACGAGGAATCATATCTGATGTGAATGCAACAATAAAAGCCTGAAAAAGAAATTGGAAAAAGAAATTAAGGAAGTGGCACACAAAACTTGTGAGAAGATTCATAAAGGGGTTTTGTTACTGTGACTCTGTGGCATAATCAGGATCTTTTAAGCAAGGATGAGCGTGACTAGGGATCTTTACGTCAGCAAAGATGCTGACTGCAGCCTCTGCTGCAAGGACCAGCTAATTTTAAACACTCAGTGAACAAAATACGTGGATAGTTCTTACAAGAGGCACCAAATCCCAAATATCCCCCCGCACCAAACCATTTTCTGTCCATCAGTGATAACAGTCACTCCTCAGTGAAAGGGGAGGTGTGGGTCTGAATTCTTAGGAGAAAGGATGAACTCAAATCCAGTGTGTGATCTCTACATTACTTTATAGAAGAAGAGGAGCCATTTTCTCCAGTTGTATTTAAAAAGGAAACAATGGCTACCAGCACGTTTTGCCTTGAAATCTGAGACACTTAAAATGCCCAGGTACCTTGCTAATTAGGCAATAGCTGCAAGTGGTTTTCTTGCCCAAGACATTTGTAGGTCTGATACTGTTTACTATTCTGTATTAAAAAGAGACAACTTTTTTGTTCAGCAGTCTGCTTTACATTATTCTTAAGATGAAATACTAGCATAGCGTTTAGTTTCCAGTTCATATATTCTGAGCCACTGCCCCCACAGGAGCATCCAGAAGCAGTTCAACGAGCAGAATTCCCACAGAACAGGCCTCATAAGGACAAGACAGAAATGTCATCTGGCCGACAGAATGAATCCACCTCTCCTGGCCCCTACGGTCCCCTCCAGGCAATCAGTGTGCCTCAGCCTGAACTTCAGCCAGGCTTATTCCATTCCAAAACACTGGAAAAAACTGACAAGTGAACGAAAGTTTTTAGTCCAGTGACATGTGGATTTGGAGCTGCATGTCATCAACATCTGGACAAGCTGAACCACCCAAATGGCTTGACCATATCTCCGTAGGGTAGAATGTGATAAAGCGAATACTGTCGATGAAAGAGAAAAAGCATCAAGTGATTTTTAAATCTGCAACTTCTGAATACATGGAAGAATCAAATTTGACGTAGCACAGTTAACGTACTTACATTAGTGACAACAGATAAGATGGCCATCCCGTTCAGGATTTCTTGCCAAACTCCTATGCTATGGGCTTTTGCAGCCACAGGTCTCCTGTACTGAGTGGTTAATTTCCAGGAATCTACTCGAATCTCCAGGATATTATTCATCAGAGCAAGAAGAGGAGCCAGGGGAAAGGACGCCACAAAGAGAGTAATGAATCCAAACTGAATGACTGCAAGGGAGAAAACAAAAGTGCCAAAATTTGCCCCTACAAAAGCACGCTCAGGGTGACAGTGAAACACTCAAGTTGCCACTCGCGGACAAATGGCAAACTTCTGTCAGGCTCCACAAGAAATCATCTCCAGCCCTGGCCGGAGCCAAGTGACAACCTGCCTCAGCCCCAAGACTTCTCTAGTCTCTTAGGGGAGCCATGCAGCAGCACCCAAGGGGAACAGGGCATTCGGGTCCTGTCAAGTGATGCCGCCAGCTGTGCTGGATACTAATAATTCTTTCGTGGTGCTGCAGCTCTCACGAATGGAATGTAACTGTAGGGGAATGCCAATGTACTCATACATCATGTTTCCTATCTCGTGATTCAGAACAAAACCAAAACCAGACTAGTTTTTCTCTCCTGCGGTTTGTACAGAGCAAGCCTGTTCTCCTTTTACTTACCAGCTACACTCCTAAATGAAAAAGAGGAAATACTTTCACTTTTATCACTATCTTACCTCCAACCTATTGTTACTGGTTTAGCCAAAATATTAATACTAATTCTGTATGTAATAGGTCCACTGGGGAGTCTTACCGTTAGTTAAAGAATTGCAAATAAAATGCATACATGACCCCCTTAGTCAATACCAAAATGAAATGTCTCTTGGTACAGAATGTGACAGTCCTCGGTGCAGAGCCAATACTGCCACTATGTTTTAAAGACAGGAAATAGAACATCTTGTCTGGTTTAGGCAGTGGATAAAAATAAATTCCCATACACCAGTCATCAGCTCTTCCATGACTGGAGCGATCAGTTCTTCATCTTAGACAAGCAACAAAATTCCTACAAGTTTAGCAGCCCCGGAACAATGCAGGAGTGTACTGATGCAGGTCTGATTCAGGAGGAGCAAGCACATCTGTTCACAGGCATGGCTGGCAACACTGATGGGTCTTAGCGTATGAATTTCACAAGATCACAGCCCTGTATGCAATACCTTGAAGTGTATGAAATGACAATAATACAGTTGCAAAGCTCTAGGCAATAATTATTTCTGTACAAATAAAACAATACAAGGGATCACTTTTCAACAAATATTGTCCTTCCAATAGACAAATACTAGTATTTTTATAGTATATTTTAGATTTCATTTGGCTTCAATTGCTAGTTTTAGTTTCTTAGGTTTTGTAAAGCAATTTCATATGCTGACCTGCTTACATTACCTTTGAAAAATCCTATTCTGCTACCCATGCTCCCTCTGCTGGTCTACTGGACTCTATCGAAGCACTAATCAGTGCAAACCTAAAACTAAATGGATTCTCCCTGATCCAGTTCGTCGCTCTCATATCTGCAGTACATATCCTTACAGGATATTTGGCACTCATCCCATACTTACAATTTCCACTGACATCAGCTGAGAATATGCTTGGGAACAAGCACAGAACAGACATCGAGGCAGCTGGCTGCACCAAGAATAATGTTCACCATTCAAATGAGGGAAACAAACACTCTTTGTAACGTTCCTGTGAAATTCCCTGCAGTCTAAGAGGCAAAGGCATCTTTTTTTTTTTTTTTTTTTTTTTTTTAATTGGGCTGACCTATTTAATCATTTCCAGCAGTTAATCATCTACTGTTTACCAGATGAAAGTGGTGGCATCAACCCATAACAATTAATTGAGAAGCTATTTTTTTGGAAGTGTCAGTACAAGATGTCTTGTCCTCAATTCCAAATGGGTATTTTTAAACTTACCCATTTCTAGATATTCATAGAACAGGCCTAAGGCTCCAAATGTCTGCAGATCGTGGTCTTGCTCCCAGCGACTGTATAAATTTTCTGGATTATTTCTGGCTTTCCGGCGTCCCCACCAGTTACAAATCCAGCTGTATATACAGAAAAAGTTAACAATGAGAGGAGCAGAACAAGTATCCCTTTCTCTAAGCAAGCTCCTTGTTGCAATATGCTTTTACAAGCACGGCTTTCACAAAGAGAGGCCAAAAGCCTCGATAAAATGAGCCTACTTGTCAGAATTTGTGCTTAATTTACAGAATTTTTCTTAGCTTCTTCATATGGCAATACTTGTTATCACTCCTTTCAAAATTTCCTCTGTCTATAACACGGGCATCTCAGTGTAAGAGATAACTTACGGTACAATGGCCTCTTGGATATTTCCCCAGATCTGTTTGCCAGCCATGACTATGGTGAGCTGTGTCGTCAATTCTATCAAACAACCCGCAGGATCACACTGGGAGAGATAAATTGGGGGTTAGTGGACATTAATAATGGACATTACCTATATAAACTATATTCTACTACTGTACGAGTGAAAGAAAGAAGAGAAGAAGGTTCTTAAAACTTGTTGGGACAGTACTTTCACCTGGACTGCCAGCTAAGATACCCTCTCAGGAAGGCTGTTATAGATGGGCTTTCAATGCTCAACGTGCTTGATAAAACACACACCAAAACATAACGACATTTAAAGACAGAGTAATTCAGAGATGCTTCAGGCTGACCACGGTGCCGATACACGAGGATGGGGCAGCAGGACCCACATGCAGCAGCCACCCCGCCGCCCCAGCAAGGCGAACCTGTGGTGCTCGGTTAGCTGACAACACCAGACCAACCCGGACCTACCAAGCACCCGCATTTTCTATTCATATTCCATTCCAGATGTATTTAAATACCTGCCAGTATCTGGTCTCTGCTGTTTGCTGAGAACACTAAAGTTTCAACTCTTTAATGAGGCCTTCTTAAGAATTTAGCATTGTATTACTTCATTGTCTTTTGCATGAAGTTTTTCCTCTACTCTTGACTCCCAGGCAATGCTTCACATTAAATACTGCGTTTCACCTCTGTACAAACAGCATAACTAGCAACGATATGAGGAAAAAAGCAAAAGCTTACAGATGTGCCTCTTACCAAATGGTTTATCTGAAAACGTAGTGCCTCAAAAAGCTAATGAAGACAGCCAGAGACCATTGACATTTGTACTAGCTTTCTTCAACCTAGAGGATCACTTTTAAGACCCACAGCAAGATCTGCTGATATTTCAGGAGGACTGGGGCCAAGCAAAGCTTTTGCATTTTTTCACCCTTGTAACTGAGAGACACAGATTTTCACTGCTCGTGTTTCCCTGACTAGCAAAGCAGGAAGAGTCCTTGGAAGTCCCTCCATCAGCCTCGGGATGGCCAGCGAGGTCCACCTCATTCCAGACCAAACACGCAGCTGGCAATTTATGACGTGCAGGCTGGAAGAGATAGAGAGTTTAACCAGATTACTCAACCCACCTTAACCAAGAAAGTCCTACCTCTTCATTTCGCCAGCGATTAAACATGTATGTGTAGGCACCTGGGTAACCAACAAACTTCCCTTTGAAGAAGGCCACGTAGAAGCAGGATGAATAGTAGTTGACAAACTGGAACAGAAACATTTTCATAGTGAGCCTGTTCTCATACTCCATATGAGTTCTGGGAATCTCTGTGAAACCAGAAAACAGTATTTTATTTTCCTTTATTCCCTTTAAAAGGGATACAGATTCATAAATACTCATCACCCACAGTGTCCCTTACATCCCAAAGGAAAAAAAAAAAAAAAAAAAGAAAGAAGAAAAAGAAAACCACCTACAAACAGTTCAGCAAATGGAATTCCTGCTCGCAGACACCCTGCCCTTAATTTACAATACAACGCTCTGAGTAGACACGTGAGTGAAATTAATTCTTCAGACATTTATAAGCTTCTATTTCCCTTCTTTGTAGTGTCCGCTAGCACTTGTCCATCCCAAAATCTTACACTATTTTTCAGAGATCCAAGATCAATCTCAAACATTAATTACCAGGGTCTTCTAGACTATGAAAATTTCATTGTTGGCAATGCACATGATAAAGAATTTTTTTTCATTGTGGTAGAGAAGCATGTTACAGTATTGTTTTTTTCAATATGCTGTATGTGTGTAACTTATATTGAAACCAGCAGAAACTGGATGGGTCCTGTGCGTATGAAAGACGAGGCTCATGGTGTGGAGGGGGAGAGTAGGGAAGGGTACAGGCATCTCAGTGGTACTGAACAGCACCAAGCCTTTGTTTAAGATTTTGTTGCCTTCGTAATCACGTTCTGCGTTACGTTCACATTTTTATAGGTAGCAGGAAGACCTATGCACATTATTCATAAACTGTCCTGTTAAATGATAACGTATAACCAATTCAAGCTGGGAGAAAGGGGAAGAAAACACACCACAAGCATCCAAGTCCCTCTGAATTGGTCAGGACCTGGCAGGCGTGTTGAACTTACCGGCCCTATGGCAAAGTTACTTTATACATCTGAGTAAACTAACTTTTCCAAGCTTCGCATAAGTTTGCATGACAGAAGGTATTTACTGGGAGCCTGTATGTACTACAGAGGAGGCGGTATTCCTGTGAGGTAGTCTGCCTAAGTTGCAACTCATTAAAGTATTTTTATTGGCAGTGAGCTGTTCAAATGTTTATGTCAGGCAACGTTCAAGCACCAGAGGTAGGTTATACCTGCATGTCTGAACACAAAATCTTGCCTAAGCTTTTTAAGGTTGTCAAGAGTGACAAGCATTAGAACAGACACTCCTGATGGCTGCAGCCAACATTTCATACCCTGGACCCGACCCTGTCTCTAAGCCTGGCCTAAGTGCTGCTGCCAGAGGAGGGCAGCAGTCCCACAGAAGTGAACATTTATTGTCCTGTAACTGATAAACACAGGTAGAGCTGACACTTAAGAAATTAATCCTCCACACTCGCAAGCAGAAAAATAACATTGCTGAGCCTTCATGCTTATAATTCATGTCCTTCAAGGAAGATTAAAAAATGATGATTTTCTGGGGTTTTTTTCCTGTTTGTTTTGGGGGTTTTTTGTTTCGTTTTTTGCTAGGGGCAATTTTACTTATTACTTGTTCTGTCATTCTTTGATCTAATTTGGCCAAGTGAGAGATACAATACAGATCTCTGAGACAATAGACAGTCCGTGATAATTCAAAATAAATCCAATGCAAAATCCCATTAAGCTTCTACAACAAACACCTTTCAATTTTTGATTTCACTTGCAAGACCTCATAAAAAAAGATCACCCAACTATGCTGTCTATGATAGCTGTACAAACTACAAATACCTCATACTTTCAGCTCTCCCTCCCATAGCTGAATATTCTGCAATCATTTCTTTCTATAAAGCACCTGCAGGGACTTGTACATCTAAATAATTAAAGGCAAACAAAGAAAAATACCCAAAAAGGGCTCTAGGGAAGGGTATTTCCAGCAAGGAAGCAACAGTCAAACATGAAATCTGCTACAAAACCTACAGATCTTTTGGGGCCTGCCTGCCAGCTCCTCCAGCTCTGGAGCGCACCTACTGCAGGTAACGCTACCGATGGCTACAGCCACAACGACACATCTTGGGCCCAGCTTCGCAACTTGCTCAATCTTTGCCTTCAACCAGTATTAACTCCAAATCTGTAAATCCATAGCTAAGGAAAACATGGCCAAGAAAAAAAAAAAAACACCTCTGGAAAATATACTGTTTTATCCTATCCCCCAGCCTCCTACCTCTTCCCCTTCAAAGAGAGACACACGATTTAGTCTTTTTTCTTGTCAAGATGGCTGTGAAAGCTGTGATCTATTTTTCAAAATAGATCTTCACGATTTCTAATTGAAATACCGCTAAATCAAGACAGCTTGATCTTGCTTTGGTGACTCTAATATAACACATGATAATTTTTAATTATGTTCAGAACTGTGATGGTCTCTGCAGACTAGTTTTAAGATGAGCAAACGTTGTACCAGCTTACGATAATTATTCAAATGCAGGGAAAATGTTCAGCATGGCCAACGGTACAAGTGAGTCATTGCTGCAAACTACAGACTAACATCCTACATGGGTTCCACCTTCAGTGATTCCTTGAAAGATTTGTCTTCAAGTACACTGCTTACCCATATCAGTAATCCAGATGGCTATTCTCTCATATAAGAAATTCAGTATCATGATGATGACAAAATTGAGGCACGAGGCCGTGACTGAAGTTGCCAGCTGAGGGGTCAGTAATCCACTGATGGGCTGTAAAGTTTGAGTGTTCTCCATCAGGCTGGCAAAGGCAGCGTACACCGCGAGACGATACACGATCACAGCTATCATGCTAGCTATGATCAGAGACACCTAAGGAAAGGACAGAGATGTGAAATACACTTTTAGCTCACTATAGCTACACGCATGCAACTTTTGAAATAAGATGTAAAACATCATGCATCATACTTTTAAAATTTTATTCTTTTGGGCATGAGTTCAGCAGCACTGAAATGCAAAGTACACAGGTAAAATGCTTTGTTATATGATACACATTAAATCTAACAAAATCATTTTGTTAACACAAGAAAAGCAATCTAATGCCAATATTCAAAAAATAAAAAATGCAGAAGGACACAGACTTATAGAAATGGAGATGGGAGAAGTTAGATTATATTGTCCACCCTGAAATTCCATCTGCAGATATTTCTACAGAGAAATATGCAAATATTTCATTGTATTGAACAGTTGGGGTTTTTGGTTTTTTTTTTGACCTTGACTATAAATTTTTTCAGTATGGTCTGTAACAGCACATGAGCCAGAGAAAAAATTATCCCTATACCAAAGTGTCCAATCAAATTACTAATTAGTGACCGATTTCCAAGTTTTTTTGTGGTGGTGTTTTTTTTTTTTTTTTTTTAAAATCTGAATTGACATGCATTTTGCATGACAGCAGGAAATCTGCAGGACGATAATAAAAGCATGTGTTAATATCACGATGAAAACCAGTTTGTGTTAATGTCATGATTAGTGATGATCAGCAACTCTGCTATATGTTAAAATTATGATTCAAAAAGATGCTCACCCAGAACAACACTGTAGTTCCTGAGATGCAGAACCGCACAGCCTGGCTAGTTATAGGCAAATAAGGCTCCATCTCCTGAAACAGTCAAGCAAGCACAGCACAGTTCACAAATCCGTAATCTTATTCTAACGTCAAGCAGCATACAGAGCTCTCATCAGCTGTGTGAAAGTGCGCACATCCGAGGAAAACCGTTCAGAACCCCCCTCCCTACAAGGGCAGATAGGACATGATTTTGAATGTGCTGCGGGGCAGGGGGGGAAGATCAGGCCAGAAGCGGCCGTAACAATGCTAAAAGTAAAGACAGCACTTGGAAAGAATGGTTAAACCTTTGCAAAAATCAATCAGTAGCTGAAGGAAAAAGGCCACCTCCTTCATTAGATGCACAGGCAGAACTATTACAGTAATGCTAGGTCAGCTGTCATACAGCCCCGAGGCCAAAACTGGACTGAATTTTAAGAAATTCGTCATGTCAAGGGCTCTTAAAATGGTCATTGACTTGGATGTACCATGTTTTCCCACACAGCCAGAGAGTGTTTTCCTCCACTCCTTCAATTATTATTTTTTTTTTAATTGAAGAAATGGCTACATTTATTAGTTGCCAATCTCTGCTGCAGCATCAGGCAGCTAGGGCTTACCCAAGCAAGTATCCCCACATAGCACACAAACAATTTTCCATGTTCGTGTAAAGTTCGCTTTTTCGCAACCAATTCTAATTCCTAAAATATCAGATTACATATATTAAGAAAGGATCATTTAAGAACTAATGTCAGTGGAAGAAGACTTAGTAAAAAAATAACCTGAATTTGATAAATCTCTGGGACAAGGCGTCATAGTATGCCTACACTCCTCTTGGACAGAGGGGCACCAATTACCACAGAAGATTGCAATATTAAGTATATTGAACCAGGAAATGCTTGTTTTGACAACAAAACCTGTAAAATGTTGTTGAAGGGGCTTTATTTTTTGTTGCGTGAAAGCCCAGAACGTGCCAAACGTGTTGGCGTAACACAGAGTAATTACATCGAATACGACAGCAGCAACTGAGCTGCACGTTTCTCCCTGACACGACGCAGCCGTAACAGGTGTTTTACAAGCGTTGCTTCTTGACGGCAATATTCTTCAGTCAATCGGCACACTCATACCAGCGTGATTCTGTTTGAAGTGTAATGTGCTGTTCTCTCAGGAGAGATATACTGCCTGTATCTGCCTAAGTATGCTTACTAAACACAATTATCAATACTGTAGTCACAACACGTTGTTTGATGATGATGATGACAACAGTTAAAAGCTCTATTAACAGAACTATAAAAACCAGCTGAAGATAAGACACAAGCACAGATATCAGGTGGCTTTACATAGGCTCATAACATTTTATACTTACTATGTATTAATAAATAGTATGTATACTCTCTACTGAGAGCAAATGTTTCACTCTTTCTAGGCTATTCAACAAGTTTTCTACTGTAGAACAAAATGTAGGCAATAACGTGCAATGACAGAGCCTAAGTTTGAATGGAATGCTTCATTATTTATGTAAATTAAGATTATACTGCAATCAGCAAAACCAGATTTTGGCTATGATCTAGCTAAATAGTTTAGCATCATGACCAAATGAGGTGTTAATTAAAGCTTCGAGATAGGCGATTTCCATTTCAGTGCACCTATAACTTTGAATCACGGCCAGGAATAATGAGGAAACAATTTTCTGAGCAAAGCCAAGCCAGCCTTGAGACTCAAGAAACTCAGTGACCTGTATCCATATTATCAGTCTGCAGAATTAACTTATTTGAAATCACTATCCTTTCACATGTTCAGTATTGCACATTATCTAATGAAAGGAAATGATACTACAGCATGGCTAACCTGCATAGTTTGCCATAACTGGGTATTGCGCAGGATCACTGCTAAACCCTACAGCACAAAAGCTTCTGAAAATTCACCAAGGTATAAATTGATGTGTCGTAAAATAAAGGATTGCAGAGTCATTGAATTTTTATGGTGATTGTTCATGCATACTTAGAAAGCACAGAACAGCGCAGTATCTCACTCTGAGGCAAGAAATATATATTATGGTCCAACTTCTGTTTCCAAAATAAAGTCCAAAGAAACCATCCTACTTAAGAGATCTGCATGAATTTACAGAGAGAATAATCATCTCCCTCAGCACAGGTATACCAACGCACCTCACCCATGCCATCCTTGGCTGTAGTCTGCTGCGGCTGATTCACCTCGCCAGACCGGGGGTTTTGGTCCGTGCTGTACGAAATCACTGCCTACGAGTCAGCCCGTTACTTCCCTGTCCTCACGTGATCCCCCTCTGCTGCCGCAGCCCCTTACTTCTGAGCACACAAGGGCTGTGAACCGCCTGTGTGATTTCCCCCTGCTCCTCACTTCAACTGCAGCAGAACCACAGTGGTTCAGCTGGTTTTGGTCGCTGTACATGTAAGAAAGCAGAGGTTTTGAGCCTGAGCATACACAGGGATGCAAGCTAGCAAATAACACTCAACAGGCAGGCATCTGTTTTCAATTAGCTGAACTAGCTAATCAAAAATTGATTTATCTGAAACTCTTTTCCTGAGCATGCAGAAGTCAATACCTTGGCAGAGCTACACTCAAAATTACAGTGCACGGTTAGCAAAGATCTCTGCGTGACTACAGCGTACAAGTTGCAGGTATAAGGAACAACAGCATCAACGCTGCCATGTGCAGAAGGGGAAGGAGAGACAGAAAAACTGTCTCTCATGAGAAATAAGATTAGTGTACATATCTCCTAATAATTAATGAGAGAAACCCTGAAAGACAGGGCTACTTTATAACAATGGTGCTTCCGATATTCTGGCTAAGCTTCTATTTCTTTTCTGAAGACTGTATTATCTAAGTCTGCTTATGACTAGTGAAAATAAGTGATCTATATACAATTCTAGGAAGACGAAGGATGATTTAAAAACACAGCAAATTGAGGTGGTTGACATTGTATTGGAATGCAACCATCTGATCTCTAAATTTGTCAAATAACTCCTACCTAAATTAAATTTAAATGAAAACAATTAACATCTAGTAGCTATTTACATAGAGCATTTAACAGAGTTAAATAGGGTGCCTAATTGTATCTCAACTGGATTTCAGACAAAGGGCTTCAGCAACCTTCATCTGTCTAGCGTTCCCTAAAGTGGTCATATATCAGAAAGCCACAGCTAGTTCCACTTCTGCGTCTTTAGATCAAGACAACTGCTCCTTCCTGTGCTGTGCAGGGATGAGAAAGAGTGCTTTTAAAGGCGTGAAGGTCTCAGGGACTGCTATCTTGAAATGTGAAGGAGACTGTAAAGATGATGTTAGCCAAGTGAAAGCTATAAACTTCGCATTTGTATTCCTAATTTAATATATCAGTTTCCTGTAGAAATTAAAATTAATAGAGGATAATTAAGGAAAGCTATGCATACACTCCAGAGACAACCCCCCCCACACGTTCTCATTTATTCTGTCTCAAAAGCCTAGCTAACAAAGGACATCTGCAGGAAGAGAGCCATGGTCCAAGAGATGGGGCACGCCTGTCATGAGCAAGAGGAGGCTGAAGTGCTGAGCGCCCTCGGTACTGTTACCTTCAGACTGGAAAGCAGGACAGCCGCACCGCAGTGGCCCTGCACCAGGCTGAACAGACCCTTGAAAAAGGCAGGGCTATCAACTCCAGAACTTACTGACACTAGCACAGCTACGCTGCTTTCGGTGTTTATCTCTGATACTAGTCCGAGTGCAAACCTCGGGACTCATCAACTGGATGCCTTCAGCGAGAAAACAACGTGTTACCAAATTCTGCTTTGATATTCAATGCAATCTATTGTGTTCAGTAAGGGCATGGCTGGCGTCATGCTCTACATATTTAAGCCAAGCTCACTGCTATCACAAACATCGCTCTGGGGAGATGTAATAGCTAAGGGTCTGCCCTGCTCCAATGGAAATGTGGCTTTGCTTACGTACGTCACACAAATCTTTACCTAGCCATGAGATACAGACTTCTTCCTAAGACAGAACTCACACGCTGTCAAACTTCCAGCACGCAACTGAATTTGCATGCAGGGCAACCCAGCACGCTCATTACCTGAGTTACAGGATTCTTCTTCTTTTGGGTACATTTTGCCTCGTACTCAGGCCTCAGCTGGAGTTGTTGCTGTTCCTCTTCAAAATCAACCAAATCCCACTCATATTTCAGTCTAGCTTGCCGCCTCTTCCAAAACTCCAAGAAAAGTGTAACTGCAATTTGGAAGTATTAAAATACAGTTAAGGGAGAAGCAAACAAGTCTATGAACAAAGTTAAACTTGTTTCTGTGCTGGCTCCTATTCTGCAGTCTATTTTTCACCCTCACAATGTGACCTATCTATTTATATTAAAGTTCACAGCTAAGACCATAACACAGATTAAGTAATTTGTTAGCTAATTGAATTCCAGAAGTAGGTCCAGGAAGATGCCGAGACAGGATATAGGTATTTCCATGGTTATGACAACCATGTTTAATTACAGTTTAACTACTTTTCATATGCAAATGACAATACAAAATTAGCAAAGGAACGTGACAATTCAACTGATTGCTTGTGTATAAACCTGTAACACGTGAACAACTACGACAAATAAGCAAAACTGTTTTCAAGTAGTACACATTCAAAGATTTCTGTTCCTTTTTGATAAGTATTTAATATCACGGTCATTTTAAAGACAGTGAATGTCTGATGCTTTTCATATGATCAAGAGTAAGGCTTGCTTGAGAAATTAAGATACTACAAGGAACTGATTTAATATATAAAATAAACAGCTATAAAAGTTATAATAGTATATAACATCTAAAAAGCCCTCTATAAACTACTTTAAACTGTAAACCTTTGGTAATCTGATTGTTCTTATTTGCAGTGGGAAGCCTTTACGGTTTACACAAAACACAGGAAACCTTATCTTCTGCAGTTCTAAAAATCTTTTTCTGGTACTGCCTGAATGATTAACGCATGTCACTCAAAGGCTAGTGTTTAAAACCAAAAAAGAGTCATACATCATCATCATCTTTAACCTGTTTTTGAGAATTCTCTATGAAAAAGTTAATGGCCAGATCCTTCAATAGTGAATACACAAACAGATTTTGTCTTAGCACACAGAAATCTTTGCGCATTAATGAAATATATGTATTCTAATTGAAGATTTAATTATGATATTTCACACAAACAGTATGAAACAGGAGACAAGATATTTCAGGAAATAAGAAACAATAACTACACTATCCTGCATCTATAAACCTCCACAAAGTTTAAGAATGTGTATTCAAGACAACACAGTCTTAAAATCTGAACAAGTATCACTTGGTGTGAAACCATCCTTAGAGAGTCAGGAAATGCACCTGTTTCTGCATCATCAAGACAAACTATAATGTATGGCCTTCACTGGAGTAGAAGCCAATTGGTTCTCATCCCAGAATTGCTGCTAACGAAGCGGTAGTGCTGGACCACCCTCCAGTGAAAGGACACAAGAGTTCTCTACTCCCCCACGGAGACACTGATAATTTGCAGCCCTAATTAGAGAATACTCTCACAAGGACTGCTTAAGGTTGGACCACTCCATCTTAGGTTACTAAGGAAAGAAACAAATGTTTGCAGGTAGAGGGCACGATGGTTATGACATCCTAGATACCTGCCGGACCTTGTTTCGTTTTGGTTAAGCCCAGTCCTTCCATAGCTTTAAATTATTTTTATACACTTTTGCCTCTGAGGCAAACTGTGAATTCTCTGCCTTCTTCCCTCAGCAGTCTGGCCAAGATCTCCTTATTGCTTGACTTATCAAATGTACTCACCCCATATGCCCATGAAAATGGCAAAAAAGAGAGTTGCCACGTTGTCAAACAAATGGGAATACTGCAACAGAACACACAGGGACAGGTTGGTACCAAAACAGTTTTCAGTATGAACAAAAGTGACAAGTGGCTGGAGAACCAGATACAGACCTCTGAGGACTCACAGGTGGTGTTTAGTCTCCAGTACTCACACTCCCGGTCACAGAGAGGGCACATGATGATCTCTCCTCCAATTGCAGGGTCACAGATTTCTTTGCTGAGGAGAAAATATGGTACAGTATCTGTTTTCATAGCATCTTAAGAGCTGCTATATGAGATTTATTCTTTCTAAATAAATTAAGAGCTTTGTTTGTTCAAAGCTCAACATCAGTAGCTTCACACCGAAGATGCCAAGTGTTGTCACATTCATTGGTATTAACCTATAGTTGGTCAGGGCAAGCCAAGAAAATCAGCAGCTGCTACAAGGAGGAGAACTAGCAAGTCACTTGGTATGAGCTTTCTAATTCTATCAGTAATAAATCAGGAGCTGTAATACACATGCCTCCCTCCCCCAAATCCCTGAATACAATAAATCTTGGGACCCTTGAAGAAACAAATACAATGCTTATTTAAAAAGAAACAAACTCTGGCTTCCAAGATACTGGATCCCTCTTTGATGGGACAACACTGCTGATCTGTCCTGTACTCATGCTTTTAGTAGGTAGTACAAATGATGACCTACACAAAAAGGTCAACGGACTCCTTTGCAAGATAAATTAAAATAGAAAAGTTTAAGGCAACAATAAACACTTGAAACAAACAATTTTGAGAGATGTCAGTGGTACTCTTGGGACTTTATGTATTGCAGGTACTCCAATATAAATGGCAATAAAATATTGCTTTTTGCCTACAAATTGAGTCTTACTAATTAATAGTCACAAGTTCTGCATTAGCTGTCCACCATCATTTCAGTCAATAAAGATAGCCAAAGAGCAAATCTGTCCCCTCTGACAAGCTTTAAAAGCTTGTTACCTGTTTTATTGAAAGAAAGAAATTTTCACATTGCTTAGCTTTTCCCTTTATAAGTCCAGGAGATGTTCAGCATTACACTCACCTGCTCATATTTTCATCCATTGTAAACAAGCCATAAAGAAAACAGATTAAGCCAACAACTGCTGCAAGGAATAACATCTCGGTGTAAAATCCTAACCAGGCAAAATAAATTCCAATCTTCTCACCGTAGTACTTCCTGAATACAAAAACACGCAATTAATGGGAATACAAAATTTAAAAGTGCAATAGAGCAAACTGGCCAGAGTCAAAATGAAACACTTGGCAAAATTCTCGTTGAACAGAAAGGTACACTGGAAAAATGAGATCTGAAGCTAGCTGTGAGAAGTTTCGCAAGCTCTTTGACCCTTTTCCACCTCCTGGCAGGAGCTCCAGCTTTAAAACAAAAAAAATCAGTCTCCTTCCCACAGGATAACGTAAATGAAGATATACTTTTTTGATTTTCCAAGGAGTTATACAAATTAAACTGGACAAAGAGTTCTGATCATATGGTTAGAACAAACGGCTAATTGACAGAAATACAACTGGCTAAGTTACAAATGGGGCAACTGTAACCTGTGAATAAAGTAACATTTTTGTTATAGCACATTAGTTGAATCAAAAAGACCTTGGGTAAGGTTTGTTTAAATTTGGGTTTAGTGCTGAATTAAAAGCCACACTTCAAAACTGATTTTATCAGTGTTTTTCCAAGTCTGTGTTGAAATTTCAAAATTTCAAATCCATCTTTAAAAATTGTAGCAGATACCGATTGTAAAATGCAAGGTATTCTTTGTATGTGTTCAGCTAAATTATCTGTAATATACCTGACCCCTGGGCTAGACTGAAAGAGGCTTGACTTGAGATAAGGCATTTTTCTAGTTGCTAGTGAAAACCTGCATCGTGTCCTCCAAGGACCTAGTGTCCAATTAAGTATCTGACTCTCATCGAATCTTCAAAGTAGTAAAAATTTCCCAGCAGGATCAAGCTACAAATGCATATAAGCTTGCACTACGGTGAAAACCAAGTAAATCTCATAAAACACAGGCAGCATTTTACCTGATGAGGTCCAAAGGCTGTTCTTTGTAGAACCGCAAGAAACGGGCCCACTCCATGTACAGCGTGTATCTCTCATTGTCACAGTTTGGATCATTTGCCTTTTTCCAGTACTGGCACTGCGAGCAAATCAGAGTAAAGGCAAAACACCTCATCGACAGACTCAAATACTACATTAAAAGAAATGAATATTAATGTTGATGATGCATCCCTCTTAAGATTATGCCAACAAAACTAATTTGAAATTCAAACTTAACACTCTGCTTCACCACTTTAAGTACAACCCTCTTCATATATGTTTTAAGATAATAAACACTTTCAGAAAACATTTATCAATCTTAGCCATTGAGTCAACCTGTACTGTAACCACATCCTGTTACTTTACACCAGTGTAATCTACACTGGTAGATTATTGCAGGGAATGGTTTGCTCCTTTACACTGTGTAACATATTGAATTGCGGAAGTTCAAGCTTCCCTAAAGTAGAAAACCACTATTTTACTCAACTTCATTAAAAACAATGCAAATTTAAATCCCATTCTCTGTACTTCCATCTCATTGTAAATTGCACAGCCAAAAGCATTTCACTGAGAGATGTAAACTAGGGCATATAAATAAAAGTTGTTTCCTGCCTCCATGCAGGAGCATGTAGCACTGTAATAAACTCCATGCTGGGGCTTCTTGAGTTGTAAGGCAAGAACACGCAAACCTAAAGTCTGACACTAATTAACTTTCAGCGGTGTTCGTCATTATCATGTATCTACCTGTCAAACACTAAGAAAATTTTGGAACTTCATCAGTTTCCTAGAAATTAAACAGCACAAAATAGCCACAGTTTCTGACAGCTCTTTTAATTTTATTTTGTGTTGTTAGAACTCTACCTTTAGAAATACTTGGCTATGTCAAACATTCAGTCTGTGATCTCGGTTTTCCTTTTTTTCCTGAATGTGTCTCAATCCCAAAGAAAAACAGGAAAATTGGTTTCCAAATAGAAATCGAGAAGTTTAAACAACCTAAAGTTTGCACTTTTAAAATATTTTAAAAGGTTAAATTTTTAGATAATGATTTGTGAGTGTCTCATGATTTTTTGATTTTTTTCATACTATTTCTTAGCATTTAAGATTGGTTGTACTTGTATAGAAGAGATTCTTGTACAACTGCTTTTTATTAGCTGTGGTTTTGGTAGTCCCAACAGTACAAAGTACTTCGGAGCCTAGACTAGTCTTCTACAGCCTAGACTCTGATCAGCTAAACCTTCTCCCTGAAAACCTAAAGAACACCCATTCATCCATTTCTTCTCATTTTCTAAGGGAGGAAAAAAGATATAGATTTATGTTTTCAAATGTTTTATATAAAGTATTTAAAAATACCTTGTGGTACAACTCACAGATATAAACAAGCAAGTTAAGTTCCATAAAGCATTGCGACAAATCTTAAATAACTATTAAAAACAAGGAGAAAATTTAAGATTTAAGCAATGAATTAAAAACATGACATTCAGAAGGAAAAAAAAAAAAAAAGAAACAAATTAAAAAACCCACAATCTATGAAATTCAGTAACCCATTCTTTTCTCCAAGGGATTTCAGGGCTAAATCCATGTATGTTGCATTAAAAATTGACCCTACAGCAAAACTAAATGCCAGTATTTACCATCCTGACCACGCTTCCAGTATTTGGAGTTGCTCACCAAAACTCTCTAGGAGATGGACAAGGGACCACCCCACAGTGAACTGTAGGGCTCATACAACTCCTCTGACTTCAGTCCCAACACAGTACGATCCTAAGAGCATTTATATAACTACGGCTAGTAGGTACTACTGTATAACTATAGGATATGCGTGTACGCAGCCTATACACTCATTGCTGGATGTATGCATCTACAGTACATTTTCATTCCTTGTTTTAATCTTGCTAATGTACTATCGCATAATCTGTATCACAGACAGTATAGGAATATACTACGGAGTAAGTCTCTTACAAATTATGTGACTGACATGTAAATATATCCTAGAAACTCATCCATAGGAGGAAACATTTCAGCACATAAAAGCCAAACAGGAGGGCTGGCAGATATGTCTTGTGTTTTATAAAACAGAATCGATTACTGGGACAAATGGCAGAAGGGTTTGAGTACATTTTCGTTTCTGCTGGAAACAACAAATGTCGCAGTAGGTAAAAAAGTAAAAACACCGGGAAATACTCAAAGGAGCAGAAAGCTAAAATACTTACATCATGAAGAGGATATGCAGCTGAGTAGGTGCCATTATTTAGCAGTCTCTTAATCCCAAATTTTTTCTTTCCTTCTTCTGTTCCATACGGGCAACGCGTAAGAATATAATTAACCTAGGATTCAAATACAAGGACTTCAGACATTTCCTGCTTTAAGGCCATTTAACAAAAAACTGTAATGGTTGTGCATTGTGCATAATCTGCAGCAATAATATGCAAAAGCAGAAAGCATTTCTCCAGAAGGCCCTACCCTGCATGAGGCCGTTGAGGGCACACTTGCCTTGTAGACATCCACAAGATCCATTCCAACAAATACCATTCCAGATTTCTAAGAAAGATGCACAGGCATCTAGGTTTCCTTGTAGTTACCCAGCGATATCACAGTTTATATACTCCTTCCTTGCACGAATATCCCTACAGGTCTGTGTAAATCTACACGTAAATAAAAGGAGACAAATTAACATACGTACTATTCTGTTTCTCATGGATGGTGAGAAGAAAGTGCTCTCGTCATTAATGAGGTACAGCTCCTGCTTCTCCTTGCTGAACGGTGCCGTGAAATAATCTGGTTCGGGGTGCATGACCTTCTCGGGAAGCCTGAGTGGTGCAAGCATACAGTCCAGGGGGTTCTCCACCGCTGAGGGAATGTCATTTTCCTTGATGGGAACTTTAATATTCAGCACTTCTGCATACGTGATCAGAACCTCCCACGGGGCATGGATCTTCACAAAATAAATCTTGCCATCTTCAGATTCCTGCCCCAGGAAAGTTAAATCTGACGTCAGACTAAACTGTGCTTTATTGCAAGATTTATGAGAATAGTTGTTATACAAAATTTATTGCCGTTTACATATTTTTGAAAGCTTAAAAAAAAAAAGTGAGGGGGAATAGGGGGATTTTTTGTATTTTTTGTGTTTATTTTTTTAACTGAAAAGCTTATCCGAGCAGTTAATTGTTCATAAAGATAACCTTTGCAGTACTACAAGCTCACAAAGGCATTTCAAACTACATTAACCTTGTACAATGAGGCCTGAAAACTTTCATTACGCTCTGAGTCCACTGGAAACGCAAGGGTTTGCGGCGCAGGGCTGGCCCCTCGTCAGCCCACGTGTCCTGCAGACCACCGTACTGGACTGTAAAGCGGTTCTCTTTCCTGGAGAGGGCAGTTTTCATACAGCAGAGTAGAGCAAACAAGACTCCTTGCAAAAAGGAGTTACAACCAGAACTCAGATCTGTTACAGCCTCACAGCTGTGATAAGGAATAATCTTACCAGAGCCCTCACCCTATGGTATATGTTCTTCTAGCGTTCTTCGACACAGGAGAAAATGGCAATCAGAAGGTATTTTTTAACATACTGATAATGAATCGCCATCTAGGGATGTTACAGAGTCTAAACTTCAGCAAGAGTTATTTTGCCCCACCCAATCTCTGGCAGCAGAGAAGAGCATGCTGACTGAAGACGTCAACATCCCAGGTTCTCCAGTTATTCACCAAAACAGTAATGCTAATCAAACATCCTCAAGTTGTTACACCAGGGTCCTTCCTCGTCGTAATCGCAATATCCAGTGGGCACGCGCTAACCTACTCACTAACTTCCAAACATGTTACTAGTTGTTAGGTGGGATTAAAATCTAGCTGTGGGCATATTTCCCAATTTACATGGGTTTCAAGAAAGTCACAGAGATTCTGCAACTGCTTTCTTTTTGGTATGAAATCAAAAGCCATCGCTTCCTCCGGAATTAAAACTACTTTCACAATTCTTACGAACATATCTGGAAAAATAACTCGAATGAACACATTAAGCTGCTTTCACTTAAATTAGCCATGCTCCACTGGAATCTGCTAGAAAAATATGTAATTTGTCTCAAAGAAACAAAGTGCTATGCATTAATTAGTAATTTGCAGGTTCATTTCTTTGGTCTTAATTGTTTTCTCTCTCTCTCTCTTTTTTTTTTACCTTCTTATCTTCAGTTTCTAGTTCCAAACCAGCCTTTTGCAGATTGCTCTCAAATTCTTTTCTTCTTTCCTGAAAAGAAAAAACCCCACACTTTATTAACCAATGAATTTGCAACTAACTAATCACTTACTGATGACTTCACTGACTTTCACTCCTCCTAGCTGCCCCTTAGCGACAACTTCTCAATGCTGTGTGACCTTTGTAAAAGCAAGCAGACCGACAGACAAAAACCAGCTGATGCAAACCACTTCTGAGGGGTGGCCAGCCTAGTGATGGCAACACATCGGGAATTGCATTGACTAGCAACGGGA
Organism: Balearica regulorum gibbericeps; assembly: GCF_011004875.1. NCBI lineage: Eukaryota > Metazoa > Chordata > Aves > Gruiformes > Gruidae > Balearica > Balearica regulorum. The sequence goes on from NC_046188.1 coordinate 65,884,862, forward strand.
ATCCTATTTGTTCGGAATAGGCGCAGAAACCGTCCGTTCTTGTTAACCAGAGAAGTAAATGAAGTCGTGCGTCTTTAGCATTTCTGACTCTTCGGAAGGGTGATCGTTCAAGTTTAGCTCTATTTCTAAGAGAATGCTAAAACCAGAGGAAAAGAAAAATTCTGGAAGCATCTGGAAGACACCGCTTATAGTAACATCCATTAACCAGTTTAACAATCATGCCCGATACAGATGTTCATTACAGACAATTCAAACACTATGCATCACAAACAAGGTAACTGTAAAACTAGATAAGACTGATAAATCATCACGTGTGAGCTTACATATGCTTAGCTTGCATAAAGTCAGCGTGGACTTCATGCAGCGATAAATAGATCTGCCAGTGGCAGTGCACGATAGCTGCGTGATCTCTGAGTTTGCGACCCTTCTTGAACTCTGCATTTTGCCAAGTAATTCCTAGGTGGTGTCTTTAGATAACAACATTTTCTTCCCTTCCTTCTCTGTAGAATTTTGGCTCCTATTGGGAGACTGAATTAATTTCCTCTTAATGATATAAAATTTGCTGAAGAACTGCCAGAATAACCACAAGTTAAGCTAAATATAGAGCCCTAGCCTCTTTAGAAAGTCTTAAATGACATTTTTCAAACACACTTAAACCCAAAATACCATAGGTTTCAGCCAATTTCCTTTTCCTGCGTGTGTGTGACGAACAAGCTGCCCTATTTGCATTTCAGTTTGCATAAACTACTTCGATAAACGAATACAGACTGAAGAACAGCTTTAATACCCCTCAAATCTACATTAAGATGTATTGATATATTTTCCTGTGTTAGTGGCCTTGCATATTTAGCTCTCACATCTGATTTTGCCAAATATTATTAGACATTAAATTAGACACTGGCCTAGATAAACTTGCAAATATGGTAATTCCTGAGTTCTAGCACATGCGGGGTGGGATGGACTGCAATTCTATGCACTATTTTTTAATTATTCTATCCCATAAACCTCCCTGTATAAACACACCAGAGAACTCTTGTTTGCTGACCTGCTGATCTAATAGCGAACAATACAACTAAAAGGTGATTTATGATTATGTTCGAAAGCGGTATATAAAAGCTGACATTCAAGCCTGGCATCCAAAGCTACGTGCTATTCTGGATTACATTTTCTCCCAACGAAGCAGGCTGGCGTGCGTTCTTTCCCCAGCAAACGCTGGAGGGGAGCCAAGCGAGTCAGCTCAGAGGGTTCACTGCCGCCAGAGACACCAGCCAGCTCCTCCTCCAGCTGCGCAGCTTAGTCACAGACAGAGCCAAAGGGTCTGGCCCCATCTAACTGATTTTTCCTCATATACACTTAGTGGGATAAATTGCAGTGCTCTATTAGAGATTCTGCTCTTTTTACCACCTTGCTCTCTTCCCACAAGCCACCTTCTCTGAAACCCACGTGAATGTACTGTACTTTCCACTCACTTGAAACAACCTTCTTTAAAGGGCAATCAATCTGCTGAAAAAAAAATGCCAAATACTCGATTTCTTCATGTCGCCGTCAAAGGCTTAAAATGGATAATACGTATCCTCAGACTAGCGCTGTTTTGTTTTAATATGTACTCGTAACAATTTTAAGCTTACTGTCCCAAACCTAAAAAGCTCGATCTGGTGCATATATTTGTCACTCCGCTACAGATGCCACTCTGGAGTTGCATAAGTAATCACATCGGTGAAGACCGGTAACAGTGGGCTAAGGCACTTCCTCACATTTTAAGTACAGTTCTTAAGCCTCTCCAAAGCATCTCAAGGACTGAAACCACATTTTCTGTGACCACTGTGGCCTGCGTAGGAGAGAGGCCAGTAGAGCATTCGCCTCTCCAAACACCGCTGTGGCTATCCCGTGTACTTGCACGGAGTAACTTTACCATCTAACGTATGCTAGGCTGCAATGAACCTTCCCGATAAGATTAACAAAGCAAAGTCCAGCGGTACTAATATGCCCAATGCAGATGCAGTATGGCATGATTAGTTACCTAAGGAAGATAGACAACTGTTATAAACCTGTTTCTTGATAACAATGCTGTTACTGCTAGTAACAGCAATCAATACACAGGAGAATAAAATAATTTTAAGTTTACAACATATTATTCCTTAACCAAACTCCTCCTCCTCACTTTTCCCCTTTCTTTAGGCCGGGAACACCATGCTTACAAAAGTCTTTTACATACGAGGATGGTCGGGCTTATTCTAACTGCAGTCATGTGTAGGATATTGAGAAATAAATATGAGCCTTGGCAACAATCACATGCTACTGCAAAGCATACAAGAACTCCGCTCTTGGCTGTACCCTGAGAAAACACAATTCACCTCACAGGACTAACACAGATGGGCTCAGCCCAGGCTCAGCCTGCCCACACAGTTCCCTGGCGAGAACGTTTCAGGTGAGATAGAGCTCGTTTAGCAAAGGCTCCTTGTGCAGGAGGTGCCAAACACCTTCCTTCCACAAGTGCCGGCCAGGCTGCTGTAAAGCAGTGCGGAGAGGTGCCCAGCTTGGATCGAGCCCTGTTTCCAGCTGCTCCTGCAGAGCCGGGGACACGGCTTCTGGCAGTTGGCAGTCTAACAGGGCGCAGCAGGAGCAACAAGCATCTGCTTTCTTGCTGCCCCTGGCTCCCTAATTTTGGGCTATCTGGTGCCTGTAAGAAAGTAGAATTTCCTGTCTGAGATGATAAAAAGTGGGAAAGGACCAGATAAAATTTCTTTCTGTATCCCCATGTCCTACTGGGGACAGGGGGCCTCTGCTTCCAGTAAGCATAGGAACAAGTGACTTTGTACAGAGATCCCAAAGTCCTAAAGCTCTGGAGTCTCTTGTGAAGAAATTCACTTACGGACAATAAAAATCAGGTCCTGGTCATACATGAATAATTTGTTAGATTTAGTTTTTAAAGTTATATTTATTTTTCCATGTTGACATGCATTTCATATGTGGGTAAAATATTTCCACTTATCTGCTAGAGGCTTTGAGGAAAAATATAAAGTATTGTCTCACAAAAATGTAGTCCTAATTTTTGTTTAGAGAGACTTTGTGGTTAGAATTTATTCATGTATCTTATAAAAGGCAAGTTCAAAACAGAGTTTAAGCCGGAAAGTTTCTGGGGAACATCAAAGAAGTTAATGCATTTGTTCTGCATGAGCTAGGGGAGAAGATTACCAGACTGTCTCTTATATCTGTATCAGGGCTATGCTGAAACACACAAAGAAGTTATTAATCCCTTTCTTAGAAAGGCAGAATAAAGCTGTTTCCTTGAGACAAGGAAACAAAACCCTTTGTAACAACTGTTATTCTCTTCCTATGAACATTTCTATTCTTAGCTGTTCCGTTTTGCTGTATCGTACTACAGTAAAAGAAATTCACATTTCTTTGCCACGACAACTGTGTAATAGCAAGCCCAGTGTGCCAGATGAATTCCAAAGGCTGCAGAGCATCAATATTTAAATCTTGTTACCACAAAGACAACAGCTCAGCACTTCTATGCTAAGTAGTCTGCATTAATTTATCGGCATATTCATTGTATAAAGGCCAATGCTGCACATAAATACAGGGCAAATTTCATTTTCTTAGCAGATTCCACGAGAACTGTGCAAAACCCGACATGCTGTAAACATTGATACCTTCACGCCTGTTCGTTCTGCGATCGCAGAGCTAACCTACAGGGCCACAGACCAAATGCCTTCATCACTGGGGCCATAAACTCTTTTGCGAGTAACACACATACAGAATTACATCTCGCAAAACTTGATGTGGATGTTCTAGCCTTTTGCAAGGCAGAGGAGTTCCTTCCTAAGTGCATTTTTACCTCAGAGAAGAGCTACTATATTAGCTACTAACTGTTGGGTTCTTGCCCACGTGAATCCTTCAGTCAATAATGACACCCTCGTACATGGCCTCTGGTCTGGCCAAGATTCCTGCTACCCTCTAATGACCATAAAGCAGTGAGAAGGAAATTGCTGCACACAATATGAATGAGTGACCAGACTGCGCATCTGGCTCATTTCCTTCTCGCTTGAAACATTACCTAAATAGTCTCCATTTCTTCCCTCGTGTTATTTGAGTATGACTAATGGAAAAGTTTATTTTAAGAGTTGCTTTCACATATTTTGCATGGATATTTTTTTCTCCTCTCTACACTGACTGGTCTCCTCTTCCTTCTTTTTTAAATGCATTTTGCTTTATGGTAGCAGGAGGAATCTAGTTAGGATTACAGCCTGACACGAAATGAGTGTGAGTTTGAAAAAGCATGCCATCACATAAACCTATGGTACCATAGCTATAATGTAACTCTGGTTTCCCAAGTAAACCTCCTCGGTGTAGCTAGCTGATGACAGAGATTCTTGCTTTTTTTAAGGTAACAAGAATACGATGCAGGGACTTGTGTTCTACACTGGATCATATTTGCATACAGGCAGCTTAAGTCCTTAATCAAAACAGTATTTCCTTCATAAAGGAATGTAAGCACTAAAGGATTTTTTGAACATCCCAGTTTTGTAGTTTTTGTTCAAAGGAAATTATAATTTTTAATTATGAAACACTGTAATATGACAAGATATAGATAAGAAGCATTCTTTACTTCACAGACCTTTAGTTTTGGTCAAGATTTTGTCATAAACCTTGGTATAATTAGTTTTCTTCAGAAAGCCTTATCTTTCAGAATAATGTGATTACATGAGAAACAAGTCTTTTTTGGTCTTTTTTTTTTAAAAAAAGAACAAACTTTGGAGACATATATTAGAGAGATAGTTTGTAATCTCTGCTGGCTCAGAAATAAGGCAGCAAATAGAGAGAGAACAAAATAATTAAAATCCCTGCAGGGTGGTTTTGGGTTTTTTTAAATATTATGTTCATAAAAAGTTTATTGCTTATCTTGACTGCATCTCATAGTACTGGATTTTTTAAATAGTTTGAATTTACGTATCAGTCAAGTTAGACCTCAAGTGTCATTGTAAGCAACGAACAAATACATGTGATTTACTGATTCCGTCTGACCTACTCTGCTGCCATTCAGGCAACTGGGTCTCGCTGGGAAGTTCGGGGATGATCATTAACTAGCATTTCAGAGACAGCCTGTACTTCATCCTCTGCTACATAGGAGGTCTCTTATTAAAGTCATTTTAAATATTCTTCTGGAAGAATGAATTGACATACATAGAGCTCAAGTCAAGCACTAGGAAGAGCTCAAAGAGGAGACACTGTGTTTGTTTTACTCAAGATTATAAAAAAAAAAATCTTAAAAGGAAAATTGCATGGATTCTTGGATCTAAGAATCTATTGCTGTTCTAACTGAAGTCAAAGGATAAGGGGAAAAAAGTTATTGTTAGATGTTATTTGGATAATGCCTTCCTTCTGGAGAAGAAACCGCCTTCATTTAACAGTATTTACAGATATTTCACCAAAGCCACGGCTAACTATAAGACTGTTAACTGAAGGAAACTAAATCATTTGGATTACTTGGCATTGATTGTATATTGACCAGCCTAAGTAACAGAGAGTGATTAATTCCGTAAATAAAGCCCCAAAAAATCTAATAAAATTGGGTCCTGATGCACAGCAATAAATTACACAGAAATTTCAGTACATGGAATGGCTTTTCACAAAGCTATAAAATTTTTAACTAAGTCCTATTTCAGCTGATTGTAGTGATTTGAAAGGCTTAGTAATTCATATTCAGGTTATGACAGATAAGAAGAGGACCTCAAAAAACCAAACTTACCACCTTTTTTTCCCATTCCTTATTAAGATCGTCCACATAGGAGAGAACAAAATCAATTCTCCTGACACCGTCCCTGAAGAAAATAGAATCTTTGCTTTCATGTCTTTTATCAATCTGTGGAAGATATAGGCATATGATTAAAAAAAAACCCAAGTAGTGCTCTTGCTCTAAAATATAACAGAAGACAACAAAGTTTGCCCAAATTGCCTCAATTCTTCAGTTTCTTCATTGCTGAAGACATACTTGGGCAAGTTTTAACAAGGGTTATATCCAGTTAAAATAATTTCCAAATTAACTGCTTACATCCACAAACGCTACGTGGAAATAACTGGTATATGAAGAATACATATATATTAGTGTAGCAGTACTTGTGACAATGCTATCATTTACTCCTTCACAGTCTTTACAGTGTGTCATAAATGATCAAGACAAGTGTTATTTTACAGCATGATTTTTTTCTGCCATTAGATCAGAATGCCACTCTACACAAAAGCCAGCTAGGGCACAGTTCATCAACTTGAAGCAGGTAGCAAAAAGTAAATTCCATGCGTTGTCTTCTACATGACAAGATTCACTAAACCAGCCATCACAGAGAAATACATCCCAGTAACAACCATGTACAACAACAACACACAAACGATATGGGGGTTACATTTCAAAATTGAGTACTTACATTTTATTAGATTTATTTTTCTTCCCAAGAAAGTATCAATGCAACAGGGTAATTAGTATTCCAACTGATTTATTCAAGGTGATATTTTAATTTATCAGCATGCCAGAATGTCGTAATAACAACATTCATCTTTTTCACTGATTAGGCCACAGCAATTAATGTTAAGCAAATAAAGACTATTACCTCACTCTCCTAGGGAAGTTAACATAATATTAGGTAATATTATTTATTATTGTATCAGGATTCAGCTCTACCAAATTGTTTACAAGACTAGAATTTCATACAGCAAAGTGCTCGCCATAGAAGCTAATATTCTGGTCTAAATTTAACTCCATGCTAAGGAAGGTTGGTGTTGGGTTTTTTAACTACACCCATCAGCAAAAGCGTATTCATGTAGAACCAAATTGGGGTTTCATTTTATTAGAGTAGGAACAAAAAAGAATAATTCAGAGGGTTATGACTCTGTCTTCTCGTTCTTAAACCATGCAAGGATGCATGTGAAAAAGTTCTCTGAGAAAGCACAGATTATTTGTAACTGTGCACCTTGCTCCCAGTTAACAAAAGGCATCACACAGTGAAGCATGTTATTACTGCAGCCATCCAAGCCACTTGCAATATCATTCATCACTGTTTTACCCTGAGACGTCGCTTCAGGAACAGCTTATATCTCCTTCCACTCTGCCGGAATAACCAACAAGTAGTTAGCAAGCCCACTGCTCCTCTCTGAGATCCAAACCAACTGCTTCAAGCACATACCCTGCCCCCAACTAAAGTTAGTGAGAAATTTGTGTCCTTAAGAAACCCAGGAAGCGCTTCCAACTATTAGAAAAACACAAGCACCCCCAAACAGGATGACTATAATGGTTTTTTTAAAGGCAAAGCTGTGCTGGCATCATTTTGATAATAAACTCAGGTAATTTAAAATAGTAACTCCTAAATTGCTAATTGCCATCATTTGGCTACTTTAAACAGACTTTAAAAAAAAGAACAATACAGTTTCTAGGAATGCAATGCCAAGGTCACAAAACAAGCGCTGGCTAACGAATAGAGGCCACTTTTCTCTTATGCTCACTGGGAAATAAAAAGACAAATGGCAACCACGTAATTCCAGAGCTGACAAAATTACAAGCAATAATATCCACATACTCCACGACATACAGTTATCTTCAAATAGGCTCAAATTTAATAATAATAAAAAAATTAATTAAACACCCCCTTTGTTCCATAGTGTTGCACAACTTTATGCGTCTTCACTAGATACAGTGGTAACTGCTGAAACCAGAGAGTAGCCTACTTGGCTGATCCATGCCTTCTGGAGAATTCCTGTATTTCCGAAGCCATCCTTGCCTTTGGGGAGCTACAAAACTCTATGTTGCAAATCAAAGTAACACAAAAAAGCTAAATGAAATTATTCCCTGAAAATGCTGCAATCCTCTCTTTGCCTTCCCTCTTCAGCAATCCTGTTGGCTTTTTTCTCTTCTTGAGAAACATTTACAGCATATCAATTAAAGTAGACTACTTTGTCAGAATTGAAATCAGGACAGCTACCTCAGAAAATGCTTTTGCTTACGAATGCAGTACATAATCATGCAAGAATAAGAAGCACACAAAAATCATGTAATCCAATACAAGAAAAGAAACAGCATTTTCCTATTCTATTTTGTGCTTACAGGGTTGTTTTTTGTAAGTAGAATTGTGACTAGAAGCAAATTGCAACTGTGTAGATGTTTATTTGATTAGCACATAGAACCACACCACAACTACATAGCATCAGCAGTACTGTAACTATTCAGCATTACAGTAAGTGAACCCCAAAGTTCATTCTAACAACTTACAACGTTGGGAATTGGCCCAAAACTAGACCACTCCAACCACCAATTTAACAAGACAGAAATTGTGCGAGCACAGATGATATCCTTGTGAACTAACAAAATCCATATACACAAAGGAAAAAAAACCATACCAACAAACCAATAAATATTTACTTCAATAAAGCTCCTGCCAAAGGAGCATCCCAAATTCTTTGGGTAGCACAGTTATAATTATATAATTGAAGTAATACTTTATCTTTAGAGCCATCAAAGTTTGCTCATTTTCTAAGATGTATCAGAATCCCACTCAGTCATTAAAGGTCTGACTATCAATTTTAGAAGACATAGTAGTCATTGTTGGATCTGCTTTGAGAAGAGGAATACTTACCACTTCCCTCTCCTTCTGTACATAGGATTATTCATCACGGATAGTGACAGGCCTACTTAATCATCCCCTAAATTATTCCTTTCCATTTTGCTGCATTTGTATTTCACATGAAGAACAAGATCAGTCTTGCATATTCATGCAATTCTGTGCATACATCTGCACTTACAGGTTTAAAATCTATAAAATGTTATTAATTTGCATTGGTTGCATCAGTCAATCACAAAACATTACAGATTAGTACATCTTATTTCTTAACAGCTCTTTCCAGAACTGTATTCAAATAATTGATCTTAGACAACCTGCAGTTATTAAATGAAGTTACACCTCATCAGAGCAGATATTCTGTGACGTGTACCTTCTGGAACACAAGTAATCAAATTAAAATTTCCCAACGCAGCACAGATAGCAAGCAGAAGCTTTTGCATAATTGAATAATACCCGATGAGGAATTACAGAAGAGATGGAGCCCCGAGGTACATGGTGAAAACTCAAGAAAACAAGTTGGAGCAAGGGAAATTTCTACTGGATGTGAGGGTGTGGTTGAGCAGGAGCAGGTACAACAGGTTGCCCAGACAGACTGTGTCATCTCCATCCTCAGAGATTACGCAGCATGACCAAGCAAGGTCCTGACTGAGCAACTTGACTCAAGTATGAAGTCGGCCTTGCCTTGAGTAGGAGCTTGGCCAAGGAGACCTTCGGAGGTCCCTTCCAATCCAAGTCACTGCACGATTCTACGAAATGGTGTTACTGTAAGTGTTTAGTGTTCATCAGTGCTTCCAAAAGTTGGATAAATCCATCAGTTACAAAGCAAGTTTACAAAAACTACTTGTTCAAAAACAAATACTACCTTCCTATTTTCTGTAGTAACTTTCCAATTTTAATAGTCTAATTATGTCTGTAAGAAATAAGTGACTTCATGGCCTGTGGTCAGATCTGCTAATTGAACGCTCTAACAGTCTGTCATAAAGAGCTAAATGTTTCTTGTAGCCACATAAGTGCAGACTTAATGAATTCATATGGAATTATATTAACATTCCTAGTTAAGTGTTAACTTCTGCCTAGACATTCAGTGGAGGTCGGGGTATCGGACCATGTTCAGCCAAACAGCCCTCCAAGTACCCAGACTTGCAATCCCCACATTAGACACAAACTGAGCCCTGCAGTAGGAAATCCTGACTCAAACAGGACAGGTCACAGCAAAGGCCAGGATGTCAGCATGGAAATAAAAGCACAGCTCAAGACGAAGCAAGGCTGTAACACCCCACGTTCGGTTCTGCCCAAACGGGTTTGGGTAAAGCGTGTAAACACTGGCTGGCGGTCGCACGCTACGTTCAAATCCATCAAAACTCTCCCATGCTGCTAAATACTTGACGATCCTTGGCCACCCTGCTCCCACAGGTAGCTCAGATTTGCTTCTCCAGGGCCAAAGCAAACAAGCCAGTCACCGCGAACAGGAGAGGGGAAGCGAGCTGCTGGATGTGGCATGAACCACTTAAACATCGTAACAGAAAGTGCTTCAGAGAAACAACGTTGCATTGAAGCTGAAAAGACTGTGGTAAACGTTTCCGTGGCCTTGCTCAGCCACCAAAACGGGCAGACAACTGACCTTGGTCAGTATAGTCTGCTACCCCTTGGGGGTTTACTGATATCATAGAAAGCAAGCACATTTTGCAGATTATGCCTGCATTATTTAATCCTGTATATTTTCACAGGACTCAGAGGGATTTCTATTTCTGGTCATTCACTGAACAGGAAATTTATGTCCTTACAGGCCACTTAGCACAGCTCTCCTTGTAGGCAACAGAGCTTCCTCCAAATACACCTTGCTACTACATATCCTAGCCCTCTCCACATCCATACTTCAAAGACCGAGGAACTTGGCTTCAAGCAATACTTTTCAAATTAATATTCAGTCAGAAAACTGCAAGTTTAAGGGCCTACACTCAGAAACACCCTTCCCAAATTCAGTTCCTCAGAGTTCAAGGTTTCACAGGTGTTCAACCTCGCAGAGCTGGGACTGCAGGTTCAGACCTCAGCATCTTCCACCCTCTGCTTCTTGTATCTCCGTGGGAAGGTGGTTTAGAGCAGAAATGTCAATAACAAAGCAATAACTCATCTAAAACGGAGGAACCCAATACATTAGCTTCATTAGAGTTACAGCACAGCGAAGGATCTCCAGCTATGAGTAACAGGTACGCTGAGAAGTTACGTTAATAACGTGATCCCCATCAGCACATCTAGGAGTTATACTATCACAGTCCTACATCACACGAAAACTGCCTGAAATTACAAAATAAAACTGATTTGCAATATTTTGCTTGCTTACGAGATATAGTCTACAGACTAAATATTTATTTTATTTACTGCATACCTTTGATAATCACTCAGGCAAATTAGCTTTTATCACAGACAGTGTAAAAAACCAAAATAACCACATTACAAAGCAATTAGTTAACTTACAAATTAACAATCCACTGCAGAAAAGATTTTAGAACACAGAAATGGACAAAAGTATAAGGGTTTGAAAGCTGAACCAAAATACAAGAAAAGCTTCCATAATTGACAGGGCAGGAAACATTCAATGGCCTAAAGACAAAATTATCACCGTCACTTAGATACCCAGTTTACACAGAATATTTATATACACCCACCCACCCCACCCCTTTTCACTGAATTAAACATGTTTACAGCTACAGGAATACTATGATAACATGCTGATTTAAGTGCCACTATGCTAAACATAACTGTTTGATAACAAGTATTTCAAAAAGCTCCTGGAAATGCATTTACACACCATATGCAAACATATAGGCTCTCTGTTGAAAATCAAAAAGGCAAATTCCTGATTTATGCACAGTAAACTCAGTTCCCATTATACCAGCGTAGCCCTTTGCATGAAGTTCTCTTCAATATCCTACCTTGGAGGACTCCACGCAACCGAAGTGCTTACCCACTTCAAAGAAGTGTGTTAACAACACTCTTACCACCACACATCTCGATTTCCAGTTATGCTTCATGCAGGCTACAAAGTTGCATACAAAACTACAACCTTTCCCATTCAAAGAAACACAAAACGCCCACGTTTTTCTCGTGGCTAAAACTCGCAAGCTACTTTTTGCACCTTCATCACACGTGTTTCAATTTTGAACCACATTACAATCTGAAAGCTGGAAAACATGCATTTCAAAGCAGTTTAAGACACCAAGATATTTGCACTAAAATTTAAATGCACAGAAAAAGCCTCTCTTGGATAAAAGAGCACAGTAAACATGAATAGAACAAAGAAAAATAAAAAAAAAATGCTAACAGAGCGTATGTGTTAATGTAAGACACCAGAGCCCAATGTAAGCAAGCAGACAGTTTTAATATACCTCAGCATGTACTTCTTCAGTTATCTTAAATGAGGTTTTGTAATTTTTTTTCTCCATAAAAGAATAACGGTTAAGTTTTCTGATATATTTGACAATTGATACAGTTATCTTGTCTGTGAATTTCAATAAGAAGATATTTTGACTCTTTCCTTATTACTACAATAAGAAAAAAAAAGGCAACACATTTCAAATGGTGTCAGTGTTTGTTTCTTGCTCTTTAAAACGTTTTAAAGTATCATGCTGACTCAGAGAGCCCTTCAGATTATTATGATAAAAAGGAATCCCCCATATGTTAATAACACCATAGTCAGAATATATCCTCTATCCCATCAAACCAAAACAATCATTAAAAAAGCAAACTTTCCAGTTTACTCCACCAATACTTTTCAATTTTGTCTGTCATCCTTTCGATTTGCTTGAATTTATCATTTAAGCCATCACTAGGAATAAACTAAAACATCACATTCATTTTTATACGCTAGAAAAACAATTCTTTTTGGAAGGATGGCTTCTTTGAAACTGGAAAATTTTCCGGTGAGGGACGTTTTGGCATACGGTAATAGAAGGACGCCACACAAATTCATGCAAGGAAGCATGAACATTGCTTACTGCTTACCACTTGATGTTCAGGGATGAGTAAAGTAGTCTCAGTGCTGTTTAGGCCCTGCCAGTGGCATCACGGGAAAAACATAATGTTGTTAGCAATGATGCAAAGGATGCTTTAAAATAAAAGGCTATTTCAGAAGAAACAGTGTAGCTTCTGCTTTAAGTTGCTGAAAAGCTGTTCTGAGAGATAGTTGGATTTTCAGGCTAAATAGTCAAAGTTTAAACAAACCTCTACTTCCTCTGATGAGCCCATATTGATTTTTAAATATAAAGAATAACAACTTTTAATAAAAGCTATACAGTATTCCTCAGCATTCCCATTACAAAAAATAAAGTCTAAACAACTTGACACAGATTACTGTTTACGAGCTGATAAAGAACAACAGTACTTTTTGCTGTTTTAATACTGAAGACAGAAAACGTACATAGCGCAGACGGCTGCACTCACATCAGAACAAGCGTGGCGCCCCTTACTTAGCTATTTTTTCAATACAGACTGAAATGACACCACGAGCACTGAATGAAAATAAATGCAGAGACGAATCATTAATCTCAGGGTAGACAAGGCAAATTGGTATCAGTAATTGTAATTGTTATGCCTAACGAGACTAGTGAGGGCTTCCAGCTTCCAGTTGTGACCCGCGCCTGCTGAGGCCCTACCCTGATTTTACTTGTACAAGACCTGGGTGCTCATCATTTTCCTGTACGTGGGTCTGCAGGGTGCTGCAACGTGCTCTGGCCAGACTCCCCGCAGGGGTGGGAGGAAGACCAACAGCAGAGGACTCTGCAGAGCACAGGTCTCCTCCGAAGACCCGTCCATAAGCTATCTGGGGTCCTGGCCCACGGCTGTAGGACTGCGTGAGCAAAGGATTTGGACATCAGGTTTCGCTATTGAATGAATACTAGTTTGCAATACCTAAGCTGTTTTGCAATATCTAATTCTCTTAGTCAGTAATTTCTCACGCTGTTCTGTTGTTTTGCTTCTGAAAACAAATCACAAACAGGTTTAAACAGTGAAACCAAATAGTGTGAGCACATTATAAAAATATGCCAGTTCTCTGTGGAATTAAATTAACTTTCAACAGAAGTAGAATGTTAACTTCATTTCATTATTGTATCATCATTTATTGGTTTAGAGTTGTAATATTTCAAAAAGTATATTTCCCAAAATCCAATTTTCATAAAGTACTGCCTATGATTTTTGAAATTAGAAATTAATATTTTTCACTTTTATTACAATTTTACTTGAGAGAAACCACACAGGTCCATTCCTATAATTCTGTGAAACAAACACGCTATTTTTGCTCCTGTTTACATTGCAAGTAATACATACACACATCTTTACATTCTTTCTTAATGATGTCATCTCTGAGTGTTTGCTCATCTAAGTAAGATAAAAATGTCCTTTTCAGAATTCAGTCCGATAAACACAGAAAGATCAATCTGTTTTTTGGCAAGGAACCCACATGAGAAACAGTGCAAATATAAATAGCTGCACCTAAGATAGTCTCAACTGGGTTTAGAAATCTAATCCTCACGTCATTGATGCTGCTGGAAAAACCTGCACTATTTGTAGAGGAGGGCTGAGACACTTAAGCAAAAGATTTTCTCCAATTATACACTGACAGTATCTGCCATGTAAAGTACTGTACAAATGTGACATCAATGAAAGCACAGCCTTGCTTTTCATCGCTGCCCTATGGCTCCTGACCTCTCCCTTGCACACCTGCCCCCATCCAAGTTGGTGCCCTCCCATCTGCTTCTCTTTCACCTCTCCATCCCGTACTCCTCCCACCCACAGCTTCCCACCTCCTCCATGATGAGATGTAAATTCATATTTTAGCCACCTGCTGATCCTCAGATGCTGCCCACCCTGCTCTACTCCGAGATAAAATTGTAATACATGTAGTGGAACGCTGAAGCGGGGGATGAAGACACACAGCTGGCAGAGTCCTTGGTACATTCCCATGCTCTTTGTGAAATGCTGTCCTGTTAATCTAGGGAACTTACCCGGCTCTCAATACAACTGCCTGAAATTAATTAGCTCCATTCATGGAGGTTAAGTATTGTAAAATTGGTGATAGCCAACAAACCTTGTCCTGCACATTTAAAGTGCAAGTACTCTTGTAGAGAGACACCACTTTTCATTATACGCCAAAGTCCATGTACAGCACAATGGGGCTTCAATCCTGACAACGGATCACCCCCAAAACAAGAACCAACCAGTGCCTTCAGAAACACTCAAGTAGTCCAACTTTGCCGAGATGGAAAGCAAGGCTAAAGAAGGACGGCAGTGATGGCAGCAGCGTTGGGCTGGTCCTTTGGAATCCACTCTCAGAGTCATAATAGTATTTTATGTTTCTCTCTAGATGAAAACCCACTGAACTGAAAAATGAACAAGTTTCTTCAGAAAAAAATCAATTCATTTGGAACACCTGCAGTGCCTGCTGCTCTCAAAAAAAAAAAGTAATCTGTGTCACATTTTGGTAAAATGCATTGCTTCGATACATTTGATGGAGCTCTGCCAATTTATTCCTGCTAACCTGGCTTAAGTAAAGACAGCTTGTTCCCAGGTTTTCTCACGATCAAGTTACAATATGGAAAATCCTGATTAACAGAAATTTTTAGTAAGCATTTCATTGGTGTGAAATTAACAGGAAAGGTGAACGTCTCATGGATAAGTGCAAAATTAATTCCTAGCTTCTCACAGCAAGAATAGGGCACAATCCTACAGCTTTACTCAGAGAGTAGTGCAGGCATCTGCCTTTTATGAGGGTGAAAAACTCAGCGTCCACACACACACAAAGCAAACATTGGTACTTTGTACTATTTAATTGGAATAGCAGACAGACAGATAGTCCTCCGTATATACCTCTTAGAGATGTCCACAAACTACAGACTAGTTAATGATTCAATCTTCTACAAAACCTGCACTAATTTTACATTTATCCCACTTGAATGGCCTAAAATTTTACTATCAGGAAATTTAATACAAATTCAATTTTTTAACCTTTCTTCCAATCTTGAATTAACCGATCTTCTTCCCTCTTAAGAACAGGAACTGTATTTTGTTAGTGGGCCTTACCCTCATTTACTTTGTAACTTGAACAACTAATTATAATCACTAAACAGAGATGCACCATGCTATCAAAACAAATTATGTCATTATATATATATTTTTCTAGTGCTTTTTCTGCACAAACATAAAGCACAGAGGAAAAACAGTGATTTCATTCACTTTTCCAATTTGCCTGAAAGGACTTTCAGAGGCATTGACGTATTTCTTGGAACGGGAACTCCGTAGAGGCTGACTCAGGTAGATTCTACACAGAGAGTCAATTAGGACAGTTGCCTATCCCTAACAGAAGTGGCTGTCTATCAATTAGTGATTTAACAATGACATAATTTGAAACAGACTCATTTGAAAATACCCCTAACATATCCTTTTTTTTTTCCTTTCCAGTCTGCTGTTTGCTGAAAATATCTCCTTACCTCCCCGCATGAGAAAGCGTCTAGAAATGATACATGCTATAAGGTTTGTAATATGAAAAGCTGTTGAACTCCGAGCGATCCTGTTTCTTTCATTCTTGTGCGAGATTAATGGAAGAAGAAAAATAAGGAGACTCAACAAGAAGCAGGTAAAAAAAAATAAAGAAAAAACCAAGGTAAAATAGGGAAGGAGGAATGGGTTAGAGCACAAATGCAAAATCACGAGGAAGAACCAAAAGCACCATTGATTGGATACTCAATTGCTTTGTGAGCCCTGGACTTCCTCTGACTTTTGTATTTATGTTGGCAGGCTTCACCACAGACTTTCTTTTCCACCTTCATTTTTGTTTTACTTGCAGCATTCCTTATGCACAAATCACACATTCCTTTACAGATTACAAAAGAAAAAAAAAATGCCACTGAATTATGGATAGGTAATGTTGTCTGCTCTCCATAGTAGGATCTAAGATTTCCCCCCCCCCCGTTGCTAAATCAACAATAAGGCTGCTGCTTTTTCTCGCTACTGCTGAGCAGAAGCATATTGTTGTTGCATGTTACGTTTCTTCTCTTCCAAAAGAAAAGACAGCCCAAGCATAATGAAGTTGTGACCTGAATGTAAATTCATTTAACTCTTTCCCAATTATCTTTTTATGAATGCATTCTGTTATACAATTACCTGACTTAAATTGTTTTAAGACTTCCAAGTGTTCATATTTTCCAACTGCAGAAACAAAGTTAAGTACAGGGTTAAATAACAAGAAAATTACCAACCTACCCCAGAGTAAAATTATTGAATAAAAAATGTGCTATGTGTCAAAACAAGAACAAAGCATGTTGACCTGAGATCAAAAGGGTCTTGGTGAAAAGAGGAAAAACCATGGCTTGTCTTCAATGCCAGGACAGATGACCCTGCTCAATTCCTGTGGGAATGCATCAAGGATGACAAAAGGCAGCCTAGCAAAGAACTGAGGAAAAAGAAATTCTTGCAGTTTATAGAGAAGAAAATTGAAGTTGTGACAACACAGAAAGATAAAGGATTAGCATGATATGGAAAAAAAAAAAAAAGAAAAAAAAAATCAGAGCTATCTTATTGTTGGAATGAATTCATGGAAAAACTTTAAGGATAGACTTAACCTGAATATCTAGGACATTGATCATCAAGAACTAAATCTGTCATGGGTGATAAGAGCATGAAACTGGGCAAGAAGATTAAGAGTAACTTTGCAACTTTACATCTGGCTAATGCACAGAAAGCAAAAATCCGATAAATGAAGCTGTATTAGGGGACATGGGGTAGGATAACACAAAAGCACAGAAAAATACTAACTTAAATATAAGCAAGCATCAGATAACCAGCTGATCTGCAGAAATTAAGTATCCAAAGCCAAATAAGCTGTCTCTTCTTAGAAGGAGAGAGGAAAATAACAAAACAAAAACCCAGAGTCATCAAGTCAACTAATGTTGCTAATATCACAATACTTTGTGATATTTAAGAACAAATCATGAAGAAAAATAATTATGTAAGGAACATGCATAAGTAGAAAACAAGAGAAAAGGCAGCATGAAGTTACCAAGGAGAGATTTTTGAGACGGTAACCAGAAAAATTTTTCATAAGGAGACTACCTCCCAGAAAAGAAAGTGCTGAAGATCAAAGTCTCCTCTTCTACCCCATCATGAATCTTTCAGCCTTCAAGCAAGATTCAAATCCCATGTCTCTACATTTATAAGACATATATGTTGCACCCTTCCTCCCACATTTCCTCCCTTTTCCTACGTCCTAAGTCACAAAGTGAATTCTTTCAGGCTTTGGTGAAATAGGTCATCTCCACCTACTCAGAGAGACTCAAAAAGAACTCAGAATCAGCTTCAGACTGCGATGCTCATCATGATATGACAACTCATATGCTATAATTTGTGATCGTATCTGCCCAGAGTTCAGTGAAGTATTTGATAGGCTGTACACTGAAAATTTTCCTGCAGAAAAAGATTACTACAACTCCTACAACAGCTTAAGAAAGTAGCAGGGTGAACATACCCTCCATTTTTAAGATGCAACTGGTAGATTTATGAAAACATTTAGACGATACAGTTGCATTTGCTATCAAGATAAAGAACTGTGTAATCTAGGAAGCACTGCTGAGTTCTGTCTGCACGTGACCATCTCCAGATTTGCCCCTTAGAGGTAGGTGAGGACACGCTTTAAGAAGTTCAGCAGAACAGCTACAGTTTTTCAACACTCAATTCAATAGACATCATTTCTGAGCGCTCATGGCCAGTATGAGACTCTACATTGACAGAGCAACTATTTCTTTTCCTGTCTACAACTCTTCCTATCTTCCTCCAAGCATATAATAACCATAATAAAGAAATCAGACAAGAGCAATTACAATAAAATACCAATTTAAAGAATGCATATTTTCAATATTCTTTTTTAATCTGTTTCTTAACTGAATAGTAATCATACACCACTATCTATTTAAGCTATTGTGTACTGTACACATTAAGCAATGAGGTACTGTGGAAAAACGAATGGCTGATGATGCTATTTGGATTGCACATGTTGCAAGGAGGAGGTATTCTTATAATTCAAATCTTCATTTGCTTTCTCATAAATCTTGCTGCACTGTCAAAAAGTTCCTAGAGCAGAGGAGCAGAAGAGTGCCTTGATCTCCCTGTCAAGCCAGCGATATGATACGCAGCATAGAACAAAATGTTGGGTTTATGCAGAAGCATTATGTTTTTCCAATTGCCAAAACATTAAACGACCGTGTGATTCTCATTTCAAGACTGATACTGTAAACACCCTTAAGCCCGTACTGTTTTCTACTGTGTTGTAGCGCTAACGCTTCTAAGTCTCTCATGAGACTCAGTGTGTATCAGTGTTACTTTCATGGTTTTGCTCCTTCAGAACACTAGAGGAAGAAAATATTTACATGGATAAAAAAATGGAGGTATAAGACAATCTAAAAATAATATTACTTTTAAAACTAATTCTTTCTTTCACAGCAACCCTTCCTCTTTCTTCCTACCAGTAGCATGTTAACACCATCAGTACTGTACCTTACCTCAGAGCTGCTTGGGACTTCTGATCCTGTAGTTGAAATAGTTTCACATAAAGGTCCATTGCATTCTTCCCCTAAGGAAGATTGAAAGAAAGATTCACATAAATACGTTCCTTATTTTAAAATATGATTGTATCTGGAAATGAAGTGAACCTTGAAGGCATGGAACTATGAACAAGCAAAAGCTGGAAAATAATACTCAACTACATAAAATCTTCAAGAATGGTTCTCTGAAGGGAAAAAACACTGTGAGACACAATATACTCAGTCTGTACTACCTGGTTGTAACCTTGCAGTCACAGAAACACGTTTTTAAACGTGACAAAAAAAAAAAAAAAAATCTCTCAGCATCACATATTTGATGAGATAAAATTCTTTCTTGTCTCCAATGTCTGATAGGCGACTGTCAATGAGAGTCTCACACGTGGAGCTTTGGTGCCTCAGTTATGAAAGTTATCTCTGGGGTTGCTTGCTAGAAATGGAATTATTTTTTTGTTGCTAAGGGATTAATGGTGCATAACCTCAAGATAACAGATGCCCACATAATGGAGATGTGATGACAGGATCAAGAATACTAATATCAACTTAAATGACCAAGCTGCTTCTTGGTTTTTTTGAGTTGTTTTTGGTTGTTTTTTTTTTTAAACTCAAAACAAACAAAAAAAGCGCCCAGCTTCATTTTAACAACAGTATTGAACTCTGACAGGACTTCCCTGCAAAAATAACCAGTCCATCAAGGAAACTGTTACTTAAATGTTTACACTGTGGGGAGTGGGGGGGGGAATTACATTGAATTCACACTCCTAAACCATACTGATACGTTTACTGGGCTTGCTGCTCTGAACCTACTCTGGACAGCAACTCAGAGCCCAGCTAGGCTCCTGCTTCAAGAAGTTTTTGTAAAGAACCATGTCTCCACTGGCTAGACAGACAGACCAGTCTCCTAAATCAGGCATCTAAATAACTCCACCACCAATGGAAAAGGATAAGCAATTTTGAAACAGCTCGCCACAATCTAGAGCAGGCATCTGATAAAGTTGCCTCTTTCTTAAAAAAAAAAAAAAAAAAAAGATTCATCATATTCCTTTATTCATCAAACAGCAAGGAAGTACTGATGGGTATAGCTTAGACTGGACAGACACTGACTACCTCAGCTTAGACTGGACCACAGTCAGACAACTATAACTAGATTACTCCTACCAATAAAACCAACCTACTCTTTTTTAACTTGCAAATATTTGATGTCAAAATTGCACCCAGGCAGGATATAAACTGTTTTTTCTAAAGTCTATAATAAGCTACTTAGACATAACTTGAGAACATTTTGTTTCCTCTATTTTTATTTTTTTTTCTTTTGTCTAAGTTAACCTACAGAAAACAGTACATATGATGTGATGAGAAACTGGGTAACAGTATATAAGAGTATATAACATATAATGAAGTTTCTGAATGCTAAGACATTCAAAGTTGTCACATGCTATTTTGCTAAAGCACACTATGCCTGCAAAATCTGTGTTGGCTGATATAATTCAAACACTTAAGTTATATTCATGCACCTGTAGAAAGATGTTTGCATATGCTGATACAAGTTGGGAGACCAGTATTAAGCCATCTCTAAAAAAGTTAACGTGGAAGTAAATTATTTGGGCTCATTCTGCCTACCCAAAAATATCATAAATGCTACAGGGACTACGCTGTAAGACAGACCACCAAACACAGAAAAGTTTTACAGGAACAGCTTCCGCACAGAACTGAATTCACTTCACCTCCCAACACGGCACAAGCGTTCAACATGTATAAGAAACAAATGAGACATAATGGGAGAATGTTACAATAAGGACAGAGAAGCCTTGACTCAAAAAACAGCTATCAAAATACTGAGATTAACGTACTTGAGAAACTGCTTCTGCAAGAATATTCCTAAGCAGGGGGTCTACCTTCATACAGGGCTGGCTCTAATAACATGAAGCTTGGCAGCTGCCCAGGACAGCAGACCACTGCCTGATGAAAACAGGGATCATCACAAGCATGCTCTGCTGCCTGCTCTGCCTGCAGCCCTGGGAAGCAGGCAGCTGCCGCAGCTTTGGCCAAAGGTAGCGAGCCCAGGAGCAGAAAGCCCAAACATGTGGTCACACAACCCTCCGTGGCAGAGGCAGCCTGGCACCTTGTCCCTGGAGCAGGAACATTCAATTTGCCTATGCTGCTGAGAGGACTTGAACCGATTCCACAGCCTGCAACAGCCTCGGTGTTTGTTTTTTGTGGATTAGCCTTTCTGTAGTTGTGAAGGTTTAACCTCAGGAACAAGCAGAGTTCTACATTTTAAATGCTCTCCCGGTAACATAGCTGATTACTTATGCAACTTGGGAAAGGAAATCCTCTTGGTATCTCTGATCCAGGGGAATAAAACCAAATAACCCTACTGCAGCACACAAGAAGGCAAAAAAGACGATGCAAAACATATATTACTCGAGAAGTACAACATACTTAAGACATTCACACCTTGAAAAAACCCACATAAACAGGTGCCCAAGCAGTATAAGAAATGCACGTCCAAGTCATGTAGGAAGGTATAAAGGAGCTGCAACCCAGAACTGCAACAAGCACCAGGAATGGAGATGCCCAATTAGCTCTTACTCAAGAGAGCTACCCACAGATAGCTATAAATTGACTCATAAATCACATTGCAAAAAGCTTAGCTCATAGGTAACATCAGTGACTCATAAACTCAAGTCTGATTTCCAAGAGGCTCTCGGCAGGAAAAAAAAAAAAAAAAAAAAAAAGGAAGGAGGACACACACAAAAGGGAGGAAGGCGTAACGCCGGTTAGTACAATACCTTCTGACCGTGATGGCTTGAACTTGGTGAGAATCGCAATGTTATCTTTAAAAGGAAAAAACACTTCGATAAGAACCAGATGTAAAATCCACTTTTAACACGAACCCATTTAATAGTTCTCTGTCATTTACAATTTGGCCACTATATCCAAACAAAAGAACAAGCCCTGGAAACAAGAGACTCTGGCCTAGACAGAAAGCACGAGCAGGTTCCTCCTCAAACACCAACATTTCCCTTTTTGTCCAGGCACCTTATTCAGCAACACAAACAAGGATGCCACTGTCCTCTATTAGCAGCAAGGGGGACAATAATAGTTGAAGTAATAGTTTCTGCTAGCCAAGAAAATGCCTTTAAAATTCTTCAGAAAATTACAACTTCATATCTAAAGATGGAGTAAACCAATAATATTCTGATAAACCATCATAGTTAAGGGAATGGCCTTGTTCTTCAACACTACACACGGTGCTGTACGTAAAGAGCTCGAGAAACACCCCCACACCCAGAAGAACGAATGAGGACACCTACTAAACACCAGTGGCCCTTCAATACAAAATTCATTTGTACAAATTGCAGTCACTCCTTGCAATTTTTTTGTTCAAAATTAATCCCAGAACCACACTATGACTATCAGAACCCATTAAAATTGTTGCAAACATATATAATTTTAATATTTATTGAAATCATTGGACTTTCATGGGCAGGCACATATCCCATCAGAAAGAAATACCTCGTTCACAATGTAACCGTCGTCTCCAACAGCCTTATAGTTCTGCACACAGCTATTTCTAACTCCTTAAACATGTGTGTCCTGGGAGTTTGCACATTATTGGAAATAAGTGAGCTTCACATGGCCTATAATTTTGTAGTATTAACATAACTCTGTCCCAAACTACACCCTACCGCAGGGCAACCTAGTTATAAACTTTCGGTACGCCACCCCTAAGAATTACAGACCGTTGCTATTTCAATTACAGACCCAGATGATCAGACCAACAGTAATCCAAAACAGCACACAGAAATCAACACTCAGAACTGAAGACTGGAGAAGATAAGCAAGACCGATTTCACCTCTTAAAATGTAAGTACCACACAAAAAAAAAGGTACTTCTTTTTGTGCAATGTTATGATTTCTGTAGCAAGCATGAAAAATTGGCTTCTTGTGTAATGAAATGATTAGTCATTCTACAATAGTTTAAGTTTGTTCACAGTGCCCGAATCACTTTCTTTTTCTACACGGCAAAACTGACATTTTAGGGGAAAAAAAAGAGGAATTTCATTCTGGACCCACTGGTTAAAAGAAGTGGTTCAATATGATTAATAGTTCAGGAATCAAGAAATTGTTCTTTAAAGCCTTTCTACGCATTCCACGATGAAAGACAAAAACACTCAGTGGCCTAGACACCAATGTTCTTATGGTTTTTCAAAGATGCTGCTTAGCTGCAATTTGCAGAATCAACACAAGCTATTCAAGCAGGACTGGCCGCCACATATTTAAAATCAGATCAATGGACAGGAGACCACACACACGACCTACCCACCCTTTATACAACAGCATGACAGCGGAAACTTCCCTGATGACTACAATGGTAATACAGGTTTTATGAGATTTAAAACTAAAGTCACCTGCAAGACAACAAGCAGCTCAAAATAAATTCTGTTTATTTTGACAAGTGCTGTTTAATTTCATTTAAAACATCTCATAGAACACAAGCAAGTGTATTCAGTGCTGTCAAAAAAAAAAAGTCATGAAGCTGTTGTAAATCAAGGCCTCCCACAGCCCCCTATTTTCTGATAGCTGGGGTGAGGTAAGCGGCACGGCTCACCGATGCCACAGGACTTGTGATGTATCCCTCTGCACCAAAAATGAACTGCACCTCCTCTGGGAGAACTGCAACCCGTCACAGGCCACGTCCTGATTACAACGTCTGTGCCTCCACTAGGCAAATAAAAGGTCCAGGACATGGGTCCAACCACAGGACTGCTCACTTGACTTAATTATTACTGCACTTAGCACACTACTATTAGTGGAAGAGTTTTGGCTTCTAGCACTCTCTCTGACAGAGGAGAAACACACCCTGGAGGACACCACAGGCCAAGTTCTGGTCTTTGGAGAAGTCTGTCGTGCTTGGGAAAGAAGGGACTGTAGCCGTATGGACGTGGCTGGACTTCGCTACTTGTCCTCTAGGCCAATGAAAAATTCTTGGCTTTTTTAATTACAAGCACAGGCACAGCCCGGGATGCTCTAGCATCTTTAACAGTACCTAACCAGCAATTTCCCTGGAAGATGATAATCTATGTCAATTCAACATCCCCAGGTAAACTGGGGGTCTGCTGGCAGGTGGGAGGAAAAAAAAAAAAAGCTTGGCTGATGATGCTGCACTGAGGCACAGCTGGGCACAGAGCCACTGGTGTGTAGATGCCGCAGCCTGGCACAGCTCAGGGCAACTCTGCATCAGAAAACAGAGCAAGAGAAGGCATTCAAAGGTTTCCTTCCTTTCAACTGCTATCACCCTGATTAATCTGCATCAAGTAGAGCTCTTGGTTGATGGCTTTCTACCAGTAAAAACATTAACATATTAGGTGCTTCTAAAGCCAAGTGGCAGCTGAATAGTCAGCTTTAAGGATCAAAATTTTAATTTTGCTACTAAAACTAGGAAATCATTGGAACCTGCACACCTAAGACCTCTGACAGAGCTATTTCAAAGGCAAAGTCAGAGCCAGGATTCTCAGGCAGGTGCTGACACACTGTTAACTGTTCAGCAGCAGTAAGACAGTGTTACTACTGGTACTGCTACTACTTTCAGCATTGTTTCCAAAATACTGTTTCCATTTATTTCCACGATTTTCTTGGACACAGTAACAGTATCCCTTTCAGTCAACAAAACGAAGTAGGAAAAAAACAACTTTCAGATCTGTCATACTGTCCGGCATATGTTTGATGCCTTTGGCATATCGGTTACAGGCGTACATACATACCCTTAGGGAACATTTTTGATGGTCCAGGTAGAATGAAAAAAAAAACCCAAACACCAAGAACCAAAACAAAAAACAAGAACCAAAAAACCAACCATACATTGCAGTTGTTATGAGGTAGCTACTTTGAATGATGAAGAAACTTCCTAATATTCATTCTTAACAAGCCACAAAAGAAAATTTTATTCTTAGATGTCTTGACGTTGCCATCTTAGTAAAGCACTGTCATTATTCAGTAACCTAGCCTGCTTGACAGAAAAGAGAATTCAATTTAAAATATGATTATTTATCACTAAATCAATGCGCTATTAATGGTACTGTGTCCTTTGCTCCCAAAAGATCGCCCTGGGATTCCTGCTGTCGTGGGATCTGCCCTGACAGATTTCCATCGTTGATAAGGAGTCTGACTCAGCACTGAGTGACTAACAAAAAAACATACCGAACAAAAGACCTCTCCAGAGTAAGGTCACTCATTCCAAACAAGCTTCATAATGACTATTGTAAGTGCTTCAATATCTAAGAAAAACATGGCTTTAAAATAACTTATTAACTAAATTTATGTGTATATTGACCATATCCTCCCAGAGCTGGATGACTGAGTTGCCAGGGAAACTGAGGACCCACCTAGTATGCTGGCTCCTGAGCAAGTAAAATAAGTAAAATTACTCTGGCATCATCTGAAGAGTAATAACTGCACTGCTGAACCAAAGATTCCATCTCAAAATTCCACTTGAAATGGTCGTTTATGCACACCCAGAGCTGCTCCTAAAAATTTAAAACTACTCCTTAACAATTAAAACATTAAATTCTCAGTAAATCCACGAATATTTATTGGCAACATTTTAAGATAACTTTATGATTCCCTTAAAAAAAAAAAAAAAATTGCGTTCAAGTATAGTCTGCTTCATGGACATACTCATTTTCAGCATGTGTTATATTATTAAACAAGTGATTCCAGAGAACAGGTATTTATCAACACATAGAAAGTAAAAGAAAGAATAACCATATTTTATATAGGCAAAACTATACAGAAGAGAAGTCTGTTCCCAACAATAAGAAAATCTCATTTAGCATTTGGAAAAGACATGAAGTCTTCAGTTCTAATCTCTATTACAATAAAAGGGTACTTTAAATCAGAACTGAGGTTTATCCACAGCTGTCTTCCTTTTAAAGAATCATAAAACATCCCTTCTGATTAAAAAGCACTGGCTTAAAAAAAAAAAAAAAAAAAAAAAAAAAAAAAGACAAGCCTTGTGTAAATCTGTTTTTAGCAAAAAACCACAAGCATGGTTTTGTAACACACCACTTGAATGGCATTTTAATGCGGTTAAGGCAATAAGCATTACTGTAAAGTATGTACCAGCACAGACAAGACTTAAAGCCTGCTGTGAGCACTGAGGTTAGTATTTATACCTTTCAGGTATCATCATTTTGCAGAATGATGCACATAAACTGATTAATAGGTTCGAATGCAATTAAAAAATGAAAGGCCAGACCAGTAGCACCTAGATAAAGTCATGCATTTTTAAATTGTGTGGCATTTAGATGCATGTAAATAAGGGGGAATAAGATGGCAAATAAACCTCAGAAGAGCAGGGTGGCAAAATACCCGACTGCAGAAGTGCTGACAACTCACGAAGTGCTATGGCTGTGCTTGTTTGCACTTCGACTATTTATACGTGCAGGGCCAGATTTCATCAGCACTATCTGACTGCAGAGGCAGACGAACCGCTCGGGCAATGGCCTTGCACATATATGAAAGTGTCAGGTGCTCCCACATCTCCTTTGAGAAAAGATGAAGGGGAACGGTGATACTGCTTTTCATCACAGCCCGAGGGAATTACAAGCGCTTCAAAAAGTGTTAGGTAAAGACTTGCTTCCCTAGAGTTCCCAGAGATATACTTAAAATCTTACAGTGTCATTCATTAATGCGTTTCTCCAATTTACACTGAAATCACTGATGTAACCCTGAAGCAACACAATCTCCGATTTCTTTTGGCCTTTGCAATACAGAAGTTGTCAAAACCAGCAGAGGGCTCAATGTACTATTCGTTCTATGGACATGCATGACATTCCCATCCTCGTATGAGAGATCTTCTGTAGATACTGTTCAGAGAAAAGTGATACATGAACAGGGAACTAACATTAGAGAAATAGTGAAAAAATGGTGGGCAGAGGGTTAGCATAAACTAGGAACTCATATAACTTGTGCTTTTATTAAGAAAGTAAAAAGCAATATATATATATATATATATAAAATACACCTCGAATCTACTGTCCTCTGGCAGTATTCCTCAGTTTCATGCTACCCAGACATTTAATTACAGATGGCCAATTTCATCCACAATTTTTTATTCCTTCTGGTCCTCATGCTCTACCTAGTTCAATACTACTTTCGTTATGGTTCCAATCAAATGTGTCATTGGGAATTTTGCTAGTGTATTCACCAAGTACTTCATTTTCTCATATTAAACAATATAAAAATATACCAGTATAGAAAGACCTTTTACTAACAAATCCTACAAAATCTTTTTTTCTGAAATATGACTTTGCAAGACTTGATGTTTTCTGTCCAAATTACTTTAAAGACAATGGAATAACTGGAGCATCTCTCCTATGAAGACAGGCTGGGAGAGTTGGGGCTGTTCAGCCTGGAGAAGAGAAGGCTCCAAGGAGACCTTATAGCAACCTTCCAGTACCTACAGGGCCCTACAAGAAAGCTGGAGAAGGACATGGACAAGCATGGAGTGACAGGACAAGAGGTAATGGCTTTAAGCTGAAGGAGGGTAGGTTTAGATTAGATATTAGGAAGAAATTCTTCACTGTGAGGGTGGTGAGGCACTGGCACAGGTTGCCCAGAGAAGTTGTGGATGCCCCATCCCTGGAAGTGTTCCAGGCCAGGTTGGATGGGGCTTTGGGCAACCTGGTCTAGTGGAGGCTGTCCCTGCCCACGGCCGGGGGGTTGGAGCAGGATGATCTTCATGGTCCCTTTCAACCCAAACCATACTAGGATTCTGTAACTCTGTAAGTAACATACTGACCCCAGAGAGAAGCAGATCCCAACAATCAAGAAAATGAGCAGGGCAACAGACGATGGCTCCCATCACTTTAGAGTTTTTTATGTAAGCGCCAGTCGATTAACAGGACTGAAGTATGCAAAGGCATCCAACTTGCCAATGGCCTCAAAACCACATCTGCTAGTCATTACTCGTTAGCACAGTATATTTCTAGCACACTATAAATTGTGGAAACATAGGCTCTCTGATTTCCTACCTGATAGTTAAGAAAATCTCTTTGAATAACAAACCACAAGGCCCTTTCTAATTTAGGGCTAGTGCAGAAAATTAAAGGCCAGCCATCTGCATCACAAGCCCTTCCCACGTGGCTTGCTGGGGTTCTGTTATTTTGCCAAAGGCCTCAAATTTCACATTTACCCTTGGGGGCCTGCTAAGGAAGACAAAGGGATCACTTGGGATTTCCAATTATAAGACTGCACTTCACCCAAAGATATTCTTACATCCTAAAAAAGAGCACTTGGAACTTCACTACCACTACTGGTCCTCACTGAGAACCAGTAGAGAATGGCTCTGTACCAAAAAACCCAGCCAAACCAACAAGATGAAATAACAAGGTGCTTATATCTTACTGTTATGTGTAAAGGAGCGATCCATGTGCACTGAAAAAAAAAAGTCTGATTTGAAACAGTAGCCTGGAATGAAGTCTCTTAACAAAAGTAACATCAAATGTATGTCTATTCTTCATTGATTCTTAACGATCAGATCTGTAACAGACTACTATGCTACGAGTGCAAACAAAAAAAAGTAGTAAATCACATAACACTTTAATCTATACGATCTATTGAAAATTCCGGATTACAACTGTGCAAACAATTTCTTTCCTTATTTCTTTGGCACCAGTTATGACTAAAGTAGAAACTCTATATTAGCAGCAACCAATGACGAAAACAAGGGCTAAAGAGAGAGACCGAAGGCAGGCCTACGATATGTGAGAATACATGCTAGTTCTGCCTTGACGTGGTGTGAAAAGTGATCCAAATTTACACGTGGATATATTCTGAATACACAGAAATAGATTCAGAAGCGTTTATTGGATTACTGCAATGTGAGTATTGGAGGTATGGAACTAAAGTATACTCCCAGCTGTTCTGGAGAACTACAGTTACACATAGATTTTCACGTTAGCCTACCCAAATAGGTGAGTTACAGATTATATTATGTTACATGCAGAGAGGTAGTTGGTGCTTACAACGCATGTCAGCACATTTGCACAAGACATGAAGTTTCCAGCATGGGTTCAGGTGTCCTGCCTTATTCTGCACCTTTTTATCAGCAGCAGCCAACCAGCCTGCTAGCACGCCTTTTCTTGGCATGCGTCAGGCTAAAGCAACGAACGCCATCGGTTTAACAGCTGTAGGTTCTTGCAGGAGGCCAATCAAAAAAAAACCACATACATCTATCTCTATAGCATAATCCAAGTAACCAAGTCCCAATCTACAATCAACTCATCCACACAATGTTTAATCTATAAATAATTCCTGACAGATTCTTCAGCTTTCTGCAGATAGCTGACACCTCAAAATCCTTCCATAACTACATTATAATTGCAAGAACTATCCCTAGCAGTACCATAGAAGGATCTGCTGTCCCCTTGGTGCATTTATACGCATGCGCATGTGAAAAGCTACTATCAAATATAATTAAATTACTGCTAGATAATGAAGCACAACCTGGCAATTACACAGCTCTTCAGTTCAACCCCCAGATAGCAATAAAAAACTAGTGGAAAAGTTCACTGCATTATTACCTTGCCACTTAACACCTGACACAGCAATTCTCACCACATTTTTACATTACCTATACCTTCTTAAGTACATGCTTATATTAGGTGACTGTACTTCTCCTCCATGCGTACATACAACTCATTAGTTTATAGATACTACGTATGAAGACAAAGATGTTTAGTTTTCTGGTTTTGGGGGGGGTGGGTGTGTTTGTTTTTAACAAACTATCTGCCAATGATTCTCAGCATAATTTTAAAAGCACATTTTCAGTAGTGCCCTTATATCTTATCCTAGCTTAACCTTGCATCATAGTAATTGTTAATCATTTGTACATAGGTGTTAAAGTGCCCTTCCATTTTATGATAGTTATCTCATTTCTGTAGAGATTTTTCTAGAGTGCAAAAACTTGCATTTCAACACAGCTTTCAGTTCTCAACATGTGCTGCTAATGCACCTGTTAAATAAAAGCTTGAAAAGGCAAAGTAACTTTGAATTTTGTTTGTAAGTTGAGAAGAATTACTTACAAAAAACCTTCCAGGGTGCGGATACCATACTTATGGCACAATTTCACTGACCAGCGGCAAAGACTGGAAACTTTCCAGCTATAGAAACACTTTCAAAATTTAGACTTTTACTCAGATCCATAGCCACATTTTTATTAAAAAAAAAAAAAAAGAAAAAAAGAAAATCAAACCCCTATGCACTGGAAACCTGCTTTTCCATTAGTCCTATAAACACCTCTGAATGGAAGGCCACGCCAGACAGCACCTTAGCTGCAAACTGCCCTAGAGGAAAATGCTGAGAGAGTATCCCTCTGCCTTACGCTGCAGTAGGGTTTCGGTTGCTTCCTTAGCACTTATTTGGCATTCACAGCCCGGAACCTCTGCCCACAGCTGGAACCAAGCCCTTCCTCCAGGAACCACCAGGAGCAAGAAAAAGCTGCAAAACACTTTCTTTCATTTTTCTGAGCAAAAAGGTGAAGCTGCGGATCCCTTCCTAAATAGAGGCTCAAGAGCATTCACCGGGGGTGGGTGGGACAGTCAGGTTCTTCACCTGAGGGAATTCAGCTCTATTAGCCAGATCTCCGTGGCCTAAACATCCCACAAAATTACCACTGAGTTACGAAGGCACGCGAGAGACTTAAACCCTCCTTGGGAGCTGCTCTGCTTTGCACCAGGCTGCAGAGGGAGGGACTTTAATCTCATATACAGGGTCCTCATCTAAAAGAGAAGTGATATAAGTCTTGGTCACCAGTCCAAGGGCAATTTTTTTTTTTTTTTAAACTGAGACAATCTCTGCATAAAATCCATATTTAACAGCTGTGATGGAATGAACTTCACATTTCTTTTCTCATTAAAAATGCCACAGCATGTATTAAAAAAAAAATATATATATATATAATGTGATATTGTGCAAGCTGTTGGGATCAGTTCCCAAAAGCAGGTTTTCCTACTACAAACTGGAGTTTTCCATCAATAGGAAGTTTACCTTCCGATAACCAACGTGTATTTACACTGTGCCCCCGCAGTGATGCATCACAGCCAGTAAAGAAATTCCACTCAGAAACTACACAGTGGTTGGTCTAAGGGAGTATTTTCTCCCCTGCCTTTTATATTCTGAACTATCTCTAAATTTCTTGGAGCTTTTATTTCATTGCCTGGGAATAACCTTTAAAAAAAAGCTTTCACATGAAGAAACCCTCCACTTTAGCCCTGTGGAAACATGATACCCCATTCAGTGTTTCCACAAATAGATCAGAAATTACTACATACATTGTTGCAGTCATTAGAGACAGATGTAGTTTTGATCAGAGGTCTGTATTTTGTTACTAGTATGAATCATAATAGTTCTGATTAAATCGGTGAAGTTTCATTCTATTAAACAACAGCAGTATTTGGCCCTGAATGCCGAGGCATTACGAGAGGCCGACACACTGGCACAAGCGCCGTTCGCAACTCACACCACCGGCTTGTCCCTGTCTTCTGCTGCCTTTCTCAGGGGGAACACGAGCAAGATGACAACCAACCTAAGTAAGCTTTTGAAGCTGGATCAGTCTTAGAGTGTTTCGAGTTCAAACCAGACTCCTGGAAGTTTTGAAAAAGGAACCATGCGTATAAAGGCAGTATATTTCAAATCACAGCATGGAGCCAATCACAAGTTTCTAGAAGATCCGGAGTCTTGGGGATATATCCCACAGCACAGCTACTTTAACATTAACATCCCATGCTGGAAAAATAATGCTGAAAGACAGCGTAGACTTAAAGAAATATTCCTAACAATGTACCGTGGTCTTCTTGCTCCGATATTTACATTCCGATTTGGCAAGTTCACTTTCCTTAGTTTTTAATATTTGAGGTAAACGCCACACATCTTCCAACAGAAAGCAAAATCACGCACAAGAAAATGGAAGTTATTACCTCACACGGGTGTAATTCAACAGGAAGCCAGAAAGCTTCCTTCAAGGTAGAAGTTTTGGCACACAGTCTCTAAACACAGACTCTGCAAGCTAAACTTTCTCCTGCTGGTAAGTAGTTTTTCACACCCACAACCTGTTCCTCAGCATTCAAGTTTAATGAAATGCAGTAGTAAACCAGAATTAAATACACACGTACTATCTAAATATGAACACATCTTTAAGGAAAATAAGTAGCAGATGTTTTTCATTCTGCCTGGTTCCTACTGACTCGGGCAGACCCTGCTTGTGCACGTCAGACATCTCTAAGGCTTGGAGCCTCCTTAAGGGGCTATCTCTTCCTTAAAAGCACAAAGCAGATGTTGAGATCTACGAAAGTCCCTGTGGAAACATATGCATACTACTGTTAACTTTTCTAAACCATAATTTAAGCAAGATTGTTTTTTTTTTTTTAAACTTTGAGAGATTTTTGGACAACAAATTAACATAAACTTTAAAAAGTCTACTCACTTTACCCCATACTCAAATTTGTTTCTGTTTTAGAAAATTGGTTGATTAAAAGAAAAATGAATTGAAGATTTTGTACTGACCATTATATGCTACCGTATGGTAAATCCTACTAAATCATCTTTGTTCACTGAACTCCCTCACATCTCCTTGTATTCGATGTTTATAACTATGAGAAACCCCCAAGACGCTCATGGGAAAACTGAATGCTGCGAAGTTTACAAACCTGACTTCTAGCAACATTCCCGAAATGGTTACTGCATATTTTGTAAATATTTGTTAGTCTCAGCTACTTCTGAAGAACAACCACCAGTCAGAGCAGCTCCTTCCTAAGCACTTTTTACTGCTCTCAGGCAGCGGGACGGGCAATGACTCAGGGCTCCCCACAAGACTTTGGAAATGCATTCTGGCCAAAAGGCTGTACCACCCATCTGGTTCGGTTCCTGAGCCAGCCTGCCAGCTCCTCCGGGCTTCCACGGAGAGGGCAAACGTTTGTCTGACACTTGCTGCAGACGCCCGCCTCGCCGCAGTCGGACACCGCTCCTTGCTGTCATTGTAAACAGCTTCTTTAGGATAATTTTCATAGTCATTACCCGCTGTCATATCTCTCTGAAACAAGACTATCAAATATTTTGAAAGGTATGATTTTTCACTGGTGCTCCAGGTGTTTAAAATGGCATTATATGTTTTTCTAAAAGAGACAGCGTAGTCAAGCTGTGGGAGGGAAAACATACAACCCAAGTAGCCAACCCAGAGGTTCTTAGTGGTTCTTTCCTGCTTCTAGGAACGATGGCAAAGCACAAGTCCCATAGAGAAATTTTTCTAGGTTAGTGTTATTCTTATTTTTAAAAAAAAAATATTAGAATCTTTCTGAAAATATCAATGTACTAGCTTACATCCAACTGTTGATTCCTGTTGCTAGGTGAGGTACTGATAAATACACACTTCGCATCTGCATCATGTTATTTTACAAAACCATAATATTACCACATTTATTACAAGTAATTACGTTACATTCTGACAGAAATTGGAAACTGTAACCTGGCTATCGCAAAAAAGCAAGGCCCCAACAGAAACATACCGCCTGCACCACAACCGGTGCCTTCTTCAAAGCTGACCGGGTACCAGGGCATCCTGGAGGGAGTGAGGCATGAGAGGGGCTGCTCCCACCTTCCCAAGCGAGGTGACCCGCTCTGCTCTGACCCTTCTTGTACCAGTCTCAGCTACTGGTAGACAGCAGCTCATCTCAGCCCGAGCCCAGCTGGGGCTTTGTGAAAGGCAGAAAGTTTGCTGTTAGGCAAAAGCAAACCTTTGCATTTGAAGTGCGTTTAAAAATAAAAATCAAGGGGTGTCTCTAGTATGGGTTCTGAGCTGTGTGCTGATATAGGAGCCGGTTTTTTCAAAGGTTTGTTTGGGGTTTATAAAGACCTAATCAAACTATGCTCAAGCTCATGCAAACGTGTTTGTCGTTTACTGTTTTCAGTGGAAGCCGGAGGACCGAAGACAGACTCAGAAGGTGTCAGGAGTCATCCGGGATCACCCCCACCTCCCAGACGCCTGCCTGCAGACCCCCGGGGCGGAACCGGACCCTCTCAACACCCCCCCACCGTCGCGCCCGCTGCCGGAACAGTCCGCTGCCTCCCACCCACCCCGCTTCCACGGGCTCCGAGTCACCACCGGGCAGGAAGCCCCGACCGCGCCCGCAGCACCCTCCCCGCTGGCGGGGGGGTGTGTGTGTTGGGGGGGACGCGAAACAAAGCCGCAATCCCCCCCTCTCCCCGTCCTCTCCTACCATCCGCAGACAGAGCCATCTCGATAAGAGTCTCATTCTCTTTCTTCCCCAAACGATTCATGGTGGCCGCCTTTTCTTTTCTCCTCGCCCACGGAGGGGAGGATGCCACACGGAGAGCGGACGGGAGAAGAGGGGGTGAGTCACGGACTGGCTTGTCGTCTCATACATGCGCACTGCCCGCAGAGGCGGAGCACGGAGACGAAGGGGGGGGACCAGAGGAAGGAGGGGAAACCGGGGGCCATACCAACCGGGGCGCGGTTCCCGCCCCCGGGCGGGAACCGCGCCCCAACAGCCCCCACCAGGCCCGGCTCGTTCCCCCGGGGGGGGGAAAAGGTCTTTGCCTCTCTAAGATCTCCATTGAACCCTTTGCTTTTCCGCTGCGTAGAGAGAACTTACCGAATGCGAGCTGGGAAAACATCCAAAATGATCATTTATGGCTGAAATTTCGAGCGTTTGCACTTAGTGGCGTTTTTGGGAAAAGCAAGCCCTTTGTACAGTTTGATTTCTTTGTTTAGCTATAGCAAAGGGTTTGTCTTTTGGGGGTTTTTTTGGTTTTTTGTTTTGGTTTTTTTTTTGCCAATCTGCATCTTTTCTAATAGTTGATCTTTTTGTGAGAGAAGAGGGGAAAGAAAGTGAGGTAAAGTAATATTCCCGGCGTGGGTCGGTGTGGGGGTTTAACACTGGCTGGCAACTAAGTGCCACACAGCCCCCAGCTCACTCACCCCCCGCAGTGGGATGGGAGGGGGAGAATCTGAAGAATAAAATTGAGAAAACTAGTGTGTTAATATAGACACAGTTTAATATTAAAAAAAAAAAGGAAAAAGAAGAAAAAACCCAAGAAAAACAAGTGATGCAAAAGAAAACAGTTGCTCAGCACCAACTGACTGGCGCTCAGCCAGTCCCTGAGCAATGGCAGCCATTGCCAGCCTCCACCCCCAGCAGTTTTATTTCTGAGCATGATGTCATATGGTATGGGATATCCCTTCGGTCAGTCAGGGTCAGCTGTCCCAGCTGTGTCCCCTCCCGGCTTCTTTGGCACCCCCAGCCTCCTCACTGGCAGGGTGGTGTGAGGAGCAGAAAAGGCCTTGGCTCTGCGCAAGCCCTGCTCAGCAGTGACAAAAACATCCCTGTGTTACCAACACTGTTTTCAGCACAAATCCCAAATCACAGTCCATACAAGCTACCCTGAAGAAATTTAACTCTATTCCAGCCAAAACCAGTACAGTCACTGATTCCTCTTTACTGAGGATAAATTTGCTCTGACTTTTGACCCTGAAGGGATGTTAAGAACAGCACCCAGTTCTCCCGCCTACAGGGCAAATTTAAGCTGGTGTCTTGTCTGAATCCAGTCTAGGCTCCCTCAGGATCTCTGAAACAGAGGGTATCTCCCAGGACCAGAGCCTGAGGGTGCCGGGCAGGACGGAAGGCTCCAGCCACAGCCCCTGTCACTTCCTCTGGAGCTGGCGCCATTTCCGTGTCTCAAACAGCCCCGTCTCCTCATCGCTTCCCTCAGTAACCTGAGGTAGTTTCCAACAGACTGTTCAGTACATGTATTTCACATGGGTTTTGTTCATTGGTATCATCTCAAGGCAGACCTTGAGGCCTTCTTTCAGATTAACTTTGTGTATATTCAGCTTTTACTGCTTAAGTAAGCAAAGTAATCATTTTATGCACCACGCTGATAGGGAGTTTTGTTACTTAGGCAACTGTAATGCAACAGCGATTTCATGAAAGGATTTCTTAATCATAAAGTTAATCAAGTGAGTCAGTTGAGGTGCTGGGCTTGTGTTCAGGTCTGCATAGAGTATTAGGCCTTTATTTGGACTGTGCGGCATTACTGCTTCGAGAGATATATTTTTATTCAGGAGTAAGACCTAAAAATGTGCCTGGTTGCTTTCCAAACTCTGAAATGTTTAGTTTGGTTTTTAATTTCACGTTGCAGAGTGGCAGGAACAAAGATTGGGGCACAGTGCACCAAAGGACACCTTTAAACAGCTTGTAAATACATACAGCGCACCAGGTCACAAGGTTCAGTATAACAGCTGTATTTTCTAAGCCTTTAATTTCCTCACAGCATTATATATCTCTGATAAATGCTTTTATGCCCACAAAAGATGCAGTTAGAGCCGATGTTCAACAGGAGCCAGGAACAGCAAGAATTGCATCCTCCATCGCTGGATTTTGCCTTCTAATTACACGCTCGCTCTTCCCAGCTCCACCCAGCGTGTGCGGCAGCGACGCCAACCATACCTAAAGCTGTGCGAGTACCACATCTAGGATGCCAAAGATGATTTTGCAAATCTCTGTAATTGGACAGGCTCCTGGTTCGTTGAGGCACTGAATCTGTGTAAATTACACAGTGGCCTGTGTTAGGGATGGGACAGCAGTCTGCCGTCCCAGAAGGAGCTATCTATGGAAGGCCTTGTGCCCGCGGCAGGCACACAGGAGGTCCGTGCAATATCCAGCCTTGAGGTTTCTTGCATATTCAGAGTTTAAGCAGCCATTGTCTGACCCAGTGGTTTCACAGGATGCCTAAGTGATCCAGGACCATGCTTCCCTCAAAAGGCACAGACCTTTTTCCCTCCCGCCTTGCATTTTCACTGCTGATCAATCGTAAGGTGATACAATGAGTCGGGTCAACCTGTTAAACTGATTGATCTTTTTTTTTTTTTTCCCCCTGGGTTTTCAGTTCTATGCAGTTAATGGCAAACAACTGGTACTGCCAAAACAAAGGAGGAAATATAGAACCACACAATAGCAAAACCATTTTATTCCTGAAATGTCAATACAGTAAGCAGGTATGCCATAGTATTTCTGCTTTTGGTGGTCTGGAGTTTAAACACTGTTTCTAATAAAACAAAAAATAATTAAAATACCTAGAAGGTTGTGGGTGTAGGTAACAACCATCACCAGAAATTACTAGCAGGGATCACACTTGGGATGTTCAGCACCAAAGCATAATCCTTAACTGTGTGTGCACACAGAGCAGATAGTTTGTAGCCCTTACAAAGTCTTGCTTTCCATTGATCGTCTTTTTCAAAAGCATGGAATTGATTTCATATTTTAAAATAATTATTCTTTAAACACAGAAAATCGGTGGGATTGAAGGGCCAGATTTCGAAGCTATCTCTGCGCCCATCATTGTCTCAGGTAGGTACCCCAGGGCCTGTTTAAAACCACCCACAACTTCGAACCCGAGATCCCAACTTTCAAAAGTTCTGTTGGAGGATTGTCTAAACCATTTGGCACCAAAGCATCTTTGAAAATGTGACCCTGAGTCTTAAATTATGTGGAAAACTGAGCTTTTGTTTCTATCAGTTAGATGCTTCGAAAAATTTCGTTCTCTATTATCTGTCCTCTGGGAAGGAATCTAGTATATACAGCTTTTGCATTTACCACTTGGAGACCGACCTATATGTTGTTCAGGTAACGTATGCTTTCAGGATTCCCTATGCCATGCGTATGAGATAGCCATGTCACCATCTCAGAAGGTGCAGCAACTTTCTGCTCTTGAAGATATGTGTATTGCATACACTCCTTTTGTTTGAAAATACACAAACAACTTTTAAATATATACACATATATATATGTGTGCAGAGTTTTAGTAAGTTTTCAAATCAGCCTGTGACCACAAGTTAGAAATAGATACAATATCAATACATGAATTTGAAACTGATACAGGAACAAAAGGGAAGTGGTATATTTCCTTCCCAGCCTCTTCAACCTGCTTTTCCTCCCCTGATGGCTGAACAACTGCACGGACGGTCGCTTTGCTGTGAGATTTCAGTGCACGCGGGCTGCATCCCAGAAACAAATGTTGCTGCCTCCCACATCTTTGTGAGTGTGCCTTTGTCAACCAACTGAGGCTTCCTAGTTGCAGAGCTAACCGATTACTTTCCCTGTATATGAATTAGCCCTTTAGAATATAAGTAATAGTGTCATTTGGAAAGAAATGAATCTTTTAGAGACCAGTAGGGCCAGATACCAAACAGGCTTAGAAAGGTAAAGTGGGACTCAGATGTAAGTTAGGTGCCCAAATCCAGCATTATGATACCCCAGACTGCCATTCAGTTATCACGTAACCTTGGAACTTCCACAGGCTTTTTTCTGTTTAAATGCACCAGAAAGGAAGCGCAGTTTCTGTATCCTAGGCAATAACATCAGTTAAAAGTTTCAACACATGCCTGGAGTGTGGGAGATCACAGGCCAGTTCCTGTGTCTGGAGGGGGCTCAGCCTCTTCTGATGTAAGGGTGCCCCACCAGCCTGCAGGGACTGAGCCCCTAGGCAGGAGACAGGGATGATGGAGAAGTACTGCGTGGTGTCCTGTGACGGTTGCCACTGTAAAAAAAGGACTGTAATAGTCACCGACCAGAGAGGCAGTCTGCCTGGAGATTCAATACGGGCTCCCTAAACTCCAGCATTTTACTTAGAGGCTATTTGACATCCAACTCTTTCCCGCCCAGCATACACAGTTCCTAAGGCTGAACCCAGCTGCTTGAATACCAGTCCAGGGTCAGGCACTAAGAAATGCAGCAGTGCTTGCTGCAGGGATGAGTATTTGAGTTTGTATATCATTTGTATATCATTTGTATATCATTTGGTTCTTTGTGCGTGCTGCTTGCGCAGCCCTAAAGCTGTCAGGAAATGAAAAGAAAGTGCCGTAAAGAGTTGTGGTGCAAAGCAGCAGAATGCAAATGCTTCTCAAAGGAAGTAAAAAGTTTTACATAGTACGCAAAAGTTTATCATTACTCTCTGCATTTTTTTTCTACTCCATCACTTTTCAGTTAGTCAGCGGTTTGCAGAAAGCAATGCAGGTAAGAATAACACCTATGATGTCTAAACAAACAGATGACTTTACAGACTGTAATCTGCCTTTTTATTGGCAAGAGTTACTACACGTTTGCAACAGTAGAACTAAAGTCAACTGCCCGGTTTGCACTCTCCCCAGGGCAAGGAAACTGCATGGGTGCGGTTCCAGCTAAGCCCGGCCACGTCCCAGGGGTGCTGGCTGCTGGAGGAGGAAAGCCTGGGACGGGGACACGGGCTCTGTGTGAGCAGCAGCGGTTTTGAGAGAGCTGCTAGGGATCAAGGTAATTTTAACAGAAGCCTGTATCCCATTTCAAGCACAAACAGACATCTTAGTTCTGTAATCTTGCAGTTACACTCCCATAACTGGATTGTCCGGTTTACAGCTGCCATCAAAGCCTTCTTAAAAAAAAAAAAAACAGTCCAAAGCAACCACAAAAAAAGACGGCATGAACAGGTTACTTTGGTGTGTTTTGGGGAGCAGAGAAAATTCTTCTCTTTCCTACTGGTAGAGACATTCTTAAGGATACTTGAATATGTACAAAATCTATTCTCTAACAATGTCTGAGGCATGATTCTTCACTCTCATCATGTCTCCACGGATATAGTTCCATTGATTTTGCTAAACTGCTCCTAAACGGCACGAGTGAGGATCAGTATTTAATTCTGATGGGTTGTGCACTGATAGGTATGCTCGCATAAAAGCTTATTGAATGTGGTAGGGATGGGATAAGGACGCTTCATCAGTTCTGGCACTTAAATGACAATGTTAAGATAAGGAGTTGCATCATCTTAGTAAATTCCCGTGTGCTTCTGGTGAAATGATCTTTTTCCCCTCTTGTCCTTGTACAGACGATTTAGTTTCTCAGGGTTTAGTGCCCTCTGGTGGTAATAGTGTTTTTTCCTGTGAAACCAGATATGCTGACCCCTCATGCTGCATTTGTTTTTTACCTGTATCTGTTGATTATCCCAGAGTGATAGATAGATAAAATAAAGTCGGATTATATTATTTTTTTAAAACACAGAGGATTTTGGAATGAGTAAATGAGGCTAATGTGTGAAAGCCAGGGCGCTGAAATGATGTGGGGAGCTCAGTAGCTCTAGCAAAAATATTAACGAAATCACTTCAGTGCAGTGTGCATTAATCGGCTTAGACAGTAAAGCAGAACTGAATAATAAAGGTACCATAAAAGTACAAGAGAAAAAAAACCTGCAGTTACATATGAGATACACACAAAAAATATTCTGTCATCACAAATAAATTTGTGTTAACCACAATTTTTGTACACAGCTTTTAATGACACGTGCATCAATCATATATGCACAGTTTTAACTGTCCTTGATTACATATTTTATTACATAGTGTATAAAAATGATATCAAGAGATTATCAGCTTTGTCAAAAATTCCAGAAAAATGTAACCCCTTCACATGCATATTAAGAAGGCAAGGTATTCAAGCACAAGTTATTTTATGTAAGATATTCAAGCGCAACTTATTTAGCCGGCAGGCTGGTGACAATGGTAGAAACAATAGTACAAGCGATCGTCTAATCCTATGGGCAGTATTGAATGACTGTGTTCTTCTCTGCCGTTTATAACATTCTTCATGAAGAATAACAGTAGTTATAATGTGAGCTTTAAGAAGATGTTTCACTTTCACTGTTATAAATTATTGTTAAATTCTGCATATTTGGTAGACCTACACTTAGTTTTTAAAGCTTCCATTCACTGGAGTACACACAAACAGCACCCCTATAAACAGCATAAACAGAGGAAGCATCTTTTGGTATTGGGTTCTCTGATACCAAATGATCAAGCTCCATCATCTCTTTTCAGCTGCAGGCTAGCACCAATGCCTTGGCTGAAGGTTTCCATCCTTCACAAGCTCGTGCAGCTTCCTATTTTGCCCTTCCTTACCAGCAGTTCCGTTCTCCTCCTTCCATGCAAAAGCAGAGAGAAGAAGCTGCAAAGTCCTCTAGTCTTAGAGTGGTCTAGGCATAGGGCTGCAGGTAGTGCTTCTAAGCAGAAATGAATGAAGATAGATGGGCCAGGAAAGAAAACGATATGCAGTTTTCTGCAGAGAGAGAAAAGATTGGAGAGAAGGAGAAAAAGCCAAAAAATAGCATTTATAGGAGCAAGCAAGATGAAGGTGTGTGCGTAGGGCTGTTTGCTTTAGGGAAGGCTGTGTGATGGCCATAGGCAGAAAGGAAGGTGACTAAGGTGTTTCTGCAATAACCAACCAAAGCACACACAGGTTGTCCCAGATTCTTGGGGCTGTGCACTGGCTGATACCATCTCACAACCCAGCTGCGTGCTTCAAGGTGCTATTGTCTGGAGATGTGGATGTCTGTGCTGGCCGGTACTCCGATGGATGTAGTAACACTAATACATGCTGGGAGGGAGCCTTTCTCACAAGAGGTAAATTAAGTAGTGGATGACATTAGCCTAGATCTGGTAGTGCTTGATACAGTCTTGTTTTTAATTCTGATAAAACCGGTAAGTGAGCTGGTAGCTCTTGGTTGTTGCAGCCCTTCTGTTTCCTTCTCATTTCCACAGCTTTTCTATATAACTATGTGAGATACAGTGACCGTATGGTTTCCAGCCTTTCCCCAGTCTCTCGCCCTAGTTGATCCCTATCCCAGATCCTGTCTGAATAATGTAGCGCTTATCTCCCCACCCAGGGGAACCCTTGTGCAAAGTTGTCAGGGCTGCCCCAGCTGGCCTGTCCATCCCAGCCACAGCTCAGGCTGGGCATGCAGATTAGTTGTGTGAGCTCTCTGAACATGATAAGCATCCAGGAGCAGCAGGAGCTGTGAAACGCACGGGTACCCTCAGCCACATCAAACAGAATCAGAAGGATCGGGCAAAAAGTAAAGTGACAATTTTAAGCAGGAAAGATATATCTAAAAAATGACTATTTTAAAAGAAAGATAAGAATATGACTAGTAGGATGAAATCAATATAATCTAATAATTTATGTACACATTCTAAATGGCAAAAAGCAGAGCCTGCGGGGAACACAGTGAGAAAGAATAAAAGCAATAAATAAGAAAAGTGAAATATCAAATTAAAGCATTCATTGCCTGGGAAGTGTAATTAAAATTTCAGGGGAACAGGTAAAAGCTTTCAAAATGCAAGGTGCTACTTTGATTCATCTGTTTTCTAAGAGGCCTACCAGTACCAACAATATAATTTCTTTTTTTTTTTGCTGTTTACCTCTGGCTTCAGGTAGGAAAGCCAAAGTGTAACACAAATAGGCGGGCACATAATTCTGTAATTTCTGTAGAGCAAATCTGCCATGTGAACACTTTTTCAGTGGCCACCTCTCAGAATGTTAATTCTCCTTTCCTGTCAAGCCGCTGAATTTGTAAGAGGAGCTATGCCATCTCTAATATAAGTCAAATCTCTTTTCTTGAGATCATTGCTATTGTCTATAATATAGTTCTTCTTAGGAACTGTAAATTGTATTGTTTATC
The DNA here is from genome assembly GCF_011004875.1 of Balearica regulorum gibbericeps. Lineage (NCBI taxonomy): Eukaryota > Metazoa > Chordata > Aves > Gruiformes > Gruidae > Balearica > Balearica regulorum. The sequence continues at coordinate 65,927,619 of NC_046188.1, forward strand.
AGAAGACAGACTAGTTGTGCCTTCAAACTATGCCCTCTTGGATATCCATTCAAATGCATAATATATGAGGAAGAGTCTCATTTGTCATTTCTTGTTTCCCTCATTTTAACAGTTCTTCTGTTTCACGCTTCAGTTCAAACGTGAAAAGAGGCAAGAAGATATGATGGTAGTTACTTATCCGGTACTTACTAACTAGATCATTTCTGAAATCCTCAAGTCTTACTGTATTAATTGTTAAGATTTTCCCTGATTGTTGAATTCATTACTTCTCCTGTTAATGAGCGTACAATATATAGTTTTGGATGATTCCCTTTAAGTTAAATCTGCAAGTCAGTCAGTCTGCTAAGATGGTATTAGTGTACCCGTCAAATGCTTGAAATTACTAGGTTTATCCTTATCATCAAACATAAAAGATGAACACGCAAACATTCATTGATAGCCTTCTGTATTGTAAAGGAGAGACAGTGATATTTGTGTGATCTGGTCCTGCTGTGGTTTAACCCCAGCCGGTAACTAAGCACCATGCAGCTGCTTGCTCACTGCCCCTCACAGTGGGATGGGGAGGAGAATGGGAAAAAACTCCAGACTCGTGGGTCGAGATAAAGACAGTTTAATATGATAACAAAGGAAGATAATAACAACAACAATTATATATGTTAAAAAAATCAAGAGATGCACAAATGCAATTGCTCAGCACCTGCAGAAGAAAAAAAACCCTGATGCCTAGTCTGTTTCTGAGCAGCGACCCTGCCTCCCGGCTAGCTTCCCCAGTTATATATGGGGCATGACATCATATGGTATGGGAGATCCCTTTGGTCAGTTGGGGTCAGCCGTCCCGGCTGTGTCCCCTCCCAGCTTCTTGTGCGTGCCCAACCTCCTTGCTGGTGGGGTGGTCTGAGGAGCAGAAAAGTACTTGGCTCTGTGCAAGCCCTGCTCAGCAAAAACAGAAACATCCCTGTGTTACCAACACTGTTTTCAGCACAAATCCAAACCCTAGCCCCATACTAGCTACTATGAAGAAAATTAACTCTATCCCAGCCAAAACCAGCACAGGTACATAAACTCTGGTGCAGCAAATATATATTAGTAGATCTGTTTTTTAAGAACTCCCGTTGTTGGTTTTTTTCAAGCCAGACCTTTAAGTCCAGAATAACATTTCCTCTTCTTGGATCAGACTTGGTCCTCAATTTTCTCACAGTTTTCTAGCACAATCATACTCAGCTTCTGAGAGGCATAATCCATGCTTCACAATTTTAAATTGTGCATGAATCAAGAACTGAGCTAGTATAAAACACATGACACTTTTTGGCTTGGCCTTTAAAACCAGCCAATTGCACAAGGACTCAGTGATCATAGTAATTTTTTTCATGCCCTTCCATGAATTACTGAAGAAGCCACACCGTCAGGATATGCAAGTGTAATGGTCTGACTCTGAATTGCCTCACGCCCTGCCCCGTCAGTTCTAACCGGTGCATTAGAGGAGTGAATGTGACTTTACATAGGAGGAGTAATGCTGCCTTTTCCTGATCCATCCCTACATTAAGACAAGTGATGCTACTTCATTTTTAAGTTCAAAGCACAAAGTTTTGAAAGAAGTCTTGAATGATATTACTACTACGAATATGAAGGTCATTTACTCTTTGATTTCCAAGTGATCTTTGGAAATAGAAGCAAAACCTTGTGCAGTATCTATAAATACAACAGTTCTTAGTCCATTTTTGCCTGATGTTCTCCTAAAACTTGTCTGACTTAAGTTAATGGAGCAGATTTAGTTAATCTCTCCGTTGAAATTATTGAGGAAAAGTTTCATAAAAATTGGCCTTTTAGTAATAGGTCTGTGGCTTCTGATGGGATTTAATTTTCCTGGGTCTGACATATTGAGAATTAAAATAGAATGACATTTTTTAAAACCATCAGTAATCGCTGCTCTTATCAATCATTAGCCAATGAGGCACCATCTGTATCCGCTATCTTTGCCTTGGCCTGCAGCAGCTTTTTTTCTTCATTTCCTTTTTACTTTCACAAAGTAATGAAGTTATTAAGCTTCATCCCTCCATTTCTGTTTGTAAAATTTATATCCTCCCCACACATTTCCTGTCATGCTCAAATGAAAGCTGAAACAGGCAGAGCACTTCTCTTTACCTTGCACTTATAAACATCCACGCTATCTTTAAATAATATTTCTGACTGTCTGCTTATGGTTTAGTATCTCCATAACACAGCCCTTAAGAAATACTAATGGTCTAAGAGTGCGACATTGTTTTTCTAATGCCTTTTAACCAGACCTCTCATAATCTTTGCTCTGAATTCATTTTCAAGATCATTCTTTGCTGCTAGATTGGGGCTCATATTCTCTAATTCGGCACAATTGCATATGTTGCCAGGGTCAACAGCAGTTGCAGCAATTGCTTTAATCAACCTTTCTTAACACTAACCTTTTTAGCGGTGTTATCAGACAGTGGAGAATTGATTATTAGTATTCTATATCCATACAAGAGAGCTTCCTCCTCCAAAGAATGGCAACTTTTATACAATCCTTTCCAGAAATATAGTCAGCATCCCACGCTGCTTCATGACCCCTTCTTTTACGTTTTGAGAAACCCGTTTCACATGTCTCCCATAAGTTTTGACTAATTTTTTCTTCTTGGTGTCATTCATTGTTTTTAGAGCTGAGACATGGAATGATGTAGTTCTTTCTGTTGCTTTTCTCTCATAAGAAACTGAAAAACAGCTATGTTCCCCACTGTGATTATGTGGTGCATTGAGTGCAATCACCAACTGTGTATTATATGAGAAGCTAGATTTGAAACTTTCCCAGTGTGGATTCCTAACGCTGACCCTTTCACTGCTGATTTTAATTCAGATAAAAACCAGGCCCAGACAGTGATAGGATAACCATTGTCGTCAACTGTTCTTTCAGAACAGTTCCTCTTGTCACTACTCATCGTTATTGTTGATCAAACCAGTCCAGTGTTAATCTATCAACTCAAGTTTCAATAGTAAAATTATGAACAACAGAAACATTGCTCCATGTTTTTACACTATACATCTCAGAAGTTGCTTAGGGATATGTCAGGGAATAGGGGCCTGGGTGAGTTGTATGAAAAATGTGCCAGAGACTTTCCTTAGTTTTATTACACCTGTTGCGAACTTGGCCAAGTGAGCTTGGCTTAGAGCAACAAATAATCTCCAGTGATAGGTTTCAAGCTATTATCAATTTGCCAGTGAAATCAGTTGGATCAGCGGGGCATAGACATATCTGAGCCAAATCTAAACAAATGGCTTGGCTTGAGCCCCATTTTGCTATTTCAAAATGCAAAGTAACCAGCAGGAGTCCCAAGGAGGTAGGGGATTCACGATTGCCTCAGTGTTACGGTGCACAGTAGCGTTGTATTTAACTCCTGCCAGAGTAACCTGACCATAGCTTAGTTTTTCTCTCCTCCGTGACTCTGTACCTTGATCTGTCCCACCTCGTACCTATCTAGATTATCCTAAAACCTGAACTACCTCACGCACAATTTAACAGCTCACAAGTATGAAGGCCCAACGTATTCTCCTGCTAATTCTTTCCTAATTTTTCACTCTTGTGAATTCAAAAGGCACTGCTTTCATGTGGGTTAGTCAGCCTTGTCCTTTAGTAGCTTCACTTCCAGATCACCTTCCAGCTGGCCTGCTGTGTTGTGGACATGACTAGAAGTAAGGCCTTTTCTGATGGCAAGAAGCATATATAGATATCTGCCAGTACAAAGCCTGACTGCAACTTAGATACCAGAGTTGGCAGGGTGGTGATTCTTATATGTGACAGGTATACTCATTAGGCATATACACCTCAAATATAGATTGAAATGTTGAAAGTGTAGTTGGGAGAAGGAAAAGTAACAGGTAAGACAAACCCCAGAATGAGATACTAATCCAGAAGTTACTCTTTTTTTAATGGAGACTTTTTTAAAAATTATTTTTCTTAATATTTCAGAATGAAAATGTTTTCCTCTCTGTATGTAAAATACATAACCCGAGAAAAACAAGTTCTTCCCTCTCTACTTTCTTTCACACTTTGTAGCTCTTATCTTGTTCTTTTCTTGTTATGGTCTCACACTTATACACAGAGTGAAAATTATGCGTAATCTGAATAATAATAATTCATGTAGGTTTACTGCTGTATCATGTACACTATTTTATGTCAGTGATTCCCAAGCTTTTTTTTACCAAGAATTCCTCTGGCACATAACTAAACTTCCCAGAGACTTTGCATTCTCCGCCTCTGTTCTCTCTTCTCATCCCGCTGATGCTATGTAGCTCTTCTTACCCACCTCCATATCCCTTCCCTTTCTACTTCATTCTGATATCCCCCTTTCTCCCATTCCTCCCCTTATCAGCCTTCCCTCCTACCCTCAGGTTCCTTTACCATTCTCTTCCCAGCCAGCTCAGAATATATCTTCCTCTTCTTGGAGTTTCAGTGCTTTTCCCTTAAGAGGGAAATGAGAGTATGACAACAGTACAGGATTCTTGCTGCTTCCATGGCTGGCCTTCTGCTTTCCGGCACAGCCACATACTCTCCCTTTTCCTTCCTAGCACAGCTAGATTTCTTGCTGTCTGAAACAGAGATTGCTGCTTCAGGGGATAGGTGCTGTCACAGTAGTCTCCTGGTGTCCCGCAGTTACCCTTGGGGAGCAGCAAGTATTTTATGTCACCTTTGAATGTATCCCTGTCTCTTTGTCTGCAAGTATTTGACATTTAGCATTTGAATATATAAAACATTTCAGCATCAGACTACTGTGGGCGGTTGCTGATACTGTCGTCCTTTGTTCCCAGTGTGGTCTCTTTGGAGGTGTTACGATATCATTCACGGTGAATAAATATTTATCTGTTTGAATCTAATGATGGTGTAATTCTATGGACCTTATCCTGAAATGTTTAGTTTGTTCATTTTCAGACAAAATTTGCACTAAAGTTAATGGCTCAAGATTTTTTGTTACTGTTATAGTGTCATTGAAAAAGAGAAAAAGCTTCTCAGAAGCATTAATTTTTAGATAGCAATGTATCTCTTTCTTAGATGAGGAGAATCAACCGGAAAACAAATATAATTGAGAAGATCTTTAGGCATTATAGGCGTTACACAATGAATGGAAATGCTTTTATATAAGGGTTTGATATGACAAGTTAGAAATAATTTTCATTTCTTTTAAATTAGCATCTTACATTCCCAGAGGCTTTGTCTTGGGTTTAAAGAACGCAAAGAAGAATACTGTCCCCAGAAAAAGCTATCCTATGTAATTTCTTTCTTCTTTGCTTGCAATCAATCATTCTTTCAGTGAGGCTCATCTTACGTGCTGCTCCTTGGTTGCAGGATTCTTCTTGCTGTATGATACCCGTGGCTGAAGCTCTCCATAATATGATCATCCAATTTGCTAGGTTTAGTCATCTGTGGCTAGGTTCTTGAACATGGTATTTTTATTCGGTTTAATTTGAAGAAGTGTCTCAGACCTGGAACAACAGACATATTCAAACTGAGAGGCCAACGTTGATTTTCAAGAGCTAATGTTAATCATTTGAAGTTGATGCTTTAAGTAAGATGTTTACTATTCTTGAGACTCTTTTTGTTCTATAAAAAGGATTTCTCTCGTTCTGGCTAAAACAAGAGAAAATTAGCACAAGGTAATTGTGTAGGTCAATGACAAGGCTATTAGCCTGGCAATGGAGAAACGCCAGATCACCAGAAATGGTGAGTTAGAGCTATTGCTTATGAGTATCTCCTACCCCATGGAATCTCTTGCTATTAAAATTGCTCTGTTCTATAGACTTGCTGATGACAGAGTCAAGGTTAAGGAAACTGACTGTAATCCACCGGTTTGGGCATTCATCTAGCATATTGGAAAACCGATTGTGTGTTCCAGGCCCACAGGCATAAAGCTTTCTGTTAGAAAGGCAGGAGTGAATTATGAATGACTCAAACACAGTACAGAAAATTACATTAGCATATGTAACACAGAGAGGGTTAAGTATAATTACAGAAGCTGTACACAGCAAAGTATAGATGGGTAGAAAAACAGTGGGACAAATGCTGTTCCTGCTGAGTAACCTTGGTGTGCTTGGAGAAACAGATTCCAGGCTTCCTTTGGTTTGTATCATCTGACTATTTGCCTGGAATACTTTTTTGCCAGAGCCCAGTATGTAGCACAGATGTGGGGTTAATGATCGATTCATATTACGGATGAACTCTAGGACTAGACAATTCAGATTTGACGTGCCCCCAGGTGCTCACAGACTAAATAAAACCCCTTTGCTTCCTTCACATGGTAATTTTTCAGGCTCTCAGTAGTTGCAGGTTGGAATTGTAGGGACGATCAACCAGGTCGCCACAGCTATGCATTTGCTGGGGCACTAGGGAGTGGAAAGTAAATACATGAGGCTAGGGAAATTTTTGAACCACAGTAGAAAGGTATCTTAGTGCAGTTCTCAGTCTAGAATATGCGTAGCTGCTGCCCATCCAGCAGAGACTGCATCTGAAATTGAAACACCTCAGACTTTTTGAAGCATTTTTTAAGGATTTATTTTAAGTCCTTTAAAAAAAATCTTCAGCTTTTACTTTAAGCTTCGGGTAACTTGATTTCAACCATCTCTGAGTACATCATGTCCCTCCACTACCTACTGTTTCTTGGTGTAACAGGAATATTCACCAACCCTTTCTTTGGAAAGCGAAAGCCATTTTGACAGCAGCAATACAATTTTCGACTACTGACTAAATCTGAGATGAGGACTTATGGGTTACTGCAATTAGCAAATGATGCTGGTGATGTAATCGTGTAAACATGAGGCACTCCTCCTTTTCTAAAAGTTGTTCTTATCAGTGTATTAGTGGAAGCTGGTGGTTTTGTGCATAGCTCTACAAATGCTCTATAGTCTGTGTGAATTCATTAAACTTATGGTCATTCCTGTCTCCACTTTCCTAGATTCTCTCTGTTTTTCTCACAATCCCTCAGAAAAAATAGTTCCAGTCTTATCAGTGCTTAACCTTGTGGTTTTCTACTTGTTAGCTGGCCTTGTGTTTTGTATTTTAATACTAAGAATACCTCTTAAACTGCATGACTATGTGACTCTAATTCACCCTGTGTTTATATTTGCCAGAGTGCTTCTATTGTTTCGACATCCTGCTTATACAAGAATGTTTCATGGTTTCTTTATATTTATGCTTGAAGAAAAATATTCATGAGCTTGAAGATGATAGAAATATTCCTCTCCCATCTTTCCTTCTGTCCCCACCTCGCAGCCACTGTAGTACATTAATGGAGTGACTCTGTGAATACCAAGTGTGGAAGTTGTAGGGTTCAGCCTCACAGTAATCCAGCTCTCTATAGCAATCTAGCTGAAATATTTTGCTTGCTGGGGGAGCGAGAGCTGTGTGCGCTGTGTAGGGCTCCAGGTTCTATCACAGCCCTAGTCAGACTCCTTTGTGTATACAGTTCATATAGTTACTATTCATTCTATAAATTAAGCTGTTATATTCTTTTAACAATGGAAACTAAATGCATCATGCTAAAATCAAATCAATGTCATCCATATCAGTCACCAGGGGTCTCTTGATCTCTTTCTAGCAAGGATTTTGTTATTCAGACATTCCCCACAAGCTGTCAAATGGTCCAACTCAATAACAACTAATAAAGCAAGCACCCCTTAAAAATTTCCCCAGGGAATCTTTTTTAAATTGAACAGGGAGTAATAAATCTTGTAGTGTCAATAATGGTGAAAATGTTAATTTGGTTGACTCTACTCTGTGCCTCCTCAAGTGAAATTTCAGATGCTGTTCTGGGAAGATGGCTGCTATTTGAATTCACTCTGTTGCTCTCTGCCAGCAGCACCAGTTTCAAATCTGTGGCAGGGGCTACCTGACATGGGCTGTGCAACAAAAGAGTGTTCTGGTGATCTGGTGGCTTTCGCAACCTTTTAAATCTCAGCTACTGATTTTAGTGATGCCCTTAAATGAAAGTTACATGACAGGGGTGAATGTGCTGATAAGACTTTCTTAGATGGCTAGGTGATACAGCCCCTAGCATGTAGCAGAAATGTGTCCATCTGCTAAGCGTGGCATGAGTCTGATTTACTATACCACACAAAGCTGGTATCAATAACATAATTTTCTTTATTATACAAACTGGGTAGAAAAGGGTGTTTATGGTGTAGATTTAGTCTATTAAGGGCATTTCTGTGAATAAATTGTACTAGATGTTCTTTTCATCCTTTTTAGCACAGATTTTTTTCACAGATGTCATTTTTGGGCATTAGACAATTTTTTTTTCTCCTGCTTTTGTGGAAGGAGAACTGCAAGTACTGACATTAAACATTTTGGGAAATTTGTTCTGTTCTTTTTATAATAAGTGGAAGCAGTCCTGCCAGAACTCAAACCTTCTGGTGACTTAAATTTCTATTTTATTGTGTTATTTCTTAGGTACTTGATATCATCCTAAGGAAAGTAATTAAGGGACTATTTCCAAGTCCCAATTGCATACTTACTCCACAAAATCATGTTTTTATTTTTTCTTTTTTTTTTTTTTTAAATATAAATCTGCAGTGGAAGCAAAATGACAGCTTTAAGCATGACTACTAAAATATGTGTTTTCAATATAAATTTGTCACATGAGATAACAAGTGCTAAAAATTTCTGATTACGAGGTGGTAGTTTCTGGGCTTTGGTTGGGCACCAGAGTAACCTAGAGATGGTACAGCCAAGGACCTACATGGCCACTTTGAGATTCTTATTCACATTTTTAAAAACTTTTATTTGTTCCATCCTGTAAAATTTAGGAATTTTCCCTTTTCTTAGCTGCTTAATCCACTTCAGGGTTTGTTTAAGCTCTTTGTGGGTGCTATAGGAAAGCATTTAATTTGGATACTAGACAGGCAAGGAGACCTAATAGTCTTTATCCATCAGCTTTAATAATCAAGAACCAGCCCGGCACTCACCATGACACAGACCTGCCCTCCAGTGTTGCGTGGGAGCCCGGCTCCCCTGCCGTGTCCGGATCGGTGTGCTTCTTTCCCTTTGCCTTTATAAATGCAGAAAAGAAGAGAAACTTTCTCTTCTTTGGTTGAGAAGTTGGGAGGAATGTTGAAACAGGAGGACCCAGAAAACACAAGACAAACTTAACAGGGCTCTGCTTGGCCATGGGCCCCACCGAGGTGAGCCTGGCTGATGTCCCAACCTGGCCTCAGCCCATCTTCATCCCCATGGGGGTGCCTGATGCAGCTGGGGCTGCCCCAGTGCCCCCCTGGCCGCCCTGCTCCTGGCTGGGGCAGTGGGACTGTGCCGGCTGCCAGGCCCTCCAGGTCGTGCAGGGTCCCCGTCGTGCACCCTGAGTGTAGCCGTGCAGATAAAGCAGGCATTTTTTAAAATCCTCTCCTTGCAAGCGAGAGTCTCGAGCAAGAATACACTGTCCATGTCCATGAGCACGGGCAGAGTCTGGATGCTAACCCGGATCTCTCACGTATGGGCGAAGGTTGCTCTTCCTCACAGATTATCTGTCACGATTAGCATGGGCATCTGTTGTCATGCACACGGTGCCAGGCAAGCTGTTCCAGTGAGTGACTCTGGCAATCACAGAGCATGCACAAACATATGAAATTGTGCATATATCGAGCGAAAACATATATATTTCAATATACACAGAAAGTTAGAACTATTTTAACGGTAGGTAAACCTTAGTAAGAGGGACTCTGGTTTTTTGTTTTGGATTGTTTTTTTTTTTCCCCACGCTGAGCCGCCGGTGATGCCCACGCTGCCCCGCGGTGGCGGGGGGGGGCCCAGCCTGCGGCGCGGTGCCGGCAGAGGGGGCTGGCAGCCTGTGCTGCGCTGCTGCCCGCGGCGATGCCGGCCTCCGGCCACGGGAAACTGCTCCTCACCGCTGAAGCAGGTCAGGTTTGGGGCGGCTAGGATTTAACGTTACCCCTTACTCGGCAAGCGTTAGATTGAAGATCACTTTTAAGAGTAATTGTTGATATAGTGCACGTAAGGCCTCACGCTTTGCGGGGTAAATCTAAACGCTCCTTTTTGGTTTAAAATATTTTAAAGACCTGAGGTGGCTTGAGGATGATGAATAATTCTAATTCCAATGGAAACGCTCAAATCTCGCCACATTTCTCAGACTGCGAAGGGAAATGGTTAGAAGGAGTGAACGCTGACCATCATACACAGAGCGGCTTCTATTTCCAGAAGAGGCCATGAAAAATGTCAGAGCTGTGTGCAGTGTTTGGCAGGCTTGTTTATTTATATTTGCACCAGAGAATCCCAGAGCCTCCGTCGTGCAGTGAGACTGCCTTCTGCTCAGTGTTGCATAATAAAAACACACAGAAGAACAAGACGGCATCTGCATGCCAAGCGGACTATGTCCCTGGGTAATGACCAGCTGTTTGAGAGAAGGGTGTTGCAGGTACTGTCCCAGGTGCTTTGTAATTCAGTTTGTCTATAGGTGGTATTGACAATGTATTGCCTTTACCCAATACTACTCTGAGGTCCTAAGTTGTAATTTTCCTACTAGTGATGTACGTCATGCAGGATGTACAAGTTTTTTCCTGTTTTATTGGAGTTTGTCTTGATGGGGTCACAGGGCTTGAAACTTTAAAGTTCTTCTGTTTAAGTAAATATAAAAATAAATAAAACATATTAAGGCTTCCTTTTCAAATACTTTATGACCATCTATAGGAATGGAGCGCTGGAGGAAAGTCCTGACATCATTGGTTGCAGCTATCTGCTATTGCAAGCAGGTTTGTTTTATCACCTGTTTTACAAAGTAGTACTGATTGCTGTATGCATCTTCTTTTACAGGTGTAGCAAAAAGCAGAAAGAGGGAAAAAAAAATTCTAAAGCATTGTTCTTGGTGAGAAAGTTCCATATATAGCAAAGGAGAGTGTTGGGTTTCTGCTCGATTTTTTCTATGTTGCTACCTGTAAGTGAAATCAGCACTGCTTAGGATTGCTTTTCACGAGAGGCTCTGTAGTGCAATGCTCCATCTTTTGCACACAGGGTACTCACAGAAATGTCACCAATAATAGGAGCAAAACTCTGTGAGAAAGAATGTCCTAATTTTCTGGTAGCATGATGCTACAGAAGACTTCCTATTTCTCTTCTCGAAATCATCAATTTTAGATCATCATCAATTTCTGTTCCCCCAACCTCCAGCCTTTCATCTGAGACAAAAAATTTTGCTGTGTATGTTCACCAAGTGATTTTCTGCAATTGAACTAATTTAATGTGACCCCTAGATCTCCTAACATAAACCACGGCAAAGAATCAGGGCTAGTTGTCCTTCTGCCATTGTAGAAGCTGGATACACATGTGGGAGGCAAAACAATAAAGGACAAATATTTACTTTTAGGTGGGGGGATCTTACACTGGTGCATGGACTCTTGACCATACTTGATTATTTTTTTAGACAATTATTTTCCCTCCATTTTAATCCTATCTGAGCATTTCCCAGATGTCAAAATATCTTTATGCTTGCAATGTGCATAGTTTTCTCTTGTTTTTGGTTCTGCAGCAGAGTTTTCTCAAAGTTTTGTTGGTTCATTTTCGAGAAATCCTGCTGTGCATTTCAAAGAGGTATTTCCAGTCTTCCTCAGGCTGTTTCATCAGCAGCTTGAAATATAGCAACAGCAAAGATTACAGGCTCTGATCAGACAAAGCAAGCACAGCAAGCACTGTAATGTCAGAAAGGGCACAAGCATCACTAAATTCCAATACTACAGCAGGTCATTGATTTAAAATATACTATTGACAACCATTTTTTTTTCCCCACACTTGCTTTCAGGAGTATTCTTCAATAACATTTATTTACAAGTTTAAGATCCCTTACTGTGTCTTTTTATGCTTTAGTGCTCTGAGTGATCCTTTTGAGTTTGCAAATATTGTATCCTAAGTTTCCGCCTTCCAAATTCAGGTATGAATACTGTTATTAGTTTATCACAATGTATATGTTATATGAAATGGGAAAAGATTATTGTCAACAGGTTAGATAAGTGCAGTTCTTTTAGACAAAGTATCTGATACTGTCTGGAAACAAATTGTGAATTCATAGAACCATATTGGTTTCTGTGAGTCAATATATTTATGATATTATTTCAAGTAGATCCTTAGTGATCTGCTAGATCCTTAAATGTTGCTGTGCTTTAGTGGATTTTTGTTTGTTTGGTTGGTTTTTTAAGAATAATAGGTTGTTAGAGGCTTGGCAGAGATGGAAATGCTCAGGTCTCTGAAATGACCCTTTCAAGTTACAGACTTTAGAAGCAAAGGCCCATTAATATAATTAGGCTTCTATTGTGCAAAGCACCGTACAAAAATTAAGAAAAAGGAAAATCTGTGCTCAAATAAGTAATCATCTGCTCCAAAACTCAGCAGATTGCTGAATGTTAGAAAATGTCTGGGGAATTTTTTTTTAAATATTTAGCTGATGGAGAATCCTCTTGAGAAATTAAGACACTGAAGATATTTCTGGATGCAAGGAAAAAGCAAAATTGAGAGGCAAGGTCCCCAACAGGCAGCTCCATATTGAGGCTGAGGAAGCAGGAGGTTGGACCGTGGAGCATGGCCAGGGAAGGAAATACGGGTTTCGGCGCACTGCTTCCCTTGCAGCCTCCTTACCTGGCACAAGGGGAAGGGGGCTTCTGCACTAAGATTTTGGCAGACTACCTAGAATGGGTCGGTAGAAAGAAACTAAAATTGCCTTTCCTTTTCCCAGCTAGGAAAAAGTGCAAACACATGTATTGCCACCTTCCTTTTCTGGCAATCCCTTCCCATGGAAATAAGTATTTAAAATATTTGCCCCCATTCTAAATATAAACATTTTCATAATAAACATTTGTATTTTCTGGTTTGGTTTTGATGCTCCTTGAGAAGACTACTACAAACTGCTCACAGCTATGAAAGTGATCTTGTTCAAATTGCAAGATGGAAAAAAATTACCCTTATCCAACTCCAAGAAGAAATAATTTCAGATTCAGATGTAAAAATCAAGTCTGTAGAAAGCATACATAGTCTCTTTATTTGCTTGAATATCAGTAGACAAATAGTTGCCACGTGCAATAATTCTGTTCCTTAAAAGATAAAAAGCTTAATTCACATTGGTTATGTGCATGAGAATTGGGGAATTACAGTGTTGAGTCACGTACATTTTTAGAAGAGTTAAGCTTGTCAGTGCCTACCTCACTTTCAAAAAGGGAATTTAGGTTCCTAAGTCATCAATGTGCTTATTAAAATTTTACTATAAATGGCTTTTCCAAGCGCTCAGTGGCTTTGGAATGCAAGAATCTCTACATTACATCTATATTTCTGAAAATCCTCAAAAACATAAAGATGTCATGTAAGTGGACCGCCTGCCTATCCTTTTCTCCAGGAAGTTCAGCTGAATTGTTTTTGATTAGATTAGATTTGATTTTAGCCTTTAAAAAATTTGCAGCATAATCTGCTAAGTATTACTCGGAAGCATTTTGTACAATCAAACCTTAGCTGCTTGCCAAGGTATTTTCTAATGTAGATTTATGACTGTCCTGAAATCTAATCTAGAAATATTCTGGACAAATATGTACTTTGTCCTTCTAAAAAAAGTATGCCCTATTAATAAGTCAAAGGCTTTGCAGTCTTTTCAAAGTCAGAGAAAGGAGACAGTAAGTCATGTTTTCAGATGTGAGATCAGTTCGTCACTACCGTTCCCCATTATACCGAACTGGGAAAAATACTTGGTTCTGACAACCTGCAATTAGAGATTACAATTTGCGTCTTGTCTCAGGCGGTGGTGATTTACATGGCAAAAAAAAAATTATTGTTGTTGTTATGTTTTGTTCTGTAGAATAACCTGACCTGTGGCCTTCTTCAGGCAACAGGGAACTGAGACGTTGAGGGTAGATTCTCAAGGGGATTTCTGTTGCTACAGTACTAACCTAACTTTTCATACCCAGAGGGCTGGATGAGTTCATAGCCCAAAGATAAGTTTATAAATTCTGTCACCCAATCCTTGGATCTCATGTTTACCTAAAAAAACGGAGTTATAAAAGTCAGTGTGCAGAAATGGCAAAACAGCTAAGCGATGGGGAAAGGCTAGCAGAGGGGATGGCCCAGACGTTGGTGCCTTTGGGGAGCTCCCTGTCTCTCGTGGCTCTCCCCAGCTTCTCTCTACTTTTAAGAAACAGATATTAATTTCCTCAAGGACTTCAATTCATTTTTCTTTTATCCCATATCAATTCCAAGAATCTATCTCAAACTCATGCCAGATTTTTCAATGCAAAGAAGAAGAGCATCACAAGGAGAGACTGAGAACCACTGGTCTTGAGGTTGCCAGTGGGATACTGTCCTGCTGGTAGGGTTGATAGGTGCAAATTTTATAATGTGATAATGCTTTTTGATCTGGATTGCCCAGTACCTAAATAAATATTATAATGACTTTATGGAGGGTTCCTCTCCTCTCTTTCATTGGGTTGAACATGCTCAGAACATATTGTTTAGGTCCGATGGGTGAGAAAGGAAGGGGAATGTCTGTGTTATGAATCACAGTGGGTTTTAAGTCTGAAGTGTCCACAGATTTGTACTGGAATATGGAGACAGGAAAATAGAAAGCAAATCCAGTGTCAGGGTGGTCAGAAAAGCCCTTATCCACCATCCATTGATGAAGCCCAATAGATGTCACATATTCTTCTGGTTGGGTATTGCGGTGATAGAAGATGAAACAAAAACATCAAGATAAAAAAATCTTCAATTATTTCAGATGCCAAGAGAATAACATTTTATTTTTTTTTTCCCAGAAGCATCTTGCTAACTGCTGCTTGAAGCCTTGCTATTGCTAATATTACTGAAATCTGATACTTTATTTAGTCAGTGATATGACATAGTTAAGTAATTTGTTCCTTCTTACTGTCATTGTTTTTACTCCCTGATAGTTCATATTCTTAGTTTGGTGTTATTTAAGCCTGAACTATATCTGAGTTACACCAGTTAACGATTTGGCCCAGAAACTTCGATTGAATTTACACATCTTAATCTATTATGTATAACTTAAGTTCCATATCATTAACATAAGAGGGAGAAACCACACTCCACACCTGAGAATATTTCTTCCTTCCTTATGTACGTATTACCAGATGTCAGTGTTGGTGAGTTCTCAGGTTTTTGTAGATAAAATGGAAAATCTGAAACAGGTTGGTACCCTACCCTCATATTTTGGGGATCTGAGATCCAGAATCAAATTCAAGTGCTGACCTTTTTAAATAATGCCCTCTCTAATTTTGCTTTAAATTCATTGAAGAGAAAGGACTATCCGTTGAAGGTTGCTGTATATTGCTACAGTGGTGTATATTCTGTGCTGTCTGTGGTGATTCCTGTGAAATGCTATTCACAGCAAGAGATTAATCTGTGAAGTTTATGATGGTAGTCTTGCTGATACAAGTAGATACTTTCTATTTCATTAGTGTTCCATTTAAATAACAGATTGTCAGCCACAAACTTTATATATCTTATTCCCCATAAAGGCAATATATGGGGTCTCTGAGTATGGTTTTGTAGATTCATTTAGCACCTAATGCACTTTTAATGAAAGATTTTTTTTCAGCATCTCTTTGTGAGGCTCGTGATGCAATGACTTTTGATAGTGCTTCACAGAAGAGGTATTTATAATTTTCAAAATAGTTATGAAAGTCAGATATTAGGTTTACTGAAGCATACTGCACCGGGGGGGGGGGGGGGGGGGGCGGGGGGCAGGAAATGAAGGAAAAATGAAAGTGAATTAGGTCAGGAAACCTCACATGTAATCCAGTACGGCCTCATGACATTCCATCCTGCTCTTTCTGCTGAAATATATGAGCTAAGCTGATGAGCTGTTTCTGCTGGAGACCACAGATGCAGAACTAGTCAAATATCCTTCCAGCTAGGCATCTCATGAAAACCTATTTGACAAAATACCTAATCAAAGGCCACAGATTTTTCACAATTCCAGAAGAATGGAAGTAAGAGTGGGGAGAAATCAGTTCTCCCACACACTATTGTTAAACAGGATGCAAAACACAGTTGTGTGACTGCCAGTGTTGGGCTAACCAGTATGAAGACCTACTGCTTATGTTACAAACCCACGCTTCATTTCTGGTTTAGAGAACATAACGGAGGTGGTGGTCATGGGGAAATTTGTCTGAGCTGAGCAGTCAAGAGGAAGGGAGGCAACGCGAGGGATTTGCATCTGACTTTGGGAATCTAGACAGTTGTTAAACAGAAAGCTAATGGCTTGCTTTTCAAATGCAGACTGCAGTTAGGGTAGTTTGGAATATTAGACCAGACTGGGAGCCAAAATAAGTTTAACTGGAAAAACTGGTGGTAATGGTTCTCTAGCACTTTATTAAAAAACTCTTCAAAGATAGGGGTTTAATACAATTAATGTATTAGATCACATTTGTCGTTAGCAGATGGAAAGCAGCCTGTTTCTTGATCAGTTTAACTTGTGTGCTGGTGAACTAGGAGAATGCAGTACAGGAGTGAAATATTGTTTAGGAATATATGGGTTGAAACAGTCTCAGTATTATCAAACTACCAGAATTAAAATTGGAAAAAAACAACAAATATTAATGGGATACAATATTTAAGTGATTATAAATCATTATGTTTCAGGGTATAGTCATCCTGAGCTTAAGCCAGAATTTTCTTATTGAGCCTGCTAGTCAGAATTTTTAGTTAGAATTTCTTTTACCTCTTCCATCTTATTCTGTGTCAGGTAACTCAATAGTGACCACCACCAGGGCATAAAACTACATGAACTCTTGGTTTGGTTCAGTAAATAATGTATTTTTCCTCTCTGGCAGCAAATGCTTCCAGAGTGTATGGAGCAAAATGACAAAAAAAAAAAAACAAGTGGAAAAAACTTCAGCCAAAAATCTGTAGCAAGTAGCAGTTCTTCTTTTTCTCTGAGATAAATTTATCATGGAAAATCCTCATGTCTCTTTTTGTAGACCATGAGACAGCAGATAGGTATTATTAAGATGAAATGTTTAATAGCTTCTTTCTCTATTAAGATCCTTCATGACCATCTACAGTAGGTGACAGCGCCTGATGACTATTGCTCCCAGTGGAATTTTGAACCAAGAATTTACTTAACGTATTAACTAGTGAACCTACACTTCAGATTATACTTTGCTGGACCACACTTACTGAATAAGAAACCTAAAAAGTTGTACTGCTCATGACATTTTTATTATATATTTTCCCTTTTTCAGTTCTCTGTTTTTTTTGTGAGTTTAAATATGCCATGAACTCATGCATTTCCTTCTGCATGCCAGGATCTGGATGCTGGCCCTTTGACTGCTGTTGGCTTTCAGAGAGTAGCTTCAACTGATTATACTTCAGTATGTTTTTTCCCCTCTTCTGCCAGAGTTCATATTTACTCAGCCTTGTCCAGATACCAAGCTACAGTAACAATGAATTCATAACTTGAGTTTGACGGGCTTCACATTCAAGATCCAGTAACTGGATAATCCAGTGATTAACTCTCAAAAAGGATTCCACCTAGTTAAGTGCCTTATGAACTGGAAAGATTGAACAAAATGCAGTAGGAGATGTTGTTTTCCTTTAGAAGGAAGATAGCTTCACCCTACCATTTCCCTTATATGTAGTAGCTTGTAATTGCAAAAGAATTATGTTCACCTTTCTTTCGTGTCTCACAGAGTTGAGACCCACATGCCCCATTTTCTTGCCTAGTGTAGGTGTCTGTGGTTAATGGGGTATATACGGGGCAGTGCTCTTCAGCCATCCTGTTGAATCTGGATTGTTGTATAGAAATGAACTCAAGATTCACTGGGCCAGTCAGATAATAGGAGTACAAACATAGCTTCACGGGTAGGGCACTACATGGTAGATGGATAGCTTGAGTTCTGCTCCAAGGATTCACATTTTATTCGGTGCTGTTTCATCATCTCCCCTTTCAACTCTGTTTTAAAAGGAAAAGAATAGTCCCTGCTTAGCTATTTCAAAGACAGGTCACAGACCCCTTCTTTCAGGAAAGGGCTAAAAGCTGTGGATCTGCAGTAGATAAAAGCATTTTCCTGCAAAACATGAAGCACAGAGTAGGTCAGGGTCACATTTCAAATGCATCCTTTTGCTTAGTGTTTCCTAAAACAGCTGCTTTCAAAAAGCACCTCCTCCCCTGCCTTCCCCCACAGCACAGAATAAATTCTTGAAATACATTCTTCAGGAGTGTGAGGAGGCCCAAGGAAAGATAATCTACTTTTCCCTTTTCCTCTGTCTTTCTCCCTGGTAACCACGTGAAAAGTACGCTAGCTACTGTGGGCTAATCGTTCTGGAGGAAGAAGGCATGAGGAGGACCCAAGGCTCCAGCGTGCCCTAGCCTTGTGGCAGCAGCTGGGTGAGGATGGTCGGTCTCTCCTGCCCTTCTGCAGCCTGCCTGGCTGAGCACTGGCTGCACCACCACCGCTGGCAGATCTCTCCTTACCCGGTGAGGTAAGCTAGCAATGACAGTGGACTGGCAGAAAACAATTTACACAAGAAAAAGGCAATTTTCCAGGAAATCTCTTTGTGAATGGGGACACAAGGCCTGAAGTTAGTGATGGGAGGCCATACAAGTCCTCTTTAGAGCAAGTTTGGCAGAAGTTTAGCTCTCTTCATCTCCAGGTAGGCAATAAGAGTCCCAGATGAGAGCTGGTGTGCAAGACCTTTTTTGCTGGAGCTTGGGCATGAAAGAATTTTTATGCAGGATAGAAATAGACAGTCTGGATAGTTATGCTTAGAGGAGGGCTGATGAAATGGAAGATGAGGTGAATAGCCAGAGCAAGTCTCAGAAGGGAAGTGTGTGAATTTGTGAGAGAAGTTGGAGACTAGAAGAAGGACTGAATTACCTTTATCATAACCATACTGGTAGTGTCTAGCTTTAGCGCCACATATGCGTTTTAAGCATCTATGGATACCCATTCTGAGGTGCATGATTTGTGATGGAGAGCAATCTTTTTCTACATTTTTTCCAAACCAACCCTCCCAAAAGTAGATATTCTGCCAGCTAGCAGAGAGGATAAGGCTAACATGTCATCCTCAATCTGATAACTGACCTACATCTTTTCAGTAAGCAAAGAATATCCATTTAATTGACTTTGTTGGTGTGTTGGGGGGCTCTGGCTGCACTGCAAAGCAGTATGAGCAGTCTGAGAAAATGAGTGGAACAGTTCAACTAACATGTGTGACTGTGTAGGTCATCAGGATATTGAAAACTGGGTGACTTGAAGTGTGATATTATTTCATCGAGCAAATTCTAACTTCACTGTCCTTTGATTTAGACTTTAAATAGTTACGGTAGGAAAAAGTGCACGGTAACAGACAAGGGCAAAACAGTAGACTTCTTCTAATTTACTTTGTATCCCAAAACATTTGCATTATCACATGAAACAATGCAAGAGGATGTGATGGCCTTGCAACATTTTTATGATACTACCAAAGATATTTTCTCGTAAATTTTCTTCTTACATATGAAGGTTCTCTGGCAGAAGTGTAAATATATAAATTCAAATATTGATATAGATACAAGCATAGTGATAATGAAAGTAGCTGTCAGGACTACACTGTTTGTGAAAGCTGGTAGAGCTGTGGAAAGACATTTTGGTGATGACAATCAAATCCCATCTGTCTTTTTGCGTAGGGCTGGAGAACAGTCTGAAGTGGTATAATTTATCTAGCGGTATCATTAGAGAAGGGTGTTGGAACATACTGCATCTGTTTGTGTGAGCTGTGCTTGTTCTTCAGTTTTGCTCCCTTGTAGGCTTGTCCTCATATTGGAGGTCAGGAAGGAGGAAGGACAGTGGGAAAGCAAGCTAGACATTTCTGACTTCTTAGTGTGTGGTAAAAGAACCATACAATGTATAGAAATTGTTTTGTCTGAATATATGTATTTGTAAAGATTTGAAGAACATTTGAGTTTCTTGTATCCGAGTTTCCATACAGGCAGAATGTCTTTCAAACTTGGCTTGATGAAGGTAGTTTAATGGGTGCAAATAAAAATACATGAAATAAAATCATGTAAAATATGTGGTCCTGTTACTCATTGTGTGTGGGTAGTGACCTGAATGAGAGAACATCAGCTCTGAAATCTGATGTGCCTGGTTCATGACTTTTTTGGGTCAAGCCTTTTACCTTTTGGGCCAGTTTTTCCTTCTAGGGTACTGTATTTCAAGCATTCAGTAACATATCATGCAGTGAATCCCTTTCAGTTTCAGTTTTGCATTTTTATTCACTTGCTTTCCTTCTATTTATAATTTCTTCTTTATCTGAAAAGCAAATGCCTGACCTCTTTTCTTACCCTAATTACTAACCATTTTTGATACTAAAATTGTAAAAGGAGAGGAGGCAGATTTTATGATACTTCATGAATATTTGGCCTGAAACTCAGATAACAATGGCAAGATCAAAATCCAGTTTTAACATGTTTGCAGTATATTTTCAGCATGTCCTTAATCCTGTCATCTGATACTGCAGTTGTCTCCAATGAGCAGAAGCATGTCACGTCATGGTTTAAATAATGCATAGCCTGATCCTCTGCTTCATTTCTTTTCTGTGCAAGGACAAGGCCTCTGAACAACTTAATTCTAGTTCAAGCTTTCAAGGGCCTTACAGGACTTGTAGTACCACTGAACCTCAGGTAACGTAATCTTATCTGACTCATGGAACTGAAAGCAGAAAAGATCCCTTAGGTCGTCTGGGTTTTCTCACAGTGAATACAGTATCGTCTTCTTATTTTTAAGCAGTTTTTTCTTTCAGGTATTACAATTGCCAACAAAAATGCCTCTAAGCCTTCCTTTCTGAGATGATTCTGTAAATTCGTGCAATTTACAATGAGGATTTTTTCTCATATTGGACCTAATTTTTTCCCCATTTCAACCACATTCCTTTATTATGCCCAGTTTTTCTTTTGAGTAAATATAAATCCACCCATATATTAGCAGTGATTTCCCTGTTCACCCTTCCCTTACTCTTTTCCTGAATCTGATGAAATGGTGACATTTTGGGGCATTGTTTCCTGCACAGACCATTTTGGTCAGCCTCAGTGCAGATTTCATCCTGATAACTCCCTTGGCCCCTCTTAGGACTCGCTGCTCGATTGGAGCCAGACAGGCACTTGTTTTGCACAGTCGTATTTTATTCTTTTGAAACCGAGTCCAGCCCAGGTCTTAATTAGCAATGACATATTCCCTGAACTCTTGGTTGGTAAGCAGAAGATAAACAGCAGTTGCAGCATTGTTGGCTAGGAATCATGCCCTCAATGCCTATGCTTGATACGCAGACCGGGTCCCTAAGCGGCTTATGCTCATGTCCATCTGCTGAGATGGCAAAGTGCCTTCTCACAAGTTGTTTGGACTCTTGCCTTGAGAGCAGAAGTGCCAGGCAATGATCAGCAGCCTGCATGACAATGCAAGCGTCATTTCTTCTAAAAGAGCTGCTCCTTTAAGCAATTACTGTAGGACAGGCTGCTACCATGGGCCTCTTAGTGCATGATTACACCTGTTGAAAATTATGTGCCAAGAAAAGAGTACATGAACCATGCCGGAGAGCAGTCCAACCGGTACAGCGTCATTTTTAGCTGCCAAGGAGACAGGTTGCATTGCCGCAGGGGTACGAAAACTCATCAGTAGTTCTCAGGGTGTCAAAAAAAGATCTCAGCAGGCCAAAACTGCCTGGAGGCATATCCGAAACAGACAATGGCCCCAAGTAGCAACTGAAGCAAAATAACAGTAACAGAACCTGTGTGAGAGCTTTCCTCACAGAATTGGTAATTAAATCAAGAAAAAACAGCATAGCTTTGTGTTACCCTCTCCAAAGAAAAATAGAAGACCCTGACCTTATTCTTCCTGCTGAATAAACACCTGTGATATGGGCTATAAAGGCAAAGATACAGCAGGAAAAGAAGGTAAAACTCATTTTTCGCAGGCATAATTAGGTAACCCTACAGAGTGGTGGGACTCAGTATAGCAATACTAAACTACTTTGCTAGTAGAAAAAATCAGAGGACAAGGAGGGAATTCTGCACATTGCTCTATGCAGGTGCAGTAGAGGAGTAAGCACTGAACAAGCTTGGTGGAAGGCAAATCCATTTTCAATATCTGTTTTTTCCCAGGAGTCCTGAACTGCGCCTCAGATTAGGGTACAGTAGCTGCACGACAGGAGGAGCAATTCTGTCAGCTGGGGTTACTAAAACCGCTTCTCTTTTGTCTGGAGATGTTTTTAGATCACCAGAAGCCACTTGTTTTGGGAAGGAGTCCAGAAGCAGCTTGTGACCCATTCTGCCAGGGGTCCATCCAAAGGTCACATCTACAAAAAATGAGCTAGGGTTTTTTTTGACCAAAACTATTTTTGAGGAAATGAAGTTTCAACAACTTTTATAAACATTGTTCCAGTTAGCTCATGCCAAAAAATTATAAAGACATTTTAGTAGATTTAAAATTCAAAATTACTTTTTTGTTTAACTGAATGATAAGAATATTTTTTCTTTATTTTTAAACTGCATTGCAAAACATCTTAAATTGAACGGATTTTGGTCTGGCTAGTAATTTTTAGAATTTTAATTGTCTAGAAAGTTCATGAAATATTCATCTGTGAGAGTCTTGAAACAACATTTCGTTCTTATTTTTCTTATACAGCAGAGAAATAAAAATCAGTTGTATCTGTACTGCTCAGCATTAGCCTCGAGGTAATTTTAAATCTCCTTTGAGTTGCTGGAGTGGACAAAAGGACTTGTGAAAGCCTCTGTGTGTTTCCAAGGAAGTACAATGAGCTGAAAGGCTGTTACCAGTCTGCTGTGGTTTATATGCAGCTGTCACATTCTGTGTCAGGTCTCATTGCGATCAGTGGGAATTCTGCCATTAACTTCATTAGGACCAAGATTTGCCCTAGGCCCCAGCTGATATTTTGTGTACACCACTGGAGTTATTCTATTTTCCGCCAGCTGATCATTTTGAGTGCCAGATTAAGAGATTTTGGTGCAGACTGGTGAACAAAGGCTGTTGATGTCTTATTATGGGAAAGTTTTGGTTTTGAGACAGGTACTAGTATGCCTTTGGATTTGTACTGTACAGCTGAGTTCAGCAACTATTCTCTTGTGTGCTGACTCACGATGAATGCCAGACCCGTGGATCTTTGACACCTGCAGTTGACATAAATGGCAAAAAAAAGCCTGCGAACACGTAGATAATGTAATTCAAACACAGATTGGACTTTGTGTGAACCTTTCCTCTAATTGGAAAGAAATACAAAATGACCTCCATAACAAAAGAATATTGAACAGCAAGTAAATAACCCATTGCATTTCTTTTGCAAGCTGTCCAAAACACTCTGGATTGATATTTCAGCATCATGTCATGGTTTCATTGACTGCAGAACTAGCTTATGTATTCATCAGGAAGCATCTTAGTCTGGAATGGTTCCAGCTGGAAAGTAGAATTTACCCTACTCACTGCACAGTTTTACAGTATGTTAATCTAAAACTATTTTGAGAAAAACAATGTGAACACATCTCTACAGTGAAATGCTATCTAGCAGCTTTATTCTGCCCTTGGTTCTATATGTATATGTCTCACTGATAGCAAAATGATTTCTGTACATAGAGCGAGGGATAAGGTTTGATTAATGATGTTGTCTTCTTACACAAGGTATATATTCCTGCAGGGTTTTTTTGCTGCCCATGTCTTATGGTAGTACAGTTGACACAGAAGCTATGTGCTGATCTCTGTGCCAGCCTCTCAGGAATGATGTAGGTACGTGAGGAGTCATTGCTCATATGACTAGCACCGGTATTATTCTGTTCCTCTTGAGTACCTGAAAACAGAAGCAGATTATCGTGCTTTGAAAAACCTGAATCTGATCCAAAAGATAACCTTGGAGAAGAGAAAGGGCTTTAGGTTCTTCATTCTACAATTTTCTGAGTTAAAACCTAATGCAACTTTCATTGACGGCAACAAGACCGATTGCATTGCTGATGGTGGGAAGACTATCAGGCTTTGGCCTTTCTACTGAGATCAACCAAAGGTATAATTTAAGGGTGACTGTGGCAATGTGAGGTAGTTACGATCTACTAAAATTTCAGAAAAGCATAAAAAACATGACAGCAGCCATTGTCAGATCCATCCAGTGCAGCATCTTATCCCTGACAGTAGCCAACAGTGGGTGTCCAGGGGAGAGTATGAAGACAGGGCAGTTGATGATACTTCATAGGATTTTCTCTGATATTAAAGGAGAAACTCAAACTCCAGTGACGCAGAACACAGAGAGTCAAAAGAGTAACTATTTTCAGTCTCTCATTTCCTAGTATGAGTTCGAAATAGCAGAACACGTGACAGCTCCATATTCCATTACCACTAGCAGGTAGTTCAAAGCCTGAGCCAGGGTAAAGTTATGTGTAAGGCATGCGTCACACTCTACATTGTGTGAAAAGACTTTGCGGAAATGCTTTAAGATTTAGGAGGAAATTGGATGCAGATTAAAAGGCCTTTTAAACCAACAAACAGAAAGATTCCCTGGGTGCCTGCAATCCTTTTCAAATACACCTGACAATGAATTCCTCCTAAGTTCATATTTGTGTTTGTTTTACTGTAGGAAATTCTGATTTCATACAGTAATGAAATGCTGCAGTCCAGCATTTTACCCTGAAGAAAAATATTTGGCATTAAAAAGAGTATTCCTAAAACTTTTACTTCCTCATGTTTTTAAGGATCCCTTGATAATTAATAAGCTTTGTTAGAAGAGTTAGTTCTTGTAAAATTAAAGCTAATATCAAGACCTCTCTTCCTTGCTAGCTTCTCTGCAATTTACTTTTCACCATTAGGACTCAGAATAAGACAGATATTATAAGCCTTCTCTTGAGTCACAGGCCCTTTTATCTGTAAAGAAAGCTCAAAGTAAAATAATGTGAAAAACTGATGGCTTCTCAGTGTAAGTAAGAAAAATGAGGAGGAGGGAAGAATGGAAAGTGTGGTGTCTCAGCAGTGATGACACTAATCACTCAGTCCTTGCTTCCCTACTGAGCTGAGCAGGTTGCTGAACTAAGCAAGTGCAGATCACCCCACAAATGTCACAGGGGAGAAGCCAAAATACCTCCTTTTTTTTTTTTCTTCCTTTTTTTTTCTTTTTTTTTTTTTTTTTTTCTTTTTTTGTCTGTAGGACATAGACAGAATTTAGATGTCCAGGTCTAAGAAACAGTCTATATAATTCATTTTCCAATACCCTTAAAACCCCAGAAATACCTACTTTCTGAGTTGCAGCATTATTGAGATTTTTGAACATAAACACGACATGCTGGCAGAAATCAAAGAAGAGGTGGATGCCTGGAACGCCTGCCTTGCTCTGCTGTGGTCCAAAAGCAAAACGCAAAGGTTCCCCAATTCTGTCTTAAGTCTCTGAGTGGCATGCATAAGTGTCCTTCAGGTACAAGGTTTGCTTCAAGGTTCGTATACAATTTACTACTTTCTGTCAGACAGGAAACCGTATACTTTACCTGAATTTGAAGCTTGCTCACAGTATGGTTTCTGTTTTCTTTAGCTGATGACTGGGCAATTTGAAATACACAACAATTGTAGGAACAAAATGCAAGCCTTTTGATTTTCTTTCTAGCTGACCGACCTGTCTTCTAGTCTACATTTGTTTTGGTCCTCTGACGCTTGAATTTATGGCCTCACAGTAGTTCATCTTCTGTGGAAGGAATCAAGTATGTTTTTTTCCTTCTTACTGCATTAGCCAGTGATTATGTACTCTGTGTGGCAGTAGGTATTGACTGAAGTCCCTCCTGTTGAAGTTGTAAGTGTACTCAGGTTTCTTGTCTCCTGGATAAATGCTCTATGTTATTATTCAATAACTGACGTCCAGCATCCTTTAAGTGTGTTTTTTGATGAAGTTGACTGTATAAAAATTCTAACTTTAGGATTTGAATTACTTTCGATTCAGTGACTTAAGGTATGTCGATATGAACAACTTAGCTCAGGAGTCTGTTTTTAAAGCAAATCCTCCAATAATCTCTTCTTTTACAATGCTGTGTTTTGTATCATGGGGTAATCTCTGAACACACAGACTGGTTTCCTTTCTGGTGAAATTAAAGCGGTGGATGTATTCAAGAATTGCACCTAAGGTACTCTAGTTGTTAATGGGTACGCAGTTAGAGTTTCTCTGAAGTAAAACTCTTGAAACTTGTATAGTGTGGATGTCACTTCTCCAGCAAGAATTGTTTCACTCTACAGATATGTTCCTGTTGTGTTGCACAACTTGTAAATGCAGATGTAGCCTTATGCTGACCTTTGACCCTCTTCTCCCTTATCTCTATTGAAAAAACCTGGGGAGGAGGAAGGAAAGAAAATAAAAGCAGCAAAATATGGAGATAGGAAATAGCACTTAAGTGGACAAAAAGCACTGCTGACTGAGGTAGGTAAAGACATGGCTGTATGGCCACCTCACACAACATGGAGAAAAGGGAGAGAAATAGAAAATTATTCTCTCTTTCCATTAAATGGATTTTAAGTCCTGTAAAAAAATACATGGTTAAATAGAATGTTTTCAGTCCAATTCAGAAGGAGAAGTGGTTAAAGCTGGCAAAAAAAATTCCCTAATGCAGTATTAACAGATGTGATTAGGGAACAGGAAACATTCAGGTCTCAAGGACTTGGATTAATGAGAAAACCGGATTGAATTCTGGGATAGGAAGTATCCTCCTGGTGAACCTTATAAGCAATAGCTTGGAGTCAGCTGTAATTACGGCAAAAACAGGTTAGAGAGTTAGTAGTGAGTTTGAGTAAGTAAGTAAATAAATAAAATGCCTCCCTCTGTATACCCCACTATATTAGTAAAACAAAGATATGCTAAATGAGCCATATTTGTAACTAATCAAAGATTTATGGCTCTTTTAACTTTATTAAGGTAAATATGTAAAGGCAGAATAATTTTTCAAAAATATTGCTCTTAAATGTCATTAGAGAAAATATTTTCTCTATTCAGAAGGAATGAAAAAAAGCAGTGAGACTCTTGAGAAGGAAATCTGTGAGAGATTTGTGCTGTTAGTGCAAGGATGCTTCCAGAAAGGGAGCTTTACCAGGTAATTACCGAGGAATCTGGGGAGGCAGGTAGGCAAGTTGGGCTACTTAAGGCAATAGCATTATAGATCATTTTTCTAGTAGGTATCTTTACTGGCTACAGATAAGTTATGTGGAAATATTCCTTAATGCTCTTAGTTGTAGGCACTGATAAAGTCAACACATAGATAGCTGGTGCTAACATCTGAAGTGTACTTTTTGGCTGAAGCTCAAGAATTAGTTTTCTGTCTTGTTTGTAGGGCTGTGTGACTTACATGAGATATGGTAAGTGTGGCCAGAATGTTTGGCTGCTCTGCCAGGAAGGAAGAACAATAGATATTTACACTATCTTCATTTTGTTAAAGTGATCCCAAAAACATTGGGGTTTTTCCTTGGGAAAAGAAATTGAGGGTTCTGGTAAAACTATTTGAGTAGGATACCTAGCTGCATGTCTTTTCCTTTTTACCACCTTGGTATACTTGGCTTTATCATGTTTCTCTTATCATGTGTGTCTGCCACACTTCCTCCCCAAACTTATAGATGTATTTTTGTGAGATACAACTGAATGTGATGCTTGTGCTATCGGAAAAGCAAATTATTCCTATTTCTGAACAGACAACAGTATGCTAGTGTAAAGGAAGAAGAAGTGAAGACAATTGATATATCCAAAGGAAGGGCATTATGCTATCAAGGTGTATACAGCAATAAAAACCTACTGGGTGACACCATTTCATCTCCAGAATAACACTGGTAAGCCTTGTTATCTCCCTGAAAAGTAAACACAGGTGATATACTGGATGCACGCAGTGTGGCTATGCTTGTAAAAATGGAAAGCATAATCAGCAACAATTAAGTTGGAATAGCAGCCATCAACACGGCATCTTCATAAGACAAGCTAACGAAACAGTTAAATTCTAATAAAGATTGCATACTAGCCCACAAAATATAATCCCAATTGTTGAGTCTCCGAAAAGACCAAGAACGATGATATTATTAAAGAACATCTGTCAGAGGCTTAAGAAGTCTGGATCCTTTTTAGTTACTCATTAAAGCCCCATAAAATCTTAGAGAGTTTAAGAAGAAAAAACAATCTAATCCTGTGCAAATTAAAGCAGGGAATGCTAGTATGATGAAATTTATACCCTTTAATGCAGTGTTTACTGGTAGAACAACAAAAAGTCACCGCTTTGGGTGTTTGGGTGGAGTAGTTCAGCTTTAGGTAAAACTTGCTAAAGAATTGTAGTAGAAAACTGTTGTTGTGGGGGTTCTTCTGGACTACAGGTTTTCCTCACTCACTGTCAGACTTTTGCAAAGTTATTCAACAGAGCCGTGCCCGCCCAAACTATGCACATAGCAAAACTCCATCTCTTAGTGTTCATCTGCAGTTTCTAATTCACAGGCACTGATCACCACTGAATCTGAATCATCCATAGCATTTAGACTGAATGAGAACACTACATTTTCTGACTTTTGGAGGGACAGACAATATCCTGAATTGCAGAAGCTTTTTATCTAGAGAATGTTGTAGATGTCTGAATTGTAATTTCGTGTGAGAGCAGGTTAACACAGATAACAACATGATTTTTATAGTTCATCGGTGTTGGCCAAAAGGGAAGAAACAAAATGTGTTCTTTAACTGTAAAAGCATAGACTGCTACCAGTGAATTAAAATTTCTGCTAATTTGGGCTGTAAAATGAATTGTCCTCATAAGTAGGAAGAGAAATGATTTATTCTTAATAGAAGTGTTCAGAAAGGAATTTTCTGAACCTTGACTTATACTTTGAGACATCCACTAGTTTTCATCCCATTAAGAAATAATTGTGAATCAATAATCTTATTTCTGCATCTTGTATTAATTCCAAATAAGATAATTTGGAAGCCAGTAAGTAATATCCATTTTTCATTTGCTTCAGGTGAATTTGGAAAATATTAGAGGACAAAAAATTTTAAAACCCTTAGCTTAGTCATTTGGTAAAGCATGAATGATGGATATTTTTTTTTTTCTTTTCCTCCGTGCCCTGCAGTTCTGATGTTGCATGCTTAAAGAGCAGGCAGATTCAGCCAGAGCCAGGACAGGGCTTGGGCAGGCATGACTTGTGTGGAGATAACAGCGAGGCCGAGTTCTTACTCTGCTGGGCAGGGCTTGGTCCTGAAGCTTGACCTGAATGGCACCATCAGCGTTTGGTTTCAGATCTCCAATTCTAAATTTCTTTCTTACAATGAAATATCCATCAGTTTAAAACTAAAGTGTAATTTCTAAGGCCGCGAGTGAAAAATAACGCAGAAGACAGTTAAGTCACTGTAGCAGCCACACCAAACAAGGTAATGAGATTCCGCTGAGCTGGTGTGAGATATGAAACGCTTATCCATTTTTTGCTCTGGTGTTGTCTGGATATGTATCGGGAAGGTAACCCTGCAGCTGCATGAGTTGCCTTCCCAAAGAGAAGTATAGAAGAGGGAAGGTGATACCTTCCATTTTAAAGAAACAGTGACTCTTCAAAGAGAAGTCTGGAGCTGCTCCACAGTGGTCTGTCCTACCCACCTCTAGTCTTTTTCTCTGTGCTGGGGAAGCCCAGTGTTCTTACAGATCCTGCCCAGTTACAGATTTTGAGTATTCCCAGTGTCAATAATGTGGATCCCAGTTTGGTCCTAGTCCAAATTGCCTAAATTGCTTCTTGTTCCCAGACAAATCAACCCCGAGATGAAAGCGGGACATTCTTGAGATGGTTCATTTTGAGGTCTACCTTCCTGAAGATAGTATACACAACAATGTTGGCACTTTCTACCCTCTGCTGTCCCAGCAGTTCTTCAGCATATCTCTGTGTCTTTTTCTCTTGTCAGAGCATTTTATGCTCACCTTCATACCCACCCTGACTTGCTGCAACACAGCCCTTACTGTTTGGTTTTTTGTTTTTTTTTTTAAGGATCAGAGGTGAGGAATCTCAGTAAACAGACATCATGTGGGATACTGTGTTTTGACATTTCCAGTCTCCACAGATGATTTTACAGGTAGCCTGTGACTGCTTGTTCACTTAATCTGTTTTCTTCGCAGAGGTATTTGAGTGTCCTTTAGCATACACAGTCTAGAAAATCTAGAGGTTTTGCATACCTAGGGCATCTTCCCCAGCATTTGATGTGGAAGAGTCATATTAGTGTCTACAGAGATTCTGTGAGACTTCAACCATAGTGCCGTCTTTTGGAAACCTGTCATATGAGAGAAACAAATTGCTTCTTTATTCAGAGTGATGACAGCAGGAACTACCCACAGCTGGGTAATTACTGTTAATTCAATAGGTGATGCTTTCCTTCTCTCTTTCTTACCTCTCTGAGATGAACATTGGGTGAAACTGTTTCTTAGGGTGTAAGTGGATCCTACCTATAGGTCAAAGACAATTTCCTCAGCCTGGGTTCCTGCTATTGTGACACCCAATAACAATGCAGTTTAAATCTCTGAAGCATTAATGTAATCAATCATTCAACCATACACAGAATTGTCTCTTGTCTCAGCATGCGAAAAAATATCTATTCAGTCTGAAAGCCTTCTAACCCAATATAATTTCCGCTTGGCCTAGATCAAAAATGGAACAAGACCTTGTAGAAAGCTTTCTGGGAGCAGCCCGCTGTTTGTGACATGAAAGGTCCAGATTGAGCAGGTTTCCTAGCAAATGGAAATTTGGCATGGAAGATGTACATCTCTGTATGACTGTAGGTCATATAAAAGTTTATAGCAGTCACATGGTTCTAGCAAGGTGCTCAAGTTAACAAATTGAGTTCTTCAGATGCATCTAGAAAGTGTTTAAAGGATAGCCCCATACTAAATATATTCCCGCAAGCTAATTTTGATGACAGTGATAAGGGTTGCATTCAAAGAGAGAATATGCAGTGCTGAAGAGAGATGCAGACCATCAAACAATGAGGTTACTGCTATGTTATGATCATCAAAAACCATCTGGGAGTCAAAATCACTTCTGTTGTGGATCATAGAAACTAAACAGTTGTACAGCCTCCTGCATTCAGAGAGCCTAATACTACTTTTGGGTAGTATTAACTGCTGGTTAAATACCACAGGGTCACCCTGGTGATGGGTGAAAATATCTTTTAATCCCTTAGTAAACTTATGTCATGTCATATAAGATTTGATTCTTTAATGAAATTATTTGAGAACAATGGCTTGAAGATGTTCCAGAAGAACAAATTTGATTATAATCCTTATCATCCTCTGCCTCCCTTTTAATTGGTACATTGGAAATCTGAGGAAAATCTGGGTGTAGCAGCTTTGCTCTTGATCTCCCTGCTCAGTACTCTCGCTCCTATGTTGGAAAATGTATATATTTGTATGTACATATAAAACAAACTCAGGATTTTTTGTCTTCCTTTCTGAGTCTTTGCCTCACATCAGCCTTAGCTGAGCTCTAGGAATAATATGTATTAGTCAATTGTTGCAGTTGAATCAGCAGGGAGAGTATATGTAGGTTTAGAGGTGTGTTGGAGTAGTGAATTTGTATTTCTTTGATGACAGAGTGGCAAATTATAAAGTGTAGAGAAAATGAAATTTAGAACATACAGCAACGTTAATATAGGTTTGGTTTGAAAAACTAAACTATCTGAATGTTCCTTAGAGTGCCATAATTAATAGCAGCTTACATTTATATAGCACTTTTCATCCTGAAGCACTTTCATGCATACACACGATACATGCAGGAATTATTAGCCATCTCTGGAATGAAGAGGTGGTTGAGGGCCTTCCTGGAGCGCAGAGAAGAGGAGATATTTTCATTCCATAATTTCAGCCCTAATAAAAAAGGCTGTGACTTTTTTTGTTTTGTTAATGTTGTTTATTTTCTTATTTTATATGTAGATAAGTCATCAGGGGGGAATCTTATCCAAACACCAATGCACAATACAGACCTCTTCATTCTGCAGAGAACAAAGGGCTGAGTAAATATGGCAATAAACATTCAGGCTTATGTTTCCATAAAAACTCAGCTAGTATTTTGCCCACAAGATGAGCAAAAATAGCCATGTGTTAAATGTATATCTTTCTGTTTGTTTTGCCTAACAAGACTGACAAACATGACAGGAAGAATTGAGGAGGAGAACAAAATTTAATATGCCAAAAAGTCACATCAAGTGTTAAGTACACAGAGCTGTTGCATTGCTGGAAAATTTTTCCAGCACGTAAGAATTAAGACCCGATGGTTAAGGTTTGAGAGCCATAAGAACACAGGACTAAAAGGACCACTGTGTGCTACTAATAGACAGCAGTGGATAAGATGCTAAATCTGGAAAGGTCTTCCTTGTATACAACAAGAAACAATATACTTGCCATCACCTTACACCAGTTAGATTTTCAGCAGAGAAGCGTAAGCCTGAAAACCAGGCACAGGAGGAGAGGTGCAAAGAGACATTCTAGCTCCCTTGCTAGGGTTTAGCAATGACATGGAACAAACTAGGTGAAATACTCGGGTGACTCTGTTGATGGCACTAGCATTTATTCATTGCTAGTTTCAATGAAAATCTGTAAGGCTGTGTTTACTTTTGGAACAGTTTCTGGCATTTACCAGGACTGCAAGGATGTTGTACAAAACCTTCAGTGAAACAGCATTCTGGCAGCAGTGTTGCATAGCCCACCTCTTTCAGAAAGAATCATATACTAGTCTACCAAAAAGAGGCATGATAAAGAAGTATTTTGTGACTTTTCAGATTCTTTATATGTTCTCAGATAAACATTTGTACAAGGAGCTATGAGTGAAACCATCAAAACAGTTGATAATGTCAAGAATTCACAGAGCTGTATGAATACTCTGGTTGTTGGAAGATGACAACATAGTCTTGCAGATCTACTCTACCTCTTTTTTTCTTACGTGGGACCAGGAAAACCATAAAGCAACACAGACAATTGCTAGGAGGATGATGAGAGGGAACAATAGCTTTTAATTTTATTGTAGCAAAAATCCTTGCCTTGACCGCATCATCGCTGAAGTTTTAGCCTGCTGTTCTTTCACCTTGACTTATGACTTCTCTGTGCTGGTAAAGTAAGTAGTGACCTTCCAGTTCTCTCTAACCTTCTGATAGAAAAAAATTTCCTGATAAAGTTTCAGGATTATTTGTCTATTTTTCATTTGTAATCTTTGTGTTGATGATTGCTGTACTCCTTCTGAGGTAGTCTTTGGCAACCTTCTTAAAGTTTGGAAGTCTAAAAAAAAAATAATCTGAAAAGCAAATGAATTTGTTCTTCAGGCATTTTTTATTCCTCTCTCTTGGGTGTTGTTTAATTACATTATTCATCTCAGTACAAGTCATAACAGAAGACCTCTGATCTTTTAGGAGTAAACAACAACCAAGAGGCAAGTGTTTTATGCATGCACAGATCAATGTATGTGTTAATATGTAGCTAGCAATTTTCTCATTGTGAGCCAGAATACCTGAAAGTATAGTGAAGAAGTGCTGGATATATATATATATAATGAAGATCAAGTGAGAGGAGATTTCCTGTGCCAGAGAAATCTCAGCATATAGAAAATATACTAAGATTGTCCTTTAAATTGGAATAAATTCCATTAAATTTCAAGGAAGATAATGACATCATGAAATTGGGTTAGATACAGCACTAGAAGAGACAGCGATCTTATCACTGGAGCCTGAATTATTTTATTTGAACTCATTTATCATTCTCATTAAAATCACTGTAATGAGAAAGAAGCTCTGTGCTATTTAAAATCTTTCTTGACAGTCTGTAGCACAGAGTATGGTAGAAAGCAAGCAGCAAAACACAATACTGTGTTTGTTTTCGCTGTTGCTTGCTTACCGAAAGAATGAAGGGAAGAATGATGGGGTGCTGCAGCAAATGTGTGTTCTAGATCTGCGTGCAGCAGAGTTCATCCATCCAAAGGGAGTGGCTTTTGCACCGGGGAGATGAAATGGTGGGGTGTGGATTGATTACTGACACAACAAAGGGTTAAATATATGACTATATGAAGTTGTAATCTTTCTTCCCTCTGATTAGTTTTTCTAAGAGTGTCATGCTGGTGTGAAAAGTGTGAAGTAGAGAGCACTGGAGGATGAAGTCTCTCCTTTACAGAAAAAGACCACAGATCCTGCAGAGGGAATGTAAAGTTTCAAATTGTGCTCACTCAGGGACAAGCCAATTATACAGTATGATCTGAACAGCTTGCTTTACTATTCGAATATGTCCAGCTTCAATTTCAGCATAACCAAATGCATTATTATGTGTCTAGGAACAGTGAATGTAGGTCAAATTGTCAGACTGAGGGACAGTGCTCAAGACAATGGTGCCTCTGGAAAAGACTTTCGGGTCATACAGGGAAATCAACCAACCACGAACTCCCTGTGCACAGCTCCGGCTACGAGAACACACGTGTTGAGGGGGCTTATGAAGAAAGAACTTTCCTTTGGGAATTAGGCAATTATATTAGCTGTGCGTATGGCATTAGTGGAATTACTGTTGGGCTATTATGTCCAGTTCTGTTGTCCACAGGGATGCAAAAGTTGCTTAGGTAAAACCTAAAAAAAGCACAATCTATCAAAGAGAACTTTAAAAGGTGCCTTGATCACATCTGCTTATTACATGGGGGAAGACTTTAGCTGATTGCAAGTGCAGCATAATCTAATGGCTAGAAGTTGATGTCAGACAAAACTCAGATAGAAATTATGCTCACATTTGTAGATGAGTTTATAAACTTTAAAAAGCTGTTGTAAGACCTTATTCAAAGATTGGTGATTTTTCTAGTGATTTGTGATCTTGCGTGAATCAGTGATCTTTCTGAAAATATACATTTCTTTCTTATCTAGACATTAGCATTAGCATCAAGGACAGTTATATGTCATGCATTATGCAAGAACATAGATTATTTGAGTGCTAGTAGGTGGTCCCTCTTGTCTTCGAGATGTCTGTCATTAAATTTACTATATCTGCAAGGACCAATTGTAGGTGCCAGGTGGTGTAATATCGTCATATAAAATCAATGCTTGTACTGACATTAAGGACTGGTGTGAAATTTTTGTGCATGAAATGGACACCTACCTATTTAAAGTGCAATGAAAATCCAGCAGTGCCTTTCCACATTAGGCCACTGTATAGCTATCTGATTTTGTGTCTAAGAACTCTTGAATAAAAGTTTTCTTGTTAAGTGCTCGGAGCACTTGGGGAAATTGGCACAAAATGTCGTATGTGTTATAAAGACAAATAGACTGGAACATAAGATTATACTATTTTAGGCCACAGAGTAATGACAGTAGGAACATGAGGAACAGAGCCCCAGGAACATGACTCCGAGTCATTCTGTCGTCCTAGATAAAAACTTTAAACAAGTTGTATATTTGCTGAATATGACTTTGCCCAGGTTAAGAGAGTTTCCAGTTGCTGAGAAATCTGTCTTTGCTGGAGAATAGCTCAGAAGTCAATATATACCCCTCTGCATGCCTTGAGTTACCTAGTGCCTTCTGAGGACATGCATTTCAATGTCAATACAATGTTTGTTGCTTTGCTTTGGAAGAGACCTGCAAGAGATGATTACCTGTATGATTTCATCTAAATATAATGCAAATATCTATTTAAAATACTGTGAAGAAGTGTAACAGAAAATATTTTACCTTGCACATTTATAATTTTATTCTGTCAAGAAAGGTTCATGTGTATGCATATAAGTGATGGAGAAATTTTGCTGGTACCATGGCAACAATCTGTCCTTATTTTATAGAGTGAAATCTTGTAGCTTTTTTCATTATAATAGAGTAATTTTGTCTCTTCTCTTCTCTTCTCTTCTCTTCTCTTCTCTTCTCTTCTCTTCTCTTCTCTTCTCTTCTCTTCTCTCCTTCCTCTCTCATGAAAACAGTAAATTCTTTAGGTTAATTCTGCTCACCCCACTCTCTACCCTCTTTCTCAGTGGACATCTCAGTTTCCTTCATGTACGTCATGTAACCTTGGACAATTTGAAAGGCCAATTTAAAAGATAGACTTAAATGAAAAGTGTTCAAAACCAAAAGCATTGAATTTTATCTGCCTCGTATACGTGGATCTTGCTTTTTTTGGATTTCCCCTTAGGCTAATTGATATCTTAAACTATACAGAACAAAAGCAGAGGAGAAATAAAGGCTAAACTTAGTTCTAGGTTGCTGCAAGTTAAGGGTCAAGTGTAAAGAGAGCAACTTTATAGTGTATGGTGTTCCTGTGGTGTAAAATATTCTGCTTATTAAAGAGTTTATCTGGAAATACAGAGTTATTACTCATAGAGCGAGCCCAAATTCCACCTCCAAACAAACTGGGACAAGCATAAAATCTGGCAATAGTACCAATAATTTCAAAGGTCTGTGGGAACAAAAATCCTTATAGAAAAAAGCAGTGGTTAGTCGCTATTCCAGGTTTTGGAAAATTTCCCCAGAATTCATCTTTGTCAGAGTATAAATCTGAATTTCACCATACTAAGGAAATTTAGTAATTACTCCAAGTGTAAGTTTTCTAATAAGAATATACCCTTCCCTTCAATTATAGGCATATTACATAATGCCATTGTCATTCTTTCTATTTATACACAACTACCTATTCCTCAACTGCAGAAACCGGGCTTCTAATTTAAAATTATTTCCACTTGTGTTCATTTACAGTTTTGCAGTCTGCATTTGACTCAGAAAGGCAAGAAATTACTGTGTTCCTTTTGACATGGCTTCTCATATCTTGCTAATTCAGCTGCTGTTATACATGTTATATACACGCTTATATCCTTTCTTTGACTGAATTTCTGAATACATTACTAGTTTTAATTTCCAGTATAATTAGCTCCTCCGCTACATTTGCAGCACTTGGTGAGTTGATGGTACAGAGAGAGGATGGGATGGCTAGAAAAGGGTATTGTAGTTTGCTAGGGCAGGTTTATACAGAATTCATTTAGACTGTGGAAGTGAAAGGCTAATCTGACTCAGTCAGGGACTTGTGTAAAGCTTAAAATTTCTTAAAATATCCCCTTATTCGTGCCAGTAGATTTGAAGTGGGAGAGAATGCATGTATTACAGAGATCAGCCTGAAAAGTAAATATGTGGAGAAAGCCATTAAGAATGGATGAAGCACAGAAAACAGATGCTGAGAAATCAGCCAGCCTCATAAAAATTTCCACAGTTTGCAATGAATCCTGCCTAGTAAATGGAAAAAAAAAATCCCCTGCAAATTATAAACTACATGCATTTCTAAACTACATGCATTTCTTTAAGTGAGGACCATAACATTTGCTATGGATTATAACCCAATCCATCTATACCTTGTGGCTAACGGCAGGTATATATGTTTCAGAGCCACTGCGGTCCTGGGCACAGAAAAGGACGCACCACTGAGACCTCAGGAAGCTTTCCACTTTGAGAGTAACAAAAATGTTTTCTAATTAGAGTTGAAAACCTTGCTCCAAAAGGGTCATTATTTATGATGAAAGTCACCCATGTGTAAAGGGCTGATGCACCATTGAAGTCCCAATGCGAAGCTTTAATGGGATTTAAGTTGTTGTATAGGCTTTGTGAATTTTCTGGTAAACATACTGAGCATCCGCTGCACAAATCCAATGTTGGAGAGGGAACCAAAATGATTGAACTGAATAAAATAATGCGTTCTCAGCTATTGTTCCTGATTTTCAAGTGCAGCCTTGTACAAATAAGATAACAGCCAGATATTGGCTCGAGGCCATTACCAATAATGTCTCTGTCAAAGAGACTATGTGTATCACATTATGATGAAATATGCTCATTTTCATTTTCAAATACTAATTTCTTCCCATACATCATTGATTTTAGGAAACAATGCTGTAAGTCAGCATCAAAATGTCTGTGCAAATGATAATCCAGTATTTCTCCATTTGTAAATCACTCTATTTGGATTAAGACCTGTGCTTTCCAATTGCCTGTGACAATACCCTAATTAATAGATTAAATGCCTCCTGCTTAATAAAGTATTTTAAAATGTAATGATTACATATATTTAGTCAATTCTTCTACTGCATCATGGTTTAGCTTGATGAAAATTAATTTGAGGGAAGAAACTGAATGGGTTTTCATTACGATTTAATTGTGGCTATTACCTGGAGTATATTCTGCAACAGTAATTCACAAACAAATTCACATGCCTGGAGTAAGGGCTGGGACATTGACTTTGTTGCTTCTTTCACTGTGACCTACCTATGTTGCTTTATTTCAGGAAACAGAACTTGTTTTGATTGCTCCTTCATTTAGAGTGGTGATTTTTCTCTGTTGATAAAGCTGTCAAAGAACAAATATATTTTTCTCGAAATTTGGCATAGGCAATTAATTTTTGCTATCTTCAAGTAAAAAATGAGGTGCTACCCAATGGTTAGAGTTCTGTTCTGGGAATGATGGTTATACAGATCTATTTCAGCTTGTCTGCAGGGATTTAAGTCAAGTTATTTAAAACAAAACTTTTAAACGTCTCCTGTTGCTGAGTACCTAACGAGACTTCTAGGATTAACAGATTTTTCAGAGATATTAAGAATAGCCACTTGTTTACTATGGCTATGTGTATGTCAGCAAGGGATGCAGACTGCAGGCAGCAGCTCTGTGGAATGGAGGAGTTAATGTCTGTGCTGTATGAATTTCAGGAGGTTTTACTTCACACTAGTCTAATTCTGGGTCCTGTGGAACGAATGCACCTAGGGGGTTCAGTGTTGCTAGGTGTGCTCCTCCAGTACAGCTTTGGGTTTATTCCACCCGAAGAAGGACTGATTCATGCAGTGCAAAACCACACTGCAGTGAGAATGAGAGAGCAGTAAATGGGGATGTTGAACAGATTGACATCAAATCTGTTTTCCTGAGGTACACTAAAGTGCTAATGCGGAGGTGTCCTGTTTGTTACATGTTTCTCACCAATGAAAACGGTGCAGTGCGATATGCTGCTGGTACAGAAGAAGCTGCTGTCTCTTTAGCTTTAGTGGTAGAGGCTTTTATTTTGGTGCTCAAGGTCCCTTTCTTATAAGGTTGTTGCCTTAGGCAACATAAGCTGATTTAGAATGGCAAAATGTTTAAAAAAAAGATAGAATTTTCATCAGATTAACTGATAGAGCTAGAAAGCAGACATTTTTTTTGTCATATAGGCCTTTATTATTTCATATTTGGAGATGTATGTATTCAACCCCAGTGACCTAGGGTTTTGGTAAGTACCATACATTGATAGGGTTTTTTTGTCTTAA
Source organism: Balearica regulorum gibbericeps (assembly GCF_011004875.1). Classification (NCBI taxonomy): domain Eukaryota; kingdom Metazoa; phylum Chordata; class Aves; order Gruiformes; family Gruidae; genus Balearica; species Balearica regulorum. Next base: position 65,966,880 of record NC_046188.1, read on the forward strand.
AGTGGATCTGTTGGTGCCAATTATTGCTGAAAGGTAGTGCAAAAGCATTTCAGATCACACCCAAGGCATGAGGCAAGCATTCTGAAGAAATGGGTCTAAACACCTCGAGACAGAACTGCTTCCCCCCCCCAAAAAAAAGCAACACTTTGCTGTCTTCAGAAAGAATGTGAGCAGCCCAAAATATTGTGTTATTTATTTTTAATAACAAATGATTTTATTACACATTTTCCAAACCACTGTGATTTAAATGAACAATGAATCTAGTTTGATGCATCCTTCACCTCGAAGGAAACCTGCAGCCTTCTTAATCAGCAAAAGATTATGTTTACCCCAGGATTATTTTGAATAGATGTTTATGGTATGTTAATGCACTGTACCAACTAATCAGTGAAAATAAATGTGGTGCTGTATATATAGTAAAAAAAAAAAAAAAAAAAAAAAGAAGCAGAGAACGTATGAATAGTATTTGCAAGTAATCCCATTCAGGAATATACAAAGCGATCACAAGTCTCAGTTTTCCTATATAGTTGCAATTACCACAGTCATGGCAGATATATAAAACTGAATTGTGGCTCTGAATTACCATAAGTTAAGAGGAAAAAAGGGCATTTCAAGTAGAAGCAACATAAGGAATGAAAATGGGGGGAAAATAAGGAAGTTGCAATAAGGATCTAAAAAAGAATTTAGGGAACCATGTCTGATAATGAGTTAAAATATAGCTAATCTTAATAATGAAACAGAAGGTTACTGAGAAATCTGACTTGCTCACTTCCAGTACATTTAAATTAGGGTAAGAATGAGAAGTAGCAGGGAAAAAACCCCACTTTTCATTAATAAAATAATCTGATAAGATAGGTAGGTGAATTAGATAATACCCTTGTGTTAATGTTAGAAAAAGTTGTCTAGAGGTACAACATGAAATATGCTGAATGGGTAACTCTTTAAATCTCCTGTATGGTTTGTTGAGGTGAACAGAATACTACTCATGTACAAAAGCAGTTTGGATTAAATGTGTGACAAAAATATAGATCATATAGGAAAAAGTTTGTCAGCTGAAAATCTATAGTGCTAATTTACCCAAAGAGATGAGCTCCCTACAAACATTCGTTCACTTGGCAATGTTTGATTAGTTTTGATCAATAACTAAACATCATCTATACAAGTAGCAGGTTTTAAATATATTGGGTAGTTGTAGTCAAAATTATAATTACTGTACTTTGAGCTTCATTCAGGTTGTCTTAAGCTGAAAGTTTTGGATTTGAATTTCAGTAGTCTCAGAAAACATCAAAATAGCTAAGTCTACAATCCACAGTATTTCAGTGGAATGCTTCCAGTGTCCATAATTCCTAATAGAATTTGTCAGATTGTGTTTGTTGTGGAAAACTTGTAAAAAAATATAATGAGTTTGCCTTACGATATAATTCTTAATATGGAGAAGCACAAAGAGCATAGGCATTTATCCTGATTTTATCAATCTCATATTTTTGAATTTTGGACTTCTATAATCTCTATTTGAATAATAGAAAACATGTCTCAAAAAGGGTTTGACTTTTGTCTATATTAATTATTATTGAAATGAAAGTATCACATTTTATATTTTTCAGTATAGAGAAACGTGATAAAGATACCACTTTGTCTTGAGAGCTTGTATATTAGGATTTATTTCTGGGTTCAGTAAATGCTATTACATTATCAACTGCATGCATGCCATTCCTCATGAGAAAATATATAATACCTTTTATTGCTGTGAGACACTCGGAGTGCTCCAAAGTATGATGCATAGTGCGATGTGTAGTATTTTTATTACTTAAAGTGTAGGAAATCTTATATCAAAAGAAAATCTGAAGTGGTTCTTTGATTTCACTTTATACCAATATTCACAAATAGTCCAGTACAAGATATTTTTACCTAAACCAGAATGGAAATCAAACAAAGTGACAAGACTTGGAAAGAATCAGCAATGAGAACTCTGGGTTTTTGTTGGTTTTTTGTGTTGTTTTGGTTTTTTTAAATTGTATTAGTTTAAAGTCTTTGTGTTCAGATATTAACAATATAGATTTGGTCTCTGCAATCACTTGGGAGAGAACAGGGAAGCAGAGGGGGAGATGCTGTGTGACTCCTCTCTCTGTGATCATAGTTAATACAGCTTCTGTCTGACCTGTTCTAAATACTACTTGGATTATTATGCACTTGGGATCCCCAGATTCTCTAACAGAAGAAAATGATGCTTTATGATTTACTATAGAAACTCTGTTTACATATAGTGTCACCTGCCTATCAGGGAAATAAACACACACACATACATATATATATATATATGATACATAGCTCATGTTACTTTCTTACAGAATTATTTTTGTATGGGTGATAATATCTATCAGATGTTCTGAGTATCTGAATGCGTAATAATTTCAGGGTATTGAATTAGGTGAGATGCTGAAATACAGGGGAAAATGAGCAGCTTAATTCCAAATACAGAAATTACCATAAAAGTAATGCTTTGGGAAAAAAAAAAAAAAAATTGTTACAAGATGTTATAGCATTAAAACTTTTTACAGTTCTAGGTTAGCTGTCTGTGCTTAGTCATCTGCTCAGTTATTGACCGTGGTAAGAACTGTTCTTTTCTGGCAATGTTAGCATTAGTCCTAAAATTCTTCACTGTTATGGTTGTATTTTCTGCACTGATGCTGATTTCTTAATAACTTTTTACTGTTCTGTTTACAAACCTATCATCAATTGTCTGCTGAATACAATTCATAAATACTTGAAAATACATTTGAATTTTATGGCTAGGTCATTTGCCATTCAATTGCACATCTTAATCTGATGAAATGTTCATCTTACTATTATCTACATTTATTCATTCAATCTCTGTTTTCTTTATGTTCTTACTATTTCTTGATGCTCTTACATTAGTGCATTTCAAGATCAGTTTAACAGTTTGTCAATTCCATGTTACATTCCAGATAGCTGTAGGACACTCAAGTGTATAAAGCTTGTATTTTGGAAGAAGCATTCTTTTATTGCTTTACCTTCAAAGGATTGCGATGACTTTCACTCCAGTCCTTTGAATAGTTTGATAAATTAAACTAAAAGCTGTCCTTTAAACTGTGATCTCTCTTGGTGAGGAAAAAGATGATAAACTCGTCAAGTTATGTTGTTTCCTCCTAATTACATTATTCAGCTGTTCTTTAGAAATAGAGCTGAGACAGATTAGAAATGCAGCTATGAGACTAACATTTTAATTTCTTATGGAAACTTGTAATATCCTGTGTTTAAAAAGCAAAGAAGACTTTGAGGGTTAGCCCACTGGACAGCACTGACAAGGAACTATAAAGCTCATGATCACTTCAGGACTTTCTTCACCAATTTATTGTTATTTTGTTAGGTCTTTGCCTAACTGCATGCGGTTGCCATTTCATCCTAAGAATCTGAAACCTCTTCACTGAGGACTGCATATTAAGTTACCACGTGTGGTGTGGAAATTGCCATAAAATGTTTAAAAAAGGTAAAATTTCATAATACCACCAACTTATGTTTACATTGCCGTCAATAATGGGAGCCCCGTTGTGTAGGTGTAGGCTTAACCTGGTTTGCCATAGCTATTCACGTTATCCCAGTCCCACGCTTCTCACAGGATGCATCGTGTTTAACTATCATAGCTGAGCTGATATAATTTGGATGAGTGCACCACAAATCACAATAACTGCATACGTCCTTTATGTCCTTGTTCAGAACGTGCTCTGTGCAACTGGAAGATGCCACAACTCATAGTAATGGTACAGGCCACTATTGCAGAGATCAAGAAAACTATTTGCTTAGCATTTTTAAAAATCACATTGATTATTGTATTGTATGGTATGTGTAATCTAAATATGGATATCTGCCTGAGGAATGTACACAAGCTAGGGAAGGAAAAATTCTTACAAATGTCAAAATACTTTCAAAATGGTCCTCGGTGGATGGAAAGTCTCCAAAAGTTAGTTCCATTCAGCAGAATACAGACATTTCTTGAGCTCAGCAGAAACACTGAAAGCTGCTAGTCCTTTTTCTTTTTTTTTTTTCTTTTTTTCTTTTTTCTTCTTTTCTTCTTTTTTATCTTTTCTTTTCTTTTCTTTTCTTTTCTTTTCTTTTCTTTTCTTTTCTTTTCTTTTCTTTTCTTTTCTTTTCTTTTCTTTTCTTTTCTTTTCTTTTCTTTTCTTTTCTTTTCTTTTCTTTTCTTTTCTTTTCTTTTCTTTTCTTTTCTTTTCTTTTCTTTTCTTTTCTTTTCTTTTCTTTTCTCTTTTCTTTTCTTTTTTATTTTCTTTTTTTTTCTTTTCTTTTTTTTCTTTTCTTTTTTTTTCTTTTCTTTTTTCTTTTCTTTCCTAATCACTCTTGTGTGATGGACTTGAACTGACACTGGGGAAATGAAAGATGAATCAAATGCACTTTCTGTCTTTTAATCAAAGCAGTCCTTTGGCAAATCAAGTGTTGGTCTTCCTTGACCCATTTCCACTTGTAAGTTGCATCTTCAGGCAATGAATTCATGCCAGTAATATTTCAATGAATGCCAAGATGAGAATAACTGTGATATTCTGGAACATGATTAAGGATTTTCTTTGATTTCCCTTGTCTTTAACTTCGCTGGAATACTGGAAAAGTACCAAATCCAAGAGCTGATACAGAGCTGACAAAGCAATGAATCACTATTTCCATCTCTATCAAATTTTAGAATTAAGAATGACTGCTTTATTCCCTCTTCTAGGGAAAATGAAACATCAGAAGGATATTAAGTCAAGATGGAAATTTGGAGAACAGATTTCTGTTTAAATAAATCTCTTCTGTAGGAGGGGGACATGAGGACACGAGTAATTTTCTTTCTGTGTAACAGCCTGAAAAATGTTGTGATGCTTCATGTTAGCTAGCAGATGATAGCACCGTGTTATCCTGTTTACCTGTTACAGTACAAGCAATGACACGGCACATTTGAGTACATCTTATAGAATATGCCAAACTCTGTTGACTTGATTTAAGAAGACTGGTAATAAAAAGCTAAGGTTCTGACGTCCAGGGTCTCTTGAATATTCACCAACTTGGCAGTAAGTGCTTGCTTTTATTTGGCTTTTGTCTGTGAACTTTTGCACAAACCAGAGTTTGATTTACTGTGTATAGTGGTGAGTTTCTGTAAATCTTTAAAGTTGCTGTTTATTGATATACGACAAGTTCAAGTACTAGCTGCAAATAATAGTACAAATTCCCATTTAATACTTTTTTTTTTTTTTATCCCTGAAGTCAGTCTCTTCTGAGACCAAAAATGTCTTATGTCTCTCTTGATCTTCATAGTTCTGAACGTGTAGCTCACAAGGAACAATATTGTGGTGTTCCACTGTATTCGCACTTCTGTACTGGCCAGGTCTGCACAGATATGTCTTGAAGCAATTAAGGGCAACCTCCAGAGTCAAGCTTCACAAATCTGTCTGCATTATCTTGTGTTGTATGTTTAGCCCGTGCAGAAGCAAAGAATGCTGAGCAGTTAACAATCTGTTTTTTTAGCTCTGCGATGATTTGGTGGCATGTCTTAAAGATCAAAGATGTATGAAATTATTAAAAAAAAAAAAAAAGAAGAATAAAAAATAGTCTGCAATACTGATAGCATAGATTCAGTTGGTATGATGTTGGGCCATTTGCAAGCAGTTTAATTCCAGGCATGTGAAAAATAAAAATGGCCATTGGTTTGAGTAACTTGTGCCTCAACAAAGCCCAAGCAGGAGATGTAACTGCTCAGGACTTGCGTTCTTACTGTTTGCATCCGCAGAGCGCTGGCGACAATTGCCAGGATTTGATCTCTAGTTTTGGCCCACTCTAGTGTTGGAAAGTGAAAGACTTTAATAGATGTATGGAAAGACCTGAATTAGGTTTTGTTTTCTTTAAATGCATAGATCATCAAGCATCATAATTTCCATAATAAGGCCAAGAAATTTTAAGCGAATTCTAACAATTTTTCTCATCTCTATCCATACCAATTTTTGCATGCAAATATAATTTGAGGAAGGACAGACTTGACGATATTCCAACATAACTTCAGAACAGGGGAACCTACAAGCAAGCATATACTAACAATGCAAGTAAGTATGCCAGGACTTTCTGTTTCTTTCAGAAATGAATCACACTTTGATACTACGTGCTATGTAAGGGTTTGAAAAACTCTCTGATTTATTTCAAAAGCTACATTTACCCTTGGAGCAGCAATGCAATACCTCAAAGCCTTCTTTGTGTAACTTTCCCTGTAATTTACACTGTAGGCATACTTCATACATTGATCATGTTTCCAGAAGGCCCACCAGAGATACTTTTCAAGTTTTACGTTGATGTAGGATGCCATGATCATATTTTTACAGGGAAGTAGCTCAAAGACCGTTGTAAAATCAGGCTTCCCGCTAGGTGGCAAAGAGAGACAGTGATTTGCAATCTATTTCTGCACATGGGAAAAAGAGGGTGAAAAGCAGCCAGCTATAGAGCCAGGTTTACAAAAATACATGGAGTTTTACTGGCCTAGCCTTTTGGAGTGAGACTGAGGTTTAATAAGTGTAATTCTGAAAGACTGGAAGGAGCAGATTGATTAAGGCACTTGAGACTAGGCAAAAAAGCTATCTGCATGTAAGGAAAATGATCTAACTTCAGTTTGTCTGTTTTAGTCATCTACTTGACAGGTGTTTATTTCTCCAACTCATTTCTTACAAATTGTGATATTCAGTGTAGAGGACCGTGATGTTTTGGTCAGCTCAGCTGAATTGCGGAAGCAGTAAGCTTTTCAAAAAAGTATTATTCTTAATGAAGAAATTCCACTAGCCATGCTACAGAATATTGGAAATATGGGCTATCTCTACTGCAGTTATTAAAGTTGTTATAAAAATCCATTGCTGCAGATAAAGCCATATATAATCCATGCATTTACAGCCCACACCTGCAAGGTAGTTACTTAACCTTGCAAGGTCATCCCCCAAGAATGTGAAGTGGAAGCTTTCATAATGAAAACAGTTCAAGATTTTGGCGGCTTTTCTTTCTTTCTTTTTTAGTGTTTCTCTATACCAACTGAAGGCTTAGATGAAGTTTCCGTGGATTGGATGTAAGGTGATTGTGACATAATATTTATTATAAACCAGCAGCTATACCAAGCAGTTCAAATTTGTTGCCAGCATTCTTTTTGTTGCACTGTCAAAATAATTTTTTTTTTTAGATTTATAAAGAATTGTAACTTTCCTTTGGAATGAAGAGAAAGATAGTTTCATTTATGGGATGTAAACAAAGCACTACTATTGAAATTGTTAAAATTTTATTAATTTTTGCAAAATCCAGCTTGTGTTTAAGGAATTCTTCCTCTTTGCAAGGTAATGGTGTAGCTCAAGAAGCTTTAATATAAGAAATGGGAGAAAACCTTGTATAAAATTTCTCTGCACTTTCTATTATGAAATTACTTTTGCTTATTTTGAAGAGCTCTAGTATCTCAGTGAATTATAATAGGAACTTGACATTTGACAGAGCCGAATAATCCTGACACAGAGCTAGTCTTTTGTTCAGAAAAAAAATACTTCTCAGGACAAATTTTGAGGTCATACAAAACTGTTTTGCATCTCATATTTAAGGATATTAGGCTCATGTTTATAAACTTATTACATAGAGAATGACAATAGAACATGGTGGGAACAGATCATGAAGAGAGAGAAAACTAGTCTTAAAAGAAGATAATCCTTCTAGTGAAAAGAGATCCTGAAGTTCGTTATATGCCTTTCATGGTGAGGCACACGAATATATAGGTACTTCTCACTATCTATTGAGGGAATTTCTATGCTAAGAAGTTTTAAAAAGTGTATTTGAATAGGATCTTGGAAGCACAAAGATGAAAGCACTTTTCTTTTTCTAGGAAAAAGGTTCATAGTTCAAGTGTAAGGAAGCTAGTAACAAGAATGACAAAGGGTAGAAAAGAAGACTGTGAAGGTAAAGAATATGGAGGATGGCAGTAAGACATGAAAGCTGAGATGTTTAAGTCACTAGGTCTACATATAACTTTTCAGATATATAAGAGGAGTTTGATACTGATATGGGAAGTGTCAGTAAGCCTTGAAGACACTCAGACAAGGCAAGGTGAAAGGGTGATTCGATGGGAATGGAAGAACTGCAATTTGAACAAAATAAGGAAAATAAGTGGCAAAGGTAAGAGGCTACAGCATTTGAGGTACAGGAGAATGAAGCCAGATTATAGAATGTGTCCATGGAAGAAGAGGAAAAAACTACTTTCAGAACTGTCGAGGAAAAAAATTAAAATGTCTATTTGATAGCAACAGTGCCTGTGTGGGAAGTAAAATTCACGGACAAAATTTCATTGTGCCTGAAGAAGAAATTGCCTGCTGAAAAACTCTCCCATATATTATGCAGAATTAACACAGTAGCTTTAGTCCTGTTGTGACAAAGAAAATATGGTTTATTGTAAAGAGGATTGTTTTGGAAAGTCAGTCTCAATTTTCTTGCTAGATAAGAGAGAAAATGTTCTCTTGGCTTCCCACTGCTATCTGAGTATCCAACAGAAGTGAACTAATCAGAGAGAAACCCTAAAATAACAAGAATAAAGCTTGTGTGAAAACTCATTGTTCTGTATAAAATATAAGGGTGGGTTTTTTTAAGGAATGACTATAGAACACCATTAAAAAAGTCTATCATCCAACTGGATTAATCAGTATTAGATTCAGTGGATTTTTTTTTCCATAAAAGTACCTTGAAGAAAAAATTTTCCCTAAATATGAAAATACGAATTGTATAATTCACTCTTACTCAAAGTTTTCTTATGTCTGCAAAAATAGTTTTTGTTCATTTAAAAGCAAATTATTTGCTCATTTTACAGGCTCTTTCACCTGCTTTCATGTGGTTTGGTCATCTAATTGATTACCATTTCATTCAAATGTTAGTCAAGATCTAGAGGAAAACCAGGTTTCTCTCTAATGTATTTCTTCAGTAGAGAAATTTAAAATGCACAGACTGTTCTCTACACTCCTCTAATGAGGAGATAATCTGAAAAAGTCCAGAAGGATACTTAGAAGCATGGGTCTGGAATTTCAGATACATTTTGAATGCTATTTTCTCCTCAGGGTGCAGCAGCTCATCGGAGAACTGAATATTCAAGCCAACATAGTCAATGTAACAGTATGCTTTATGCTCCTTCACAGGACACGTCTAGAGGTAAGGTCCAAATTTATAACTGACTGAATACTTACAGAAGTCTGCTGTAATCACGGTCAAATTTCACTTTACATGTCACTTTTACTTAAACTAAGTTATTTGAACTGTTTTAAAGTAGGTAGGCAAAGATAACTTTTCCAAATTGCCAAAGGGTACTCAGGAAAGCTAAGCATGCCAATGTTTGTGAGCTTAAACAAATAATTACCAGGAGATATCTGATGGTACTTTCCACCTCAGAATTAGGAGGTTTATCATATGACTAGAGCTGTAACTTACAGGGCCTCTTAAAAGCTACTCGAGTGATCTAAAACTTGTCTCTGAAAATGTTCAGTTGACAGTGTCTGCTGATGTAGCTTCAGGTAATATAGAGTATTGCAGACATGCTGATAAGTGTTAAAAAATATCGAATAGAACATTTTGGACAAACAATCAAATAATAACCCCTCAAAAACCTTGTTTCTAGGTAATATCTATGTGTCACTTAAACATCTATCCTCAGCTTATGGCTGAGCTGTTGCTGTAAAAGTCCCATTGATCTCCATGGTACACATTCTAAAATACTGTTACAGATTATATATATGTAATATTATACATATATTGATATGTATTTATATAGATAGATTTGTGTTTTAAAATAATGATGACATGCTTTCCCTTACAAGAGTAACTACATAAATTAAATATCTTAAAACCTACCCATCAAATGAGTTTTAAAACAGCTAGCAAAAGAGCTTTCTGGATTGTTAATATTGATTTTTCTCTACATATTGGAAAAACACAGACATTTCAAGGATTAGAATCAAGCTAGTACCATGACAGTTTTGTTTGTTTAAGTTAAAACCAGCCATCTCACAATGTGATCTCTGGCAAAATAATGGAGGGATTGATACATGACTGTATTTATAAAGACTTAAAGGACAGTAATATAATTACAGCACAAGATTTTGTAAGAAAAAGCTTTTGAGTCAGGCAGAAAACAAAAGGCTAAAAGTCGAGAGAGAATTTTGAGAATGTTATTCTGTGTATATTTTAAATTATGAAGATAATTAAAAATAGGAGGAGTTTACAAAGAGTTCTGATGCATTTTTTCATCACTGGGAAATAGTAAAATCAAGATTGGTTATATTTCTGAAAGAAAATGTCTTGTTCAAACCCAACTGCTGGACTGTGAAGCTGGAATTAGGGCATGAAAATCAGCTAGTGCTAAACAGGAGGTTAAAGTGCCTAGTTAAAATCGGCTTTTTGAAACTTAAAAGGCTGTAATGTGTGAAAGAGAAGCATTGCAGTACATAACTGTGAACTCAGTGAATCAATCCCCTTTGTACTCTTATATATATATTTATATATATAGTAAGCAACATTACTGGCTTCAGCCTCATATTAATTTATTTTCATGACAATTCTTTTATGTTGGAGTAGGTTAAGTGGTGAAAGTCTGTGTTTGAATGGGAATGCTCAAAATGTGCGTACGTTAAAAAAAGTAGCTGAGTTGTCTTTTATTATGTTTAATTTTCAGTGGGAATCCAACTTTTTATTATAGTACTGAAACAGTGATTTTGTAGAGAGCTGAGCTAAATTCCATTCTGTCAAAAATTGCAATTTCAGATTTGGACTGCAAAATTATTATTTGTAATGGTGCAAGAAGTACAATGAGCACAAGCTGACTTTCAGATCGTGGGGATTTTGTACGCTAGAGATGACATTTAGAAAAATCATTTGTTTTGCAAGCCTATCGGATTTGATGTAGGGTCACTGGGGGGAGAGCAACACAGAGCCCAGTGAAGTAATTTCTGACACAGTGCTTTTCTTACTTGAAACACATTTTAAAGCTAAAAACTTTGCTTTGTTGTGCTGTTGAGGTACTAGTGCCATTCAAATGATGCTAAGCTGTTTACTGTCAGAGCAATAGTCAAAGGCAAAAAGATGCCAGTGTCTCCAGCACGTGCTTAGAAGTTCCTGAGTCCTGGCAGAGCTCAGCAGCTCAGTGCCGTCCTCACCCCGAAGCCTTGCTGGGTTTCACAAGCCAGGCATTTCAGTGCCCACCTCAGACACAGAAAACACTTGATGAAATCTGTTGGAAAAGCTTTGCTAAAAGCATGCCTGGAAGGAGTAGGGCTAAGAGTGTTCCTGCTTCGTGTGGGAGACCCAGTTTGATTCCCCTTCGCCAAGGGGGGGTTGTAGCCCTTATCTCCAATCACCCAGGAGAGTGCCCTCCCTCTCGCAGTATAGGACGTTCTGGTTGCTTCTCAGTCTCAGATGACCGTTCATACCTAGTACTGGCTTGTGAGTCTCTCTTTCTTTACTTATGGACTAACCTGAGTTAATCAATCACCCTTCCTGAATTTAAGAAAAGAAGGAAAGCTCACATTGATACGTGTCCGTAGGTCCTAAAACTGATTTATACCCTGCACAACATTTGTAAACAGCATGTACAGGGCTGTAGTTGTCCTTTTTCGGTCATCCTTGCACGGCTGCTGAGGTGTGTTGCACCCTGAGTGTGCATTATCACACTTCACTGAACCCCCTAATTTTGAAGTCCTCTCTGTTTCCATGCGTGGTATAAGGAGGATTAAATAGTTTACTCTTTGCTCTGGATTCCAGTTAGTGTAATGGCAGTCCCAGCACACGAGTCCTGGTGTGAACCTAGCCCTCCAGCTTGTGTATGATCTGATCATCCGTTATAAGTTGTGACCTGTCATATAGATGCACAGCGAGCCATTTTGGAATAAACATCATAAGATACACATTATAACCCAGCAGACCATAACAGTTGCATATAAAACAGTATATCATGAAAACATTTACAACTAATTAGTTGAAAGCAATAGACCACCATAATTATCATCTACTAAATAATTAGTATTAATTACTTAGAGGAGTAATTAGTTTGCTTCTGAAGTACTTTGAAGATGCAAAGCAAAAAATAACTGCCACATATTGTGACCTGCGTTCCCTTACAACTGAATATAACATGTCTAAAAAGTGTCGTCTTGTTTATTCAAAATTGTGTTTCATTAGGCCAGCGTGTGGCAGCATTATTGACTGGATCTAAAAGGATTTTGTTGCTATGAAACCCATTCAGACAAGTGGCTCTTTTCTGCAGTCTAAATGAGTGATCACAGCTTTCCTATGGGGAGATCTAAGACTCGGAGGAGAATGCAAAAAACGCTGAGAAAGGCAGCCCGACCTGCTCCCCTAAAGGTGCCTCCAAGAAAGCTGGAGAGGGACTGTTTACAAGGGCATGGAGCAACAGGACAAGGGGGAATGGCTTTAAACTGAAAGAGGGTTGATTTAGATTAGATATCAGGAAAAAATTCTTCACAATGAGGGTGGTGAGGCACTGGCACAGGTTGCCGAGAGAAGTTGTGGAGGCCCCATCCCTGGAAGTGTTTAAGACCAGGTTGGATGGGGCTTTGGGCAACCTGGTCTAGTGGAGGCTGTCCCTGCCCATGGCAGGGGAGTTGGAACAGGATGATCTTTAAGGTCCCTTCCAACCCAAACCATTCTATGATTCTATGATTTAGATTCATCATGCATAGGGAGTGAAATTCATCCCCGTGCATTGATCTGCAATATATTTTTATATGCAATCTAGCATCAAGAATCTAATTACTACATACAGAGAGCAAAATTCACCCCTGGAAGAATGAACTATAACTAGTTCAAAGGTGCTGTTCAAGAATCCCTGTAGCACTTGGGCCTCCCAAAGCCCCACATTCAAGGTCCTGATTTTCTAAAATACCAAATGCTAAGATCTCTTAATGATCTTAGTGGGAACAGTCACTGCTTTTCAAAACCTCTGAATCCAGGGCCCTTTGAGGCTGGAAGGACACGGACAGCTTTGCATAGGCTCTGAATTTATCTAGTATGAAACAGAAATTTGGGTATGTGAGGTCTCCATTGGCTTGTCAGTGCTTCTTAGCAGGTACACAAGACTGCAGAAATAAGATAACTGCTTAATTGTGATTTTCTTTTGTAGTCCATGTATATAAGAAAGCAGAATGATGGACATCTGTGAAGGTTTGTATGTTGACCTCTAATCTAAAAGAGGTCATTTTCTGAAAATTGAAAATAATCTGACTTGTCCCTTCAACAAATGGAAAAAAAAAAAATCTAGTAATTAAATCCCGTTCTACATGATGGCAAATTTACTGCATTAATATTAAAGGATGATTAATGAAGTTATAAATCTCCAAAACCAAGGAATGATAAGGAAAATCCTGTGATAAATCCGTAACTTCAGCAGCATTGGCAGACAGCATTGTATCTGGATATTGCAACAGTCTTGATCAGTTTACTGTCAAGAGACAGAGGCCAAGTGCAGTATATTCTTAGACATGAAGGGTCAGCAAGTGACCTTCATCTCTTTTAAATATTTTTAGAGCAATTATGTTAATACTTATTCTTAAGCACCAAAACCCTCTATGACAGTTTCATTTATCCTTTCAAAAATTATGTCAAAGTGCACCTTTTGTATATTAAGTACAGACCAGTGTTGAGCTATTCAGCAGGATCTTAAACCTCGGTGAAGAGGTTTAATCATCTGAATATGATATCGATATTATCATGCCTACAATCCTTATATATTCCCTATTTCCTTCATTTTTTTGGTGAAGGAGATTAAAAGCACAAGGGAAGGTGTACTGCAAAGGTGTACTGCATATGTCAGGAAATACTACGGCTCAGTGTTAACATAGGATGTTTCTAACTTCACTGGGTTATGTATCAGTTGCAACTGTGGGGGTTTTTTTCAAGTGAAAGCATACTGTTCATTCACTGGGAGTTCTGATTTTACTTACGGTCTTTTTATAACTATGAGGAATTCATTAAAAATGTTTGTAACTCTTTGAAGTTCCTCATGTTCTACCATACACAATTACTAATCCCTAAATTTATTCTTCGCTCTTTCCTTGTTTCAAAAAAGGCTGGTTATTTAATCTTGAATTTTACAAAGACCATAGACTTCGATGATAAATCACTTAACAGAGCTATTAAAAAATAAATGCTGAATATCTGACATAAAGAGTATGTGAGCAGGCACAGTATAAATTCTATGTAGGTAAACCATGTACCATGTCCTTGCAAAGTAATTAATACATTAGAATCATCGAATGATTTGGGTTGGAAGGGACATTTAAAGGTCAGCTAGTCCAACCCACCTGCAATGAGCAGAGGCACCTTCAACTAGATCAGGTTGCTCAGATTAGCAAACATTTGGTTTGGTTTGCAGTTTTCTCTTCAGTATAGGTGTTTGTAGTGCCTTTGTTTGAACCAACTGCTAAAAGTGTAGCTGGTTGTGAAAACTTGAGTCACATGCACCTTTTTCCCCAATTCTGCTGTCCATTCTTCCAGGATCAGCCCAGCTTGGCAAGAGTTTCCTTCTCCTACTCAAACAGGCTTGGATCTGGAAGGTCTTGGCCCCAGGTGAGAGGAAAAAAATCCCTACTAGCAATTCTTCTGACATCTGCCTCCTTTTCCTATCTCTTTCTGAAATCCTCACACAGCTACACGTGGGTAAAATTCCACTCTGACCTCAAGTTTGTAGGAGTCTTCTCTTTATCCTGCTTCTCACCGCCCCCCTCCTACTCTCATTCAAATCTGGAAGCTGCCAGATGATTTTTAAAGTGCAGCAGATCTCCACTTGAAATGGTAGAGACTTACCCTAAAAGGAGAAGTCACAGCTGAAGGCCCTTACACATTCATTATAGGTTCTCATGTGCCTGTTTTTGGAGCATTTCCACCATTTTGTTTCAAATGATAGACACTTGTCAAGTTTAGACAAATTCTAAGGCCTCTGTTCCAATGGCAGCACCATCTACAGAATTAGACTCTCTCTAATTAACACATTTGTTGGCAGTTTCTATAGTGAGATCCAGAACTGAATAGGGCTGCAGATGAATACGTTCCATCCTTTTCAGAATAGCTCTTTCTGGCCAAGGCTGATTCGCTGTACTGGGAAAGAAAACTGGTCCAGGTTCTGCCTCTGGTGTGACAATCCTCTGAGTAAAATAAATCATCTGTCTTTAGGACCATCAACTTGATGTCATCAATAAGCGTTTCATTTGCTTTTACAACAGGTAATAAAGAAGGAAACTAATTCGAGTATTAGCAAATTTCCTGCTATCTGGAGCATTACAGGTTTTTCAGTGAGAATGATAACAAAGAAACCTGGTGGACAATGGTTTTCAGAGACTGCCTGCTGCTTCTGCTGAGGAGGCAAAGATATTGTACATCATATCTTTGAGTCACATAACTGCTGAATGTAAATCAGCATTACTACCTCATTCATCAGCATGATATCTTTAATTGTGGAGCTGGAAGATTAATTTACAACGCCTGGAAAATGGCCCAATTTTAGGAGAAGCATTTGTATTAAATGATCAATGCAACAATGAAAAAGTGATTGTACGTAACCCTTGAATCTTATTTTGATCCAAGAAAAAAACAAGGACTATAGCTGTGAATAGCAACAATTTTTATTCCTGTAGGTTCCTGAATTCATTAAGATTATCACAGTATTTATGTGTTATATCATTATACCTGATGTCAAGTTCATGAATATTAATTTTTGTTGACTGAACAAACAGTATATTAAATATTAAGCTATGTTAACAGCTGGATAGCATTATTTTCTTTCTTGCCTAAAGTCTTACAAACCTAGAATCATAGAATCATAGAATGGTTTGGGTTGGAAGGGACCTTAAAGATCATCTAATTCCAACCCCCCTGCTGCGGGCTGGGACACCCTCCACTAGACCAGGTTGCCAAAAAGCTTTTTTCTTAATTACTTAACTGTTATTGAAATGTCTTTTCCTTTTGTGGATCCCCAACAGAAACAGTTCAACAAGATGGATCAACAGTAGGACATACTTTCTTTTGACAGTTGCAGTGACATGTTCTTTCTGTCTGGTGCTGTCCATAACCACCTCTCCAGAACGGATGTTTTACTGTGATTAGAGCATATAAAAATAATAACAGTGTCCACATATGACAGGAGATGAGTGCGAGAAAATATTTTCCTTATTTTTCCCTTTTAGAAAGTGGAACAGATATCAGGATTCACCTGAAAGCCTCTTTCATATCACTGGTTTCTTTAGTCATCCAAGCATACATTTTTGTCCCTCTTTGATTTCAGCCAATCTGAAATCCCAGAAGAGTGGAGGGAAACAAAACTCAATTTCTACCACATAAAATGGAAGCAGAGGGAGGAAGGAAGAGTGAGGTTGTATGAGTAAAGAGCCGTGAAACCGATCGTAATCAAAGGTGGCACAACCTCCACCGGCTGTGAAGTTTCTTATGATCTGTTTTTATAAACTGAAATGTTCTGAACTTTCTACAAGTAGACTGGAAGCCTTTTTTTTTTGTTAGCGAGACCATTAGTGACTATGAAGACACAGGCATAGTGTTTACCAAACAATAAAGAGTGCATTTCAGAGGTTAAGTCAGTTAGCTTCCATCTTCCCAGCAGCTAATAGGGTTGCTTTGGGCTTGCCTTGCTCTAACCTCACAGGAGGATCACAAAAGAGCTGTATGGAGAACTCATAGCAGCTTGCCCCTATGAACTTTGGTCTCTTACAGGAGCACAGTCCACGGAGCTACCACCAGCAGCAGCAATAGCTTCTCCTAACAAGAGGATGGTGTTTGAATGCAGATATTAGTCTTCACAATGTAATAGTTATTTTAAACAACAGAAGATCATGCTGAGAAGTGCTTTCTATGAATTGGAGTCAGGAGAGCCCTTTTCTCCCTTTTCTTATGGAGAAGTAGTTCTGCACAGCATGACCTTGTCCTGAATATTTTACTACTATTACGGGAAAAAAAACCCAATGCAGAAGACTAGATGTATATCTACTATCTTTTGAGAACTGGACTTTGTCCTGATGGATGGTCCTGTCCAAACTGGAACACAGGAGGTTTCCATCTGAACATTGGGAAATACTTGTTCACTGTGAGGGTGACCAAGCACCAGAACAGGTTGCCCAGGGAGGTCGTGGAGTCTCCATCCTTCATGATATTCTAAAGCCATCTGGATATGGTCCTGGGCAACTGGCTGTAGGCGGTCTTGCTTGAGCAGGTGGAGGGGACCAGATGATCTCTGGAGGTCCCTTCCAACTTCAGCCTTTCTGTGATTCTGATTCTGTGATGTTTGTATCTTTAAAAAACTTTGCACCTTATATGAATGTTTATACAGCAGCTACAGCTTTTATTTATTGAATTTGAAGTTTCTTATTGAGAAAAAATAATATATCACTTGTAGCTGATCCTTGCTCAGCAAAGTGTCTGTTAAGTATATCAAGCACATTCTTTGAGGAGGTGTGGGGTATAAAGAAACATCAGCAGCAGAACAGTAGCTGTTTGAGACCATCCTTCCAATTATCTGCTGGATGTGTCCATTTGATGGTAGTATGGTGTGACATCTTTCCCTTGGCACATTGCTAAAGCAGTATTTTAACACGTATTCTTCACTTTGAAGCCTTCCACTGATAGGAAGGTTCCTGACAACAGCTTGAAAGTTACTCCTTCATAGTGGTTTCCACACCACTTTTATCACGTGCTGAAGAAATGGCACCAGAAAGATCACACTTCTGTTGTCACCTTCAAGTTGTCATTTCAAATGGATGGAGGATGCTAACAGTGAGGATAACATGATCCTAGTGAGTGGTAGGAAGGACAACATCTGTATTTTTTTCCCTGTTGCTTGCAAAATGCTGTAAACACCAAGGTGTTTTGGTGTTTTTCATTATGTCCCTGAAGCATAAAGAAAGAGTTCGAACAAGTTTTAACTTCAAGCTTAGATAACTGTTTTAATCGACTTGCTTTCTCTAGTTGACTCAACAGTTTTCCACTTTTTGGGTACCAGAAAAGGGGCTTTATAGGTATTTGCAAGGAGTCCGTAATGGATATTAGACACTGCTGAATAATTGTTCAAAGCCTTTTAGTGTTATTTTTGGAATGGAAGTATGCCATACAAATTCCAGTGAGTTGTTACCTGGGGAATTCTAGGTTCAGCTCAGAGAAACTGTTTTTCAAACTTTAATGTGAGTATATTTGGATCTTAATATTAAACTACTTACAAGATAGGAAGGGAAAAGCACAAAAAGAATTGGAAATCTGAATTACCTTCTATTTTGTGTTGACATTTTTCTTGATTATGCTTGGCTCCGGACAGTAAATACACATATAATTTTCCCAATGTCATCTCTGTTTCCTCTTCTACATTTGCCCCTTGAAGGCTACTGGCTCAGAGAAAGCTCAAGTTTTCTCATAATGCAAATTGCAGAACATGTGGAAAGCAGATCAGTTTGAATTGCTAGTTATGTACTGAAACCCATCAGTATTTTCTTGAGTACTTTTTTTAGTTTTAGATTAACTGGCTTATATTTTAGTGTAATAGACCTCATTTTGCACTTTGGTTTTTGTTCCATTTTAAACTATTCTTTTATTCTTTACTAGTTCAGGATTTTATAGATCTGTGATCTGCTCTAATCAATTCTTATTGCACTTTCTTATGTTTTTCAGTCACCACTTAGCCATCTTTTGTACACTAATTTTTCTCAGTTCCCCTTCACAATTCAGTGCTCTTAGCTGTATATATTCTTGTTGCCTTCACATTCTCCAGTTCAGTAGTGTTTTCAATGTATTGAAATAGAACACTGGAATGTGGCAGACTCTAAAAGAAATTCTTTTAAACTTCTTAAAAATGTTGTTATTTGGCTCAGTTGTGCCTTCCATGTCTGCGGTCTTCCTCTGTCAAATTTCTCCCATGGCTACGCAGAGTCCTTAAGCCAGGCACATTTACTGCTTTCTCCAAAATCCTGAAATCATACAGCTCCCATTTAATTTTTTTTTTTTTTTCCAATATTTCCCCAATATGGATTCTAGGCATCCTGAGTAACAGCTAACACTGGCTTCATTGTATAAGCTTATTGCACACATCTGGCTTGCAATGTGTTCCTGATGTGTTTTATTTTGTCTCATTTTCCTTTGCACGTTCTACCTGTTTGGCCTTTTTCAGACTGAATTTTTGTTTTGTTTGACTTCAGCAGAAGTTTTTATGGGATTTTTATTTTACGTGGAACGTGTAGAGTTTAATAATTATTACAATATAAAGCCACTTAATGTGTGTTCCCAAAATATTTTATCTTATCTGTAGTTTTCTGTTAACTATATTCTTATATGTGTATATATATATAAACCAGTAAAACAATATTCTGCATAGTGCAGGCATTTGGTCTTTAAAAGTTACTTTTTTGGTGTAACTGCAAAGAGAGTTCTCTGACAGGATTAAGAGAATGAATCCTTCACTATTCCTAACCCTAAAATAGTATTAAAACAGTATAAATACATTTATAACATTGCCAAAAGCTTTTTATAGAAGGTTCTAATATTTTTTTTGAATGTTTAAGGATTTTGCTCTATCTAATAATGTGAATGATGTCTCCATGAGTCATCATCTACCTTGGGAGAAATTCTAGCTGGTAACAGTCCTACCTAGTCAAATATCAAATGAAATAATGAGGTGGTCCTCATACATATTCTCCTAGGAATGAGTCAGATGATAGATACCTGATCTTTCTTCCAATTGCTTTCCCTATGCTTTCATAGAGCAAAGGTAATGTATATAATGCAAACCAAACAATTAGCACCAGATAATCCCATTTCTAGAAGACTTCACACTTTTGTTTGAAACTTTCATTAGAAATGTATCAGACTTTTTCAAGGTTATGATTAACTATGTCCAAGTATTGGACATAGTCTCTGTGTAGAGTAGATATAACTATTAAAAATACAGAACAAGATTTTATTATCTGAAATTTAATAGAATGAGGCACTTCAAAACAAAAGGAGCATTAGAGAAATTAGGGCTATAATTTATAGGAGAGGGGCTATCCTTTCAAAATATTTGGTTATTCACTGTAATAAATTAAATTATGATAGCCTTTGATAATTAGAGAGGATATCCTGAGTTACTAAGAATTCTGATATCATCTGGCATTACAAAACCCTCTTCTTCCACTGCAAGATATGAATGCAATTTCCATGACCATCACTGGGAATTACTGTGGGCTGCCATGACAGAATAAGACCCGGTATGTCCACTTACAAAATGGTATTGTGCCCATGCTGTAATATATCTATAATGTCTGAAAGGGTAGCGTAAACGCTGATCCACCATGAGAACCCCACTAAACTTTTGAGAAAAATAGCTAGATCCTAGATGGAAAAAAAAGCTGTAAGGTCTACCTGCTGTCTGAAATACACTTTTTGTGTTAAACCAAATTTACTTTTCCTTCCGACTGGTTATAGTGCGTGACAGAGACTGATACAGACTTACAACCAACTTGAGCTGTAAGGTTTCATCCACAGTGGGGCTAGGGAACTGCCCCAAACCATCCATGCCATTAAACTGTTCAGGTGTTTTCTAGCAGAGGTGCCTTAGACCATGTAGCCCTGTCACAGTGTGCCGTTTGGGTGTGATTACCCTGTTTTGGGAAGGAAGGCAGACGGACACGATCCATGCTGTAACAGGTTACCCCAGAGCCAGAGGACAATCCCTCGCCTGTTTCTCTAAACTAGTGCAGACATAGCCTGGAAGTATTCACCAGATGGTGAATACATTGGTTTAGAAGAGTTAAGAAAGAGTGAGGGACATACCTAGTAAACTTTTTGTCTTTGCACGCTATAAATAATTGTACCTTAAATGCATTTTCTTGCGTGTTTGCATATTCTCTGGATTTTCATTTTTACCTCCCTAAAATCTATCATTTAGACCTAGCAAGCATTTTTTCTGCTTTGCATCACCTATAAACTGCATTGACTTATTATAAGTATTCTCAATTGTAGCCGATACAATTTTACGTACTATAAATCAGGTTGGAACTTGTCTTTATGTCTGTCTACAGCGGTAATATTTCCTACCTGATTGTCACCTACAGTACAATTATTTTATCCAGGGCTTCTCTAGATTTACTTCTATTAGTCTCACAAACACAGTACTGCCTAGTGGAAAGTATATTAGCTGTATGATATACATGAGTGTTTTCCCCAAGCCACTTGGAAAAGTACAGCTTTCTCTGTGTGATATTGATTGATGTTGGTCAGGTAGTATGTGCTAAAAAATAATGCTAAATAATTTCCAATTATATCACTAAAGTTGAAGTAATCACATGAATATGATGTCTAATTTTTTATTTTTATTTTTTAATTATGTATTTCATGGTGATTAATATATCCAGAATCTTTTTATTTTTGTGACATATCGCCACCATTTTGTTGTTTACTTTTAAAATTTCAGCCACTGTGTGCCTCATTCTTGCGTTTATTTCAGTTCTGCCAGGCTGAATCCAGCAAATGAAAAAGTGGACAAAGGATAACTTGTGAAACTATGTAAAATTCTTATATTTTTGTTTAGGAAAAATTAACTTCTGCATGCAGTTTGGCATCTTTGCGACAAAGACGGTTGTAGGAAATCAAAAACCTGCATGCTTTACTGAAGTACTTTAGCTGTTACGTGTGCTATTTTATGTTATAGGTCCTTTGATAGTAATGTTAAATGGAAATCATCCTTTAATCATTTGGATGGGTAGATCCAGATTCTCTGTATTCTCTATCAACGAAGCTGACATGTTGTGAATCACTATGGGTGAATCACTGGGTGAACATAGACTTTTTATGATCTTTTCTCTTCAGTGTTGCAAGGAGGTTATAGAAACACAGAGTTCTGCAGTTAACTGTAATTGTCACAACCAGCAATAAAAAAATTGTTACTATTTGTCTGCCATTGAGCAGCAATACGTAATGTTCCAAAAGGCTTTCTAGAGCATCTGCTTAGGATGTAGGAACAATTCTTTTTAGCTCAACAGTTATGGATTTGCAACAAAAATACCACTTTTTTACAGTTTATGCAAGGAAGGTTTCTAAACTCATATTGAAAAGAGCAAGGGAATGTATTCTGCAGGCAAACCAGACTTCATCTTACGGCTGTTGCTCTGGTGAAATATTTTCAGTAAATCACAGTCTTTATGCCATCCTTGGATCTTCTGCAATCTCAGCTGCCACTGCTGTATAATGTACATTGATTTCTATTTGGTATTCAGAGAGAGAGAAAGCTGTTTAATCATTTGGTTTCTGACTTGTTAATAAAAAATCTGTCTTCTTTAATAAGTTTATTTTAGATAAAACTACACTCTCTGCCACAATTTGACATACTTTCTTATGGTTTTTAAAGTAACAAATGATGCTGAGGATGAGACAATATCACTGTAATTTCTTCTTACCAAGTGAATGCCTTTGTGATTTGCAGTGCTGTTCAACATACAGAGAATGAAAGCTATTTAATCATTCTCCATATGAATTGTAAATAAAGTTTTACAGTTGTCCCACATCGAGGGAAATCAAAGAAGAAAAAGGAGAGAGACCTTTGCTCATTATAAGAAAACCTTTTCTAATAGCGCATAACGACGTGTCTATTCTAAAATGTGAACATCTTTTATATCACTAACAGTTTTCCACCCCATCACATCTCATTGATATTCTGCTTCGTTAAAGTCTCATGATAGAAAAGTTATTAATATGCAGAGGTAATTTTATATCAGATTGGGGGGAAAAACCCCCGATGTCTAATAATATAATTACTGATGTTATATGATGGGAAATCACTAATATGATTAGAAGACTCTGACAGATTGTAGTAGGAGATTTGATAAAGTCCACCTGGGTTTGGAGGAGTCAATTGATCCAAGTCCTAGCTACTGCAGGGAATAATGAATGGAGGAAGCAGCAGGGTTGGAGTCCAATTAGAAGAGCATAAATCTCTTTGTTTTAATGGGTCTGCAGCTGGTTTGCACTTTGTAGCCAGACTGTTCTCTGCTTTAAAGATGTTCCTCCAATTTAGCACTTGGTTCTGTAGCAATGATTATGAACTATAGGTATAGATATGACACTGTCAATAAGATAATGAATTATATTTTGAAGTACTCCAGGTTAAAGTTTTCAGCAACTGTATCTACTGTTCCACATTTCAATGACTATGGAAGAAAATTTAGTCCATAGAGTCAGACAAATCCCTCTTCCACATCTACCAGCGTAAACCTGGGAGATCTACAGTGAAATGGTAGGACAGCAACAGATCCAACCAAGAGGAGTTTGAGACAAAAGGTATTTAAAAGATTTGTTCAATGTGAAGGCATAAAAATTTCATTCTTTTAGAAGTTCAACATGCATCAGCTCAATGGACCAGAATTCTTCAGGCCCGTACAAGAATAATTTTTAGACAAAGCAGCTTGGAGCATGTGAGCTAATAGCTTCCCAGAGGTACCTTGTGCACAGCTTCTATGTTGCAGGATGTGCAACGGCTTGACTGAAAATGCAGAATTTTCTAGATGTTGTGAAATCTCACGGGGAGTGAATTTCTGCTGCTATTGTCATGTAAGTGACAAAATGGTTGCTTAGAAATGTCTTAACATATTTTATATTTATAGCTTAAGGAAGATGCTATCTGATGCTCTGTAAACATATGTTGTGTTTCTCAGCTGGAAATTTATAACACAATAAGCCTGACACTATGGAAGGTTTGTCAGATATGTGTAACGAAGCTGTGATAGAAATCAATTAAAGGAGAATGAGGTTTCACAGTATCCATTGATAACAGATCCGAGAGAGACATATTAACAGGGGAAAAGACAAAATTGAATATCAGAATAATATAGGAAGGGAAGAAATTAGATATTGTTCTCTATAAAAGGCTGGATAACTGGATAGGATTATTTTCTTTATATTATCAGAACAGCTTAAGAATAACTTTTCTCAAATAATGGAAATTATATCAACATAGTTCAGGTCAAAGTAAGACAATATCATTTTGGACCCCTTCAGCCCATACCCACCAGTTCAATGAGTTCTCAGTTCTGTCCTGATACTGTAGGCCACAATAGTTTTTTTTTTTTTCTCCAGAAAGATCAAGAAAATGGGCTATGTTCCTTTTGTTATTGTTTATACACTTAAGCTCATGAACCGCTTCTTAGCGATAAACCAGATAGTGCCAAGGTATGGTCTTGGACTGTTTCCCACAGCTGCTAAGTTATAAGCACAGCTCTTGGCATCGTCTTGTCTTTTGTGAATAGGAATCTCCCAGACAATTACCAGACTCAGTCTGAGGATGAGCATGAGTTAGGGGCTATATACAACAGGTATTTTGGCTGCAACTTTTCTCTTTTGGAAGGCAAGAGAAATTAACTATACAGATAGGAGATACGCTGTGCCAGATAGGTTCTTGTCCATTTTATTAACTAGTGTAGATGAGGCAACACTAACTATGAAATTCTAACTAGAGGTAGAACAGTGCAGCTTCTTCTAAGTATCCAAGGGTCATGATTGAAAAAATAGTTGTCTTTGAAGATCAAAAATAAAACCAAAAACATCTGTGTTTTTGAAAACCTAAGATTTCAAAAGGTATAAAGCCTTTTGCTTTGTAATGATCTATGGCTTTATTTTTTTCCGCATCTTGTTTTAAGTTTCCGGTACTGCATTGATGCAACCTTATAATTATGGACTTACTTATATTAATTATGGAGTAGCTATCAATTATGACATAATATGCATATAGCATACAGAAAGAATAGTATAGAAAAAAAATCATCTGCAGCAGTGTTTTGGACATCTGTTTAAGAGATGCTTGCCTTTGATAAAACCCTCTCCTCTGCAGAGAGTGAATGTACTGTTCCACTTAAGGCCCATTTGCATTTCCTGTCTGCAAAAAAGAGCGGATTTCAGACATCTGATCAAAGAACCCTCTTTTATTTCAGAATTGTGACTTCTAAGAGATGTAATGCCTATTATGGTCCTTTATTTAGACACGTACTTCACCCGATTGGTCTGGTTGCAATTGTAGAAGGTCAGTAAAAATCACTAGATTTGTTTTTCCCTGGCCTCTCCTTTTGCTATCACATAGCATTTAACTGTTGTTAAATTCCAAATAATGAAAAGTCTCTACTGGTGTTTTCCTTCTGCTGGTGCTGATTCCACTGTGACTTGATCTCAGATAAGTGGTTCTTTGGACTTAGTGGACGTGACCTTAGCTTAACAAACAAATTGAAAATAAGCCTACATTTTTCCTGCCAAACTCAAGGCATGAGAGAAAGGGTCAGAGAGTCTCTGAGCTTTGAAATGATTCTGCTTTCTTCTCAGATGTTACAGTTTGCATCTTAACTCTCTCAGCTTGGTGGCAAGCAAAGGAAATGACCTTTCACGTTTGGAAAACAGTGTAACATAAGGAAGCAAGCACCCAAACTTGAAAGCAAAGATAAAAATTTGCATGCTAATCCTGGAGACCTCAGAGCTTATTTCCTCCCAAAACAGAAACAGTTATAAGAAATCAGACTATTTAGGTAAACCTCTGCTGAGAAAATATGTTGATGAATAATTCCTAAAACATGTTTTTCCAAATATTATACTGAGGAAATATAACATGTCTGTGAAGAGCAATTATTTTGCTAAAAATTGGTAGTTTATACCACTGTGAGATATGTGTAACAACTGTGGATCATATCCTCACCTAGAGACAAACTTTATGCACTGCAGATTAGGGGGCAAGGAAGAAAGTGTTTTCAGGATACTTATTTATTAATCCTTGGGGCATCTTCAGCCTATGGGAGTTCTGTCAGCAATCCTTTGAGTACAGCATTTTGAAATGCATGACAGATTGTAAAGCTACGCAAAGGTTTCCTACCCATTCAATAACACCTGAGGATTGATTCCTTTCACGTTTCCTGCAGAAGCACGTATTCTAGAATTAATGTCAGAGACAGATACCGATTTCCTTTCATCCCACTGCCATGCACCTCTGCAAACAGCCTGGCTCCATCTTCTTGATGAGGGTCTCTTCACAGGTATTGGAAAGCTGCTGTTCAGTCCTCCGGTAGTTGGCTCTTCTTCAGGCTGAACAAGCCCTGTTCCTCAGTCTCTCCTCGCAGGGCCAGTGCTCCAGCTTCCTGAGTATCCTTATGGCCCTCCGCTGAATTTTCTTCAGTTTGTTGATGTCTTTCCTGAACTGGGAGGCCCAAAATTGGATAGGGTACTCTAGATGCAGTCTAAAATGTTCCAAGTGAAGGGAGATAATCACTTCTATTGATCTACCGGTTGTGCTTCTGTTGACACAGCCCGGGATGCTGTTAGATTTCTTCGCTGCGAGAGCACCCTGCCGACACACGCTCAGCTTGTTGTTCATGTGGAGCCCCAGGTCCTTTTTGGCAGAGGTGCTCCCCAGCCAGTCGAGTACCCAGCCTATTTTATTGTTGCAAGGTGTTATTTCTTCTTAGGTGCAGGACTTTGCATTTATCCATGCTGAATTTCATGATGGTCCTGTTGGTCTGTTCCTCCAGCATTTCTAGGTCCTTCTGAATGGCAGCCCTACTGTTGATGGTGTCAGCTGGTCCCCCATTTATAGTCATCTGCAAATTTGCTGAGCTCTGTCGTGTCTTCCTCATCACTGGAGAAGGTGAGTGAAGAGGAGAGGTCCCAATACAGTCCCCTGAGGTACCACTTTGGCAGACCCCTGTCAGGTGGTCTACCCCATCCAGGTAGAGAATGACCATTAACCGCTGCCCTCGGAACCCAGCCAGCCAGGTTTTTTTACCCATCTAGTTGTTCACCTATGCAGGCCATAATGTCCAAACTGGGCTACAAGTGTATAGTGGGAGACAATGTCAAAACTCTTGCTAAAGTCAAGGTAAATGACAACCACAGCTCTCCTACAAATCTAGGCATTTTATCATAGAGGGCATTCAGGTTTGTCAGACATTATTTACCATTGGTAAACCCATGCTGACTGGTCCTGATCACCTTCTTCCCCTTGTTGTCCCCAGAAATGTGCTCCAAAGGACTTGTTTCATGATATGCTGCCTGTGTTCAACACCATCAACTCAGCAATTCTTTATTACAGCCAAAAATGAGGCATATGCTTAAAAGATCTAGGTGTCATGTGCTTTATGGCATTTTATAGCAAAATATATCTGTTATCCTTCATTTTGGTGATACTTCAATAATGCAGGTGCTTCATGCATGATATTTTCTGGTCTGATAGTCAGTAATATTGAAAGCTAGGTAATTGAAGCAGGTATATTATGCCACTTGTCACTATCAAAGCTTTATAATTTTGATGCCTGGGAATCTCATTTATGGGCTCTCATATCAAACAAGCAGATGCCTTCCTGCCGGAGACAGGGTCAGGGTTTGCACTGAAATCCTAAGGGTGTATGTGGGTGCCCTACTTAGTGCCAGCTGGCTTCTGAATGATATTTACCTAAGCTCTCTTTTTTATTGATATTTTCCAGACAGCAAACATAACTGAAAGTTCTGTCCCTGTGACTCCAAGATATTGTGGGTGATTGTCAGTCTGATGCAGAAATTTGCTGTGCCTCACTGCTTCACCATTTTTGAAGTACAATACAAATTCTATGGTCTTTGGGGCATGTAATTTCAGTCTCCAGTTTTTGAAATTATTTTCTACCATTGCGAGAGAAAGCAAGCAGTAATTTTCATATTGTGTTCCCCAACAAGTATGAAAACACAGTTTATGCCATTAAGGTTGTGACCAAGTATCCCTAAAAGAGTTTAATAATCCTTCTCAGGGTAAGTCAACCAGAGAGTAAATCCAGATGGTAATTTAGCACAATTTCAGGGATGATGTAAGTTACAGTGGCTGGAATAGTTCCTTGATGCAAGTCCTGTGACAATTACGTTTTCCTTTTCGTGGCGTGTTCCTTCGTTGTGATTTCCTTTTCCAAATATGATCATTTTCTCCCACACGGGAGACAGTGAGCTCTAGCATATAGATTTCCCGGTGTTTTTCATTGTCCAAGGGGCAACCGTGTGTCATCGCAAGACTCCATAAAAGAATCTAGCCTTTAGTGGCAGAGATTCAGTTTTCAGTATTTGCTTCTAAACAGATATCGATGGTGGGTGAGTGGTCTAAAATAGACTACTGAAGCAAGGCAGAAAGGCTCAATGCTTTTTTTCTAAATCACATATAAAGATAATTGTGGCATGTATCCATCCATATGCTGTCTGAAATGAGGTGAGGAAAGACTGTGAATGTGGGTACTTTGACAATTTTGTTCTGAGGAGTTTTACAATTAATAGAGCTGTGTCTGACACAATTGCTTTTTTTAATGTATGTTAAAAATAAAACCTGTGTATCTCAGATTTAGATATACATGTTTTCTGTAGAACATAATCTACTAGTATGTCCTGTCAGAATATTTAAAACACACCATTTTTGCCTCTTCCAATGGCCTGAATTCACGTCTGCCACATATCCCTTACAAATATTAATTGGTGTTACTCCAGGGATGAATTTGGCTGCTCAGTGCTGAAACAAGCCAGTTGTTCATCTGGATGGATATGCTTCCTTGAACACTGGCCAATGCCTAATGTCTGAAAGGCAAATGAAACTTTTCCTCACAAAGCTGTTTAACAGTATCATAGGTTTGTGGGGAAAAAAATCATGTATTTTCCCATGCCTGTTAGAGTTGCTGAAGACTTTTTCAGATGCAAAATAGAAGCAAAATAGGTGAGAGCAATTGTTCTGATTTAAATCCTTTCTGAGAGAAAGACTGGGAGGAACCGGAGGCAGCAATCGTAGAGGCAACAGTGAGAGGCAGCCACTTGGTCAGACCCATATATATCACTTAGACTTGAGGTCAAAAGACTTTGGGAGCCCAAGGACAGCCCTCAATAACCTCGAGGAATTGCTGTGCACCCACAGCATAGTCTGCATAGAAAGGTGGTTTGTCTTTATGTGTGCCAAACTCGGGAAACTACTGTTACACCCTTTCAAAACAAAACCACCTCCAAATCTGCAGGGGACACTGGCATCCGGCTAGAAAGAGCTGTGGTTTTGGTCATTGAACTCTAGCTCCAATCTCAGTCTCAACACTAACCACAGCTGTAGCTTGTGACCAATCCCAAAATAAAATATAAGATAGGGCACTAGCCAATGTCGATGTCATTCTTCTTCCGAACTGTTTAAGCAGGTAGAAGTTAAACAAAGTTTTACTTTTAAGATCTGATCCGTTTTCCAAACCTTAACCCTGACCGTAATTATAACTCAATGCAATTCTCTGAGGAAAAGGAACAAGTCAAACATTACTTATAACCCTTAAAAGTTTTTATTCTGAATAACCCAAACATAAACTTGATTCTTGAGTATTTAGGTCCCTATAACTTAATTATACCCATGAGACTGATTCCTACAGTAAAATATAATGTTAGGAATTGGCTACTGTTAACATCACCCCCTTCATAACTTTGTGGACTAAGCAGATTCCCGTCCTATAGAGGACTTCTGACCTTTTACTTTTTCAAATTCTAATTGTGGTCCTGTCCTTACTTTTCACCTTAAATATCACAAGGGTATCATTCTTTAGGTTAAAATGGAAAATAAGATACTGGATCCTCTTTACTTCAATCATCTGTCTAACTTTGCTGAATTTTCAGCATCCATCTATTGTCTAGTTTAAATTTGAGCTCCCACTGTCCGTAAGACTATCCATGACTTTAACTTCAGACAGGGAACCAATACGTAGACTAAAATAGATGGTATAATATCCAGAGAAAAATAAAAGAAAAAAAGAAATACAATGTATTAATACCAAGCCCTCTTCCTAATTTGTTAACTGTGTTCACAACAAAAGCTTTATCTTTTCCAGACTTTTTCTTCACCCCTATTCCCTTCCAAATCTAAACAGACCAAAATCAACAGTGAAATGGAAAACAGGGTACTGAAAGTTACACCTACAATCTTCCTAGTGTTTCACCCTGTTGCATCCAATCATTGTTTACACTGCTGAAGTCCTAAACTTTAACATCTACCTTGATTTTAACTCTAAATATAGGCAGAAGATCTGGGCAAGCAGTCAAGTAAAAAAGAAGTTATTAGAAATTGTTGATAAAAGACCTCTTTCTAATTTTCCAGGTTTTGTAAAAATCAAGCTATTAAGATTAGCTGTTGTCTTTCACCTCCAAGACTTTACTGTCACCAAACTGAAATTCCAACCTTAAACTGGCCAGGGAAGTAGAAGGGGGAAAAAAAAAAAAAAATCAATTTATTAACATCATCCATTTTCCTTATTTTGTGGCCCGTGTGGAATCTAAACATGATCTCAGCTGCTGAACATATAGTTTTCTTAACTCTAACCCCAGATAATACATGCTGCGAGTACGTGTCTGCACAAAAGAAGACATAGCTCAGTTAAGTTGCCAGTACACAGGAGTTTATATAAATCAGAACTATTGCTTTATTGGTATTTATTTTCAGAATGTCTTGCTTCTCATCGGCTATATGGTCATTACTGGATTGACTCAATTGAGGACCATCCTGGGACAAAAGGATGAAATAGTCGGTTTTCTGGATCATGTATGCCTGGGGATGGAGGAACAGAGCACCTTTGTTTCAGTGGCCTAGGTGTGACTATTTGCCATACTTCAGTGGCTTCCCTGAGGATATATTCACACTGACGCAAGCCTGAACTCGGGACCATGCCCCAGCTGGTCATGTTTAGATTGCTTTTGTTCAGAATTATGATATGATCATAAGGCACATCCTACATGTAGATAACAGCATTTGTTTTTCTATAATGTAGGACTAGTGGCTGTTTCTCAGCTGAAAATGACTCCTCTTCCCAGACCAGTGAAAAAATCAGATTTACAACAAAACAAGCGAAAATAACCTGAGGAGCATAAGCTGTCAGGAGGGGAGCTCCTAACTGCCAGAATTCCCAGCTGATTCTAATGCCACCTTCTGCCTAGTTACAGCCTCTGCTACCAATCTCCCCTTTCATTTCAGCAGAAAATCAAACAGGTGAGCTTAAATTGCTGAGATGCAACTATTGGTTGCAGCACCCTGGATGGAGTGTCAGCCTGTTATATATAGAAGCAAGCTTTAGGAGAGTTATGCTGTTTAGCTGTTGTTTGTGTGGGATCAGGACTGCAGATGTTAAGGTAAATTTGTCTATTTGAAATAGCTTGCCCATTAAGCATCAAGCAGGGGTAGTCTTGAATTGCATTGTTATCATACCTTAATGTACATAAGGAAAATTGAACAGCTTTTTTATGTGCCAAGAATGTGGAAGTATTTGGAGGAGTAGATTTCTTCCAGCTCTATGGCTTCCTGATATCTTTTTGGTGGCAACTGGCTTGCACAAAGGACCAGAAGCTATTGTGGTATTCTCTGCAAGAAGCCATAAAGGTTTGTTAGCAGTTCTCTTGGTCTCTGTGTGTTTTGGTTGGTGTAACAGCTGCTAGTTTGTTTTACTTAACAGTAATTGGGCAGGCAACCTCTGAAAATTAGAAATGGGAGTTGTGCTACAGCCTCAGCTAGAATAGTTACATTTCTGCTGTCTTTGGTATAGAGAGAAGTCAATAATGTGTTATTTAACGTGAGCTGGAAAGGATTTGTGTTTCTAAAATGTTTGAGACTAGGAAGATATCACTAATTATGATCTGAACAAGGACAGAGATCATGCCCTTTATGCCTGTCAAGGGTGACTTATGTGTGTGTTTATTATTGTTGGCATTGCAATACTATCTATGTATCCTAGCTTCTAAGACCCACTCAGACTGTATAATACAGAACACATCAAAAGACAGACCTTGCCTCCAAGAGCCTAAAAACTGAATAATTCACTGTAGCAGAGATCAGATGTGTTCTTTTGGAGAATGCAGTGTATTCTTCCTATCTTGTGTCCCTACCTCAAATGAAAGAGCTATTTGGTTTAAAACACTGCAGCTTATGAAGTTCTTTTTTGTAATGATTCACGTAAATGCTAACATGCAGTAAAAGAGAAAAAAATATTTGGTTCACAGTGCAATTTGACTATTTCATTCTTTCTGCTGCGTAGATCCTATTGCGAGACCCTCAATGAGGCACAGAACAAATGTGGGATGTGCAACAGCCCTCCACTAGGCTACAAAGATCCTCCTTTTTGAAAGGCCTCTACCCAAGTTATGTTTAGAGTAAACAGAACTGCTGGAAGATTGGTATGAAAATAGCTCTGTGGCTGGCTTGTTTCTGATGTAAAGTAGGGTGACAGAGGTGGTTGTTCTGAAAAAGCAGCGAAATTTGGTATTGTCCCTTTTGATGCATTAAATGCATGCAAAATTGTTTGAAAAGAGCAAGTTGATTAGTAAAAGGAAGTTCACAATAATTGTAGTGAAATGAGAAAAGGAAACAAGGCAAGAGCATTCGAAAGAATACGTTTAATTGCATGTAATTACTTGATGTATATTTCAGTCAGGGAAAGGAGCATACTAAATAGCGTCAGTGTGACAATTATTCTAAGATGATTTTCTCAAATAACTGAACTTTGTGTGTTGGGTTTAAACTTTAAAAAAAAAAAACAAACCCAAACAACAAAACCTGTTGTGAGTTCTTCCTAGCCTCATCTGAAAGTGGTTATAAGAGCTTTTTTGCTGTGATCAGTCAAAAGGCTCTGCCGTGTCCTTAATTGCATGCATTTGTATGTGCAGACAAAATGAACTTTTCTTTCTGGTAATGCTCTGTAAGTATGTTAGAATATAATTTTAACAAAGTTTTGAACATCAGTGTGTAAGTAAAATACTGTATGTTGTTGCATGATGTTGCAAGCATTTACATGTGCAAGCACTGTAAGACTGAGCTGCTAAGTTGAACAAGCTTTTGACATATCAGGTTTGCTATCTTTGAATAAAATACAGTCTGGTTTAAAATGAACACACATGTATGGCAGAGGGAGAAGTAGAAGCAAACTAGAGGCGAGGCAGGGTTCCTAGCACTAATTCAAATGCTTTTGTCTCTAAACAAGTAATCAGACTATGCTGAATACTTAATAAATGAAAGATTGCATTCCATCTATGATTTTTAACTATATGCCCAGTAACTAATAAAGTTTAGGGGTGGAATAACATGCTAATTTTTTTTGCCACTTTTTATACTGGAGAAATTCATATGAACACTTTCCATTTTGGATTTAGGGTTAATGCAAGGGCACAGCCCTACCGGTACAGGGGAATGTGGATGCTGTTACGTGATTTGGGGCAAGCACAGGAATGCTCTTTCTGAGTTATGAGGGGATTTTTTTCCTGATACCATCTAATAAGCACACTATACATTTCTAAGGTGGTAAAGAAAATGTACAGTACTACTACCCAGAGATGGCGGAATCCAAATGTAGACAGGTGGCAGCTGCTTAAGTATAGATCTCAGTTTGTGTGCAATCAGGAGACTTCACCGGGGTGATAGTGAGCAATACTGGTTATAGAACATCTTGTGACTTAACCGTGCCTTCTAATGGTATTTAATCCAGAAGGAAAGCTCTTCTGAGACACGTATTGAAGTTACATTCTGGAGGATAACGTTTTTGGTCTGTGGGCATACTAAGCCTGGCTCTGGCCAGTGCAGTAGGATAGCTGTAGCTATGTGGTGTTCAAAGCACAGGTAAATTCTCAGGCTGCCTGGTGTGAGCCCTGTCGTGAGCTACCACCCCTCTCCAAGCAGGGAGCAGGATAGAACTGCCTAGGCTGCAGGAGTGCTGTTTACCCCAACTGAAATGTAATCCAAATCCGGGATGCCTTTTAAAATAGGCGTATTAATGCCATGTTAGCAAACTTAAGGCTAATTGCCAAGCAAGGTGCGGATGTGACATTTTTGATTCCTGTCCTGGTTTATGAAGGTTGAAAGGTTAGATGATTTGGTCTAATTCTGCTGTGGTTCGCCCCCCTCCCCACCCACCAAAGGCATGTGTTCCTAAAAAGGTCCACTGTTAGGAGTTGTCTTCTGTCAGTGGACCAAATGTGGCTTGCAGCACAAGCTGAACTAGATTTATTGGGGAACTCAATAGGCAGTATGTGCGTTTTTTCCTTTGATGCAATCAAATTGTATATTGAGCCTTTTAAAGAGGTGGGGAAAACTCCGGGGGAATACAAGGCGATGCTACCAGAGAGTAGTTTGAGATGCCTGGGGCTACAGGAAAGCCTGTTGTTCCCTGCCCCCCCCCCCCCCCCCCCCCGCTGAGCCTCTAAGGCATACAATGGACTGCATACATACACACTTACCAGAGAATTAGGCCCAGTATTTTAGATAAAGGTCCATCTATTGCATATAGTTTGTTTGAAGAAGAATGCTGTGGAAACTTTCAAGTGTTTATATGTTTGAGAGAATGCATGGACTCAGTGTATTTTTTATCATCTTAGTTGATGTGGGAAATACTCCAATAAAAAAAGGAAAAATATTACATAACTTTTTGCTTCAGCAATATTGATTCCCTTACAATTGCTGTCTTATTCTCTAGGGAAGCCTTATCTTGTCTGAATATGGCGCTCAAAAAGAAAAAAGGCCTCCTGGGAGATCCAATAGTTAAATCTACACTTGTGAAGGACCTGCCATGCAGGTAAGTTTTCAAAATGAACATCTTTCTTTCTCCTGACTTGTGAGATGCCGATCTGGAGGAAAACTGAAAATAACAAATCTGTCATGGTGTCATAAAGCATCTTTCTTGTCATCTTTGAGGATGAAATATCTCAAAGCGCTATAACTCAGAGTTGATTGATATGTCAGCTTTGAATGGAAACTCTATGGACAAGTATGTTGATTTTCACACAAATGTTCATATGATACTTACGTGTGTTTTCCAGTAATGTGATGTCTAGCTTGCACATACTTCAGAGCGACACCGTGACCTCCTTTCCGCTCTAGGTCACTGTTTGGCTGTAGCTAAGTAGCTGAGTGTGGGTTGCAAGTAAGAGGACCACTGCAGCAACCTGTAACCCTGTGGGAGAACATGCTTGCGATGGCATCCTGCACTGTCGGGCTACACGCCTGTCACATGCAAGACAGGCTTCACACAGGGCTTTGGAGGGTGGAATTTTACAGTGTAAAAACTCTGTAAACCCCATCCATGAGCCTTCAGCAACAAATAGCAATTTGGGATTCTGGTCAGGGTGATTTTTCACCCTCTAGTCCTGTAGTATCCATAAAAATGGATCTGTTTGTATTGTTAAGGATGAAGGGTTGACTTCAGAAACTTAGCCGTGTTTCTCAAATTCCTCAGTGAAATTGCCTTTGCCCTGAGATAACAGGCTCAAGTTCCAAGATTTTATTAAAATAATAAACAAGTAAGTAAGAGTTAAATGTCAAGGATGCTACATTGCTGCAGCTTCACAAGGCTGATTAAGAGCAGTTGAAATCAACTTCCTACTATGGCATTCAAAATTGTTACTGTAAAAATCACTGTATGAAATTTAACAAAGATGTCATACTTCTGTGTGAAAGCTCAGTTCTTAACCTTGCATAAACATGCGGAAGGAGTATTTGTTTTCCTTTCAGCCAGGAATCTTAGTGATAATCCACCAAGAAGTGGAACATCAGCCCTTCTGGCAAAATAAAAGAACGAGCCATTATCGGGGATTGATGGTTAACTTATCTATTTAATTATATATGGGAGGAGTTCAATGACTTTTTTTACTTTAACAGATCATACTTTCTCCTTCTGTCTCATACTGTTCTCACTACTTTTTTAAAAACTATTGTTCATATTTATCTTTTAATATGTAACAGTTTCAAGATTACAAAGATTTAATAGGTGGATGATTCCTATATCATAACAGCTTCTGATAATGCCTCACCTTCACTCTGGAGGCTTCCACTAAGGAAAGGACAAATGTGGGAACCTGGGACTTTCTTTGTAAGAAGTGTTTGTAATCATAACATGCCTTAAGAAACTTAGGCTCACGCAATATTCATACAGCAGTGAAGCTGTTCTTTTGTAAAACTTCAAACTGTCATCTTTCTCAGGACTCTTGACATGTACAGTTGTAGTTTCTGTACCGCTAGAACCAAACAATGGAGACTTGCTGAAACCTTGGGTTCCCTGGGTACCCCTTGGGGAGTGATGTACTGGTCTGGTGTAAGGAACTGATCACGCAGAAATAATCAGTGCACCAAATACTGTATTACTTGCTCCGCAATGTGTGTGAAATCATCTTGTAACTTTCAAAGGAGTATACTTATCTTCTCTGTAGTTGTGAAATTTAAAAAAAAAAAAAATCACTTTATGCCTCAAAAATAATCTTCCTTCTTTAAGCCCAAGGCAGACATTTATGCTTTCTGGATTCAGTAAAAAAAGCTTGATTCTCCTGTGACTGTCAGGTCTTTGGCTGCTATGTCTGTGACTGTACTCTTGAGATATCTGCTGTTGTAATTGATCTCCAAATTGAAAATAATAATAGGAAAAAGCTAGATAAGAACAGAGGAAACTGATACTATCATTCGGAGGAAAGAATGGAACTCGTAAATGAACTTGGGACTGTTCCTCAGCATCTTTTAGAAACCTGTCAATGTGCCTGTTCTCAATCATGGCTATGACTCCTGTGCTGGGCAAGAAAATTAGGAGAAAATTCTAAATGGTCAATATTGAGGGACCACTCGAAGACTTTTAACGTATGAATACAGAATTACTTTGCTGTCAGAATGAGATTCCTTTACTACAATACTATTACAGTCTTCCCAGGCCTACTAATGCAGGATTATTTCAGTGTGAAAGATTAGCTATGTTCTAGTCATGTTTTGTTTGGAAACTTGGCTCCCTGCTGTCCCAGTGTCAGAACAGGTTCATTGGTGGAATTTACTTCTGTGGATGTGGTTTTTTCTTCAAGTCTTAATCTGGTGTATTTCACCTTTGTGATAAGAGTTAGCACCGATGGGCATGTAAATGGTAGTATTTTTCTGTTCAAACACAAACAATGTAAGAATGTTCCTAGAAAAATGGAAAAGTGATTAAAAAAAAAAGGCAAAGAAAACCTGGGTCCTAAAAAAAAAAAACCAAGCCCAAAATTATCTTCTGGGCTGTATCTCTGTAGACTTTCTTCTTTCATTTCACTGTGCTGGAGCACCATGCAACTGAGTGGGGAAATATTCTCTAGTTCAGAGTGTAATTGAGTAGAATCTGACTTATTTTGAGCTGCACACAAATGAATATAAATCAAGGAATTAACAAGACCAAGAGAAAAGATGAATTTCCAGATTCCAGAGTGCCAGTGCTGGAAAGTTTTATTGTCATGGAATTTCCAGCCAAAATTTCCAGACTCGAGAGGCTTTAGATATTTTGGATACATTTCAGATCAGCAGAGTCTGCTTGGTGTGCTGTCTGCTCCTATGGCAGTATTTAGTTTTATGACAGTGTTTTATACAAGAAACAAGATGGCCTGTGTCAGGAGATGTCAGCAGCTTTATTTTAGCAATACCGTTTCCAAGAGGAAGACCCACCACTGCTATTCCCTATATCCATGGGTTTAGAAGGATGTACAAATGAAAAGTTCATTTTCCACAGGCTATAGGTGTCAGCTCAGCTGCTGGTCACTTTTAATACATGTAGTGTTAAAAACAGTTTGTTTCAAACAGTTTGTTTGTGGTAGTGAACTAGAGACTTGATTACTTATCTTCCTGTTGTCTGTCTCCTTTTTTTCTCTTTATTGCTCTGAAATCAGGGGTTGAACTATAGGGGCATGCAGCTCCCAGAGCCCTGGGGAAGGAATACTATTAGTGGAAGTTCAGCAATTAGACTTTATTGTGAGACCTGGAGTGGTTTCTTTGTGGTGGTTATCTTAGAACATGTGGATCCCCTAGTGAGCACCTTCCTTACAGACATCTGAGGATGACATTTTCTAGCAGGGCCAGAAAACCCACAGGTTCACTGTGTGCGAGTGGAATTTTTGAACAGGCAGTGAAACCTGCTATAATTGCATTTCCTTTTGTCTATAATCAGCAGAATTTATCTGCCAGGGTGTGTGTTACCCAGTATTTTGGGCGAGTAGACCCACTCTGAGATCCCACTTATCTTTGCTGGGATTCATCCACCATTGAGTACTGAGCACTGCATTGCTGTGAGAATGACGATCACGAAAGGTACAGTGAAACTTGTGATCTCTTGCCTTCCTACTCCCTCCCCTTTTCCCTGATCCATAAAAGTTTTTAGCCATGACATCTATTCGGTTCATTTCCTAAGAAGTATTGTAGCTGTTAGTTGCGGGGTGGTAGTGCTGAAGCTGTTGACCGTGGCATTGTTAATGACCCCTGGCGTTCTTCAACTAACTGAGAAGTTACTGTGAATTTCCCATGTGTTGTGAGGTAAAAAGCAAAATGACTTCCAGGAATTACTGCAAAGCCTGCCACAAAATCCATTACTTAAAGGCAGAGATAAAAATTTAGGTAGTAGTGACTGACTTCCAGCTGAGATAATTTTGCAAGGCTGCTGCTAGGGAAGAAGCAAGAGTTCAACCCCCTGACTGGATTGAAAGCAGCCTTGCTGTGAGCAGCTGCTGAACCTGGAGAGAAGATCTAGGTGCTTGTTAAGCTACTGAAAGGTGGATCTGCAGCTGTTGCTCATGTGTATAAAAACACAAGGCACGTGGTCCTTTGAGAAACGGGTGGTTGAATGTTCATTGGTTCTTTCTAAGTGACTCTTTGTGCTGAGGATGCTCGCTATGGGATGATGTTAGGGATATAAATACCTGGAGAGGATTAATTACAGATTGTGAAGGAGGAAGGACTGTGGTGGTCAAAAATGGCTTCTGCTTGGCTGTTAGGATGCAGAGATGCTAATTTTTTTTCTTGGGTTTACTTTGGGTGTGGTGATGCCACTTAAAAATCTTAAGTCTGAAACTAGTACTATGGCTATCTGTGGCTAATCTTTTGAGTCTCTTACCAGGATAGTTTTAACATGTATCCTAGGCCTTGGGGGTTTTTATCCCTAGGAGCAGCTGGTGGTTCTATTAAACAAGTCAAAATCAATCTCATAATGTGATCTTCCCTTATTAATACTTTTTCCTGATGTACAAAGCTGCTGTTTTGTTTCTTTTAGTTGCTCAGTGTCATAAGGCGGGGAAATTATTTTTAAATAGATCTGGGCTGGGGCTCTAATGCCTGTCCTTTTTCTGCTGGACTCAATTGCTTTCATACTTATTTTTACATTCTCCTCTCATGAAGAGGCACTGATGTTGTAAAGCGTGTCCCATCTAAGATTCTCATCAGTGAGGAATTATATTAAAGTAATGAGGCAGAAATTAGCTGGAATTCAAGAGATATAAAAAAGAGAAATTGCCAAAAATGAGGAGGTTTTCCCTAAGCACAAGTATCTAAATACAGTGTTCATAGAATAGCAATAAAATGCAATCTAGTGATGATAAATCTGTAGAAGGAAATGATGTTTGGATATATTTCCCATTTTCTTACTGTGATAGAGGAAATAGCAAGAAATTCATTGCTGTCATCACAAAATGATTTTTTTCTGTTTGTGATTGCTCTGCTTAGTATTACAAAAAATTAAAATTGTTTTACTGAAAAAGCCTGCTATGAACTAGTCACAGCTCACTCAGCTCCAAAATAGCACTATTACATATCCTGAATCTTGGGAATGTGTGTGGGAAGGTGAGGGGGAAGGTGAAACGGTGCAGTAAGAATATCTGCTTCGTGTCTGCTCCATCTCCTCACTTTCACATGGAAATAATATGAGATGCTGTTCCTTGCTCTTTCCTTTCCCCTGTAAATGACTCCAACAATCACAGTGATATCAATCTAGCATCAAAGCATAGGGTCTTTGTAATAACTGGTTCTGTGGATATTTAAAATGTGTAAGCTAGCTCTGTCTCTGCTTTACAGAAGCAGCAGAGAGGGAATGTTTATACAGCCATTCTTCATCCTCTTCAAATTCTA
Organism: Balearica regulorum gibbericeps; assembly: GCF_011004875.1. NCBI lineage: Eukaryota > Metazoa > Chordata > Aves > Gruiformes > Gruidae > Balearica > Balearica regulorum. The sequence continues at coordinate 66,006,829 of NC_046188.1, forward strand.
TTCCAAAAAAAGCACTTGATAAATAGCTCAAAAATCAGCTACTAAAATCCATGCCTTGCAAACTAAATGGTCATACTTCTGCCTTCCTTATGTTATCTGTAACAGACATCTGGCTTGCTGCGTATTACAGCACAAATGCTTGTCAAAATAGTTTTAAAGCTTTCATTATTAATATTCATATTACATTTCTTTATGTGAATGTTTTCTGGAAATAACTGAATCTTCCATTAATGAAACAGAAACATAACTGTGACTTATCTGACCAATTGCAATTGGAGGAAGGGTGTATGTTTAAGCACCAAAACAAATTGGGAAATACCAGTGTTGAAGGCAACTCCAAATTTTGTCCTTGTGAGAAGGTAAAAATGACATTTCTACACCTATGACCTATAAACTGTATGCACTGTATGATTATAGCTGTGGTCCTCAGATGCACACCTACCCATAGCTACACCTCAAGATAGCATCAGGTCACTGTGCCATCTGGTTTCCCTTGGAATTAAACACGGGCACTCGGGAAGGGATAGAGCCTCGATGAAACCTTGCAGAGGTGAAGAGATGGTGCCGGCATCTGCAGGGCGCTTCATGAGCGAACCCATAGTTTCAATTTTCACAACTACAGGGCGATGTGGTTTTTATTCTTGCAAGTTATGAATCGTGCCAGAGTCTCACTTGGGCCTCATCAAACTAGACTATACACCACATAAAGAAACCATTTCAATATATATGGAGATGGAGCAATTAATAATTCTTGTTTTTTAATTGACTGAAGAAGTATTGTAATGAAAAATGAATGAGAGGAGTAAAAGGAGTTAAACTACCTATTTCTGATCCTGGGTTTCCTGTCATGTATGGGACTAAATTAGAGTGTCTAAATTAGGCAGCGTACTGTAAAGTATTGCCCACCTAGTAAGTTTAACAAAACCTCTGCACACCATTTCCCAAAAGCTCCTAATTTAGTCTAATCAAGGCCTTTTTTCCATAATACTATGCCTGTTTCTCAGTAGGGACTATCATGGTGACAAATCGGAACGCTTTAAATTTTCAGTTATTTGGGTTAAAATGTTGTGCAGAAAATCTCTGCTTCATTTCTTATAATGTAGAAACTATTATTTTTATTCTCACCACAACAAAAATGAGTGAAGCATGTTAGTCAGGCTACAGAACAGATAATGGTAAATTATTAAACAGAAACCATTCTTGGATAGAGACAGGAAATAGAAAATTTTGGACCAAGCAGTGACTATTTAGAGGGAACGATTTGGCAACCTCAGTTACAGTAACCACTGTTACCCTATTATAGCAAATTTATGGAAGATATTTTCATGCCCATTTATAGTGCTACACATAAGTACAGCCTCTGCTTAAAAATGGCTCTTACAGGTAAAATGATGGATGTGTTCAGAACAGGGCTGCGTTTCTGAATCTGTTAAAATACTCTATATTTTATTTCATACTTGTAAATTGTTTTGTTAAAATTATATTACAGCGCAAGTACCAGTGGCACACCCTTATCATTTTTGCTTGTGTTGACCAGTTCCACACACATACTGATGAGGGATGTCTGTCTTTTGCTCAAGCTGAATGCTGGTCTGTTGTTCTGGAATATGATTTCGGACGCATTTGGGTGTCAAGTGCAGTGTAGTTCTTGGCACAAATCGTTGTGTCTGTCTGTGGGAATGCCATTCATTGTCTTGTATTTTTTACAGAGAACTTCAGTCCTGATGTAAATGTGTATACACTTCCCTGTGCCTGCACCCTCACAGAGTCTGGGGCATATATGTGGGTGAGTGCATGTACATACGTAGATATAAAATGGACATAAATATTATAGAAACAATTTTCATTGTTGTAATATGCATGTGTCTACATACACAGTCCATATACATTCAGGTACATGTGAATCTTCAACATACATGTGTTGATCCCTACATATATGTGATATACTTAGGGCTCTCTCAAACAGGCAGTTGTACTGGGGTACAAATGTCACGCTCATCAAAGGAATGCATTCTCAATTTCACTGTTTGCGCGGCCACATTTGATATCTATTTGGATTAAGTGGCAGGAATGAAGTCCCGTACATGGCCATATGACATAGCCGTGCCCTACCATAGGGAGTGAGCGTGTGAAGAGAAATGCAGCGTTAAGAAGCAGTCTTGCTGCCTTGAAGAGACGAGGAGGAGGAAGAAGAAGCCTTGAGCAGCTGCTCTCAGTGGGCCCCTGGTGTGTTTAGCAGCTGGAACAAGGAGGATGTAGTGGGAAGATCCTCCCCTCCATAGCTGTGTTAGCATCACAGCTGAGAGGAGATGTTGAAGAATCTGATGGAATGATGTGTCTAGGCATGATATTACTGAATATGATTTTATCTGTGCACTTGTTTATCACTTCTCCACTGTTAAAAAAACCCTAAGTTTTAAGTAAACAAATTCTTTTGTTCTTCAATCTTTTCGTACAAAATCTGATTATGACCAGGGAAATGGAGCGTACCTTCCAGATAAGTAATACTTGCAGATTCATGGTGGGCCACATTTTTCAGATGCCACAATGCTAATGTTAACACGGTTCATTTCTGTGTAATGATGTCTGACTTACTTATTTTACTGCATTATGAATCTGTATGTTCTAGTGATCGGCAGTGGATAGAAAATTCCCTTGGCAAGCAGCAAGGTAATGCGGAGACTGCTTGAAACCACATGTGGGTCTTAAACAGCTTGTAGTAATAGTGGTATTTGTACCTTTACCAATAGCAGTGGTAGTTGAAGGACATAAGCAAGCAGTCTGTAGGTGGAAATAATACAATTTAGTAAGATTTTATTTTTATGTGAATAAGCATAATTGCAAAATATATGTGCCTATGTATATGTAGATAGACTAAAATAATTTCCAAAAGCAAAAAGTAAAGTGGCACTTCTATTATACTGACTGACATTTCATTATTTAAATGCCTAATGTGCATTTTGCTTTTGGATAATTAGTTGTCAGTTTGCAAAAGCAATTACATTTTAAATGTTACCAAAGTTTTTCCAAAGGCAAACTTAGACTTTTTATCTTGTGGCTGAATTGGTATTCAGATCTAAGTAAAGACTTGCACAAAATGCGTTTTCCTGAGAGGTATATGTATTGGCAAACAATGGTAACACATGGGCAGGATTCATGTGTCTTGGGAAAAGATAAATAAGGATTTATAATCAATCAGCTCATGCTGCCATGCCAAGCACAAAGTGGTGGTTCTTCATCTGAATAACCCCATACTACATGAACATGTTGTGTCTTACCTGCAGAACTTCTCTCTCTATTACATGGATCCCAATGGTTTCGCTTAGGTTCTTGCACAGTGGTTTCTCCCATGAGGCTTGAAGGTTTACCCCCATCAGCACCATGCTGGCCAATTATGTTTCCTTAGATTCTTCTTCTTCTGTCTGTCTCTCATTGCTGGGGAAGATTATTCTTTGCCTTTCAGTGCAGGTTCGGACATAATAGTTCAGCTAGAAAATGTAAGCATAAATGAGGAGGGTTAAAACTATCACAGTAACACTTAGATAATGAAAAAGCATTCTTAATGTATAGGACAGCTTGTAGGTATAGCTGTCATGCAGTATGTGGGCCCAATCAAAACATAGTAGAGCTGTGGACCTAGTTATAAGTGTAGGGAAATTCCTGAGACTTTACTTGTAATAGTCTTGGAAAGGCACAAAGGAGAAGCAGCACCACAGGGTTTCTGTTCGAATGCTTTCCCCTTATGCAGAACGACATCTCAATTGCTCCGTGAGGAGGGCTTGGTGCGCTGGCAGTAAAGGAGCGCACAGGGTTCGGACACATGCAGCTACCGAGCACGAGAAAATATGCAGAGTCAGAGCTGAGGTACGTGCAAATGCAACATTCAATCTAGCATCTTACGAAGCTGTGCATAGGGAACAGTTTTCCACATCTGGTATTTTTTTCCCTGAGGTTTCCTAAGTGGTTCTGTTCCACTGTGGGATAAAACTGAGGCTCTTCAAAGCTTTCTGTGAGAAATGAGACGGAAAGAATACCTGGTGGTAAAGACATTCACTTATGATGTCAGATATCCAAGTCAAAGTCACATTCAATTTGGACGTGAATCTGGCTTTTTTGATCTGTTTATGCTTTTATCTACCTTCCTGGAGATTCTTCAATTTACTGCAAATTGATATTTCTTGGGCCAGAGCGCCCAAGTGATAATAAGAACGCTTACAGCAGAGGTCTGATATGAACATTCAATTCCTGCATTCTTCCAGGTATAGAAGACTTGACTTAATAATCATATGGATTTTATAGTATTTCAAAAAGGCATCAGTTAAATACGAGGGGTCTCTTCCATTCGTCCTCTTTTTGCTTATCACAGAAGTGCAGTTGAGGGCAGTAGCTTTTAAACCTCCCGCTGTGCCCCAGACCAGCGAATGGAAGTTTTCCAGTTAAGATTGTTTTGGTAAATAAACTACCTGGCAGTGTTGAGGCAGGCCGATGTTAGCTATTATATTACCAGGCAAAGTGTGGTGACGTTCTTCATGTCCCGATTTGTTAGGACTTTGTGTTTCTTTCTCATGGGGAAGGTGGCAGCGTTAGCACCGTGTACACAATTGGCTGCAGGATGAGTAGCTGTGTTGTCGTTCCTAGGTTTTGGTAGGAAACATGGTCCCTAGGGACCTGGTTGTGCAGTTGAATCTTTCTGGGCAGAGCTCTGAGCTTCGTTCAGAAGCGTATACCTAAAATCTATAATGAAACTTCACGCTTAGGATTTGGGGTCCTCTCCTCCTGATTTCTTGTGACATCTTTAAGGAAAGATTATAGGAAAGCAGGCAAACATCTAAACCATTCTTAATTACTATTTATATTGCCTCTGTAAATGATGATCTTAGCTATGTTCCCGCTTTATAAATGACGTATGTAATTGGGTTAAACAGACTCACAAGCAATGTTTGTTGGTCAATTACCTCTTAAATTATGTACATTTTCTTAATTATAAAATGCAATTTTTCTTCCACACATAAAGCTTTTTTCTAAATATGTACTTAGTGTATCTGAAATGATTGCTTGTATTTGTACACAGAAGCTAAATTGAAAAGAGTTTTCCTATTAAGTGTGTATGTTTCCATAATCAGCAAGACAACTTTATTTCTGTTTATGTGGGGTGTTCTCTGAATTATGGACTGCAGAATCAATGGGTGTACAAGTCCTAGACAAAGAAAACCTGGAAACCAAATATGTTCACTCAATCAACAAAGAATTCTGCATATTTATTAAAAGAGCAGAGAATGCATGTTATGGAAAGTTAATATTATCCTAAGGCTCAATTATTTGTGAACTTACTACAATTCCAGTAAGAATATTGAATTGTCTAGGAAAATGCTTTCTTGCATGACACCTTTAAATATGCATAACATGAAATCTCATTTTGCAAAAACGATTGAACTATACCATGAAACCATTAACTAAAGATGTTAATATTTTTACATTTTCCTGACAAAACAAGGTGAAAATGAATCTGACAACAGCATACATGATGTATATGATTGCGATCTACTCCATGAATCTTATGTTTGGAAATGCTCTTGAAAAATTTAGAGTAAAGGTTTGGATTCTTTGCTTGTATAAAAGCTGACGTTCCTCCATTAGCACTATTGTGTTTATACTGATCTGTACCCAGTAATTTAGTATTGGACTGTTAGCAGGAACAGCACTGAAACAAATGACGAATTCATCCCTACTGTGAACAGCATTTAAATGTGTGCTCAACCTCATACGCTCTTGAATGTTTTGTCCCAAATTAAAATTTGGGCATGAATCATAACAAACAGCAGTATGAATTGGCAAATAATATTTTTACTTCTTAAACATTAATCATTTTTCCCCATCGTTTCCCTTTATAATTATATACTTGAGTTGGCAACTTCTACATCTAAGCCATTTGAAGAAAAAGTTTTGTATTTATTTCTTTCCCATTTGAGTGGGAAATCTGTCAGTTTACCAGATTTACACAAGTGTCTGCATTACTGTATGGGGCACAGAATCACTAAGGGAAGGAAAGCTTGTGAATTCATTGTACAAGCAGGATTCTGAAAATAAAATCAAATGCCATTTATTATTACAGGTTGACTCTTTGCCAAGAGCTATGTACTATGGTTCATAGTACCATGAACATGTTCATAGTACTGTGGTACCTGAATCATAGGAATATAATTATCAATATTATAATTGTCTATTGCATAAAATGCTAGAAAAGCTACAGGATGGAGTTCATGCGGACACAACCTGGCATTATGCCAAATTATTTTGAGATGCAGTTGGAGTTTTTGCTCTACAGTTTATCAATGTGCTGTGTCTAGTGTGTGCTTTTGTTCAGAGTCACTGGATGCTGTCCTTCCCCAGTCTCTTAATTGCTTGCATCAGCATATGCATGTCATCTGGAGAAAAATTCATTCATATTAAGTTTGCTCAGAAGTCTTTGTGTTTCCATGTTTTATTCATCATTTTCCTCATCCCTGTCTCTCCTCAGCACCTTTGATAAACGTAAGATTCATCCATTTTAGAGGCTGTGAACAGGAGAATACTGTCTTATATGTTTGCCAGTTGTTTAAAACTTAGTCTTATCAAGTTTTTATGCAGTTTCATTATCCCCTTATCCTTTCTCTCTAGTATCTTAAGTTTTTATGGAGACAAAAGAGAAAATGCAATGAGTTAGTTTTGGCAGTCAATCTCTACTTAAGTGCAAATTAAAATTTATTTCGTTGTAGTGCTGTAGGTAAGTCTTGTGTCTCTAAATCACAATATCTTGACAGTTATTTCAGTGAAAATAATATCGGAGTAGCCAAACTTTCATTACTTTTACACTGGCAAAACACGCTTAAGTTACAAGGAGTTGCTGACATATTCTTGTTTAGTGTGTACCTGAAAAGCTGCTACGTAAGTGTGAAGTATTTGGATTAACTTTTTCTCCCTCCTTTGGATTGCCTGCTGGCTTCCTTGCTGTACCATTTTTTTTTTTGCCCACAAAGTGGGCGATGTGGTCATTCCATCGAGGCTACCCATTTCCCTCAAGATATAGAAGATTGTGGTGCTAAATCTGCCCTTGAGTTTTCTCCTACCCTGCTGACTGCCATAACTTTAAATTAGATTTCTATTTTCTTTCTTTTTAAAAGCAATTGTTCTCAGGGTCTCCCATATGCCTCTCTGCTGGAAGGCTTTGTCATGATCTGGCTACATCAAAAAAATAAGAAACTTTCTAATTTCTTATTGAATTTTATTATGAATGTTCTGTACCTATTTACATTTGAACTGATAGAAGTAAAACCACTACCCCTTAGCCTTCATTTTTATTGACTAATCAGATCAGTCTTTTTCAGGTTCTGCTTTCCAACAGGCTTTCAATTCCCCTTGCTGTCTAAGAAGGCTTTTTTACTTGTTTTGGTTCAGTTTAGCTATTTGTAAAGTAGCATTCTAGGTGAAATATGAGTGCACGAGTTTGTACTAATGTTGCCAGTGCTACAGTATGGTCTGTTTTCTTTGCTATAGGAATAACAGTGATGTACAAGTAATAAGACATGCTATTCTAGAAGGACTTCAGTCTTCACAGCCACTTTTGTAATTCTTGGTAATTTTTTATTAAGTCATTCTCTTCCTTAGTCATTTCAGATCGATGAGTTCCTTGTTTGTAAAAAAAGCTTTGCCAGAAGTTGATCTTGCACGTTGTATGTTTGAACTTAATTTCTATTTCAGAGGTTTACAGCAGATACATTAATTGTCTTGAAGACTGGCAATACCTCTTACTTGCTTATCGTCTGCAAATTCTGTTAGAACATTGCTACTTCTTGTTTTGGGCTCATGAATGAAAAATTGCGGTCTTGTAAATCCATTACTTAAGGTCTTCCATTGTAGCCAGATATTCCCCTTTCAGCTCTACCCGCTGTATTTCCTCATGTTTATTTTTAGTTCTGTTTCTAATCCATATCATGTCCAACCTTGTGTGATGTTGTAAAATAGTGATCTGGACAACTCTGGTGTCATTAGTCTGACCTCGATAGAATGCAAGAATTTAAAAGAGATCTTGAAGGAAGAGATAATGAAAGCACTTATAGGCTTGTTCTAATTGCTGTGGTTGAAGGATATGTACCAGACAAGTTGTAATTAAAGAAAGAGAGATAAAGAAAAAAGGGTAGAAAATGAACCAAGGATTTGCCAAAGATAGATTGTGTCTGAATAATCAAACGGCTTTAAGTATGTTAACTGATTTTCTAAGAAATGCAGTAGATTAAATCTTCCTGGACTTCAAAAGTTTTATGGCTCCTCTGTCTAGAAAATCAATTGCTGTTTTGAAGTCTGCTGCTGTGAAACCCATAAAGCGAGGAGGTTAGAGCTGCTTTCTGCTTCTACCTTAGCTCGGGAGTGGTGGGAGAAGAAAAAGACTCTAGTTTCTGGACCTCATCTGGAGAGGAAGGTTATGTCACTTGTCACTGCCACCTTGGACATGCATAGGGCCCAGAATCAGTGTTAGTTATTTCTGGTTATGAACGTGCTTTCACTGTTCTGAGGGTACTACTCTGAACACTTTTGAGTGATACTTACTGAATTAGTTCTTTGTATTATCTGATAATTTCTTGGTGCAAGGCATTCAGTCATGTTCATGACAGAAAGGATCTGCTTTGTACAGAAAAAACCCTACAACTTGCTGTGTCTCCACCTTTGTGCTGTTGTCCTAATCTTTTTTATTTCTGTGTTAGTTCTCTTTCTTCTGTTCAAGGAAGCAGACAGTTGCATAGCCGATGTCCCAAGCCCACCTTCACTGACTGATCTCACTTTGAATGTTCCTATTACTGAATTGTAATCAAAGAAAAAGTGACTGAGCAGGGACTACAGCTGGTTAGTCCTTACTCAGCTGTACATAAACTATTCATGGCACTGTGTTTCTCTAGTATGTTTTTTTTCAGAACTTCGAGTAGTGGAATCCATCTCCCTTCTCAGTGGAATATTTAAACTTTTACCTGTGTTTATGGTCAGGAAGACTTTAGTTTAGCATGTAATCCAAGTGTCTGCATCAATTTGTGTCCATTGCTTTTTGGCCCTGTCCAGCTGAATACAGAGAATAGTTTATTCCCTTCCTCTTTGTGGCAACCTTTTCACAGTTGGTGCTGTCTCCTCAGTCGTCTATAGTCTAGACTGGCCTGGCTGTTTACTGCTTTTCCTTCTGTATGTTCCATCTCTTCTGGAATTTTGATTATTGTTGGTGCTCTTCCATGGATTTTCTTAGATTCCCACATCTTTTCAAGGGAAGTGTCCCAGTCTTGACCCAGGATTTCAGGCAAGGCCTTATCAATATTGTGCAGAGTAGAAGGGCTCGAATCCTTCAGATTTACTAAGGACCCCAAACCCCATTGATAAATGCAATTTACACGGTCCCAGCAATTTATTACTGATAATGAAACCAGAGGGAGATATAATGTAGTGTCAGACCTCACTAGGCTTAAGTTAGATTAGTTGGCTCAGCGTTTTCCTACTGGCCAAATCCTTGATCAGCATTGCTATCAATAATTCAATTTGCTGGCATAAAAATACAAAAAATCCATGAGGTATCATAAAAATATAGCATAACTTCCCACTAGCAAATACAATTAAATAATTTTATTACTAGAAAATAAAAAACAAATACAGAAGGTGTGATGGGAAAGTGAAATGCACTGTTTTACAGAAGGTATTAACTAAATATTTCTATTGCGTTCACTCCCTGTTTGCCAGCACATCTCCCTGTTGTGATGACTGCAGATGTAGTAATAAGTAGAAATTGTCTTGATGGATGGTTTATAAGCAGAAACACAGAGGAAAAAATCAATTTAAGTTAGTAGTTTTTTGAGGAAGTGTTCCAAAGGCGTTGAAAATACTGTACTTTTTTCCAGAAGTTAAAAACAATACTTTATCTAGGAGCGGCTGTAAATTTTCCTTGAACTAGCAGGTGCTGTACTGGCCTAAGAGGACAATTTCTCCCAATGCAGGTTATATTTGTAATAAACTCTGTACTAGCCACAGGTTTCTTGCAATTCGAAATTTCTTCCTTTCTGTTTTATCCTTTCACAAATTCTCCACTTTGGAGAGTAAAAGTTCACCAAACTGTCAGGAGCATTACAGCTTGTATGGCTCTCCGGTTCTTTTGTTGACAATCCCCATCTTTGCTCAGAGAAGCAGTATTAACTTTCCAACAGAAGCCAATGAAAGCGGTTAAGTCAAGGACTGTCAAGTGCAACGTGACAGACAGATGAGTTTCTGCTCAGGAGTTTGCCCCTGGGAGTTTGAGTGAATAAAGTTTGGGCAAAAAGAAAGCAGGCTGGAGGATCTGGGCCTGCAGGTTGCCGGCATATCCCTCTAGAACTCATTTGTTAAGCTCATGGGGCTTATTAATTTTATTTTCCTCGCAGACAAAATGTTGTTAATGTGGAGGAATTTAACAGAGTTGCTGAGAAATGGTATCCAGATAGTTCACCAAAATGTCTGAGTCACTCTTGTGACCTTCTCAAAGAGTCTCCCATCTGCAGATTCCCCATTTAAGCAGCCAGAACCCTAGATACAGGGCACTTACCAGGATCATTTAGCCGTGGTGGCTCTCCCCCATCGTTGTTCCCTGAAACCTCAAGTGGCACTAGGGACAGAAGTGCTTTACAGAGGAGAAGGTAACGATAGGTTTTAACCTCATCGTCTTAGATTAACCGCAATGCACACAGAATGTGCGACTTCCAGAGGCTCAGTGTGCTGCGTATGATGAGGGAATGATGTCAGCTGCTTCTTGGGCTACTGCAGTAATGAGACTATAGTGTTTCAAATAGCCTAGTACACTAAACCGCACTTAAATAATTGAAAACAGAACGCATCTTTTAAGTGGTGTTTCAGTATGAACTAGACTTGGGTATATATATCTTCCTTAACATGTATTAATTACTAGAATATGGCTGTCTCTTAGAAGCAGCCATTAGGCTGTTTGCAAATATGTGCATTTAACTGGGAGTTTCTTGTTTGTTCTTATTGATATTCTTTGTAGATTGCTATGTTTTTGCTGTTTTAAGACCATTGATTTAACAGGTTTCCCTTGCCAGCCATGCTCCAAGGATGTCAGAGAGGGGAACACATAATGAAAATCTAGTATTATCATCAGGAACACTGTGTGAGGAATATAGTTGCTCTCCTGGTGAAAACATGAATCCCAGGGGCACACAGAGGATGTGCCGACACTAACCATGCTGCCCCTGGGTCACGTAGCCAGGCTAAATCCTTGGACAATGCTTCTATCGAGCAGTTACTGCATCACTGGGTTTCACTTTACAACTAGGTTTTTAATTACATTGAAACAAGGCAAAACATAATCTGTCTGTGAGTGAACTTACTAACTAAAGTCTATTCTGTAGTGAGGTTGTGCCAGAAGATGACACGTGCAGTCTTACAAGGCGCTGAGCCCACTCCTAGAGCAGTTTATGGCTTTCACTTCCCACTGTAATCAAAATTGAATACATTGATGTATTCATCAGCATTACACAGAAGAGCTGGGCTCCACTGAAATGCAGTTTCAACCTCAACTAGCTTTTGATGGATTGTTTTTGTGTTTGAATAATTCTATTATCCCAAGTCCTTAATAAACACTGCACCTCCATTCATAGCCTCTTAATCTTTCATGAGATTGCATCTTGATGTGATTCTTCAGCCTTGTTCCTTATTATGTTTTATTGTGTCTGCTGGATTTTATGTGGACTGGAAATAAAACAAACTCGGCGAACAATTTTCAGATAATCCTTTGCTATCCGGTCTACAGTTTCAGACAGTAGCTTGAAGTACACAGGATCTTATTATACTTTTCAGTTCACTTCTCATAGCTGAGCTGAGGTAAATCCTTAAAGTGTAAATAAAATGCACAAAATTACTATCAGCCAGATAGAACTATATAACCTCAGAAATTAGAATTTGTTTCTGAATTTGCTGTCTAGCAGTTACAAGGATTCCTCATATGGAAAAAGCATTTATTCTATGTTACTAATAACTTGCAAGACTCTCTGCAGGGAGTTCATATACTCACTTCCTATTAGAATTCTCAAAACCTTGCTGTATAGTAATATGCTCATATTCTTCCCCAAAACTAGATTAAGTAAATAAAATTTAAGACTTATTTTCTTATATATTTCTTCAGCAAAATAGTAACCCTGATAGTCTTGCTTGTTCTGTCTATATTAATGCATTCTGCCCTCACTGTGTAATGCTGGTGAATAAATCACTAAATGTGTAATAGCCTCTATTTACTCTGAATGGCAACATTTTAGTCCAGACAGGAAAGGACTATTCTTGTTTGGTTGGGTTTTTTCCTCCTACTGTCTGAAAAGAAATTAATTGTATTGTGTGTTTCCATTATAGCAGTATGTAAAATTACACCTCACAATAAAGTAGTAGTGCATATTCTAGTCTCAGTGTGAAGGTATTTAGCCTTTAGTTTGCAAGTAAATTGCTTTTCTTGCTTTTGTTGCAAGGTGCCAGGATTGTAACAATTCTGTCAAAACAAGGCCTTTAATTACCGCACCTTTGCGATGATAGGTTATTAGTGTCCACAAAATTCTTGACAGATTACATGAGAAGTTCAATAGAATAAAAAGTTTAATCATCGCTAAAATGTGAATGAAATAGATTCCAAATCTGATGGACCTGTCATAGGAAAAAAGTTATTAACTTGATTTTTATAGCTTTTGCTTGTCCTTATGTTCTTACTGTACCAGTGACAAATGTATCTGGCGTACCAACTACTATTCTACAGGAATACAAAGGGGAAAAGGAAGGTCTGTTTTACACGGGTTTGAAGTCTATTGAATTTATAGCAGTGCAAGGGAAGTTGGTGAGTTCAGAGGAACTCGTTGTCTTGCAACTCTGCAAGTTTCTATTGAGTATAGCTTTTTTCAATTCATTACAATGAAGCACCACCATTTTTATTTTTAAAATGAAGGCTAAACAGTATGTGATGCTGAATATAAAATGAATTTTGCTTTTTTCCTCTGCTTATAGATTATTTCATTATATGAAATTACTGCTCACAATATTTGAATAATTCTTGATCTGTTTGAAAAGGGTCTCTTATGAATATTTAATCCTTAGGGTTTTGGATGCGTGATGAGGTTATATTCTGATTGCAGGCTTGTACGAGTGTTGGATTCTGTGAACAGCTAAGTTTACAAATTTTAATTTCCTATGAGTAGAAACATCAGTTCTGTAATGCACTAAAATACCCCCTGAAACTGCTGATTTTTTTAAGCCACGGGAAATACCGTTCTTCCTTTTGGAAGGACCGCCCTGGTTTAATAGCACCTGCAAGAAAGCATGAGATACTTTCCCCCTCATCTTTCGCTTGTCATTTAGTTTTCATATATAGTAAAAGGGCTGAAAAGGGAGAACAGCTGCAATTTCCAGTAAGTAAATTGTCCATGATGAAATTCTGGTTTGTGCTGAGTAAAGGAATTTATCCTTACAATGTATCTACTTTTTTCCTTGTAATTGGTTCTAGTAAAAATTTTCGCCCAGAAGTTTATTATGTAAAGGAATCTCTTTAAGGGAAACAGCAGGGAAGCAATGACAGAACGACTGGCCATTACATTTTCAGAGCGTGTTACTGTACAAATGTAAAGCAGTACAAAACAAGTACCCCGAAGTCCATTAAGTCAAGATGCCAAAAAACCCCACCTGAAAAGTCAGAAGAAATACAAAACTTTCATTAAGCATGACATTTGTTGCCAGTGTTACCTGCCATAATGTCTTTCTCCCTGTTATACATTCTGTGAGCGTAAGTGGGCTGGCATTATCTGAAACCTTAAGCCATTTGTGGACTGGGGAAAAAAAAACCTGGATGAACTTGTGTTTACGCTGACTGTTGTGGAACGGGGGCTAGTTCATAATGATGGTTGACCATGAGTGGGTGGGCTTGCTCACATTTTTTCTTTTCTATTTTGAAGCACCAGGCCTGCCTTTGTTTTCCAGCTGCGTGTTCCACAGAAGACAGAAAGTTATCAAAAGTTTCAGGATGGCAAAAAGTTGTGATGTTTCAGGCAAGGCTTGCTATGCCAGTGATAGATGTATAGAGGAAAATTTTAGAAGCCTGAAGACACAACAGATTATTAGAGGGGAGAAGGGTCTAATGGTTTGCAGAAATGGACCTACCAACTACTTTGATAGACTGACTAGGATTCCTGCTCCATGAAAAATTTACAAGCATTGCCTTCCAGGATTACAGAAAAATCAGGAGAACTTTGATGAAATGCTGAACTAAGCGGAGGGTGATTGATATCCACTGACTGCCACTAACCCTTCTCCTTGCAAAAGCAGCACAAGTTTCCCTTGAAAGGACAGAGGAAAGTGGCTAACAATTGAAGTCTGGATGTTTTACTGCCAATGACTTCCTTAATTTATGTTCACAGTGACTTTTATTCGTGCCTGAAGGATCTAGGAGGTTGGTAGACCTCCTAGAAAAGAGCCCACTGGTACCTGGTGACTGAAGCAGTTAGAATGAAGTCAAACTGATGAGTCCAGTAAAATGTGAATGCTGATAGTATGGGTATAAATAAAAGCAAGTGCATTCATGCAACTCATTCACAAATTGCAGGTTATTTGCAGATAGTCATGCTTGTAAGATGGATGACTCCATAATCACTGATAATGGTAAAGCTAATACTATGAAACCCGCCACGCTGGTTTTTCTTTATTCCTCCTCACACTTGTAAGATGGTTTTGAACACCTGCCACATTAGGGAGTAGGTTTTAGCAGGGGAACTTGGTGGTGAAGGGGGAGCAGGCAGCAGGAATACATTATATGCCTTTAACTGAAAACAATCCTGCTTGCAGGAGTACAATTACCTCCTTAACATTTCACATAAACCAGGAAATGTCCCCCTCTCCAACCCATAGCTTCCTAAGCAGTGGGCAGATGTGGGCAGTACATCCTGTGCTATGCTTGTGCCTGTGAGGTTTTGGGGCCAGCCCAGGATTCCTCCTGGCACATAGACATCTCAGGGCACCTAGCAGGTCTGCTTAGCAGGGTGTTCCTGTTGACATCGCCTGGGGATGGACAAGTATCGTCTGCTCCAAGGTTTCTTTAAAGACAATTTTCTCACTGTGTTGTCGTGGTAAGGTTCAGAAAAAGGAGGGCTCTTTTGGAGTCGTTTGGGTCTGGGTGGTGTCAGGAGTTGACCTCTGCCTTCCAACTGTCTGAATTTCCATTTCTGGACAACTTCTTAGTGTTCTTAATTTTGTGCTACTTCTGAAGTATGTGGTTCGTTCTTGGCGTTGGAATTGAATGTCCTGGATGACTGTGCCAAAATAACTTTGTAATCGTGTATGTTAGTTCTTCTCCATTTAAGACAGGGTCGTGGGAATATTAATTCCGTGTATTTCTAAGGCTCCCTGCCTTCTTTTTGACCATTTGTTAACACACAAGACTCAAAACTGACATTAGCAATGAGCAGAAAATATGGAGTAGGTAAATGATGAATGAAACAGTAAATAGTGTAACATAAAGTAACTGAAAAGCGTAGGCAATAGAGGGGAAAGGTAAGTAAGTGGTAGTGTGTGGAGGGTAAATGGTCTGTGGGAACACCATGGGAAAAATTTTTGTATTTCGTAGGAATAATTCAGTATAGCAAAATTTCACATACCAGTCCCTTAAGAGTGTTAATATACTTAGGACAAAAGCTACTCATCTTACTGAAAAGAGCACTGACTGATCTAAGTAGGACTATTCACATAAGCAAGATTTATCCACCAATCTCCTCCTTTCTTTGAATAGTAATATTGTATAGTATTAAGCCTGAGTAAATGTCGGCTGATGATACTTTTTGTGACTCCTTCAGTTAAATATTTCATGATGTAGTCTAGATTCTGTTCCTTTTCTTGGAAGCTTCAGATGTGGTTTTCAGTTGTGGGTTTTTTTAATTTATTATTTTGCTTTGCTGCTAGTTTCTTCTGGGTTTTCTGTTTTACATTTTGTCCAAAGAAACTAATAATTCATTTAAGAAAATTACCTGTACAAGCAGACTTTGACAGCAATAGCTGTGAAAATAGTTTCATTCACTGGAAGGAGCACTTTGCAAATTGCCAAACTATTTCAGTAAAGCTCACATAGCATCTCAGTGAGTGAAATGATAGGTTTCATTTTTTCCTGTGTTTCCAGTGCTGAAGCATGTAGACTACCTCATTTGAACCTTTAGATAATTAGTAATGCCCTTATATCATTATATGCATGTTTAAGTGCTACTTCCTGGTTTTAAACTGTTGGCCGGCTTTAATACATGTACAGCAAAAAGCACTTTGCTGATGTTGACAGAGCTGCAGTGATATGTTGGGTAAATTGCATCTTCTGAGCTTATAGAGTTTATAGAGTTAGGACATGGTAGCACTTGGTAACAATTGATGCTCCAGTAACTGTATATGGGTTTGAGAGGTAGGATTGTTCTCTTTAATAGTGGACTTTGGGTATTACTAGCAAAATAAATGCTTTTCTTCTGTGAATTAGCAGCAATAAGTGCAGATTTTTAGTGACTGTAACCAGGTGCCTCAAAATGGTATTTGATTTGTAACTCTAATTGTTAATTGGTAAGCTTGTGATCAAGCTTCAGTATTTTATCTGTATCTCA
Source organism: Balearica regulorum gibbericeps (assembly GCF_011004875.1). Lineage (NCBI taxonomy): Eukaryota > Metazoa > Chordata > Aves > Gruiformes > Gruidae > Balearica > Balearica regulorum. The sequence goes on from NC_046188.1 coordinate 66,023,481, forward strand.
GACACAGAGATAGTTCAAAGGAATACACAGCATAAATAGAAGCACAAGTTTATTTGATTTGAAATTGTGTGGTCTCTATCTATTGCTTCACTTTGGCCAGGTTAACAAGTTGAGTGAGAAACACTTGAGTAAATCTGGTAGTTTAGCCTTCCTCAGAAAACTTTTTGCTTTGAACTTCCTTCATCATGACAAATCTCCTGGGTTTTCTACCTCTTTCCCCTTGTTGAAGACTGACAGAAAAGTCCAGGCCTCTGTTCTTTCCATTTTTCTCAAAGATATCACTGAAATTAAGTAGACGCAGCTCAGCTGAAACTAGTGGAATCACTGCAACAACTCTTCTTAATGGGTTGTGTCTGTGCTGTGTACCTCATTCCACAGGCTCACCTCTTCTGAGTAATTCTATGCTATGCAATACATCACTGCTGTTTTACACTAGCAGTTTCTTATTAACATCCAATTTAAGAAAGATCCACACTTGGAGAACTTATCCTTTCCTTTATGACATAATTATACATAAACTACTTAGTGCAGAAAAGAACTTTTCCCGCATCTGGAGCTGAGGTGCTGAGACTGCTAGAGTGTTGCTTGTAAGGCTTTATGCTTAAAAAGCAAATCCAAAGCAAGCTGAGGCATTTTTCAAAATTTATTCTCTTTAAATTAAAAATAAGCAACGCAATGCTTAATTTAACGTTATGTTTTTGATTAAATTAATTGTTGTCTTTGACTATGTCTTATAGATTTATGTTCCTAGTAAGCATGACTAAGCCAAATTCTGTTAGCTGCACCCCAGTGGCTTCAATTAATTTTATGCATTTGCAGCTTTGTATAGTTGTATTTTAAGGCTAGACTATTTAAAGAAACATCAGGGAATTTCAAATTTGAGGACCTCATTTTTGCCGCCTTTTAAAAAAATCTGTCATGCTCTGAACATTTGACTTCAGACTTTCATATGCATGTGTTCTTGTTTTAAGTAGCTAGCCACAAGCAAACAAAAATGAAATTTATAATGTCATCTAGTTCACTGAGCAATTGTTTCACTGCAAAGGCACAAGTGTTTTAATCTGCCACTATCTGAGTGCTACATATCATTACCTATTAGAGTAGTGGTGGTTGTTATGCAGTATCCCTCCTCAGATGCATATTGAGATTGCTTTTTTTACCTGGATATATTACATGACAGGACTAAATGCCTTTTTTGATCAGCAGAACCTCACGATCCTTCTTGTCCCCGGTTTCTACAGAAAAAGCTGTACTCTTACTAGCTCTTGGGCTTTTCTTCCCTGTTAAACTTTTTTCCCTTCCTGTAGTTAAGGGAAAAGGCAAAAGGAAACTACCCCTGCCTGCAAGTCAGCTGCACTGCTCTCTGTCTATTAAACATCTTCATTGCTGGCTTCTCAGCCTTTTAAACCTTTTGCAAAGGCCAGTTGTGTCCTTTCAGAGAACTTCAGTGGTTGATGGTCAGGTGGGCTTTGGTGCTAGAGCCTCACTTGTAACATCAACTTCTTGCTTCTTGCCTATTTGTAACATGTGGCTTTGAAACAAGCTCTGCAAGCTCTCCTGCAGTCATATTACACTTCTAAAAGCATCAACAAACAGTGCCACACACAACAGAAAATGGAGTAAAACAAATTAATTGACCATCTGGAATGCACAGTGAGTCTAGACTAATATTTAGGGTCAAACTTGAGCTCACCCTCAAGGTTTCCATGCCAGGCAATGCAGCAATCCCTTATGCAGATTTTGTCTTTGGACCAAAGCCAGCCGTACCATGAAAGCCAAGCAAAGCCGGCCAGCGCAAAGCAGAAGCGGTGATCTGTGATTTGCTGCTTTTCCCTTTAGAAGAGACTACGTACGGTTGGAAGATGGAAGCAAGAAATGGGGATTGTTCTGTACCATTCCTGTGTATAAGATGTACAATGCAAGCATGATTTAGAAAAGGATGAGTGAGAGAGGGAGCTGTTTCAAAGCTTGACCTCCTGTCTAAAAATTAAATAGAATTTTACAGCCTTGAGAGAGCAAGTGCCTTAGGGTAAAACTTGGGGATTTATAGTATTACAGGAAGGCAGATAGGAGTTGAATGAGGTTTCATAATGAAGCTTAAGGTCAACATAGTCCAATGCTGATCTTTCCTTACAAGTGTCAAATCTCATGTAAAGTCCTCCTTTCCTTGCTGTCTATTTTTTGCTCCATATCCAGACATATGAAAGATATAACTACCTATGATTCATCTGGAATTGAGTAACATTAAAATACAAAGGAAGATGGCTTTCTCAAAAAATCTTTTCTGATTGTGTTCATCTAAACCACTTCAGTGAAAACTAATGGTGTGCAAATTTTGCAAAAAGTATTTAAAAGCTTACAAGAATAATCAATAAATGTCAATTAAATAGAGTTTTGATAGAGGTTTTTGTCCATATGTTGGAATGATCACATCCATGTTCATAAATGTAATAACTATATGCTCATGACAGTAAATCTTCAGTGGATTTTAATTGCTATAATTGTCCCTCCATTATTCAAGAATCTTAGGTAACAGACTTCCCTTCTGTTAAATTCTCTGTACTAATTTTGTCCTGGACTAATGTTGTAAGGTACTTAAATTTGGTAATTAAACATACCAGCCAAGCATGATGCTTAAGGATGCTGCTGCCAATGATATTCTCTAGTCTAAAGAGCCAGACTGAGGTTTTTAACCAACTGCTCTCTCAATTCTGTGGCTGATTACTAGGTACTGAGTTAGAACAGAGTAGGAGACACAGACCTTGTCTGCATATCTAGATAACAGCCACGCATAAAAAGCCAGATTGAGAGTGAGCTTGCTTGTTAGATGCAAAACTATTGTCCAACTGGGGTAGGTTATATTTTGCCCTATTATTTCTTTGTAATCCTCTGGAAATACATGTCACTCGGCTTCTAAAATAATTTTCTTTATGTCAATACTTCTGCCTCCAAATTGCTTCACTGGCTTCTTTTGGGCACATCCTACTTGATAGTAGACTTACTGCCAGGTTCATATTTCTTATCCCTTAGCGTGAACAGCTTGATCAGTTTTCACTTTGAACCTTTTTCATCCTTTATTCCTTTGTCATGTGTGCCTTATACCTGGAAGTGGTTTGCTGTCTTATTGCACCAGACTCTGACATTCACCTCATTTAATCTCCTCAAGATTTGGTTCTGCCAACTGCCCGAAAGCAGACCCAGAAGTAATCTCCTATTGAGGTTATTGTCAGTAATGCTATCTCATTTCATGTTTCTACAGCTCCAAGTACAATTAGCTTTCAATCTTGACTGACACCTTTGGGCACCACAGAACACATATAATGCACAATAAGTGAGAGGATGGATATTTCTTCCTTTTTTTCTTAATAACTCTTGCACTTCTATCACAGCACGATCGTAAGCTAATGAGAAACGCGAGATGACAAAATCCAAAATTGACTTTTTTTCCAACAGAAAAGGGATGCTGCTTTCATAAAAGCTGTACAAATTACCTTTAAATCCTAGTACTTTTAATTTATAAGATAGCTATGAATGGCCCAGAACACTGCCTATGCATACAGAAGGATACCATACAAAATATATATGACCTTATTAGTGACTCCATATAGCTAAAAATTAGTGTTGTATCACAGGATGTTATTTGAGAACGAATTGAAAATGCTGTTTTCTGCACTGTAGCATATTCCAATGGTTTCTTTCCAGAGTCAGTTTTGTGGCAAACATGACTTAATGTGACCGCAAGATATAATAGATCTGCGTGCAAAATTAAGAGCTTAACAGCCCTTCTTTGTGTGTGTTTGGGTGTGCTGGGGTTTTTTTTAGCTAAAAATGTCTCAGAACGCATAGAGATGAGCTTCCTTTCTCTCTCCAGCAGTCTGTGTTCGTCCTGTTCCCCTCCTTTAGCCTTTTTATAGTTCTTATAATTTCTTGTCTTCAATTCTTTTAGCTTTTGTAAGTTCCATAGTTTTACCATAACAGTTTTCTGGGATGATTGTTCTGCTTGCAAATATGGGCCATCTACTGTCTATGAACTGAAATATTTACAAGGGAGAATACTGAATGCTTATGAGAGTTGAGTTCTATAATAAAACAAAAGCTATGTGATAAAAGTAATTGCCATGCATCTTTCAATAGGTCAGCTGTTCTCTGTGCACTAATATATCTCTGCTGATAACTTCTGAAACACTGTAACCCTCTAAGGCACTTCAAACAGCTCACAAATCACTCTTCCAGTTTTTAGTGTTTCATCCTTTTCCCCACAAATGAGAACTAGCCCCTATTTTTTCTTTAAATTTTTTCTGAAATTGCATTTGCATGCATGCTGGTGTGAGATTGTTTTCAGTATACGGTTCTTTCATGAATCTTTGTTGAGGAAATGGTGCAATTTAAATCTGTTGGAATAATTGGCTTTTAGAGAGGAAGAAATGCTTGAAAACAGTATATACACATTATATATATGCACATTGACATATGTAATGAGCAACTACCCTATAACTGTTACTGGGCTGCTAAAGCAAGATGTCATGATGCATTGAAAGACAATCCATGAAAGTTAGGAGCATTTGAACCCTATACCAAGGAACAGTATTATATCTTAAGTGCGTCTTAAAAGTAAAAGCAAAGATTTGCGGGTGGTGTTTTGTTTTGAGTTTTTTTGCTAGGTTTGGTTTTGGTTTGGTTGGTTGTGGCTTTTGTTTTTTTTGTTGGGTGTTTGGTGGGTTTTTTTGTTTTTGCAGGACATATGAGTTAACAAACTGATATAATAAATTTCAATATATCTTGCAAAATAATGATCTCGCCTGAGCCAGGGTTAGTGCTGCTTAAACAAATTGCTGGATATCATCACCGTATGAGGAAATGGAAGCTGTTAGAAACAACTTAGCTCCTAAGAGCAAAAAGAAGAAAACTCCCATTAAATGCATCACCACTCAGAAGTTTCAGTCTATAGGAGTTACAAATTATGGCCTCACGGTGCAGAAGACAAAGGACAGCACCGTTTTGGAGAGGATGTAAGGTTGTGACAAAAAACTGCATAAACTCTATCAGCCAACATCCACAGCTGTTGATGGGTCTTAGCGCTGCTGTTTACAGAAACATTCTGGTTTAACCCTGATTTCTGATGCCTGTTGGATGTCTAGGATTCTATTTAAACCATACCTTCTGACTAAAAAAGCGAGCCTGCCAAGGCGTGAGACTATTTAAACAGGCTATTAGTATGTGCCTGATGTCAAGGGGCAATTTAAACAGCAATACGATTACCTAGACTAGTCAGACCAGACTACAGGTGGTTGGGTTGAGGGGATGTAGCTTTGGTTGGGTTTTATTGTTTTGAGGGGTTTTTACAGTTCTTCCAAAGCTGCCATTTATTTACGAAAACCTAATCTGGAGATATAAAGACAGTGCCAGATAATAGAGGGTTTGTTCTATTAAAAGAAGAGCACAGTAACACATTTCTAGACCATTTTGTGATTTGTGTATGTCAGGCATGCACTTTATTGCAAACTGTTACTTGTATTAACCACTACAGGATTCAAGCTGTATTTGTTTTGTTACACAGACATATTCCTGCTATTAACTTTTGGATAACACCAGTGCTTCTTCTAATGAAAAATAGTGGCTTAAACAAAGGACTCTAAATGCTTTGCTTCCAGAAGAATCCAACTGCAGAAGAGAAGCACATTACACTTGTGTTGACAAGTATTTTCTACCTTGTTCTGTTTCATTGTATTCAATATTTTTTTTGGTAAGGATGTAGGAGAGAAAAATTTGTACGAATACCTTTTTTTGAACTCATGCAGTCTCTAAGGATCTGAGCATTCGATATGGTTGATTATAACATTCTATTGGATAAATTGGTCTCCTAGGATTTGATGGTTCAACTCTGAAATGGATCGCTACATATGTAAATCGAATATGCTACAGAAAGAATAGTCTTTTCAGGGACTTTTCCATTTATTTTCTTTTAAAACAGCAGAACTGATGAAACTACTGTGTCATTTTGTCTATTTCTGCATTTGTGTATTTTTTAAAATCTTAATTCTGTGCTGTGATATGCTTCTGCTTCTTAATTGCATAAGAGTCCATGTGCTGGTGATTCTCTGAAGAGAAAAAGGGGAGGATGGAAATACCCATTAAAAACTAGCCATTCTAAAATTGCAGTTATTTTGGAAGTGAGACTGTTTACTATTGCTTAAAAATGCTGAAGCTGAAAGGTCTGGAGACTGAAATTCTCTCTCCATAAAATCAGTATGGTCAGCAGCAGCAGTGTGAGTTTCCCTCGTGTCGTTCTCCTAATACACCTTAATCTGTCCTGGCGGACCTGAGCTAATCACGGCTTTTCTGTTGAGGCTGTCAGCAGGGATTTCAGTCACTGCTAGTTCTCTCCTGGTTGCCTGATTTGGACACTTGCCTTGCTGCAATAAAGTCATTAGAAAGACAACACTCCTTACATTTTTTTTGTAAATACTTACTAGTCTAGATCTAGAGATACCATCGTGAAGTAGCTAATCCAGATCTTGATCTGGATTGCAAGGTGCTTGTAGCAGGAGACATGTTGAGTTATAGACTCAGTGGCTTTCAGTCTTCTCTAGTTTATGCTGAGCCTCAGCCTGTTGAGAACTCACAGAATCTTTATTTGCTCTGCTGCTGATTTGCCCTCATCATTGAGGTGATTGCTTTAGATCTAGGAGCAGTTGGTCTAAGGATTGTTCATGTGTGGTGGTTTTGTGTGGCAAGGTTTTGGTAGCGGGGGGGCTACAGGGGAGGCTTCTGTGAGAAGCTGCTAGAAGCTTCCCCTGTGTCTGACAGAGCCAATGCCAGCCAGCTCCAAGGCGGACCCGCTGCTGGCCAAGGCCAAGCCAATCAGCGCCTCTGTGATAACATATTTAAGAAAGAGAAAAACAGTTAGAGAGAGCTTTTGCAGCCGGAGAGAGGAGTGAGAAGATGTAAAACTCTGCAGACACCAAGGTCAGTGCAGAAGGAGGGGCAGGAGGTGCACCAGGCGCTGGAGCAAGATTCCCCTGCAGCCCGTGGTGAAGACCATGGTGAAGCAGGCTGTCCCCCTGCAGCCCATGGAGGGAGGATGAGGGTGTGTAGAGGTTCCACCTGCAGCCCGTGGAGGACCCCATGCTGGAGCAGATGGAGACACCTGAAGGAGGCTGTGGCCCCGTGGGAAGCCCGTGCTGGAGCAAGCTCCTGGCAGGACCTGTGGACCCGTGGAGAGAGGAGCCCATGCCAGAGCAGGTTTGCTGACAGGACTTGTGACCCCGTGGGGGACCCACGCTGGAGCAGTTCATGAAGTACTGTAGCCCATGGGAGAGACTCACATTGGAGAAGGTCATGAAGGACTGTCTCCCGTGAGAGGGACTCCATGCTGGAGCAGGGGAACGATGAGAGGAGTCCTCCCCCTGAGGATGAAGAAATGGCAGAAACACCGCGTGAGGAACTGACCGTAACCCCCACTCCCCGTCCCCCTGTGCCGCTGAGGGGGGGGCGGAGGTTGAAGCTGGGAGTGAAGTTGAGCCTGGGAAGATGGGAGGGGTGGGGGGGAGGTGTTTTAAGATTTGGTTTTATTTCTCATTCCTCTACTGTGTTTTGCTTAGTAATAAATAAGATGAATTCCCTCTCTAAGTTCGGTCTGTTTTGCTCGTGATGATAATTAGAGAATGATCTCTCCCTGTCCTTATCTCGACCCGTAAGTTTTTTTTATTGTACTTTTCTCCCCTGTCTAATGAAAGAGGGGAGTGATAGAGTGGCTGTGGTGGGCACCTGGCCCTCAGTCAGGGTCAACCCACCACATCGTGTTAGTTTTTCCCAACTTAAAAGGAGCACCTTCCTATCTAGCGAAGTGGGTCTATACTCCACTGCTCTGCACCATTTGAACGGTACCAAGCATCCAGAAAGTGTAAGAAGGAATCTGGTCTCATAAGTAAACAACAACTTTAGCAATGAACATTGTACAGGTGACTAAGTCTCATATTTTGCCCTAATTTAAAAATAAACCTGACTTTTGAACATTTATCCTTATGCTATTCATAACTGACTTAAAACAAGTATTTTCATGCAAATAAGATAGCAACCTCTTGAATAATTTTCTAATGCATCTTATGTTAATCATTTTACCACATTTTTTAAAGTGAGGAATTATTAGGATTTAATTTATTTACATCAGAAAAGATTTGGGCTCTTGAGAGCGATGGCCATATCCCATCTATGACCAATGTGGAAGCAATACCCTTCTAGCTGGAGCAAACAGGACTTTAAGACAAGCATGTTGACTTATCTGAGCTAAGGACCAGGTTCTTTTAATGCTAGAAACTGACTCCTGAAATGTTATGTAATCCACAACTCCCAAGATTATAGGATGTATGATGTTTGTTCTGCTCTGTCCTTCTACAAAAGATGATATGATTAAAACAGAATTAACTGCTTCATGATTTCTCATGTGATGAAGGTGTGTCTGTGGGGAGGGGGAGATTGTGCTGTGGAGTTACCATGTCTGTTCACTTCTTGATTGCTAGATGAGGGCTATGGAAGGAAATGGAGAAATTGCTAGGTTGTTCTGAAATTTTAAGGATTCATTTCTACTGGAATAGCTCCTAAAAACTCTTGACAAAAATATGCTTCAAGCCTGCTAGTTCCAAGACAGGTAGCTAAAAAACCCCAAAAGATAGATTAAAGATGGCTTTGAATTCACCTGCAAATACAGGTATGTACTGTAAAAATATCACCTTTGATTTTTAAATTCTCAGATTTGTAGAAGTCTTCAGACTCGGGGGAAAAAAAAAAAAAACAGAAATGGTTCCTAGAGAATATTCTTTTGTTCTTTCGATAATCTCAAAATTATGCTACACAGCTTGCAAGCTGTAAGGAAGGTGCAATCTTTTTCAAAGAATTCCAGTCTGAATGGGAAATGAATCAGGGAATGCAATGTGGAAAAAAAGAAAATTAAAAAAACTCATGCTTGAATAGTATACTTAGGGCTAACCAGGAAAAACTTGGAGCCTTTCTCTTCAAGAAGAGGAGACTAGAAATGGATTTTGGAAGAATTTTCTGAAGCTGCTTTAAGCTATAAGCCCTGGCAAAATGGAATGAGAAACATGGAAGAAGCCTAAGATGAAAGCAAAAGACAGAGTAGAAAGGTTAGCTGTAGGGGTGAAGCAATTGGCAGCAACTCAGAAGTTCTGTTTGTATTGACGGATGTGAAATTTTACAGCCACTGTTTTCATACTGCTGCATAACTGATACAACTCTTGTGCAAATTTTTGCTTCTTAATATGCGCATCATTTTAACAAATATATTACTTGGCAAGTTTAGTTTTCTAATAGTTTTTAAGGTTCACCAGCAATTGGCATTAATTTGCCTTTGGGGAGATCTCCCTCTCTCTCCCTAGTGCCCTAAATAAAGCAACAGACGTACAGCTTGTGCAGCAGATGGACTGATGGTAACGCATAGCCAGCTGTATATATTTGGCACACAGGTGCCAATTGATTTGCTGGGAAGCAAAACCTGATTGATGTCTTTGGTTCGTGAGAGAGTGGGTTTGTATTCTTTCTTTCCTGCACGAGAGCTTTCTAATTAGATTCTGTAGCGTCATACTTGATCCTTGGGGCTTTTGTACCTTTGCAGATCTGCAAGTTGCTATAAAGATGTTGATGGGTGTGAGAAGTACCTTAATGGGTCAGAGCAAAGGATGGGCTAGCTCCCAAAATGCCTCTGATGGTGACCACCAGCAGGTGCTTAGGAAAAGTCTATCAAAACCAGAACAAATTTATAGTGATTGGGCCTTGTGCAGCTTCTCAACTTCCAGCAACCATCAGCTCAGGAAATTCCTGAGCCAGAAATGTCATCTGGGCTATGATGTTTAATTGGACCTAACTTTCATGAATTTGTCTTGTTGTTGTTGGGTTTTTTTGAAGCACATTTCTATTTTGTGTTTTTCATGATAGCTCATGGCAGTGCCCCAGTACATTTGTGTTATGTGGAAGAAAACATTATTTAGTTTCTTTTAAGTCTGCTTCCTGATAATTGGGTACCGCTGAATTAATAAGCATACTTCAGTCAGCTCTTCTAGACCATTCATGATTATATAGGTTTCCTTGGCAGTTTGGAAAGTCAATTTAATTGTTCCTCAGAAAAGCCATTCCATACTTTTGATCATTTGTGCTGTCATTTTATGATATATATTTCAAATAAGGTATTACAACTAGAAAAACCTAAGTAAGGCTACATTCAGTATAAAGGAAATACCTTATAGGTAGCATTAACAGTATATTCTGGTTTGTTCTTGATCAATTTCCTAAAAAGTTATATCATCTTTGCAATTTCTTCTGAGCATTCAGATTGCATATCTAGAGATTCATGCGGAACATCTTCAAGAATTCTTTTCCACATGAATTAATTTAGAGGCAGTTGTTCTATATATGGAGTTAGCCTCTGATAATTTTTTCCCATATTTACTAATCCAAATTTACTGATGAGCAATTTCATTTGCCAGTTTATTATTAGCCATTCAAGTATCATGAGACCCTTCTGTGACTCTTCACACTCAGCTTTTAGATTTGATTATCTGCGGTAATTTTCTATCATTGGTAAATGTTACCACCGCAACATTCACTCCCTTCAAAGATTCTCGAGGAGATGCCCTCCAAAACCTTGGTTTCTTGGTGATCTTGTTTTGTGAAAACTATTCACTTACTCATTCTATTTTTTGATTAATTTTGACCCTAGCGGCTCTTCTGTATGTATGAAAAAGTCTTCTATCTTCTCCATTTTCTGCTTAAACAGCATTTTATAATAAAACTTCTCAAAACATGCTTGGTATTCAAAGTATTATATTGCAATCTACTTATTAATATCACTAATGACTCCTTCAAACTTCAAGAGATCTGTGGGAAGTAACTTTTTTTTACCAAAGCTGTGTTCATTTTTTCCTGTTGTATCACATCTATCCACGTGTCTAATAAATACATGTTCACTTAATACCTTCTGTTCCTCTGAAACTGAAGATCATTTAAGTGTTGACTTACCGCAGGTTGTTGCTTGGAAGTTTCATATTTGGATTCCTAAGATGGAGACCATGTAGTCCAGGGGAATTTTTTTATTGTTCATTCTGTTGATTTGATCTTAAACTGCTTCTACTGATAGTTCCTGTTTAAGACAGCACTTTTACTGAAGTATCTTTGAAGTCTGTGACAGAGAAATCTCACTGATGCCTTTGGTGAACACTAGTGCAATAAATTAATTTAGCTTTTCTGCTTTCACATTAGTTTTGAGTGCTCCTTTTATGCATTGATCTTCAAATAGCCCCACCTGGGAGACTTGCTTTTTCTGAAGTGATCCGAGAGGAGGTGGGGGTAAAGTAAAGGGGATGCGGCTGTTTATTCTTTGTGCCATTTTGTGCTTTGCTGCTCAGCATCTTTTTCAGTCTGACATATCTGATTCTGGTTTTAATTAATCAGTTAATCTTTTCTTCTATTTCTTTCATTTTAGCATTACTTATTTTTAATGACTGAAATTCCCTTTAATTTTCTAGTTTAAGTGTTTTATCTCATTTTTGGTCTTGTTTTACTCATTTCTGAAATGAGATGTGCGTCACTGTAAGCTGATGAAACCCCATAACCAACTCCATGCTGCTGTATTTTACCCTTTTAGCTGTTTAGTTTATTTTTATTGTCACTATCTCATATTTTACCCTTTCAGCTGTTTATTTTTATTGTAACTATCTCATTTTTACATAGCTCTCCTTTTTAAAGCTAGCCATTAGTTTTAAAGGTAGCTTTTTTCTCTCTCCTTAAAAAAAAAAAGGTATTTAAATATTTCATAGTCATTATTGCAGAATGATTTTTGGAAGTTACATCCTGCAAGAAGTTTTTGTGTATTCTGTACTGGCTGTATGCTATTCAGCTGTACTATATTGTTCTTCCTATGGGTTCTCTGGCTGGTAGAGTCGTTAAAAAGTCATAAAAGAAATATTGATGAAAAATTCTTTCATGTGTAACATATGATTTTTACACATTGTAATATCTGAAATGATATTTATGTAGTTTACCTGGAGATGTATTTACTGCCTTCATACTCTCTCTAATGTTGCTTCACATTTGCTTGTTACTGTCCCATTCTGATCAGGTATTTTAATACCACAACATTTCTCTTTTGGGCACTGATTGGCAATCTCACATGTTCCATAGTTTAATACATTCACTTATTTACCTTACTTGACAAGAACTATTCTTTACCTTTTGTCTTTCTCCTCTGTCACTATGACCTGTGCTTTCAATTGTACTTTTTTCCTGACATTATAATCCTTCCACTAAATTCCTGGTGTACTTTTTCCATTAGTATCTTTGTTTAAGGATTCTTCTTGATACTAGACCTTTTAGATTCCTAAGGTTTGTGTTAGATGTGCTTGGTCTCGGCTTAGCTCCCTATTTTTGCATGTCTTGCTTAATTACAGTTTCTTAAGAAGTGTTCTTCATTATTTCCTACCTTTTGTCTATCTTAGGTGACTTATTCCGTTTGCCTTTTTTCTTTTTTCCTGAGATGGAGTTTTTATCACTTCATTACTAGAAAAAAACCCACACTCATCTGAACCTATGTGCTTCACCTATCAACTCTTTCAGTGTCTCCCTTCTTTCATCTTTATAAAAAAGCAAAACCAAAAAAACCGCCTCTTTTATAATCTTTTAAATGCTAGTGCTCTGATTTAGTTTTGGCAGCCTGCTCCTTTTGTTTTGCTCTTTCTGTTGCATAGTTTTATATGTTTGATCTGTTAGTATTAGTGGGGAAGGTACCTCATCCATTAAACCTGGTTGATAAAACTTAATCCCTAATATTTAAGGGTTCGTGGGGGGGGGGTGAGTACGTCCATGTACAGCATCAGTAGCAAGTTAATCTCACTAGGAATAGGATAAATTCTTATTTGCTAAGGTACCTGCTTGTAACTTCATTGTACTGCTGGGAATCAGGAAATAGTATACTTTAATATTAGACTTGATAGGGACTCTGGGTCCTAATAATTCTGCTTTTCACATCTAGATCACTAACAGTAGCGCCCTTGCTAGCCAGTGTGTTGGGACAGTCTGTAACCTGATTCATTTTCATTCTCAGCTGGATAAAATATAGCTTAACTTCAAACAACAGAGAAGCACTGACTTACAGCAGGCAGAAGGGTAGCTATATATTTCAAATGTATTTTGAATACTAAGGCTTTCGTAACTGAACGCCTATATTTTTTCAGGCCTCCTTGAATGTGCAGAGTCTATAAAAATTCAGGATCATACAGATTGCAGTATCAGAGAAAATTGTCTCAGCTGCCTGCTCATTCATTTATTCAACTGTAGTCATCCAAAACACACAAGGATGACCATATAGGTGCAATAAGGATACTTATTTTTCAATGCTATATCTTGCCTGGTCTTTCACGGATGTTTTCTGACAGTTGCTTACACTGTCCATAAATTTACAAACCAGCAGCTCCTGGTTCCTGTTCTCAGCCTCTGTGGGAGTGCATGTATGTGATCGCCCCTGGAAGAATGGCCCTCTCCCAGTGCATCTTGTTTTCTTTGTTTTGCATCAATATAAAAGGATATCTCCTTGGGGAATTATGTGGACACCTGAAAAAAAGCAGAGAATATTCTTCTGGTGTATGGCGTAACTATGATCTGCCTCAACTTTGTGCTACGTTGAGCTAGCTTAGAAAATGAAAAAATGAAAGACGAAAAGAAGAGGGGGGAAGAGGAGAGGAGGAAAGAGAGAAAACTGAATACAAACCAAAACTGGTGCAGAAGTGAACCTAAAAAAAAAAAAAAAGATTCTTTTGAGGAAGAAAGCAAAGAAGCAGCAAAAAAAGGAGAAAATACAGGTCAGAAAGAAGGGACAGATGAGACTTGTACATCTGTCACTTTAGTAGCTGAATTTCCCATAAACTTCCATTGAGATCCGATTAGCTCTGCAGGGAGCAATCCAAGTGGGAAAGCATTAGATGTAACTGAACTTGTGATAAATCTTCCTGCAGCCATGCATTAGTCAGAAATATACTGATCTAATAACAAGTCATGATTACAGTTTAATCCTGACTGGTACTTTCAGAATTACAGATAAAATGGATCGTTTAGTGTTGACTTTTACAATTCCCCAAGGTAACAGTATGGGGTTCTCATTAACTGAAAGAATTATTCAATTTGAGGCTGAAGCCATATAAGTGCATGCTTTTTACAGGACTGGGATCATTAGTATTGTCGCAGAGGTGTATGTGGATGACTTCTAAATCAGGGACTGGTCACATCCCATGTAGTAAATTCTTAAGCATCTTACTTAACATTTTTACAGCTGTGATATGAAGTTTTAGAACTTCAGATGGCTCTTTGATTTTCAGTTCAGGGAAGAATCCTTCCTGCCCCACCTTTCCAGATGTGATAGGTGTTGCTCAAAGGCTTCATTCCTCCAGTGCCTGAAAGCAGAGATGCAATGTAATGAATCTCTGGTGTTCTTCATGATGTTAGGTGTGATGAATAAGAGAAAGTAATAATTTATATTTATAGTAGTTTGTATGCCTTCAAGTGCCACTGGTCATTAGAGATAAGATTGCTTCTTTTCTTGTCTTGCACGTGGGATCTAGACTACATCTCTTGTGATTCACTGTGGTTAGGATCTGTCGTTTTTCATGGCTCAGCAAAAGAGAATGTTAGGAAGCCCATTTGCTTGAAAATGGAGATTTAATTGCTCAGTTGTCTCTCGTGTAAAGTATTTTTTGAATCAAAATTCAGTTTTCTCATAAAACTCTTGCTTTTCAGGTTTTTTACCAAAAAATAAACACTTTCTGGAAGATATAAGATAAACCAATTCTTCTTGAGTGACTTCACTTAAACAGATTTAACTGAATTTATTTTGTGCTATACACAGACTTTACTGTCGAACACTTCCTGTGCATGTATGTTTGAGTTCTACAAGGGTTGTGTGCGATATATATTCTAAGGCTGTAAAGACACTTAGCATCGAACTTATTAGTAGAAAGATTAACCTGACATTGACGCATTTGCTGGAATGACAGGAAACAGTGCTTGCTAGGTACCTGCTTAGGTAACAAGGATCATTACAGATACATTTTTTTCTAAAGTTTAGTGCATTCTCTTTGTCATCATGAGACTTCCTAAGTAATTTTTGTTATCACATGACCAAATAATATATCCCTAATTAGTATCTTTGGGAATATTTCTCATCTGCATATAAACAAATTTTTCAGACCTGGTCTATAGTAGGATATGAAAATAAATAGACATTGACAATATTAAAAGCAAAATAGTGTTTTGCAGGCATTTTTGTTTCAGCTTTCTGAAGTCTTTACATATCAATAATTTTCAGATTGAAAGCATCCTAATACATTTCATATCTCCCTTTTTTCTGTTCACTAAAACGTGTTTTGGTTTTGCAGAAATCTCTTTTGGTATCTCAGAAAATATGTATTATGATGAGGTGGATGTCTGACTTCATTTTAAAAATGGAATCATTTCTGGGGCAAAGAGGTGAAGAAATCTATCTTCATGAAATAATTCTCATTAATTTCAGAAGAAAAAGCACCAACATGGAAAAGGAGTGGAGTTAGGGGACCAACGGATGGATGGAGTAGGTAGTTCTGTCTGCATCTCTCTTTTGGATCAGGAAAGAGAAGTTAGTGAGTCTGTTGGGGTAGGAGAACAGGAGTGAGGAATCCAAGGTGCAAAAAGATGAGGGAGAAAGAGGGATCTGATCTGGTGTGGGTGCTCAAAGTGCAGCCAAGAAAAGCCTAAAACATTCTGTCGGTTCGAGTTCAGCACTTGGTGAGGGTTATGTAAAAGAAATAAAAATATCTTGCCAATTCATTCCTAAAAAAACCAACCAAACCCAACACCCTGTAAACCTCTTCAGTACTGTA
The DNA here is from genome assembly GCF_011004875.1 of Balearica regulorum gibbericeps. Classification (NCBI taxonomy): domain Eukaryota; kingdom Metazoa; phylum Chordata; class Aves; order Gruiformes; family Gruidae; genus Balearica; species Balearica regulorum. Next base: position 66,039,392 of record NC_046188.1, read on the forward strand.
AGAACCTCTCATGAGATCCTAGTGCACGTTGCTGGCTGGTTGGGAAGAGAGGAGGTCCAGTCTCAGCAGCATAGGAGCCATGTGGCGGTACCAAACCTTCCTACGGAGATGTGAGGGCCTGAGGTCACCCGTCTGCATTTCTGCTGCCATCTGGAATGGGAGAGCCCGGAGGATGACAGCTGGGGGAGTTGCCTGGCTCATACAACTTTGAGAGCAAAGAGGGGCATAGGACTAGACTTGACTGAAGAACCATTTTTTTTTCTCTCCAGCTTTGCCCTTGAGGGGTGACTGCTGAAGACTTGCTCTGGGGAAAGAGGAGAGCCTGGGGCCATCTTCACCCAGAATGTCCTATGCCCCCAGTAGATTAACTGATTTCTTTGCTCCCGCTTGGCCCCTGGGAACTAACTGACATGCACACACAAAATCTGGTCCATGGCACCAGCGCATCGGAGATAAAAAGAGGCCGACAGTACAAAGGGATCCAAACTGGTTGAGGGTTCAGCTGAACTCCTGTCTCGTATCAGTTTGATAGTAGAATTACACTGGCTTCAGTAAAGTAATTCCTAATTTAAAATTTGTGACTGCAAGTTGAATCACATCTACTGCTGTGATGAATAAAGGTGGGGTTTTGTCATATAGTCATAGAAGTGTGTACTTATTATAGTAAGTGTATAGAATATCACTTACAACGTCATCTTTCATGTAATTTCCTAGTAGTGGTGCCTTTCCTGCTGTCTCATGAGGTAGTCTGTTTTCAACATAAACACTATTAACAGAATGTTTAAAATAGGAGTACATATAGACCTTCATTGCAACTTCTGTGCTTTTCAGTGTTAAGCAACAAATTGTTTTTTAAGATGTACATGGCAACGATTGTGTTGCCACAAATATGTGAGTGGATAGAAAGCATAAAACAGTGTTTTAAGGTATGCGTCCATCTGAAAATCTTTGGTGCATTTCACATAAGAATAAAAACAAAGGAAAAGGACCTTGAGTCTCCCGGGTATCAAGGTGATTCGTGTGTTACACAGATGCGTTTGTCACTATCTGATGAAATGACCCTATGTATTGAAGAAAAGATTTATTTTCAGGTGCTTTCTTTCATAGCCATAGTGCTGACAGACAAAAAAACCCAAAGTGCTGAGAATTATAATGTATTAACCTGAGCAAAATTATATTTTTTTTCTATAATGAAGCGTTCAGGATTCTGATTTTGTACCATGATTCACATTCAACTGTAATGTGGCCTGTTGCAAAATTGCTGTAATAAGAGTTGCAAATAATTGTCAAGGAGAAAGGATGAATTAAGAAATAAAAGCCTGTTTAGGAAAATCCAATGCAGTGTATAAAAATGTAGATCCTAGAGTCCAGATAAACTGCACCTGAACATCCTTTCCTGAAAGTTCCACCACGTTCAGGTACTCAAATAGCAAAAGATTATATCATATCTCTGGAAAGCCAGCTGCTCTGTAGCATTACTCAAGGAAAAACCCATTTAAGTGTGAAGGCATCATAAACATTATTCCAGCAATGGGCTTCTGGTGATATAATCTCCCCTTTAGTAACCAAGGGTAATCATTCTTTTAAAGAAAAGCTCTGATGTCAGACATTTCTTTTTAGCAACAAAATAAATACTAATTATGTGGTTTTATCTGAACTTCACATTTCTACTGTCACAGTTGTTGATCTTATAGCTTTTTTTTGAGACTCCTCCAGCAATATTTTAAGGAATGTTTTAGTAGGAAACAATTTTGATAGTTTGTTATAAACAGAATTATTTTAGGTAATCAAGATTTTTATTTTTTTTTAATTAATTGAAGCAAATAGTAAAAGAGTTGCTCTAAGAACAGATATGCTCCTGTTAATTTTCTAGGCACTTCCAGAAACCACCTAATGTAGGGTGGATTTGAGTTGTCTTCTGGAGTAAGCTGCTTTCCTATCTATAGATATAGCATAAAGAAATAATAATTTAGATTAGACATGTAACTTTGACAGCTAAAGCTGAGCCTGACTTTTAATCATTATTTTAAGAGAGTAGTAGTTGTTGTTCAGAACCCTTGATTGCTTCACAATTGCATGTGATAGAAATCTATTTAAATCAACTTCTTTTCATATTCTTGTTTCAGCAGCCGAAGAGCTTCTATTTGTCAATCCTTTTCAGTAGCAGTGTCAGTATAAATTCTTTTATGCCTGTATTGATGCCATCAGAGGAAGGTAGCTGGCAAACTCATTGGTTTGGGGATTCTAAAACTTCATATGGGATCAAGAGGAAGCTAGAGAGGTTCAGGTAAGAGAAATCCACTGAGGGTTTCTATCTATGTAGAGATGATCTCTTGACCTGGAGATAGTGAAAGTACTTGGACTATAATACAGTGTGATCGCCTTGTTCTGAAATCCTTCCCTAGCATCCTCTTTTGGCATGTGGTACAGACAGGGTCTGGGCTAGAGGATCCTTTGTTCTGATGCGCTGTGGCTGTATTCATGTTTTTAAAGAAATTTGACCTTGTGAACGTAAGAATTAGCAGCTCTAGACATGACTTTCAGTTCTGTAAGGACAACAAAATGAAGGCCTGGATTTTTCTCATGAGAGAACTGATTTCCAGAATTTCCTTTCCAGTGGCAAGGCTAATTATTGCCAGATTCATATGGAAATAAATCACATGGGAGGTGTCCGTAGCTTTTGGGTAGGCTGCAAGCACTACTCAGGCCATCTGTTCTCAAACAGCCTTCTGAGGAGCGCTCTTCACAGTTTGTCCTCCTGCAGCCTGTGTATTATCTCTTTTGAAGTGGCGGACCTCGCTGGAGCATTTGTGGAAAGCACAGAATAGTGTGTGGAAAATGCCTGCCTTGACAGTTAGTTTGTTTCCCCCTTTGCTTGGAACTATAGGCTTCTGTAATTTCCCCTGGTACAAATAATTTGCTAGTACAGAGATTCATCTAAATGTATGTCTGTATGTTTGCACATGCACGTACAGATGTACCCCTATACCCAGCACACAGACCTGGATTTTGTTCCTTCTTGTTGCTTTCCTTAGTGTTTTGAGGCTGAAATTATACAAGTTTTTTTATCTTTCTTGTTTATAGAGAGATGTTGAACATTTTAATGGAACTCTGTGCTTCGCAGACTCCTGTTTAATACGTTGTTAAAAAAAAAACAACCAGTGCAGATTGTTGAAATGACAGAGTTTCAAAACCTGATTTTATTCTATGTCTACAGTTTGCAAGCATATATTAGAAACAAGTTCAGCAAATATGACTTTAATTCAGCTACAAACATTAGTGGTTTTCAATGCTCTGAGTGACCTAACAGCCAAAATATACAGGCTTCCTAAATCCCTCAGTCTCCTTCAAAAATCCTTGCTCACATAATACTTGTTACTAAAAAGTAGTGACTTCATCCCTGAAACCGATGGTCTTGATAAGCCTGGGTTGAATATGATGTTTATCTTCATGGACTTTGAAGCAAGGATTTAAAATATCCATAGGTTTCTGTTTACTTAGGGTTATTAGAGCACTGTCTTTAAGCTTCTGATTTTTCTGACTCTCTCACCAGTTCAGCGGATATGCTTTCATTCCCTCCACTAAGTGAGGCCGTTCAGGTCAGGTGTTTTGGGTCATCTGGTTCAGTGTATTGTACACAAGGTAAAAGTACATAGAAGGTAACAGCGTGCCTACTGGAGAGAAGTCAACAACAGTGAAAAAGCAGAGGAAGTTATGAAAATAATGCATTCTGCTTTCAACCTGCCACCGTCACCTCATTTGAAAGAGTTCGTAAGAGGAACACCATTAGCAGAGTTTCTCCAGGCAAAACTCTGCTTAAAAGAATTCCCTGTGTCCCTTAAGGTAAAAATCTTGAGAAAAAAACAGCTAAATGCTCAGAGACTTATTAATGAATATCCAATATGCTGGATAAACAATGGTTTGTTGTAGGAAAAGTATTCAACTCTGACATACTCTTCAATCAATAGAAAGTACTCAATATTATTCTCAGAATTGTTAGCTAAGATGCTTTAAGTTAAGCATCCAACACTAATGCTCACTGCAGATAAAACACTGCAGTTGCTGGTGGGTTTTTTAAAGTCTTTTGTGAAGTTATGTGTCTTTGCTTGTACAACAATTGCTCATAGCTGACTCTTAGCTAGAGAGTTCATATCATCATCTCAGTAATCGCCAAACAGGTAGCTGAATTCGGTTTGTTTATTTCAAAGAAAAAGCTATCAACCACCGTCAACCAGTGCATGTTTTTCCATTATTAAATATTTTTATGTTCCTGTCTTGTCCACAGCAGACAATATTCATCCTAAACCTCACCACTTTTCTAGCCATCAGTTTCCCTGGTAATGAAGCCAATGACACAAGTTTGTGCTGCAAATTAGACCAGGGTAAATATGGAGCCATACTACTGACTTGATTTGAGGCTATTCTGATGCACTTGGAAATAGACCTGGCATTACTTCTGTTACGTCCTCTCTTATTTACAGCTTTTTTCATCTCAGGTAGCTAATGCATGACCAGTGAGCCAAATAAAACCCCACCCCAATCTGTGCCTCCTTTTATCTTTGGAGCTTTGGCACTCTCCCCTGTCAAAAGATTAAAATGCAAGGCATGTCCCGTAATATGAAAAGGTTTGTCTTTGCTCCTGGATCACTGCCATATTGGTCCCAGGATAAGGCCTTTTAGCATGTCTGTAAGAGGGTATGTGTCTGCTCTTCTGACTAGGATCCATTAGGTGAGGATTTCTCCCAGATGTATCCTAATTCCCTTCCACCTTTTTTTAGGCAGCCAATCCCCACATTATCCTATTAAAATTAGAGTTGTGAGGCATATTGATCAATGAGACTTAACAGTTTTAGTGAGGATTATAGTACCAAAACTTGAGAGGTCAGCAAATGATGTCTTCCTGCCTTGTTACCATACCACCTGGATGCTTACCCAGGCTTCAGTCACACCTTGTCAACTGGCCTTGCCATATGTCAACAAAAATACTTTTATTTAATTCCCTGTCCTTTTCATGCATAGCAGGGAGTCCTTCATTTCCTGCCCTCCACACTCTCAGCTCTGACTTGGAGGAACATTAGTTCAGGTCTTCGTTTTGTGATTCTTTACTTGCTTTTTCACATGCTTTTGTAAGCAGTGGAATACTATTTGGCTTCATGTCAGTAGTTGCTGAATTGAAGTTGCTCTATTCAATCCAGACCGCTCAAGAGAGAATAGCCAAATAATAAACCACCACGTGATCTATGCTTAGCAATTGAATTTGCTCACTTCAGCTTGTAATCTGTAGCTGCTTTTGCGTGATGCTGCTAATTCAAACATCAGCACTACTTGAGCTTTGTTTCATGTTTTTTTGATAGGCCAGCTATTTGGAGTTTATAGAATTCAATTTTGTTGTACAAATGCTCAAGTTATATCTTGATTGAATGCTGCTCTGAATAGAAGCCAATATTAGAAATACCTGCAATTACAATACCATCGTTGTCATCTAAGTCACTGCCCATCTGAGTGAGTACAGGCTGAAATGCATGATGAGTAGGTATGCAGAGATATAGTTTCAGACTCTGTGCAAATTCAAGCATTTCTGCATATTTGTCAGCTACATTCATTTGATTGTTTAAAGTATGCTTCACCACGCTATAACAGCTGGAGACTTGCTTTGCTTTAAAGAACCTACAATAACAAGGAGAAGTATCCAGGCCTGACTCATGTGAAATGCTGCCATGGTCTCAAGGCACCAAGCCAACACCAGAATGGCTGCCACAGCATCTCATGCCCTGCCTCTTCCCCTGCTTGCCAAAATTAGGCTTGCCTGAGTGCCAACATCTGGTGTAAGGCATACTGTATCTTGGACCTGTGCCTTGCTACCACCTGGAAGAAAGACTGTAGATTAAAGCCTGGAACTGAAAGGCATTTGATTTTGTGAGCTGTAGGGAACATAACATTTCTGTTTGTGTCTGCTGCTCTGTGTATTGCACATTAGATAATAAACTGAGGGGACTGCATGTATCTAAATCTAAACCAGCTATTTAATGATGAAACTTTTTATAAATTAGTCAACAGCAGCTAGCAGTCAAGCCTAATGGCAGCAGAGGGACTTCGTGGTGCCTACTCCAAACTCTTTGCTACTGTGCTACTCCCTCCAAATTCCACTCTGGTGGCAACCTCTTTGTTTTAAATACAAACACAGTTACTTTCTTTTTGCTAATATTTGCTTGATTGTTTTACCCAGAGGATTCTATTGCAAGGAGTTGCAAAGGCTTGCTCTGCTTCTGGACCACTGTATCCTCTCTGGCTTTGTTGTCCTTCCAGTATGCTGTTTGTGAGCGAGCATCCATCTTCTCATTTATATTCTCAAATTTGACTAAGGATTTTCTCAGCACTATGACTGCATTTCTTCTTTGGGAGATTTCTCATTTGTCCTTTCTAGTTACATCTACGTTGTCATGTGCCCTGCTGTGCTCATCCCTTCATCATCCAGAGCTGGCACCTTCCCTGTCTTATGAGTTAGTAGGTAATAATAAAAAACAGGCCCTGAAATGCAATCATTCTTTAGCCTACCTGTAAGCATGAACCACAAAACTCCACAGCTTCTGTTACACCAGCTTCACTGTTTTGTTTTTGGGGGGATTTTAGTTGTGGGTGGTTTTGTTAGTGGTGGTGGGTTATTTTTGTGGGGTTTGTTTTGTTTGGGGTTTTTTTGTATTGACACACTTGATGGCTAGGATTTTTGTAAGCTTGCTTGTTGTGTTTCTGTGTGTTAGTTGTCTGTCACTTGGCAGCAGTGTTCATTATGGTTTGTACTTGCAGCTCCCTGAGCATGACGGTCACTCAGCTGTTGTCTCTGCACTGCTCTGTCTCTGTACTGCTGTTCTACACCTGCCTCTGGCCATACCTGCTGTGCTTTGGACTCCTGTCTTTGGCTGCTGCTTTGTGAATCTATTTGACAGATGGGAGTGCGCCTCTTCACCTATGGCCTCGGTGTCTAGTAGCCTGTGATGCCTTCTGTAGCGTGCGGTGCCAGGCTACCTCGGTCTTCATATAACGTCTTGCAGTCTGCAGTCATTCTGGCATGCTGCTGCAACAGGTTTATTCCTCCTTGGAAGGAAGCAAGGTCTTTATTAGGTTCATGCATCATGAAGCTTGGTTTCTTATGTTCTTGGGATGGTGTATTGAAGTTCCTCAGTCACGGCAGGTGGCAGCTTTTCCTGGCTGCCAGACTCTGGATTGTCTTTAGTACGAACCCTGCTCTCCTGTTCCTTTGTGGGTAGACATGGGAGGATAGTTGGGAGAGCGGTTCACATTTGTACGTGCTGTTTGCTGCTGGGAAGTGGGTCCATTGCCTGAGACCAGTATGGTGGGTCACCTGTATCTTTCAAAAGGGATTTAGAGTTTCTTTTTTATGTTTATTGTCTAATCCAACACCAGGTGGCCTGAATGCCTCCTCATTTCTGTGCCTTGTGAAGTTTGTTGAAGAGACAGTGTTGGTAATAAACACAAAGCACGTGGAATCAGACAGAAATTGGGCAATCTGAATTTGAATACTAGTTTCCCATCTTACAAAAAAGAATAATACGATGTAGTTTCTTGTCAAACTATCCCCTGGGCCTTTGGGGAGCATTCTGGAACAGCGAAGGAGCTATACTCTTTGTACGTAATCTGCTGTTCCTTACGTGTGCCAGAAGAAATCAGACTTATTCTAGAGTATCCTAAGAAAGTGAGTCTGATATTAGACTGCACCTGTGAACAATTTCCTGTGGCGCTCGGTACTGTAGGACATGCCCCTTAAAATCTCAGTGTGTCTCATAGATGAGTAGAGTGCAAATTGAATCATCAAACAGAAAGGCAAACCCTCCATAGATTAATCTTATTCTGGCCTTCTCCTTCATAACCAGCTAATGAGGACTCACCTCAAGTAGGTCACTTCAGTTAATGCCATACCATGGACAACTCCAAAGTAGATCAGAAACTGAGAGAGAGATTTAATTTGTTTAGTAATTCGCTTTGTAAGGCTCTGCAGTAAATGAGTACATTAAAACTGGTTTTATAAAAGCTAAAAAAAAAATTAAAAAATACACAGTATTATCACAGAACTGATTTTGCTAAAATAAATCAAAGCATAAGAAAATTTAGATAGGATTAAGCATGAAAAAGTGCTGTGCTGTTTTTTAAATGATTTGGTACAACACAGAAAAAAATAACACTGAGATTATTTCTCTTGTTCTTGTAAAAAGTAGATCCACTTCTGTGAGCATCAGACTTGAAACATTGCTAGAGTATCTGATGTAATCAAAGGGATGGGAATGGTTTTTGCAAGTAGATGTTGTGCTCTCCTCATTTACAAAATCTTCTCAGATGTTGTACTTCAAACCCTCTCTGTATATTTGATTCTGTGAACGGCTGCTGAACATCCAGATTGATTGCTTCTCCTCCACATACTGTTGAAGAGTTCATTTATGCCTCTGGAGTCTGGTGTGGTTTATATTTGAGTGCCCTCCTGAGCCTGTCTTCAAGCCTAAAGCCATTCTGTAGATTCAACCTGCATCCATGCTGCTCGAGTCTAAACCTATGCTCACCAGCAGACCTTAGGAGACCTTGAGGGCCTGGAAGAGGAATACACTAAGGCCCTAAATGAAGGTCTTCAGAGCGTAGAGGGCCTGGACAGGGCCTGGTCAAGTTCTCCACCACATGCCTATTACAGTTTGGTAGCAACATTAGCTGGTCATTATTGGGGTAGGTAAATTAGGCTCCATCACCTATCAGCATCGTATGCAGATAAAGCGCTCAAATGCAGGGCAACCTTTTGCCAACAAAGTGGACAAGTGAAGCACAACTAAGGATACATGTAGTCCTTCAGCACCTCAGTTGGTGCTCACACAGATGTTAGCATGTGGCATGGCCGTCCTTAGCAGCAGCAGTGGATGCCAGGCAAAGTGTGATGGTAGGGGAAGCATGCTCAGCAGCCCATGTGTGTGGAAAAGGCAACAGGCATATCTTCTGCTGGTTCCTTGCTGAGCTCACCTGGCCCAGGTCTTCATGTTGCTTAGCTATTCAGTCTACTCAATAATTTAAAAACTGGAGAATAATTTCTAGTACTCTTCCAAAATCTTCATTCTGGTATGAAGATTTCTTTTAAAAGTAGTTTTAAAAGAATTTAATTTTTTTTTACTGTTTATTTTTCCTTAGTTTTAAAGACAATGATGCAACATTTACTAAAAGGACTGCTTGAGAAGATACAGTAAATTACTACTTCAGCCCCAGCCACTTGGTGCTTGGCAGTAAGCTGCAATGTTTGGTTTGGTTTAATGTTAGCAGAGCTTGAACAGGAGCCCCAGGAACTTTCCTAGAGACTGGGTCAAGTTACAACAGTGGCTTGTTCCTCCAGAGCAGTCATGTAAAGGTGCCAGTCTAGATATAAATCTATACAAACAGTGAAGCAGCTAGCATAATGTATCATTTTCCTCTTCTTGTCACAAAGTCTCGTCGTCTTAAATGAAGGAAGAAACTGGATTTTCTATCAAGATGAGTTGAGATGCAGCAAGACCTCAGTGTCAGTACTTGGCTTGGCTCAGCCGTGCTGGCTGGTGCTGGGAATCCCCTGCCCAGGGGAGGAGATGAGCACGTTTGGCCTTTGTGCTGGTGCCTGCTTGACCAGAGCTGCCACCCCTTGGGGACTGATGCTGCCCGCATCAAGGAAACGGTCCATGAGATGGGAGCGTCTGTGGTGGAATATATGTAGGTCACAGGAGTACAGGCTGTAGACAGCTGTAAAAATTGGTTGTACAAGTCCAAACAAAAACCAGGAATGTCTTTGTACAATTTATTTGTCAGTCTAAATTTCAGTACTAATTAGTCTCAACAAATTAAGACTCAGAGACCCTAGGTCCACACAGTTTCACATTGTAGTTAATTATTTTTTTTTTACTTGCGGGAATAAAGTAGTGTATTTGTAGCTGCAAAATTCTGATTATTCTTAATTTTTTTCCAAAATTGGTGTATTGAAAATAATGCCAGATTAATAGAAATAATTGCTGAGATCTACCCTTCTCCCCAACACCTTCTACCTAGTAATTTTTCCACATGATCATTTTTCTTTTTTTCCCCTCCCCCAAAAAATCTAGAATGAAATCAAGATAAAGTGGATGGAATAGTTCTTTCATTTCTTCTTGAAAAAAACCAAAAACCAAAAAAGACCCCCAAACCATAAAGACTGTCATTATTTTTAGCTAAAATATCATTTTTCTTAAATAACTGCGATAAAAAGCAGAGATTTGTGTGGTTAACTGTTGTAATGCTTTACTGCATGGTTTGATGTGGCTTTTAGACTGATTTATCAGTATTGCCACACTACTGAAATGGCTCTGGCAGCTAAAGCAAAACTACACAGTTTTGAAGTCCTTCATTTTTTCCTATTTTACTTCATATGGAAGATTTTTCAAATCTTATAATTAGCTAAAATGTTTGCTAACTAGGTAATCATTTGGAAATTAATTTTGTTATGCAAAATGTAATTAAAAATGTAAATCAATAAAATGCAATTATGAATGGCTATTTTATAACTTCAAAAGCCAACTAATCAGTATCAAATAGAAGCAGCAATTTTTTAATGCATGCAGTATTATTGGAGAGGTTCTCAGGCAGGGCACATTAATTTTTACATTAGAGATGGGCTGTTGGAGAAAGTGTAACGTTTTAAATGAAGCAATGCTTTCTTTCAAGGAAGGAAGGAAAGTTCGGAATTTTTACTTGACACAATGTTAGGTTACTTTAAAAGTTACATTTTCTACCAACACATTTCAATACAGGAAAACTTAAGATAAAATTCTTGGTTCCCTTATAAAATTTGGAATGGTTGAAAAAAGCTCTTTTTTTTTTTTTAGTCTTCTGCAGACTGGAATCCTGAAATTAATGGCCGTAATTTAAACACAGCAGCCTCTGTGGAAGCGGGAGCCTGGTTTTTAATTTTAGCAGTGGGGCAAAATGTAATAATGTAAAAAGTAAGCGGGGAGGCCAGTTGTAGTGATGACTCTACTTTGTGAAGCGGCTACACAATAGTGTATCGTGTACTTCATCGGAGTAATGTTTGGCACAAAAGCCAGTCAACGGATTTCTCCGTCCAGGTTGGTCTTGTCATCGCTTTGCTGATCCCAGGGACCCTAGAGCTTTGAGGTTTAAAGCTATGCACTCCTAACCTGTTTGTGGACATCTGCTCATAACCACGTACGGTCAGCTGCTTGTATTCTTCTGCCTAAAGCAGTCTTCCTTTACTAAACAGGTAAATCTTAAGCAAGTCTTTCAGCATATCTTTCAGGTGTATCTTCTACAAAATATCCTTATGTCCTGTGTTTTGCTGTGAGCCCTCAGTGCCATTGTGTGGCCACTGGTTTAAATGCCTGATTCAGAGCACATCGCTGTTACTTATCTTTTTTTTCTTTTTTTTAAACTTCAGACTGTTCTACTGCAGTTTCATGCAATACTGGTAGCAACCTAAAATCCATTCTTCTAATTACTTCATTTTTTGACTGTCAGCACTACCGATTTGTTCTCTCATGTAGGCATGTAAGAGCACAGAGCAAAATATTCACAACCATTCTTCCAAATTCATTTAAGTCTCTTCTCTGCAAATAGCTACCCTCACTGACAGTTCTGTTTGAAGATTTTTAGTTATACTTTGTAGTCCAGTAGCATCGATGGATCTCTGAGGGACCTCCATTGCATCAGATACTGAATAAATACAAAGACACGTTTTGCTCCCCAAAATACACAGTGTAAAGGAAGTCTACAAAAAGAAGTGAGGTGGGGCTAGATTGCTATCCTGATGGGATTTTCCACTGATCTTTCAGTAAGGTGATGGGTGCCTTCTGTGGCTGGAAAAGCAGTGTGAAATGCAATGGAACGATCTCCCTACAGGCGTATTTAGACACTTGCAGAACAGAGTTCAGAAATGATGTTGACACTGCTCCACCAGTCTGGAAATCGACATCCAAGTATTTGAGATATGAAGTGACGGATCTACATTTTCCTGGGTTTTCATTTCCAGTTCTGAAAACACCTAATCTTAATATCTCACTAGCCTTATAATCTCCAAAAATCTACTACTACCCTTTAATTAACAAGAGAGAAAATTCTACTGTTTTTCTTTGGTATAATTGCTCTTCCCAATGAAGCCTGAATAAACCCGGAGTTCTGAATAATGTTGATATATTGGCTCACTTAGAAAAGCATTGTTAGCAGCTGATTGCTTATATAATCTCCTTGGCAACTTTTCACATTTAGGTTGTCCTTATTTTGTTACAAGAAAAGAACATAGAGGGTTTTACTTCAATTGGGTCCATTAATTTTCGTAAGTCATTTGGACAGCAAGGTTTTTAACCAACCTCCTATGCAGTTTCAATGAGACACTATTTCTAAAGACCCTAAATTGAGTGCTTCTAGTCTAAGGCTTAAGACTTTCATTAGAAGCAGGCCACGTTATCCATGAAAGATTAATGCCTGTATGAACAAGAAGGGGTAATGTAATCAGGAATAGTAGTCTTACATATATCATCATAAAAAATGGGACTTACTAAAAATCACAGTAAAAAAGATTCAGAGTTCTAAACAAACCCCCATCACTGGTTCTTTTATCATTAATAACAAATTAAACCTAATTACCTTCTAATCATAGAAGAACACAGCCTGATGTTCCAGTCATACTTTGTGGTGATTATGAAGGCAGGTGTGGAGCAATGGGAATGCTCAACTAACACGCGTGAAAGACGTGAATGACTAGAATTAGTTCTGTATGTTGTGCTAATTTTCTTTCGGGTTTTCCAATCTGTGTGGAAGTAGGAGGATTTATACCTCTCCTTTTTTCCAGAGATGTTCTGTTCAGAGAAGTACATTTTGGTGATTTGTAGACACACAGCATTTCAGCCAAGCAATTTGAAGATGTATTCAAGCTGGATACATTTCCCTGAAATTCTAGGAACTGTAATGATAGAGAAGGTGAAGAGCACTCCAAAATTCCTCATGCCCATTCAGCTTCCTTTTGTTAAATTTTCTAATATTATGTTGGAGAATGAAGAAGCCTTTGAAACAGCCAAAGAAGCAGAAAATCCAAATCAAAACTTTGATTACAGTTTGCTGCAAAGTCTCTTTCTAATCAGTGTGCTTTTGATTTTGCTTTACATGGTATATGATATTTTGCTGAATATTTACTTTTTTCTTTTTTTCTGTATGAACGCTGAAAGCTCTCACTGTCATACATGGATATTGTGGAACTCAACTCTCATTCATTTTGATTAAGCATCATGTTGGTTTTGTTTTGATTTCTTTTTCTTTTCCAGTAAGACTGTTCATCCAAGAAAGGTCAACTTTTTTGGTCAAGCAGTATCTTCTTGATTCCCAAATATATGTGGGGAAACGAGTTCCTAGGGAAAAGAAAGTATTCCAGAGAACAGATCTTTAAAAAGCCACTTTACTAAGCTGTTCATTACATGTAACAAAATAATGTCAGTAGATATTGTGTTAAAGAAATATGAGAGATAATTTTATAAACTTAATAGATTAGGAAAGTCCTAATGCTGAATATTTTAAGAGGTTAAGATGCACTAGTATGTGTTTGGCCAAGCGATAAGCTGAAAGGGGAGCAGGGTGTCATTGAACCTGCAGATGGGAACCTCAGCATAGGTATGAGTTCAGTGTCAGAGGAACCTTGCTCCAGTGCAGAGTACATCTGCGATTATGCGATCCCCAATATAAGGTATTTTATTCCAACTAGAATACATGGATGTAATAACAGGTGTATTGATCTTTTCTTACACAGTCTAAACTTATGACCAGACATGCGAAGACCAGCACTAGTAATCCTGTCTTTCCCAGAATTTAGTGGAACGTAGGTGCAAAAAAGCAATCATCTTGTTATTTTATTTTTTGGTTCTTTGCCCCCATACTGCATTATTTATACATAGTAATATTTCATGAAATTTTATATCCTCATTGATAATTAAATAACTTAGGCTGGAGGGGACCTCTGAGGGTGGTTTAGTCCAACCTCTTGATCAAAGCAGGACTAACTTTGAAGCAGGTTGCTCAGGGCCATGTCCTAGTCAGATTTTAAATATTTCCAGTGGCAGAGTGGGCGACCAACTCTTCACTACTCTGTGAAAATATTTTGCCTTATATCTAGTTGGATTCCCTGTGCTATAACCTGTGGACGTTGCCTCTTGTCTGTTCACTGTGAGCCTCTGAGAAGAGTCTGGCCCTGCCTTGTCTCTATAATTCTCCTTCTGGCAGTGGAAGACTGCACTAAGATGAGCTTTCAGCCTTTTCTTTTTAAGGCCAAGCAAACCCAGCACTCTCATTGTACTGCGTGCACTCCAGCCACCTAACCATCCTCATGGCCTTCTGCCGGACATGTTTTGCTTGTACCGGGACCATTTGGCAATGCACGGTCCTAATTGGACAATATTTTCCTTTTACTTTTCATTATTTTGTACCGTAACATTCTGTCTGTCTATTCCTCCAGTCAAGGTAAACATCATCCACAGATGTCTTTCCACTCACAAAGTCATTTCATCACAGAGGGCAATCAGATTGATCAGGCACAAGTTGCCCTTAGTAAATCCATGCTGGCTGTCCCCAGTTACCTCCTTGTCTGACAGGCCAAGTCAGGTGGTTCGCTTGATCTTCCTTCTTGCCTTTTTTAAATATTAGCATAACATTTGCCTTTTTTTTTTTCTGAGTCATCAGGAACCCTTTCAATCTTTAAAATGTGGAACTTGTGAAAAAGTGTTTAGCCTTTACAGAACAATGTGCAATTTCAGGCAGAGTAGCTGAGTGAATGTATTATTAATGAACTCAAGCGATCTTCTAGGTGCAGGGTAACCGTGTTATCTATGCCATGAGGAGCAGATATACTGGAGCCCAACATCACATATTCTGTGTAGTGGATATGCAGAATTGAATGAAAAGCATAAAGTTTGGCATTGAATTTTTCCATTGTTACTTCCACTGTCTTCTGTACTTCTACTTGCATTTCAAGTACTCAGATATTTTGTGAATCAACTGCAAGATCTTTTTTTGAGGTTAGTGTCATAATTTAGGATTTCATAACATCTGAAATGTCATGCGGAAGCACCAACTTTGGCAATGCTGACTTAAGGTAAAAAGAACAGGGAATAGCAAGGAATGTC
This sequence comes from Balearica regulorum gibbericeps, assembly GCF_011004875.1. NCBI lineage: Eukaryota > Metazoa > Chordata > Aves > Gruiformes > Gruidae > Balearica > Balearica regulorum. Next base: position 66,054,562 of record NC_046188.1, read on the forward strand.
TGCCATGGCTAAAATCCACAAAAGAGAGGTTCTTCTCTTTTCATGTGGACTTAGAATTGTTTGGTTGTGGTTTTTTTTGTTGGGTTTTTGGTTTTTTTTAGCTGGGCACTGCAGATTTACTTAATGCCATGAACTTGATAAGTTATAATACTGTGTGCCAAATCCCTGTTAAATCCATGTCTTTTAAGCTCTTTTGTAATTTTAAAATTCTCAATAATTAGCACATAATGCAATTACCAATAGACCCTAGTTGTTGTTAGGTTTTTTTATAATAAACAATTATACTTGAATGTTCATTTTGTAAGTGTCTGGTACTGATAAAAAAGAAAAAAGAACAAAAAACCCAAACCACAATCATGATTGGGATTAGTTGTCAGGCAATTATGTATTTAAGTAATTAAAACTATCATCCATTACATTGAATGCTCTAAAAAATTTCACATAATTGATGTCAGTCTTGTCCAGAGAGTAGGTTTTTGTCTCCAATGGAAAAGAATATTATTCCCAGATTTGAAAATTAAGTGCTTGGCTTTTACTGCATCCTCTTCTTCCCTCAGCATTGCTTCCCCATCCCCCCAAGCAAGTATGCAAATCCCAAGTGGCTTGAAAATAAATTCTGTGCTTTCAAACGAATGAAACTTGAAATATAGAAAAGCATTTTCAGATCATGCTTCCCACATCCTGTCCCTGTGTAATATTATGAAGAGCACAGTGATATTGTTTTCTTGAAAATGCTAGCAGTGGTGAACAAGAATTTGCATAAACAAATGAAAGAAACTAGGTTGAATGTCAGAATATAAATGCAACTTTTGACCAAGAAATCAATTTCTTCTTTGTATTCATATGAAACACATCAAAAATAGAAAGATGCTCAATACCAGCTGCAAAAAGAAAAACACTGATAGCAAATTTAGTCTTATATGTGTAGCATTCAGCTATAAGACATGGAGACAACACTGTTCTGTCAATGTTTTAGAAATGCAATCTGGGGTTGGAACCCCATGTTGACTTTTCAGAGGACTTGCACTCAAAAGGCTTTTTTTAGTTGGTTTTGTTAATATGCTGTCTCTCCGTATTCCTTGCCTAAGGAGACCCACCTTTCTCTAATCCACCTTATCTGGCATTGTGCTGATTTAATCATGGTCTATGTCTAAAAAACACAGAATCCAAACTCAAGTGAATAACAAAACCTCCAAAGATGTGAAATTCTGCACAGAATAGTGGAGTTAGTAGCAAAGTATTCCTATCTTCTACACTTTTACTGTTCCTCCAAGCAGACACCATAGTGCTTGCAGTACTAACTGTGTGGGTGAGAATTTCATGTCCGTATGGTATGAAGAAGCCTACTAGGATGGTCCAACCTTCCTTGAAGCCAGTAATTCCTATGTATGGCATTAAATAAGTGTTAATAAGGTGATCACCTACCTTCAGTTATTAGCTTTTTTTTATTTCTTTGTTTCAAAAATAACTAAAAATTAGCAAAACCACGTTTGCCAGTGAGAAGATGATTTTTGAAGATGTAAATAGAATCATGAAGTTTTCCTATAACTTTTGATTTCCATGAAGGACCAAAAAAAAAAAAAAAGTTAATTGAAATTTCCCCTACTTCTGTACATTAAAACTCAGTAGGAATTTTGATTTCCACATGGCTTTGTTTGATGTTTTGTGAGACAGATATATCTGAATATTCAGATAGTGTATTGAAAGACAAGTGAAGCATGCTATTGCTGTACTACCAGCAAGGGACCATTGTTATTGTTTAATCAGTTTTCAATATGTTGTATGTGAGTTAGTTTAACTTGGCTCTTCATAACTTTATTTAAAATAACATTAAGGGAATGGTCTTCCTTTTAAATTTTGCAGTATGCAGATAACATGGGATTTCAGGTTTTTCTCTTTAAAAAATCATTAGTGGCAAAATAATCTTGCTATGGTGTCATAAACACATATCCCATTAGCAGCTATATATTTATATATTTAAGACTGCTAATAGCTTACTATGTGATCATTATGGCTAATGCTCTTGAACAGTATCCATCTGATCTTTCATTACTTTTTTCATAAACTCTAACAACCACTCAACCAAATATACACAAAAGTACATGAATTAAATTAAAATTTACATTTTCTAATATTTTTTTCAAGGTGCTTGCTTTCGAAGCTTATCTATCCTGCATTCATTAGAACTGTAGTGTAGTTTAAACAGCCTGTAAGCAGCCCTTATCTCCAAGGAGTTTGGCTGAGTAATCTAACTGGACAGCTAAGGATTTTCTAAGCTGACTGATGTTAATTTTAATAATCCTAGACTTTTTCCCTTAATGTTTCAGAGTCGTTAACAGAGTTCAGCTTTATTTTCCTCCACTAAGAATAACTGTATACCTGCTGACCCTTAGGGTAAGGAGTTGCCTAGCTTGAAAAACAGATACGATGATGGTAGTGTAAATGTAGAGGGATGATTTCACACAAGGATTTTTGCTTTTAACGGCATATCTTCAGTACTGTATTATCTATGTCCCAGTTGATCAAAAGTGTTCTTCAAATTCCCAAATTAAATTTTAAACAAGAAAAATAAAAAAAATTTCCACTATGGTTTATATGCAAGATAAATTTGAAAGCTTTAGTAGACTGGTCACTGCTGTGAAACACAAGATCCAGAACTAACATGTTCTTTAGGACGTGAACTACGTTCATTTGTAGTCGCTATGAGTTTATATTCATCTGCCTGAAGAAAGGTAGTTTTGTTTTCTTCAGCCTGAGTAACACACAAAAGTACTTCTGACAACATTAGTTATAAGATTGATATTCCTTGGGATCTTTTTTTAGGATGAAATTCACTTCATTAGATTCCAGAAATTGGCTCAGATTTCAACCTAATACTCCTGGACTCTAGAATAATTCAGGTAAAAACTCACACTTTATTTCCATGCAGGCAACAGTATGTGTCTCTTTTAGGACAGTGCAGGCACAAGAGTATGCCTGCAGCCATTCACCCCGCTTTTCTGCTGATAGGCTTCATGATAGTATTGGGTGCAAAATTCCTGCAGGCAATTGCCTTTTTTTTTTTTTTTTTTTCAAAACATTGCCTATAATTAGAATTGAAAAAAAGCTTGTACAAAAATGGTGTATCCCTAACAGTATATGTATTCAGAGTAATTCTCTGATTCTGAACCATATTTGGCCTGTTCATTCAGTAATGACTTTATACTATTTTTCTAGTTGTACTGGTTAGTAGTGGATCAACTCATCCATTTTAGCCAGTCAACCTTCAAAGGCAGAAATGTCTGATTTTGGAAAACCAAATCAGTTTGTAGATTGTTTCACACGTCAAAATTGATAGTTGAATTCAGATTGTAGAGTCTTCTGTATTACGTGTTCATATTTTCAGAAAGTACCCCGTAGGACTCTAGGCCCTGCTGAGTGTGTAAATGTATAAAATGAGTAAACTTGATTTAGAACATGAAGAGATAAAGTACAAATTGTCATATCTACACACAATAAATTTTTCTCCGAGTACATACCTAAATGTATATACAGGGATCTGACCTGCACATAAATATTGTCAGCTTTCATGCCCTGATATATTATCATTTGTCATGAGGATCTAAGAGTTCATGCATAACAATATATATCTCTGTGATTTTTTTTAACGTTCATTTTACATTTCTCTTTGGTTCCAAGCCTGAAATTATGTTTTTATGGAGATATCCTTATTAGCTATACAGAATAATGAACAAGAAGTATGCATGATCCAATTTTACACCTGTGGGCTTTAGTAGCGCTAAGGATCATAAATGTTAGGAGCAAAAAGTTTTCTCTACTATACCTTAACTTTGGCATTCAATGACTAGAAATGAGAGTAATGTATCACACAATCTTCTTCAACCTTGTATGTTTTTCAAACCCAGGGCTGAAATTACACTTTTTTTTTTATATCAATTTGTTTTACTACAAATGGAACTAACTGGATTGTAATTTTTATTTACTTTGTAGAAGGATGTTGCACTACTTAATCGTATATAGTAAAAACTCATTAGCTAAGAATCTGCTTTTATTCTATTGTTGAGAAAGAATGTGTTCTTGGTGGCTCTCACACCTGTAAGTGTTTTTTCTAACTCCTAATTACATCTTGATTGTGGGGTAAATTCTCTAAGCTGCATTGGAAGGAAAATCATTGTGTTTTTATCCTCTCTGTGGGGAATTCATTCCACTTGTTTACTGATGTGTGTGGCAGACTGAATAAAATGATTCTTAATTAGCATATATGAAATAATCATTGGTCTATCTGGAGTCATAATTAATGCATTAGGAAGAATTTACTGAGTGTCAAGGAGAAAGACATTAGCATAAATGAGCTTATTTTAGATGGGCTGCAATTGAGAGACTACTTTCCGGTAAGAATGTTTACCAAAATTAAGCAATAATAACATATCAATTTACTAAGAACCATTAGTGTGCATGATCTGAACTATTAACTTCTACAAAGAAGCTCTAGCCCTGTTTTGAACACCTCGCTAGCCAAAAGATTTTGTTGGCATCCTAATAAAGTCACAGCGGCACCAAAAGGTGTGGGGATGAGGAGCGGAGACAGTCTGTGGATGCACACATATGCTTATGGACCTTGAGAAAAGCAGATGCTGCAGAATCTTATTATCATCCTACCTGGTAACTCTGAGGCTTTATTGATTAAAGCCTGTTCCTGCTGAGAGTATAACCTGTAGACAATACCAAAACTAATATTGTCCTTACACAGGCAAAGGTGTTCAATTTCTACATTGATACTCTGAGTGAAGAAGTAACAAACTGTGATACAGATTTTAAAAGTAGAAAGTAGAATTTTAAGCTTTAAAATCTGAAAGTAGATTTTAAGCTTTAGAGGACTCTGTACATTGAAGAATGAATGCTTTACCCAGGGAAGAGACGAGATTCAGGAGACTTAAAAATAGGCTTAGTCTTGTAGGACTTAAGTCTATAGAACCTAGATATAATGTCTTTTGGCATAGCCATTAACTTTTCAACTTAATGTTGAAAAGGTGTGACTGCTGATAGAGCCTGGCAGTGGGTCTGTAAACCATTGGGTTTGGCCTAACTTCAAGCATGAGGAACTGACTGAAAACTGTTAAATTCAATTTATCTGAGTCTGACAAGAGTCACTTTAGTCACACTAGTGTCAAGTCAGTAGATGTGCTCTCCAGTATTGTACTTGCTTCAAGAGATTGTAATCCATTACAGGATTATCACGGAAGTCGTGGATGCCCCATCCCTGGAAGCGTTCAAGGCCATCCCACCAAGTGGATGGGTCTTTGGGCAATCTGGTCTAGTGGAGGGTGTCCCTGCCCGCAGCAGGGGGGTTGGAACTAGATGATCTTTAAGGTCCCTTCCAATTCAAACCATTCTATGATTATAAATTTACAGTAATCCACCAAATCAATGTAAAATCTTCTAAGAACAATCATAACCACTGTCCTTAATTCACGCGGGGAAAGCAAGAGTCCAGTTGATATCTCCTTCACTGTCCACAGATTCTGTACCACTTGTGTATTTCCAGCAAGACAAATCATTGTTACGTACTTTAAATCTTTGCAGTGGTTTTTGCTTTGTATTCTTTGCTGTTGTCTTTTAAGCGAAACACCAGACGTCACCAGTATATCAGCAAGCCTACTGATGGTAACAAACCCACAAAAGGCATCTAACAACGTATGTAGAAAGGGTAGTCTTTTTACAGCTAAATTAGAATAGGCAAGTGTTTTGTCGGTCGTAATAATATTTGTGCCTCATAAAGTGGTATGCAAGATGACTAATAACATGGGAAAATGCTTCTTTTGGTTGATGCAGTCTTTGTTGTTATAGTCAGAACAGTCAGTATATTGATGCATTGTGGTATTGACTTTCAAAAATGAACTGGAAAATGGCATTATTGAGGGGGACTTGAGAAAGGAAGAAAGCAGTCTTAATAATGCACCATGGTTCAGATGGAGGCAGCCATTCAGATTATTGAACTAATCAGAACAAAGTATAAGAAAAAACAAAAGGCAGGGAAACTGTCAGAGTCACAGTACTGGTAAAGAAAACCTATTTAGGCTTTCTTGCTGCTGCCCTTGTTGCCTTCATAGACATAACATATTTAGCAATAACAATCTTCCCTGACCTTTTTTCTAATCAAGTTCTGAGTCTTTATACTAGGGAAAAGTGATTGTGATATTCCATTTTGTTTGTGCCCCTTCTGGAGGAGATACTGTATCTACCAGCTTGTCAGAAGCTCTGTTTCCAGAATTACATGCAAGCCATTGTAACAAGTGCTGTTAAAAAACCCCAAGCCATCTACAGTGCTGACATTCTGGCCCAGTGATAAATGTTGTAGCAAAATAAGACAATTTCCTCCAGAAAGGTCAAAGCCAAGGGAATCGATTAATATAGCACCTGCTTAAGGAGGAAAGTTGGTGTGTTGGAATAAAGTATTGTCTTCATTTTTCTTTTGTCCTTCCATATAAGATTATTATTATTTTGTGCTTCCATAAAGTAAACTAAGAAGGAAGAATGGAAAGAAATCATTAGGCTTGATCCTGCCCATTTCTGTAACTGTTACAGAAAGTTACCATGGGCTATATTCCTTCATATCCGTTGGTCTTAGTCCTGTTCTGCAACAGGGCCAACATGCCTGTTCATTTCCAGCATCTACATAAGATGCTTCCTTAAAATACCTCTAAGAGATTAATATACATAGAAGGAGGATTATGGCCCTCAAAAAAGATTTTTTTCTTCTTCCTCTTCCATCTCCTCGTCCCATCTTGGCCAAACAGCGCTCTCCTGCTGCTGTTCTCACTTCTGAAGGATATGCTGGTATTACGATGTGGGGAGAGCTCTTCTGCCTCACTTTTGCCACTAAAAATTTAGGAATTCATCCTCTGGTTTTGCTCACCTTGAATCTTTGTAATTCTGTAAATAACTGTCAAGTTATGAATTTTTAGGCACAGTCTTCCTGATAGGTGGATACAACCGAACTCCAGGTACTCAGCATGAGAATCAAAACGCGCCATTGTACGTTTCTGTTTTGCACTGACTTTATTTTAATTGCAGTTTTCAAACGTTGCTATTGCTGGGCATTTTCTTAATATTATTTTCTTCCTTTAATGTGTTCTGATGTATTATTCTGAGAATCTTTGACACCAGACGCTAGGATGACAGGTGTGGAGAATTATCCTCAGAAAATTTAAGACTTTTTACAATAAAAAAAAATAAAGCATTTTATTCAGAGTAGCGAAGATAAGTCTCCCACAAGTGAAGCATGACATGGATTCTCTGTGTAAGATTTTCCTGTCCCAAGAGCAGCTTTAATAGATCTTGTCATTACTGCTGTTCTGCATTCAGAATGATACCCTTGTCCTCTCTGCAGTGCATCTCTGGCGACTAGAATGAGAGCCCCGTTCCTTTTGGTGATGAGAACATTGCTTTGGTAATTCTGCTCACTCCTCATCTCTGCTCTCTCCTCACCCCAGTTGATCAGAAGATGATGTCACACAAAAGGCAGCAAACTTTTTTGTTCGAGGCAGAACTAGGACGTGATCTTGTTTAGTCTATGCATGAAAGTGATGGTGAATGAAGGATTCTCGGTGGTTTGAGCAAGGGAGCAGCCATACAGGGAGCCACAGAAGATACGAAGCAAGTAAATACGTTTTCAGACAGTGGCTGAACTCACTGCTGGCATTAAGTCAACTCCAAGGAGCTGCGCCCGCTTGCAGCTTTTTGGCCCATGTATCTCTCTTAAAGATATATGTATTTCTGCTAGTCTGACTTCAAACCCCAGCATTCTCATTTGATTTCACATTCACTGCGTAATTGCAATATAAGAATGAAAATGCTTTTTATAATGTAATTCATAAAGCCGCTTATGGCCTTGCATAATTAAAATGGCTAAACGGAAACAGCTCACTGCACTTTGAAATGCATACTAAGCTAACCAGAAATTTATCAGCGAGCGTAGTTTCCATGAGACTGTGGAAACTTTGGAAATGTTTGATAACGGTGCAACCTAAATTACTCCAGGAGGTGCATAAAATGAGCAGTAAGTATTACATGAGACTTGTATCACTGTATCATCATAAATGGCATATTAGATCTGGCAAGAAGCCTTTCAGTTTATAAGCAAATTGGATTGGTTCTGCATTTTGTTCTCTGGCTCACGAATGCTTTTAGCTGTATGCACGTGATCCTGCACTTCCAGGCTGTTTTTTAAAAGAAATTCAACAGTGATTGGACTCGGATACCTTAGTTTTAACTGAGGCCTAACCATATATGCAAGCAACGTGACAAAATTTGCATGATCGACCAGAGCTTCCTCCAGCCCATCAAATTCACCTCTCTCCTGCCCAGCTAGAAAGGCAGAGAAGACACACAAGCTTTGCTGCTGTGACTAATTAATTATGATCTATGTAGAAGTCTGCAAACTGACTCGTATCAGCATACTTACCATGAGCCAGTTAGAATCTCGTCTTGAAGTGTCAATCTTTAGAGCATATTTTCAATGTATAATGCAGCATTAATTAACACAATTAAATGTGTAATTAATCACTTAAAGTAATTATTTTTCCTACTGCCAGTATAAAACTGGAGAAGCTGGTGCATTGACTTAATTAAGTTACAGTTTACCCAGAAATCAAGACCTACTGTTTCTCAGCCCAGTATTCCCGAGATGCTACATGCCATTCTTCTCCTTCCCCTTCCCAACGGGCCATCACCCAGCATCTCGTAGCTTTATACATCACTCAGGTTAAACAGCACCAGGGAACAGAGTTCTCCATGGTCTGCCACCACCTCAGGACTCTCCGTGGGGTTAGCCAGCCTGCTCAGAGGCTATCAACAGCATGTTCCCATCTGTGTGTCACCGCTCCAGTTTTTACAGGCAGCTGTATTAGTCTTTTTTGAGACGTGAAGATTCACAGAGCAGCTGTACTATTAAATTCTGAATAGTGTGATTCTGAACACAAAGATTTAAAATAAAATAAAATTAAGCCCATTTTCATGGAAATGAGATGTTTTGTTCTTGGAAAATAAATAAATGGTGTATTCCCCCCCTTGGCCCCCCTCAGTGTGCTGTCACAATTCATGAAAATTCTTCTTCTGTCCCCCTCCCAGTTAATGGACTCTAATTATCACGCATATGAGGGATATGAACTTCCAGCAAAAATGGGTGTATACTGCCAATAAAAAACCTACACTGCTTTCAGTGAATGCTGTGCATGTGTCACCTCCCCCCATCATTAATTTTCAAGCACTGAGATTGCAGTAATTTCTGCTTATAAGTGGCATGTTGATGTGTTTATTACTCCACAGTTGAGTTCAGGGCTGTTTCTCATATCTTTCTGCAGTGCTCATCACCACCTCAGTAGCTGTGCACTAACAAAGCTGGGCCCCTGTTGAAGACCTTAAGAACCTGATGCCTGAAGGATTGTTGATATCAACTTGCTGTTCAAACTTTCTCTGTTATTAATTCTTCAAGCAGTCACAGTCTTTCAGACCTTAATATGAGTGCTGTATCATGGAATTTGAGCTTCCTATTGTTAAGGATTATTCTGTTTCAAACAGTGATTTCTGATTATGTTTTAATTGCCTGTTCTTTGGGAAATACTGCAGTCGTATCTCTGGCTGTCTGAGAGCTCCAAGTGTTCTCACAAATGTGACAGAGATACTGATCCTAAAAAACAATGTGGTGAGGCAGAGGGAAGAGGGATTATGCTATCTCCCTTGTAACCCTTCACTGTTTTCCGAACTATTTGATGCATCATCTGTGTTCATTTCCCAGTAAGCGTTAGCCACTTTTGAGCCAGCACGGGTTCTGTGCAGGCCTTGGGTGCGCAGGACTTTGTAATTGCTGCAATGCTACGTTGCCTTCTGCTAGAGTCTTTCTGTTGCAGAGATCTCTCTGCTGGCGTTGGCAGAGGAACCTGGCCTAGCTCCATTGCTACCATATGGCAACCGGTTGATACACAGATGCCTCTTAGTCCGTGCTGCAATAGGATGGCGGACTCCTCTGTCAATCCTCCACGTTAGCACGTATTGAAAATTTGCTTGAAAACATTGACTCCGAAGGATGCTTAACCTTGATTTGCGAGGGCTGCTTTTAAGTCCAAACTGCTGTCTGGAGAGCCAGGGACCCTCCAAAGCAGAGCCCCTCTGGTAACGTAACCCTCCGTGGATGGCAGAGCAGGGTCCGTGCCTCTGGCAGCCGAGGCAGCCGCTTGCCATCAGAGCAGGTAGAGTGCAAGCTGTTCCCGAGGCACCCATCTGGATGGCCGTCGGGCAGATCACGGAGCACGTTGTGCCCATGAACAGACCTTGAGCTTTTCCTAGCTGTAGCCATTGATTTCCAAGGCGAGGTATTAACCCTGCACTTCTTTGTTAATGATCAAAACAAAAAGAGCTAAGGTCTGCAACTGAGAAATCAGAAAGGAAACCTAAGTAGCACATTAGGTTTTAAAAGAAACTTCATGCTGTGGCTTGCATTGGGATTTCATTGGAGTTTGAATTGCTAGTAAAAGAAGAATCACAGAATGGGAAGTGAAGTCAGGCACTGGAGCTGGAGCACAGTTCTCACAAATGAATTTTATTGCTAGATGTTCAAACAGGACTTATCTGAAAAGTACCAGAAGATCATTACCATTCACAGATTGTTGATAGCATCTCGGTTTTAGACACTGATTCTGAACAATCCTTCCCAAGTAAATTGCACAGAACTTATCTTACTGCTCCAGAAGGCTAAAGTACAAAGACAGCTCTGCCACGACTTGAACCCGAATTTTGCAGGGGCCCAGGTGATGCGACCTCAGGGCTGTGCCAATAAAGCCATAATGACATTCTTCAGTCCTGTACACCTCTTGTGAATAGCTCCCGGTGTGATGATTTTAGGGGGGCAAAGCTATTTCAGTGGTAATGGATGGGATGGGAGCTCTTTAAAAGCAGTATATCCCATCTTAATGCTTGTCTGTGTTTAAGATTTCCAGGTATAATAAGCAATATTAAAAGTTTAACATTTTTGCCTGTTATAATTACACATTCCCATTCCAGGATTTTCTACACACACAAATGAAAAAATATTGCACTCTCAGTTTAAAAAGCTGAAAAAATACAACAGTTTTGGATCATTTTAAGCCAAATTAAATAATTTACATACACAAGCAAACATATACCCATCTTTACAATACACAAAAATGTTTGAAAGAACAAAATTATATGATGTTGCTATGACTGGCTCATACGATGTAATTGTTATGATTCTGGCAGTTCTGTACTCAGAGTGGTACTCCAATATTATCTCATGACACCTGAAATGAACTCAGGAGAGACTATATAAAACTATTTAGCAAACAATGACTGCCTTGAATATGAAGATGAGAGGTGATGGTTAACGCTGGACAATTCTGACTTTTGTTACTGTAGTGTACCGTGTACCAGTCATTCCCACTCAGTTAATGATGGTCAGGTGGTGCTCAGCATGTCTGAAAATTAGCCTCAAGTGTAATTTCTCTTCCAGTTAGAATGAACACGTGTCTGGGATTTCTGGGAAAATAGGATGTTAAAATGAGAAGCAGCAAAGAACCAGTAGAACAACCATCTTTGCGTACCTTCTTGTGACCCCAGAAACCAGTAAACTTTTTTACCTAACTCTAGGATTAAGTAATTAAGTTATTTTGCAATACTTTTATGATAGCGAGCAAACTTCGACCTTTGCTTACGAATACTAGGCAAAATATTGATAAGGTCTTGAGGTGGTTGAATAAATCACACTCTTTTGTAGCTTTTGGGAGCGCAGAATGGAAATGTGTTTGACTTCTGTCCTCTCCTCTCGAACAGCCTCTCCACTGGAAGAAGAGGGCTTGGGACTTTGTAAATACTCCTGGCATCATCCTAAAGTCAATATTATTGGATATTGTATCGCGTACAAGAAGTATGTCCCCAGTTCTGCCTTCATATCCTAGGTCTACCACAATAAAAATGGTTTCCTTGCATTTCACGTAATATCAGGAGAAAGGATGGGAGTAAAAAGGGGATGAGGTCTTACTTTCTCTCTATCTTCTCTCTCAAAGAATCAGAGAGTATAACAGGCTGATGAAAATGCTGGATGGAAAAAAAGAAAGGAGGATTAGTACTTTAATAAAAAAGTAATGATGTGAAACATTGTGAGGTTTTAGAGTGGTGGAATCTTCTGCACAGAGAGTTGTGAGGTTTGGGAGACGGGTGAAGAAAGGTGAGAAAAGCAGGTTTGTAAAGAAGTTATCCATATAATCTGTGCAGACATAAATGTTATCTAAACCAAATCCAAATTTAGAAAATGGTTTTAAACGCTATCTCTTCCATAGAATTTGTGTATTTCATATTTTAAAACGAAGTATTGCTTAGCTGTCCTCTTTAGAGCTTACTTCTATAAGGAAATTATTCTTCCTTTTCATTCTTATTTTCAGAAAGTTTTCTAAATCTGAGGAGTGAGAAGAGGGGAATCTGAATGCTGTCCTTGGTTTTGCCACTGATGTATTGTACGACTTTGGAAACTTACTCTATTCTGTGCCTCAGTTTTGCCATTAGGAGGGGGTTCAGTGCTTCTGTACGTTGTCTTGCAGATAGTGATGTTTTATTAATATTTACTATCACCCTGTGATTCTCAGGTAGAAGGTTGTATTCAGATACAAAATATTACTTCTCTACAACTATTATTTCCATGCCAAAACTCTACCAATGAGCTTTGCGAAGCCAAATCACAGTGTTGTTGGCCCAGCTTTAGTTACTACTACACGTCACTGTAGAGAAAAAATTGCACTTCTTGTTCTTCCTCCTACAGAACTCCTGATAAACATTTCAAATGGCAGTGGTGTAATTATCTTTGATTAGTGACTGTGCTAACTTTAAAATAAAAAAAAAGTAAAGTAGATGTTGATTACCAAGCACTAATGTAGTGCTTTCATGCACAGCTATAATTCTACTCATGAATATACATTAATCTTATGCATCGGTTGTTATCTTTATCTACGATCAGAAGACGCTAACCAATGCAGCTTCGTTCTGTTTTATGAAACGTAAAGGAAGCATAGCAATGACCATAGTGCGGGATATTTCTGGATGATATAAAATCCTTAAATGACTTTTGAGCTTTGCTGTTTGAAATAAACTCTGTATTATTTTCCACAATCAAAATGTTTCGAATAGACTCTTGCAGTGAAGGTAGCAACCTGCATAATATTGAGAGAGATGAGAGTGCAAGCACATATGAAAACCGAGCCGAGAAGCAGCAGGGCTGGGAAATTATGTGTGATGGGGGAACCAAGTAGTGCATTCCTGTATAGTACATGAATGCTTAGCAGAAAAAAAATAAAAATCTCCTAGAGTCATCTGGGGAGAGGGGGAAGAAAGGGACCTACAGGTGAAAAGATGTGAAAATAAAGTGCTTGGGTTAAGATTTATATCACGTAATGCTGATATATCTGTTATCATTAGCAGCTGAACTCATTGTCTAAATTTCTTTCCTAGTCAGAAGAAAGAAAAAGCTACTTATGGAGCATGATTCATTTCTTCTTGGAGTGAATATCTAAATACAGGCAGACGAGTTGTGCTCCAGAAATGCTCATTTCTCTCCACTGACTCTCATGTGAGTTTACTTGACTAGCAAAACTGCAGATGGCTACAAGTGGGGACATCTAAGATAAAATGAATCTCATTTCCAGGGTACTCCCCAGCTCCAACCCTGTCACTGTGGTTGTTCTAAAGTTAAAAAAAGGCAATGAAAAGCTACAATTAAAATCAGTAGGTTTCAAATAAAACCTTGAGCGACAACAGGTTCTAGAGAGCTTCTGCTCTGCTGCCATTTTTCACTCTCTTAGTGTACCCTAGCTCGGCACTGCGCAGGCTGCAATGCTGGGCTCGAAATCGTGTATGCTGCTCCTGCTCATTTCCAGATCAGATATAATTGTTGCATCCAGCATGGTGGGGGCTCCCGAGGGACACGAGTGCTGCAGGGCTCAAAAACCCAGAAGAGCTCGTTGCCATAGTAGCCTCCCAGGGAGCATTTGCTCCTTTGGTTGCTTTTCTGATACATCTCAATCTTGTGCTGTGTCAAAGTTAGTTTTTATTCTGTAGTAGGCTATATCACATTTGATTGAACCTGTCAGATCTCCCTAATCAATTTTTTAAATATCACTTTTCTTATGCAATGTGTTAGGGCAATCTAAATGTTTGAATCTAATTGGAAAGGTGCTTTTTTGTTGTTGTTTTGTTTTGTTTTCCCTTCAAACAGTCACAGAAGGTAGGAACAAGAGCTCAGTGAAAACCAATCTGGGAAGAGTATAGTCAGCAGATTAAGGGGTCTGTTCCGAGTCTTCATTTTCCACTCTCATTATTCTGACTGATCTTTGGCAAAGCAAGGCAGGCGTGTGGGCTGTGTTTCCAACCCAAATTTTTTCAACAGCCGTGCAGCAGACTCTAAGATGGCAATTGATTGTAGCACTGTACAACTTAAACGTGCCTGTGAAGTGCAGTAACTGTGTGACTACTCCCCTGGGTTTTTTAAAACAGATCTCGAAGTTTCTTACATACATTCTGTGTTTTTCTGCAGGGCTGAATCTGACAAAATGCTCTCTTTACAGTGATGGTGCTTATAGTGCGCATCCTTGCAGTTGGGACAAAGACGCAGAGGTACTCCTCTCCTTCGAAGAAGGATGCAGAAAGGTGTTTGCATGTCACAATATATTGCTTCACCACACAATTCAGTCCCATCAAGTCATTGTATACAAGAAATGATCATTTCCATCACTCTGAAGGAGTGAAGCCAGCTGCCTAATCTTTTCATATGGGTGTTCCTTGTACCTTTCACATTGAAGTGAAAAATGTCAAGTTATTGCTTCTCCAAAAGGTACTGTGAGTAATTCTTATTGAAAGCAGAGGGAGGGGAAAATATGGTTTCAAAGCAAGTTCTGCTAGCTGTTTTGTGACAATGTAGATTAAAAGGTATTCACAAGAAGAGCAGTGTGGTTTCCTCTACTGGCGTGATTTGGTGCCATGCTTTTAAGTGGACTTGGTGTTTTGCAAGGAGAAATAAAATTGTTTTGTACTTGTCTTTAAAAAGGACTAGACCAAGAAAATAATGAGGAAGGATTGGGAAGCACAGTGGTTCAAAGTTGCTGGCTGCATATGTTTAATCCGTCAAGATAAGGCCAGGAAGCACTTGGTCCTGATTTTTCTTTCAGTAATTTCAAATCTATTTGATAACACTGAATGCAGTAGTAAGACTCCTATTTTAAATGAATACGAGATGAGTTTCAGGTCTTATTCATAATTCTGACTTCACAGCTCAGGCCCATCACTACTAAAAGATTGAAGAAATATACAAGAATGATTCATTCCTCAGAATGAAAGCCCACAATGAAAACCCAAGCCAGCAGGTCTGCAGGATGCTTGAGCCTTGCCCAGCACACTTTGAATTCAGCAAAATTGCTTTTTTTTCCAGGTGACATCCAGGACACAGCTTTTCAAGGTCAGTGAACTGCTAAAGCTCATCCAGCCATTCTCTTTTTTAAACATTTTGGGAGATGGGAGGGAGCAAAGGGAATCTGCTGCCTTTGTGACGTTCTCAGTTTGTTAAACTAGATTCACCATCGTAGACATCTGTATTCTTCCCAGGCTTCCAATTTAAGCCAGTGACTGAAGGCAGCAAAATGCTGGTTTTACGGCAATGACAAGAGAGCTGAGTTCAGCCGGTTTTTCATTTAAAATCATCCTATGCTCCCGCACTAGACTTACATTGGGCCTGAATCCAGTCTGAATAAGACTCTTGACCTTTCTGAGATTATCATGGTGTGGGCTGGCAGGTTTTCTCAAATTCATTGCATTGTACCTGTAAAAAGAATAAGGTACAGGTGCTTTCTGGGAATGTACTGTTAAACTACTCCTAATCTGATTTAATATTCACGTGGACCACATATTTCCCTTGTCTGCAAAATGCAGTTGTACCCATGCAGCTAATCTGATTTCTAAATATCTTGTAAAACCAAGCAGAATTTTTTTTTTCCTTCTCATTAACTGAATTCAGTATGTAATTGTTGATATTTTCTACATGGTGGCAACATGCCTGTAATGATGGGGTTATGACACCAGCTCAGTTGGATTTAATGTAGTGCTTTACAGTCAGTGGCTTTGAAATCAGGAACACAGTGAAAATAAAGAAGATTAAAACGGATTGGACTTCCTTTTTTCCCTTAGTTGCCATAATAGCGCCTGATATGCGCGTTGCAGGCACTGGCATAGAGCACTGCAAAGCCTGACCTTGCTTCTGTAGGTGCAGAGGACTTTTGGACTCGAGAAAATGGTGCACGTTTGCCCCACTATGCAGAACAGAGCGCGTTATCCCCTGGGGCTCTACAGAAAGACCTGCTTTCTCGTATGCCAAAAGCAGAACAGAATTAATGTGTCCTCTAGTATACAGGATGTCAAGTTTTCCCACATAGCAATTAGTGAAAACAAAGGGATAAAAAGATAAAAGCAAAGATTGCAGGTTCATAAATCAGTGTTTAAAAATGCATCAGTTAATATGTTCGATGTTAGACCAAAAGTATATATATGAATGCATTTTGACTTGTAACATTGAACAAAGCCTGGTTATTTATGAGTCAGAGAGGTAAAACTCATGACATAATTGCACTTGCAAAACAGATGTGCTATTATTTGACTAACGTTCATTTAGAGCAACCCTTCCTGAATAAGCAAGTAGAATATTTATACATTCAAATCTCTGTGTCTAATTGTGTTTGTTCATGTAGTTACATATTGCAGTTACTGTTCATCGATGCTATGCGTGCATTTTTTAAAATCTAACTTCATAAATTCATATCTCTAATTTTATTGCCTCTCACAGATGTATCTGATGAGCCTTGTGTGTGTGTGTGTATATATATATACACACACACAAAATGACTTTTAACTAAAGGTGGCACAGTCAGACCCACCAGTTATGTACTGGTTTCTCTTCAAGAAAGGGTATTTGAAAAATGAATAAACCAAGAGAAAAGTCAGATTAAAGACTGACTGTTGCACGAGGAAGTGACATAAGGAATGTTCACCTGAAGAAAATGTTCACCTAAAGAATGAGGAGAGATTGAACCATAAAGTTTGGGGTGCATTTTGGTAGTAGCTGGGATTTTTCCTTGACTAATGGCAATTCATTAAGCTTCAGATGACCCTGAGTCTCACCACACAAACATATATGCTCAGGCATTTCATGTGGGGGGGAAAAAAAAAAAAAAAAAAAAAAAAGCCCATTTCCCCTTTAAAATATAAGTCTTTTTTGATTTACCCATAATGGAGTTGTAGGTAGTACATAGCTAATCTTCATGCCAAAAATTTACCTTTTTCCCCAAAAATTTATTTAAAAAACCAGAACACTTTAGAGTTACAGTTCCAGAACTATACAGGATTATATTTGGAGTACAAAATAGAGAATAATAATTAAAATACTACCTGGTAAGATATAGTAAGGCAGAGCACTCTTTAAAATGGTGTTAGTCAAGTTAAACTGCTGAAAATGTACTTTAATTCCAGTACTTTAAAAAGTAACCAAGTCTGTAAATTAAAGGTGAAGGAGGAGTGAAGTGATTTGAAATCTGAAAGACTGCAAAGTCACCAGCAACCAGAACAGCACATGGAATTCCTAACTAAAAATGAGCTATTAAAATTTGGAAAGCACAGACTCTGGACCAAAAGAATAAATGAGAAGTCTTTATGCCAAGTTGTAGCAGATGAAAATGATGTCACCAAAAATCTTCAAGCTTCTTTTTTCAACTCTTTTCTCTTCTTAACACATGTATGGCTATAATAATATATATAAGTATCCAAGAAATGTTAGTGTTTGTGAATTCTTGAAAGTTATCAATCCTTGGTCACAGATCTATGTGAACGAAAATCTGAATTTCCATTCACGTTGGTTTTAGGGTTAGAGAAGGAAAATTTCAAGGGCAAAAATAAGAGTTAATTTCTTGTCACTTACTGACTTCCCATTTTGTGACTGAAAACCTTTAATTCAGGCTTTGACATTTCTCTTCTCTCATATTATGCTCCTGGAAAGACCTAAATTTTTCATTCGCTTCTGAACACGAGCGTGCCAGTGGGGCTATTTGGATCACAATGTGAAAATTCCTTGATGTCTTTCCAGAATGAAGTTACAAAGAGTAGTCCAAAAGATAATCAGTAGAGCTAGTTAGGAGAAGAGTTTCTGTGATGTGCTTCATGGGACTAGAGTGAAACCAGCCAACATTATAAAATTATCGAAAAAACACCAGCAAGTAACCTCTTTGATCCCTTTCTGTCAGGATATGTGCAATCTAGACTACTGCAACCACCTACGTTCACTTTCCTAAGCCATCTGTTACCATAAAATTGGAGTACATGTTATAGTATTTATCAAAACGTATTATGATATATGAAATAAATTTCAGAAATGCATCTCTCTAGACAGGAGATCAAATCACTTTACAGAATCATTTTAAACGAGTCTAGAAATATAGAGAAAGTCTCTGTTGGTGCATGGGGAACCACCTTATCAGCATTCAGCAACACACAGATCCCAATTCCTAGAGAAACCCCTGCTGACTCCTTTTGATGTACACACGCGAAGGAGAGCGTACTACTGCAGAAACCACTGCCTGTAATTGTGGCTAGTGAATTTTCTCATAACCGCAGAATGTGCAAAGCTCAACTGATTTTTTTTAAATGGCTAAATCTAAAATATAGATTCTCCAAAGCCTTCCCAGTGACTAGTTAAGCCTGCAGAGGCCTACTTGTCTACTAACCAAGGATGCCTCGGTACTCGTCCACCGAGCCAACACGAGTCTTTTCTTTAGTGAGCAGCGTGGTGCTTAATCTCCAGCAGGATTCAGAAATGAAATTTTCCCTTCCCTATAACACCTGCAAAGACTGATCAAATGAATACTCTTAGAACAGAAAGCCAGGTGAGATTTCATGCTGAACACAGGGGAAAGGAAAAGGAAATGTGCTGTATATTTCCCTTCTTTTTTACTCACAACCTGGTGTTTATAGCTTCTACCCGGAGGATGAGAAACTGAGCCTCAAATCCACCTATTGTTTGTTTAAAGCAGCAGTCTGCTTCTAGGAGCATGCGCTTGCATGGTCTGAGATAAAGTTCTTAAAATTTCTGCTATCGAAGCCTTCCTGCAGCCCTTTTCTTCTTAGGAGGTGAAACTTAAGCCCATCTCCTTAGGATTCCCTGCCAAGAGTTTAGATAATTGAGAGTGCCAGCTTCTCTGGATTAATACAATTTTAGCACTTGTATCAGGAAGATTATGGTGTGGACAATAGCAGGGCACTTAGGGTTAGGTGTGGTGAAGCTGTGCCTAGCTGTCTTACGTGGACCTAGTCACTGAGATGGCTTTAGTCCCCCGTTGGTAAAAATTCAATTGGTGTGTCAAAGATTTTAAGTTACACAACAGTTTGTAGTAGGAAATATAGAAAAATGTTTCCAATATAAATTAGAAGTTGAAGGGAGGTGAACAAAATGCAAAATGAAACTGCTTAGGACACAGTGGCGAACACATCTATTCATGCATAAATTTGGTATCTTGATGATTGTGAGAATTGGGATGTCTTCAGCACGTGATCTCCCCCAAAAAGATGGAGCTGTCACAGTTGCGTAAGACCTGATGGATAGTATATTCAACAAAGAATAAGGTTTAATTGTAATCATCCAAGAATTTTTTGTGCTGTTTATAGCAGGACAATATCAGCTGTCACCCAGAAAGTGTGTTTTTAACAATCACAAAATATGATTATAACTTCCTTTCCATCCGCGTCCGTTTACACACGTTCAAGATACTATAATATGCCTTAAGTATTTCATACCTCTTTTAACTTTAGAGCCCATAGTAAACTTTGTACATTTTATGTTGCATATGTAGTTTTGTATCAGTTTAAAAACTTATGAGGAGACATGTTATCTGTTTTGTTTAGGGCAAGGCACCTTGTTCAATTTTTAAGAAATGGTCTAGACTCTTTATATAGCTGCCCAGCCTTGGGCTGAGCAGTATGCAGAAATATCAACCTCTTGCAGCACCTAAATGTCTTCAGTGGCTTTGTGTGTACCCACTTGCTCTGTACATCAAGTCCTGGCTATGAAACACAGACTCTCAAGAAGTTAGCCATGGAAATTTGGCCCTTCCGCTTACCTCTGTGTAATTTAGGGTTAATAGTACTTACCTAGTTCACATAACTGCCAAAATGCCTAATTAATGAATCCATCCTGTTAGCTCTTTCAGAAGCCCATGATAATGTTCATTATTAGTCTAAACCTGTTTTGTATTCTGCTGCAGGAGTCTGAAGCGTCCTTATATGTTTTGGTCATCTTCACTGATAAACTTGAGAGAACGATGGTGTTTATTCCCGGAGCTTGTTTGCTCTGGGAATCGGTAGGTAGGACTATGCAGGGATGTTTCTAATTTCACCAGATGTGTGAGATGTCCCATGGGATAACGCAAGATGGTTTGGCTTACCGTCCTAAGTGAGTAACTTGTAACTCTGCTGCTATTTTTAAACAGGTCTAAACAATGTTGTGTCTCATCTCCCCAGTATCCAAGCAAAGATTTTAAAGAGAGCATATAGAAAAGGCTACATAAATTAAAATGTAATCATTTTTTCCCAGTGAAAATTTTGTCACAGCCAATGAAAACTCTGCCACAGAATGCTACTCTAGTTTTTATCATCAAATGGAAAAACTGTTGTGTTGATGCCTATTATACTTGTTAGCCAGCTGTAAAAACGCTGTAGAAATAGGCTGAAGTCTAACAGAGAAAGGGCGGCCCTCCCAATCTTTTCTTGTCTGTAACCTGTAATGCTGGCAAGGCTGTGAATTCTGTAGCCTAGGATAGGCAGCACTTGCAATGGTGGGGTTTTGTGATAAACTTGTTCTACTAGAAATGTCTGTGCACTGCAAGATACGCTAAAAGTCCAGTAATGGAAAATAATAGGTTTCTGGTTATTAGCATCCCTGTCTGAAATCAAGCTAGAATCCTACAGTTGAGAGACTTTGTCTCCTACTACCCATCACCTCACTGTCTCAAAGGAAATCTTTGGGTGAAGAAATAGAGACAGAAATAATAATAGACTTCATTGCTCTGGTCTTAACATGTCAAGAAAATAAGATTGTCGAGAATGTTGAAACAGGAGAGTTTCTTTTGCTGAAGTATTGTCAGGGCAAATTGCACCATTAGCAACTAATTAATAGTTGAATATTGACAGTTCAGTAAGTGTAACTACTTTGTGACCCATACCTATCATTTCGCAAGGCTGCCTTTTGCAAGCAAAGTGAGCTAGAGGTTAATACGGTACATTGGAAATGAAAAGAAAAAAAAAATAGATACAAATAGGAAAATCCTCTTGGGCTTCCTTATGAGAGCTCATTTTGAGTTTTTAAAAGGGCCTGAAAGAGGAGCTCCTTTAGAGAAGAAAGTGTATGAATTTGCACAGATGCTGATTCTGCTATACAACAGCTTCCTTGGTACAAAAGGGCTGAGATCTACTTGGACTGGTGCCTTGAAGTTAGTTTTTTAAATGCCCATAGTCCTGGAAAGAGAATGAGCATTATTTTGATTCTCAGCATGGTGAGATATTATTCATTTTCCTTCTTTCTTTCTTTCTTTTTTTAATTTTATAATAATAGAAAAGGCAAGGAGAATATATCACAGTATCCCCTTTGAGGCGTTTTGCCTGACAGTTGTTTTCCTTACTGGTGGATTTTATGATATATTGGGCACACAAGCAGAGAGAGAGTTAGGAACATAGGGGAGAATGTGAAAGGGAACTGGTGCTCTCAAACATCATTTATAGACCTTGTAATTTATCTAGTGCTCATGACAAACACCACATTATAATCTAAAAGCTACTATGGTCTTCTCAAAGAATTTGCAGTATCAAAAGAGGAAAGGTTTCCCAGTTTGGGTCTACATTCCTCACCAGAAAACAGATGTATGGCTTGCATTATGCGGGAAAAGGAATGTACCCCAACTGAAACTGTGAACAATGTTTGCTTGCATTTATAATTGTAAGGTGGAACAGATGGTGACAACTCAGTTGAATGTGAACAGTCCATTGAAATAACCTAAATTGTCAAGCTATTCTTCTATAGAAAGCGGTCTGTGCACCATTCGAACAAATTGGAAAGTAGCCGTCACGTTATTGAATCAGTTGGAATTGCCTTACGTCGTGAGTTATGCTGGGCTTACAGGGTTTTGCAGACTATAAGCTGTTTCATTTTGGTAGCTGTGAATGCTCCAAAGCCAGGGAAAAAGTCTTGCAAGTTAACAAAAAATCCATAACCATTCTACTTTGACTCATTTTGCTGTAGAAAAACTTCTGGGCAGATATCTAATGAGATTAACAGCATTAACAAAAATGTCATGTCTTCAGTTTTAAGCCCAAGGACAGACTGCTCTTATCAATAGGCTCCAGATCTGCAAGGCAAGGCAGTAGCCCAAATCAAAACAAGCTCCATCAAAAATATTGTTTTCTAACTTTTGTTAATGTAATGTGTTTACACTCAGCATTTTAAAAGCAGGTGGCCAAATGTCTTTGTGTAGGCATGGCGTGCAAAAAGACAATAGACTGATTTTTGGGTGACAGATTAAACTGTCAGAGTCTCCACGCACTACTTCAGAAGCAGGTAAGGCACTGACGGCTGCTCATGAAGTCCCTCCTTCACCAGCATACCTCTCTATAAGGGACCTACCCTCTCCTATACAAAGCAAGAAAAAAATTGTACTTGCAGTACCAGTGTGCACAATAAAAAAACTCAATTGCATTGAGCAGAGAGATATCTAACATAGCCTCTAAAGATCTTAAGGAGAGGCTGTGGATTAATTCCTACTCAGGAGAGTAAGGAGGGCTTTGCGATATAAGGAGTTTCTGGGAGGTAACTTGCTGCCAGCGTACTAAAGCAGTTGGTTTTGTGATAAACTTCCATATGCATGACCTTTTCCTGGGATAGATCTGGTGGATGCGAGGTAGTTTGTTTATTTTTCCTGCTGTTATGCCTCTCTCTGCTCAGGGATAAGAACACTTCATTTTTCTGTTACTCCGCAGTAGCTGTTTGCGTGCCTGTGCCATTTTACTGTCTTGGATTCCTCTCCTGCGTGGAGTTCGGTGTATAAGTGGCTCCATCCCTCCTCAAAAATGAGAGGGAAGCCAGTGTTAACCCCGCTACCCATGTGCCACAATACTCATCTGATATTTTGATATCCCTTTCCTACCCGGTCAAGAGCGGAGATTTGAACTAAGTGGACCAATACTAAAAGTAAATGTCTCAACCATGATATTATACCTGATTTTGAGCAGAGGTCTTTTTGAATATCTCCCTTAGAAATGACTCTACTGAGTATTTAACCAAGGAGCCACTGGAAGCTTACCCCAATATCCAGAGCCAGTGGAGTAACTTGTATTTTCACCTGCAAATTGCATGTGATCAGAGGAAGAGTCTCATTTATTTCATCCCTCTTTAACTAGGAATTGCGCATCTGTTTCTTATATGTGGAACTGATAATTTGTAAGATGAAAAGAGGGGATGAGTTGGAGATAGAAACCTGTTTTTTTCAGTCTTAATCCATTTATACTTTAGATCTTTTTCTTTCCTGTATTTCTACAGGAGTGCTGAGTACTTGCAAAAATACACTAAGGTTTCAAAATTAAGGTGGAAAACATTTTTTAAATTACTGCTCAAAAAAGAGTGAACAAGCATGTTGGCATATTCAGCTATTTTGTAGTCCCAGATAATTAATCCTTCATTCTGAATGGCTCGCAAAGGTCTAACATTACTGTTCTTTAAATAATGTATAGTATATTCTTAAAGAACTGTAAGGCCATGTATAAATTTTGCATGCTGCATTCATTTAGCTTATGAAATTGCATTTAGCAGTGGTCAACAGCTGAAGTATGTAGCACTTTGCATATTTTTAAAGAATATAATTCATCTAATATTCTTCCTCTTGACGCTTTTGACTCTGAGTTAAAAGGAAGCAGGAGCAAGCCCTGGATAAGTACGGTGTGCTTAGAAAAGGGTGAAATTCCTTCCACTGTTGGCATTCACAGTTGGTCCACACGTGCCATAAAGACTACCTGTTAACAACCCTTGTCTGAGCCTAAACACGTATAAACGATAGCATTCCTATACTATATATATGCGTGTGTGTGTGGTTGTGTGTGTAAATAAAATTATCTTCAGACTCTTTCTTTTATCTTGAATATGAAAATGACTGTGTTGCTCGACTGATAAGGTAAAATGCTGTTTTAAAATTCACATGCAGAGGTTTTGATGATATCTCTCAAGAATAAACATACCTTTTTGGCCATTGGATTTAATAAACATAGGGAAAGCATCAGCTTGCTAGCCTGTAGCATATTCTAAGCCTGCATAAAGAAAAGGAAGCTTAACTTATCATCATAATTGCAGTTTCTTGACTTAAAAAAAGATAAATACTGTGAAGTGTAACACAAGGGCTTGTTATGAGGACTTTCTTCTTTTAGAAGGAAAGGAAACCCTACTGACTAGTATGATTTGTTGTAAATGCTTTTTTGTCATTTCAAGAGCTCTTCTATAGATATTTCAAACATCGATTCCCCTGAAAACCCACCAAGTTGTGTTTTTAAAGAAATGCAAGCACTAGAAACAAGAGATGCTTTCAGGCACCTTTTTGTTTTGGTGCTGTTAGACACAGAGCTCTGTGTGTAACAATAGGGGAAGAATGTTAACATGAATAAGAACAGGAATGCAATAAAAATGGAAATTAAATAAAAACAAGATTAGATCTATTTAATAAATGCAAAGCCTGGGTCCCTTCAATCCCGGGAGCCAAAGTAAGGATAGAGAAAGGCAAGTCCTTCAATTATTCATGGATACACATCAGCAGCAAGCAATTATTGCCTTTGGTTATAAGGATTCAGTTGGCATTGAGCACTTAAACCAGATGTCTTTTTCACAAAGAATCTATATAACTTTGACAAGACATTAGCACCTATCCCCAATTATCTCCTTATTGGATCCAGGCTGTCATCCAGGAGAACATTTATATTACAGTTGTGACCAAAATAAAATATAGTGAGTTATAGTTGTGTTTATGTGGAATAGTGGTCCCTATACACATATACCTCCTCTTTGCTATGGTTTAATCATAATTTCATTGCAACAGAATTCAACAAGGCATCATTTTAGGAGAAAACTCCATTTGTCACTCCCTACTGCAGAGGTCTGATTCAATCTTCTTCTCTCTTATAAACTGGATAATTATAAAGAGGCCAATGATTCAGACTTCTCAGAACATATAAGCATCTTTAAATTCCCACAAAGAGTATTCCATAAATACATGAAGGGAGAGAAAAACAAAAAACCCTCTCTGCTTATTGAGAGTGTTAACAAAAGAAATTAGGTTCAGTTAGTCATTTAAATTCTCCAGTATGTTTTTCTTTCCAATGCATTCGCAGGAGATTTGCATTTCTTCCTATCTTGGAGTAGCTTATCTGTCTCTCTAAGCTTTTGTTTTCACCCTCTGTTTTCTTTGTATCCAATTTTAGTGTGCTTTGACACTCCCTTTCAAATAAAAATGTAAAACGTTGGATTAATGAAATGTTCGGCTTATTATCTGCTCCTCTCTGTTGTGAGTTTAAAACTTTATTGGGAATGCAGAATTAAATAGAGATCTTAATGAAGTTTGTGCAGAATCATCCTTCCTTCTTCCAGAAGCTGCTCTAAAGTCCAGCAGGACAAGTCTGCCACGTGATACGAGCAAGGTGCTCCCAAAGGCAGGTCTCATTTAAGACTGTGGCGACGATGGATGTACACTTTCCTGTACCTTAATTTCCCAAACTTTGTAGATAAACATGCGAATGCAAACTTTCTAGACAAACGTGACAGGCAGCATAAGACAGCAACCTTGTTTGTGAGACTTGGGGGATGGAGCTCCAGCTAATACAAACTCTCATAGCTACCGTGATGGTCACTGGTCCTTTTCGGTAAGGAAGGCTCCTCAGCGGAAGGCATGAAGGAGCTTATATTGTGTTGCATATGTCTTACTGAATCTACAGACAAATTGCACTCAGTTTGGCTTTCTTTGCCGTTTCCAAGTCAGACCACTTCCAGAAGACAGAAAAGGACATTTTAATATATTCTAACCTGGGGCATGAGGACCCAAAGGTAGCTGCCACTGTTTTCTGTTCTCCTCCTTTAGTGCTACTGAAATAGCAGAGGTAGGATGCTGAGCTCATAGGTTAAGTTACTGCTTTGTAGAATGGAAGAATACACCTCTCACAATCAAAAGGATTGCATGTTTCCAGGCATGTAAGATTTACCTCTCTCATCCAAAATCTTAAGGTTATAGACAAGTGCTAAAGATTGTACTTATAAAACTGTTGAAAATCAATCTTCACTTGATAGATAGATAGATAGATCATTTGGTATAAGTGATTTTCCTTTTAATCTTGCCCAGGACCACAAGGACCACAATATCAGCCAGCCAAAGCAGATACCTAAACACCTCCAGAGCGTCTGATGGTTTGCGTCATGCTGAGTGAAATGGAAAATTGCTACTGCTAAACTACAGCTCTATAATTCAGTCTAGAGTTTTAAGCCAAGAATATCGAGCTTTTAGATTGACTAATGAAAAGGGTGACAGGTCACAAATAGCTTGTACTGTCAGTTAAATGACACCCAAAATAGGCCAGGTATGTCAGAGGGATCTTATCCTTGGTTCTCAGGAAATCCTTGTGGACTTTTCCATGGACGTTTAATTAATACCCCTGGTAAACACAGGGCCTTGCAAAGGTCATTTGAAATATTTACTTTTGTTAGCAACTCTATTGCAAAGGATGCATGTTCAATATATTCTGCCTGAACTATTTCAGAAAAATGTCATTTGGGCTTTGGGGATAGACTGCTGCCTCATTAAGGTTAGTGAAAAGGGAAGGTTTAGTTCTCCTGGAGACTGAAAAAAAACAATGTGGTTTTTTCCCCTCCAGTCCAAAATAGCAGATCTTTAAACCACAAAAAAAATTTGAACCTACTGTATTAACAAGCGTGCTCCTGGAATTTGATTAGTAAAGTCATAAAAAAAACCCTGAAACAACCAAAACCAAACAACAAATTAAGACCAGTTCACTAAACAATATAGATCAAAACTTATTCTAAGTAATAAAAAGCTACAAATTTAATTGAGCTAACTGTTGGGTTGCAAAAGGTGGTGCCACAGTAATAAACCCTCAAGGATCCCAGTGCATTTGTGACTGTGACACCTCGGTAACTCTCAGCAGCTGTACGCGAAACACAAAGGTTATAGTCTGGCTCCCTGAGAAAAAGCTGTCGTTAACGTGTCTGGAGTCCCACTTCTCCGAGAATGTAAATCTACTGGATTAACAAAGCCGAATCAAGGGATACAATAGAGTTGTACCTGCCCCAGGGAGTGTATATGCCCAGAGAGCCAACTAATCAAACACAGCTTATAGCCCATATTCCTTCTGCCTCAAGCCGTTATGTGTTACCTTGGAGAGAATCAGCACAAAGATTGGTTCCTCCTGTACAGACTTCCCAAGTACGTCCTCTCTGCAGCTTGTTTCTACCTCTGTGCTCTGGCACAATAAAGGTAAAAGCACTTTGTTTTACTTTTTTCTTTTGGAGCATATTCTTTCAAACAACAACTGAGCATCCAAGAAAGCAGCACTTTGCATTTGAAATATAAATCTGGAGGGGGGGGAAGCAACAAATTAAATCCTCCTCTTCTCTAGCAAAGAATACTGCTTTTGTCTTAGTGAACATCCTTTATCATTCAGATATGCTGCTGCGGCACTCATCCATGCCAAACATCTATTCATAGGGAATTCCTTTTGATTTTCCTTTTATTCCATACCTCGTACAATGTTCCAAGACAGCAATCATTATCTAAATGATTATTCAGCTGGATAGTCCCACCATTATCTTAATTGTTCATCCAACCTTGCTGCAATCCTTGCAACCACCACTGCTTATTTCAAAACTCCATTTTCAGCTACTGGGTGGAAATAAAAAGCTTTAACCTTGGGGTAGAAACAGTGAAGGAAAAAAATGTATGTTAAAGATTTAAAGGATATTAAAAACAGTGGAGAGACCAGGGAGAAGCAAAACGTGGTTATTAGTAACCATCTTCAATCAATTTTAACACTGAATGAACAGATATTGTAAGATGCTGATACATATGCAAATTCTCAAGCTAAATGTTTGAAACCTTTTATCTGAGATCTTCTGTGACTTTTGTAGGAAAGGATATTTCTATTCTCTATATGTATCAGATATGTTTGGTCATGGGTATTGCTGATGGTTTTAAATGTATCTTTTATGAAAGGATCATCTATTAAAAAGAGTATAGTGCTCCTGACCACTTTTTAGTTGTCAGTTAACAGCATATATTGATGAAAAATCCCTCTGTGAGCACACCTGCAGCAATTGATAGAAAATAAAATTTAGAGCAAAGGAAAAATCTAGGCAAAGACTGGACAATCTGCAGAAAATTGGAACCAGCGGGATTAGCTGATTAAAAAAATATTACTGCTGTAGCTGTATCTCACAAGGAGGTTAGGTGTGCTGTTTCTCATCGCTCATAATGTGCCAATACTGCTGCATTCTTCTAAATGTTACCCTTTATGTTCTTCCAGTTTATAGATTGCTTTTGTGAAGGGGCACAGGGGAGGTGACAGCAGGGTTGGAGGGGTTTTTCTTCTCTGATATACTTAGTAACAGCTCCAGCAAAACAGCAGTTGGTGGAAGTTTACCTACTTTATTCTGCTGAAGTCGGACCGTCTGATATCTTCCCCTGCATGCACATATACGCTACTCCTAGCAGGACTGCAAAAATGGAAATGTAGTTAGTATACCTTTCCTCGGTAGGTACAGGACAGAGGTACGGCTCCAGGCCACCTCATTCTTAGTGGTGAAGGGCACCCAGAAACAGGGGCAGCTGGAGCATCTTCCCACCAAGCTGAACAGCACATTAGGAAACAAAGAACTGGGAATCTCTGAAGCTCTTTTCTCTCACAGCAGATGCTGATTTACTCCTGAATAAGAAATTTCATAGAGAGAAAGAAGTCACCTTTGCGTTCTGCTTAGATAACAGGCTGGGTGAAACTGAGCCAGGCTGCGCCCAGACCACTTTACTGTCAGGTGGGACTACAGCCAAGCCCCCTTGGATATAATGCTCACACAAGTTTGGTATCGAAATCAGTGTGAACTCTTTGCAAAATGGTTGCAGAGTACTGAACAATATTTTGCTTACATGATTCTGTTTCTCTTACACAGTTTGTTTCAAGGATTTAGCTGACTGAAAGATTGAGATGCGGTGAGCAAAACAGTGGCGATGACAGAATGAATGAAACCTACAGATCCCAGTAACAAGCGTAGAGATGCCACACGTATCGTCCCAGACGTATACTCCTACTTTCTCAGAAATACGTCCAGGAAAAAAAAAAGATTTAGTGACATACCCATTTCTTCTGAATGTTAGGCACTTGAGACAGTAGTTTCAACTGAGGATTGCAGAGAAATACCATAACCTATACTCAGATCAGCTGCTCCATTGAGCTGCACCTATGCAATCATCAGATTTTGGCTGCAAAATACGTATGCGGTTCACTTGCATGTTTGTTGCCAAGCAGCGTTGCTCTGCATTGGTGCTAAGTCCAGTGCCTGGGGACTTGTGAAGCATCGGAGATGCACATGCGTGGGGCTCGGGCACACCGCAGCATGGGCCTGTACTGCCGTCCGAGCTCTGACAGACGAAGAAACAGAACGGCGCAGGTAACGCACCGTGCACCCCAGCGCCACAGGAAACCGTTAATCCAGAGACGATTTGCCCTTCGTTAAAGGAAGATTGCCTCTGCAATGGTGCGGTCTCGTTTCTTCACCCCCTTTCCCAGCTAGTACCTTACTTTCTGAACAACTCCGTAGAAAATGATGACTTAAAAGAAGGTGGCATCTACACACAACATTTTGACATTTTCTCTAATTTTCTGTCTCTACTATTCTAATCACTGCCGATGCTGTCTTCAAGTCTCAATTGCTCTATTTTTTATCTAAGCCTACACAAGCTATTTCTATGGTAGTCTTCTGCTCATTTTCCCATTATTTCTTAGCTAAAACTTTCCAATTATTTCGTCTTTAGTTAAAAGACTTCACTGTTTCAAATTCACCCTGGGCAACTTCGTTATTTTCCTTTCCAGCTATCTGTCCTGTGTCAGTCACGGGACCATTTTTTTGCCATGTTACCAAAGCAATGATACTCCAGTCCAGTTTTCTAATACAGCGATAACGGTGTTTGACTCACTTTTTTTTTTTTAATTGCTCATGGATTTCCATCTAATTTGTGAAATTCATTTGTATTTTAAATGTAGTGAATTGGAAATGCGATGATCTTTTAAATGAGTGGAAGACATGAATACAGGCATCGTTGCCACCCTGTTAACTTTGACCTCACTTTCCATGCTGACAGGGCTGTCTACTGTAAAAAGGGCTCAGTAGAAATAGCTGGGGTTTATTGATAAATGTGCCTAGTTAGCAGCATTTCTAAGGCACTTGACACCACTGACTCAAAGAGCTGACCTTGATATAAGAATATTGTACCTCATTACAGTGAGAAGAATACTGAGAATAAACACCTATTTTATAGGTACTTATTTCTCATATTATTTTGTAATCCTTTATGTTTACAATGCATAAGTTATTATTAGAAGCATACCTTAACCAAAATAACGGCTTCAGATATTTTGGAGATACTTGGGTCTGGAGCTGAAAACAATATTTGCATGTAATAATTGCTTCACTAATTAATTAAACCTAAAGTTCAGGCTTAATTTCTTTGAAATTTCAAGAATTCTTTTAATCTGGCACCAAAATTGTCGCTTTTCAGATTCCCCTTGTGTTTTTCATTGTGCGGTGCTGTGCTGAAGTGGGATGAATGACGCCGATCCATGTTCCTTGGTCCGTGTGATGCATCGTAATCAAATTCTTTCCGTAGGAGCCATTTATGGCCGTTTTCATGGTAGAGCAAAGCGGTGTCTTTGGGGAGGAGAGAATGGGAGGGAGACCCAGCCTGTGTTTCCCTGAGATCTGAAGCCTTCCTGGGAAGAGGCAGGCAGAGGCATGTCAGTCACAGAGGATACGGCTCCTATGGGTAGATGTGACTCCCACCTGCCTGTACGGAGACACGATTTCTAAACTACTGGGAGGCTCGTAGAGTTGGAAGTTTATATGAACTAAATATTTAAAATATTAGCTTTTTTTATTTAGAAATTCAGAGATTTCCTAAAAATGCGCCAAAACCTAACGCAAGGGCTGTACATTTTTTCATATAAATTATACTTGCTTTTTCGACCTTTAGAAGGATATATTACCTACACTACAAATGCTACACTATAAATACTACGCTAAGATAGCATGAAGTTGCCGCAGGTGACTGGCCTGTTTTCAGTTTGCTTGAGAGATCCTTTTTAGAACAAACGGTGCTCAGAAGGGGGCCTTATCCCAGGATGCAAGGAAAAACAAATTAAGGCAAAAGAACTGTGTTTCGGTCCTTGTGACCCTGATGTGTTGACAAATGCCCGAAGCAAAAGTATGGCCTTCAGTTTTCCTTGATGGCTCCAGCAGGTCTGACAATGCCCATTCCTCTCTGTCAGAAATTTCATAGCCTGCTTTGAAAGCGCAAGAACTTTGTCTGCCACTAATAAAGCCACAAAGGGGGCCTTTATTTCAAGCCGGAAGAGGTTTGGGTTTCTACTGAAAACACAAATAGGTGCATGTCCTTCGGTGGTGCGTGCTGTTTGGAGCTTGTACCATGCGCACTGCTCCCATCCAGTACATCGATTTTCAGATAATTGGAAAATACCAACCAATCTGTTAATTAAACTCCAATGGGGTATGAATTAGAACACAGTCTTACCTGCCTTGTAGATGTTTGTTTCCTTTGCAGCAGCTCTCTGTGAAATGGTATGTGCCGGGAGTCTGTAATACTACTCTCTTTTTTACCCCCTCCTTACCTTGCTGTTAGTTATTCAATGCATCTTGCAGGGTCTTTCATAGCTTAATAAAATAAATACTCTGCTAGCATGTTTCATAGTAACGTACACGCATAGGTTTTGTGCTTCTTGCAAGCCACCGCTATTAATTTATATCAGGAAACAATTTTGCTTCACAAATATACGATAAGAGAAAGTCATTGCTCAAAGTCACTGCATCCTGAGTAGTCATATTAAGAATTGTCTAACAGTGAGTTCTCTGGCAAAGAAGGAAGTTGTAGTATTATCCTTTTGATGCAAGTGTCTAATGAAAGAATGGTATATTTTGATTAAGTGTAGAAACTGGTGATGGAGTCAGACATCCTTGATGAATTGTGTTCAGTCACAAGAACGTGCTGGTTCAAATGTGAGAGAGATACAAACGGACGCTCTCTGCTCATGGCTGCAAACCGTTTGTTCAGCCAGACCACCACCCTGAAGGTGGTTCTTCATGTTCTTCTGAGGTATTTATGGAGATATGCATACACACACACATACATACATATGTCTCAGTGCTCAGAGTCTTCTGAACACATTGAAGCTGTCCCTTCCAACAGTCTTTCTCTTACTGATTCACCAATTCTCTTCCTGAGCTACTTCTCCCTCTCTTTTTCAGTGCACACCGGTTCCGAGAAGGGTTAGCTCAGAATCTACCAAAGCTGCGCTCTGATTATTTTAAATGGCCAACAGGAGATAACGAGCTCATGCTAAAATAATCTCTCACTGAGAAACTTGGAATAATTTAGGAGAGAGTTGAAGACTGTGTCATTACTCATATCTGGGGGAGTTTGTATTTGAATAATGCCAATTAAAAGTGCCCTTAGAAACAGCTGAAATAGGAATAACTTCTGAGGCCTGTGTTGCTTTCTAATTATAGCTTGCTCAGAACTTGTAGTCCCACGGCACCCAGCACTAACAGAAGTTAGAAATGGCATGCACTTCTTAGATGACTTTAACTGAGTAGTTTTTCTATCTTGCACTGAATTTCTAGTGTTTCCATAAGTTTGATTGCTCCATCCATTGGCTGCCAACATTTCCTCTAGGAATCAGTTCTGTACACTTTGACATTTTTTTATTTTTGTGAGAAAGGTTTTCTGCTATGAAACCAATGCTTCACTGTTTTTTGATATCATTTAGTTGTTCCTAATCTTCTCTCTTTGATGTTTGTATTTTTAGCTGCTAATATCACATTTAGACCTCACTTAGGCACGTTCATTCTGTTTAGCCCCTTACCATTTAATAACCCCTGGCTCCCAACTAGTTTTGCTGCTCTTGAATAACCACCAAAGGTTCAGTAGTAGCTTTATTGATGCAGAAGTGGCAGAGAAGAACTAGCTATTTTTCAAGTTGGAGATGTGACGGTGTGACTGAATTTTCCATATATTAAAATAGTCTTGATAGGGCTGAAAGGTATCACATCCGTAAGAAAATTATTCTGAAGTCATATCGAGGCAGAAAAGGAGATAGATAGGCGTTGTCTATGTTACTGGAGGTGTTATCACCAGTTCTCATCCTTTGGGATCTTTTACCAGACGGCAGAGCCTCAGGCAGGCTTTGGGGTGCTCTGAGACCACGCCGAGGCCATAGCAAGGAAGGGAACCAGCTGTATCAGCTCTCCTGCACTTCTTTCTGATGCAGCAGCTGGTACTTGCTCAATAGGAGAAAAATCTGCTTTGAATATTCCCACTTCATTCAACCCATACATTTAAATAAGAGAGTTGCACTCTGCTTCTGCGGTGAACGCTCTTCCTTTCACAAGGCTAAGTAACTACGACTTCCCTACAAGTAAACCGCTGAATTTGCTTTTCAACGTATCTTCCAGCACTGCTTCTTTCCAGGCTTCTTCCTTCAGCCCTGCGACTTCCACAGGGTTTTATCTGAGGAACCAACTTTAGGCCCCAGCTCCTGCAAGCTGAGATATCGACACAAACTGAGCCCAGAGTCCCGAAGGAGCAGCTGGGATTACCAAAATATTAAACTGCAATAAGATGAGAACTCTATAACCAGAGTATATAGGCCACATCATCTTCTTGGCTCTATATCTGTTGAATAAACACAAATCAGCAGGGAACATATTATGTTTAGGGTAACCTATTGTCTTCTCATTTCATTCCCAGCTTACGTCGGTGTCCGTCTGTACAGGCATGGACGGAGAAGCACTGCTAAGCTCCAGAAGGCAAAGGACTGTTTTGCTGTCCGGTGTTAATGAGTCAACGGGACAATTCAAAGTGACATTTATCCTTGGATGCTTTTTATTCAAGCGAGTAACTTACTTATGCTGCTGGAAAGGGTTCTCCAACTGCAGTTCTGCAACTGCAGCGTTTCAGGTATTCCCCCAGCACAAACTACACACGCACATGCACACACAGACTTCATCTGGCTTGAGGCATGAGTGTGAAGGCAGGATAACCACGTGGATTTTTACACCAATATTCCAGGCTGACAGGCAGGTTGCTGGGAACCAAACATGACTTCGGATCTCTTGCTGCCCAGGTAGGTGGTCGGTTTCAGTTCCATTGCTTTTTTTCTTTCACAAGTGCCTGGTTCTCCTGGATGTTTTACTACTGAGTTCTAGCCAAAAAAAAAAAAAAAAAAGATCCCAAATATATGAATAAGATGCCAGAGAAAAGCAGAACATTTATAATTTAAGGATAAATAATAATGTTGCTGGAGGGTTAAAATACCATGGAAGTTATTACCTACAGTGGTATAATGTCTGGTTAAAATGGTAACGAAAAGCAACCTGCTGTCTAACCCAGCTATTAAATAAAGGCCCAGAGAACATGTTCAATCAAACCACCAGCACTGGTATCACCTAGCTGGCCCAGAGTTTACCTGAGGACCTGGTGTTTTGCTTTCCTGCGTCCTGCATTCTGGAGGAGCGTCTGGCAGACTCACAGCGTTCCTGGACCATCTGATGCTCTGCTCTGACCATTGTTGGCGTTGTACCAGAGTATTTTTTTTCTGCCAGGCTGAGCAGGCCTGTTAAACACGGAGTGGGAACTGAAACTGGAAGCTGAGGGTGGGTTATAAAATGATCATGTGCTGGTTGCAGCAGTGTCAGAACGTGTTTTTGCCATAGATGTGATGCGAGCAGGATCTGGCCTGTGATACATTTCGTTGCAGGGCACGGCCAAGCACACTATAGCTGATGGGGCTACTCACCCTCTAAGAGTCATCTGAAAAGTGCTACAACGCTATTTATTGTCTTCAGTACAGTTGTGCCTCCTTTATGCTTGGTGATGGTGCAGGATGGTGCCTTGCCTCATGCCTGCCCGGTGCTGCCTCGGCTCCCCTGTCCTGCAGCAGCCCCAGCGCTCCCCGGGCCTTTTTGCTGGCTGCTTACAGTCTTGTTCTGGGTTTGCAACAGGTTAACACAAAATGGAAGCATCTTCAGCTGTGTTTTGGTACCTGAATAGAAGCTGGGTCATCTTGGGCTTCAGAGTTTTCTTGTCTCTATGCTCTGAGTTACTCCAGCAGGATGTGGCTCAGAAAAAAGGAAGGAGGGAAAAGCTGGGAAGAGAGGTCTTCTGGCTTTAGTTCGTGCGGTCTGCGCATTTGGACCTGAACAGCTGGACCGTGCATTGTCTGATTTTCATCTCCGTAGCCAGTGTCCCTCCTCCTTTCTTGGAATAATTTGCATCATGGTCTAAAAAATTCGGGACCTGGGGTTACTCGAGGTCATCAATCAGCACGTGGGGTTACTCGAGGTCATCAATCAGCATGCAGGGTTACTAGAGGTCAACATCGCCCAAAAAATTCCGCACGTGGGGTTACTCGAGGTCATCAATCAGCACTACGGGGTTACTCGAGGTCAACGTCACCCAAAAAATTCGGCATGTGGGGTTACTCGAGGTCATCAATCAGCACTACGGGGTTACTCGAGGTCAACGACACCCAAAAAATTCCGCACGTGGGGTTACTCGAGGTCATCAATCAGCATGCAGGGTTACTAGAGGTCAACATCGCCCAAAAAATTCCGCACGCGGGGTTACTCGAGGTCATCAATCAGCACGTGGGGTTACTCGAGGTCAACGTCACCCAAAAAATTCGGCATGTGGGGTTACTCGAGGTCATCAATCAGCATGCAGGGTTACTCGAGGTCAACATCGCCCAAAAAATTCCGCACGCGGGGTTACTCAAGGTCATCAATCAGCACGCGGGGTTACTCGAGGTCAACGTCAACCAAAAAATTCCGCACGCGGGGTTACTCGAGGTCATCAATCAGCACGTGGGGTTACTCGAGGTCATCAATCAGCACGCGGGGTTACTTGCGGTCAACGACACCCAAAAAATTCCGCACATGGGGTTACTCGAGGTCATCAATCAGCATGCGGGGTTACTCGAGGTCAACGTCACCCAAAAAATTCGGCATGTGGGGTTACTCGAGGTCATCAATCAGCACTACGGGGTTACTCGAGGTCAACGTCACCCAAAAAATTTGGCATGGGGGTTACTCGAGGTCATCAATCAGCACGTGGGGTTACTCGAGGTCATCAATCAGCACTACGGGGTTACTAGAGGTCAACATCGCCCAAAAAATTCGGGACCTGGGGTTACTTGAGGTCATCAATCAGCACGCGGGGTTACTCGAGGTCAACGTCAACCAAAAAATTCCGCACGCGGGGTTACTCGAGGTCATCAATCAGCACGTGGGGTTACTCGAGGTCATCAATCAGCACGCAGGGTTACTAGAGG
Source organism: Balearica regulorum gibbericeps (assembly GCF_011004875.1). NCBI lineage: Eukaryota > Metazoa > Chordata > Aves > Gruiformes > Gruidae > Balearica > Balearica regulorum. The sequence continues at coordinate 66,091,351 of NC_046188.1, forward strand.
TCAACGTCACCCAAAAAATTCCGCACGCGGGGTTACTCGAGGTCATCAATCAGCACATGGGGTTACTCGAGGTCAACGTCACCCAAAAAATTCGGCATGTGGGGTTACTCGAGGTCATCAATCAGCACTACAGGGTTACTCGAGGTCAACGTCACCCAAAAAATTCCGCACGCGGGGTTACTCGAGGTCATCAATCAGCACGCGGGGTTACTCGAGGTCAACGACAACCAAAAAATTCCGCACGTGGGGTTACTCGAGGTCATCAATCAGCACGCGGGGTTACTAGAGGTCAACGTCGCCCAAAAAATTTGGGACCTGGGGTTACTTGAGGTCATCAATCAGCATGCGGGGTTACTCGAGGTCAACGTCACCCAAAAAAATCCGCACGTGGGGTTACTCGAGGTCATCAATCAGCACGCGGGGTTACTCGAGGTCAACGTCACCCAAAAAATTCGGCATGTGGGGTTACTCGAGGTCATCAATCAGCACGCGGGGTTACTCGAGGTCAACGTCACCCAAAAAATTCGGCATGTGGGGTTACTCGAGGTCATCAATCAGCACGCGGGGTTACTCGAGGTCAACGTCACCCAAAAAATTCGGCACGCGGGGTTACTCGAGGTCATCAATCAGCACGCGGGGTTACTCGAGGTCAACACCCAAAAAATTCGGCATGTGGGGTTACTCGAGGTCATCAATCAGCACTACAGGGTTACTCGAGGTCAACGTCACCCAAAAAATTCGGCACGCGGGGTTACTCGAGGTCATCAATCAGCACGCGGGGTTACGCGAGGTCATCAATCAGCACGCGGGGTTACTAGAGGTCAACGTCAACCAAAAAATTCGGCATGCGGGGTTACTCGAGGTCATCAATCAGCACGTGGGGTTACTCGAGGTCAACGACACCCAAAAAATTCGGGACCTGGGGTTACTCGAGGTCAACGTCACCCAAAAAATTCCGCACGTGGGGTTACTCGAGGTCATCAATCAGCACGTGGGGTTACTCGAGGTCATCAATCAGCATGCAGGGTTACTAGAGGTCAACATCGCCCAAAAAATTCCGCACGTGGGGTTACTCGAGGTCATCAATCAGCATGCAGGGTTACTAGAGGTCAACATCGCCCAAAAAATTCGGGACCTGGGGTTACTCGAGGTCATCAATCAGCACGCGGGGTTACTCGAGGTCAACGTCACCCAAAAAATTCGGCATGTGGGGTTACTCGAGGTCATCAATCAGCACGTGGGGTTACTCGAGGTCAACGACACCCAAAAATTTGGGACCTGGGGTTACTTGAGGTCATCAATCAGCACGCGGGGTTACTCGAGGTCAACGTCACCCAAAAAATTCGGCACGCGGGGTTACTTGAGGTCATCAATCAGCACGCGGGGTTACTCGAGGTCAACACCCAAAAAATTCGGCATGTGGGGTTACTCGAGGTCATCAATCAGCACGCGGGGTTACTCGAGGTCAACGTCACCCAAAAAATTCGGCACGCGGGGTTACTCGAGGTCATCAATCAGCACGCAGGGTTACGCGAGGTCATCAATCAGCACGCGGGGTTACTCGAGGTCAACATCACCCAAAAAATTCGGCATGCGGGGTTACTCGAGGTCATCAATCAGCACGCGGGGTTACTCGAGGTCAACGTCAACCAAAAAATTCGGCATGTGGGGTTACTCGAGGTCACCAATCAGCATGCGGGGTTACTAGAGGTCAACGTCACCCAAAAAATTCGGCATGTGGGGTTACTCGAGGTCATCAATCAGCACGTGGGGTTACTCGAGGTCAACGACACCCAAAAATTTGGGACCTGGGGTTACTTGAGGTCATCAATCAGCACGCGGGGTTACTCGAGGTCAACGTCACCCAAAAAATTCGGCACGCGGGGTTACTTGAGGTCATCAATCAGCACGCGGGGTTACTCGAGGTCAACACCCAAAAAATTCGGCATGTGGGGTTACTCGAGGTCATCAATCAGCACGCGGGGTTACTCGAGGTCAACGTCACCCAAAAAATTCGGCACGCGGGGTTACTCGAGGTCATCAATCAGCACGCAGGGTTACGCGAGGTCATCAATCAGCACGCGGGGTTACTCGAGGTCAACATCACCCAAAAAATTCGGCATGCGGGGTTACTCGAGGTCATCAATCAGCACGCGGGGTTACTCGAGGTCAACGTCAACCAAAAAATTCGGCATGTGGGGTTACTCGAGGTCACCAATCAGCATGCGGGGTTACTAGAGGTCAACGTCACCCAAAAATTCGGGACTTGGGTTACTCAAGGTCATCAATCAGCACTATGGCTTTTACGCGAGGGCAACTTCCCTCAAAAAAAATTCGGCCATCAATTGGCATGCGTAGTTACTTGAGGTCCACTTCGTTGAATAATTCAGATCAAGGGGTTACCTGAGATCACCATTTAGCTCTGTGAGTCATCTGCTGTCAACCAGAATTCCACTTCCCCCCCCCCAATGTGTTGCATGTGAATTCACCAGTGTTCATGGTGTCCTTTGATGTCAAGTTTAGGCTGATGGGCCCTGCACTTGGGTGCTCTTAGCTTACTCAAATGGACCATCTGGCTGGATTATGCTGCCTCCATTTTCTTGTCTTCTTCAGCATGGGTGACACACACTCCCGGCTGGTGTTTGGTTGGCTTCGGAGGTCAGTCTTGGCCTGACGTGGGGCACATCTGACCCCAGTCAACCACCAAGCCAACTGTTACTTTTTGGTATGTGAGATGAAGACTATGGTCCCCAGGTCCCTCCCCCACACCAGTGTCTCCCCGCTTTTCTGCTGAGCTGCATCTCTGTTCATACACCCTCTCTTGACTGTGCTTAGGGCTTTTGGAGGGGAAAAAAAAAAAAAGGTGCCGCTGTTGTGCCCAGGCACATCCTTGGCTCCCTCTGCTTTAAGTCACCCCTTAGGAAACACCAGCCCAGGGGCGCGTTGCTCATCAGCAAGTGCCTCCACCTCTCTTACATGTCAGCGGTTCATTGTGCCTTTCATTCCGCTTCTGTTTTCACCAGCTCCCGTGATCATTCTCCTTTTGCCTTCTGCCTTCGGTTCCCAGCCGTTATTTGGCTCACTACTTAAAATGCATTGAAACTGGTATCGTGCCCAGGGAAAAGGGAAGAAAACCAACCCCGTGCTGACCTAACAGGCGACTGGTGGCCTGGAGAGAAGCCTGAGAGGAACTGATTTACACAAAACAGGCAGATTAATAGAATTAAGAAACTGGTCTCACTGGCAAAATAACAGTGAAGACCCCGTAACCACTGCAGTGATGTCAGATGATGCTAAATGAAAAGACAGAATTAGTATTTCTCCTCACACCTCCATTTCATCTTCAGAAATGCGCGGCACTAAATCCTTCATTAATTTATGAAAACAAGAGTCTGCTGAGTGTTACACAAAGACATAAAGCAGACTTAGTGCTGGGGACAGTGTCGAACACATGATTATAAAATCACAACTTTGTTTTATTCCAGTATTATTTATTTCCAGAATCACAGACGTGTCTGCTATCTCTCCAGCTGCTCCCACAAATCACTCGCGTTAGGCCTTCCCTTCCCTTCCACCGCCATTTTAACGCTCTGTGTGCATTTTCAACTGCATTGTGGGAGTAAAAGCAGCTGATGTTTTCTTCAAATACTGAGAGTGAGGGCAGGAAAAGCAGATAAGCATTTGTACTAGTAATCTTAGGAAAGACAATTTTTCCCAACCATCTAACTCCCTGACAAACTACAGCTTTCTAGACTTCATTGTCTACCGTGCATATAAGACTGCCGATACTCATACAGGTGTCGTAGGCAGTTTTATTCTAAACAGGGGAAAGCATGGCAGATATGTAATACTACGTACACAGGTTCCGAAGAATTCAATTTTAAGTGCACTTTCATCAGCGTGGGAACACTATGCAAAGCCACCAGAAAAATCAAGTGTTACAGACTGTCGACGATTTCCTCTGAGTACAAACTTCCCCGTTTGCAACCAAGCTCTGTACGAATCTGGAATAGCAGCTGCCAGTGCAGCTCAGAGACGTACATTTTGTTGTACATCTTCTCTGTAGCACAGAATTCAAACCACATTTTTCAACTATAAAAAGGAAACCAAACCCTGCTGTCTTGAGATCTCCTTGTCTTTAGCTAGGATTTAGCAGATATGTTGGAGATGACTTGATTCCAGTGAAACTGTGTGTCAGTGCAGGGATGCAGAGCAAAGAGAAGTCCTCTTCGACTGCCTCAAGGCAGTAATGACTGCAGCAATGAGAATCAAGGTCCGTCTGGAAGGATAAAAATCATTTGATCAGTTCAGAAACATTTTGCAGGAGCCTAAAGCTCAGGAGCCAGGGAGCAAAAATAATTTTTTGTTTGTTTGTTTTTAGTCAACCAAAATGTGCTGAGCCTGGCTCGGGTTTTTAAAGAAATGAGTAAGTTATCAAATACTGAGTCAGCTCAGTATGGCAACCAAGACACTAGGTATGATTCTTCCCACTTCAATTAGCCACAGCATGTTCATTAGTGTCAGCTGAGACACAGCTGGGCCTTCAGCCTACAAACTGTAAATCCCATGAGGAACCGCTGCTTAAGTTAGTTTAGTGCTGAACTAATTAACTGTAGGCAGTAAATAACTAATGAGGTAATGCTACGATTTACATCCCATGTAAAACCACAGCAATCCTAACACCTATGGCCATATTGGTCAGATCAGAGCATACACTGATCCAGCGATTCTGGATCGGGTATCTATCGGCATCCACGGTCATTGGGATAACTTGACTGTTCAGACGATGATACTCCACTTACCCACCCACATCCCTTTACATGAAACCCCACTGCACAAAGGCAAAGCCTGACATCCCAATTAGAACCCAGCAGCTCACAGAAATGGGGTCTTACTGCTCACCAACAAATAAATCCTACTTTCTGCTTGCCCCCTATTTTATCCACAGCTTCCTCCTTTCTGCGCTGTTCTCCAGCTTCTCTCCTTCAAATCCAAGCTCCTCCACCTCCCCTTCCACTTTGGGCCAGCACGTTTCCTGCTGGGAACAGGACCGTGTACCGAGACCGCACTAGAGCGCACCGGCTCTGCAGCCCCCCAGACGTGAAGAAAACAGCCCCCCCAAAGGAGCGAGCCAAGCGCTGGTGCTGCGGCCGATACCACTGTAATGCTTAAATAAAAGCAGAAAAGGTATGCACCCATGTGCCCAAGGGAAGAGAGTTGCTTTATAGAAATAAAGGGAGGAGATGAATAGGTGAGACGGTCTCTCATTACCAGACATGACTTCACCTAGAGGCCTTCCTCTTGCCTCACAGCAATGACACTGGCTTTCTTTCACAGCAATTCAGGCATTTCAAAGGGCCAACAGCATAAAAGGAATCTAAAAATAGGTTAAAGCCTGAAACCAAAGTGCAGCTGTTTCATCAGCAACAAGAGAAGCAGAAGGGGAAAGAATTGTAGGACAGAGCTCCCTAAGTGTGCCAAATGACTTGTATTTTATGTATTTTTGCTGTCTTACAGAAATGCTCCTAGTATCTGGACACATTTCAGATGCGCAGTAACTGATATAGCAGGGACCTGCCGCGTGTGTGCTCTTCTCTCCTTAAGCTGAGGAAGATTACTGGGAACCAGGGCCCTGGGACACATATCAGCACTCCCTATCATCAGACATCCTACAGGATCATCTTGCACTGGAACAGGAAGCTTGCAGAAGCTCAGGTGGTGGCAGGAGGTCACCTGTTGGGGAAAGATCCCAGCGGACGAGAGACAGAGCCTGCTGGGAGTTGCATCATTGCTGTGCTCTGACACAACAGCTGGACACGAATTCTGAACTCAGGTTTATAACGTATGAGTTGCACAAGGTGGAGTCTCTGCATCCTACACATCCTTGGACATCTGCACTTCTCCTGTAGAGAAGAAATCCTTTCCATGCAGATCAATGTTCAACCTTTATCCAAAGACTCTGCAATTCATCAAAATGCTCATCCCAACCTTGAAAGAGCCTGTACAGGCCAAGTTCTTCAGCTATTTTGGAATGACAGCCTGAAACCAGCATGCAAATGGTGAGCAGAACAAAGCAGGGTTCAGTGTGCTCAGTCCAGCCAGGATTCATTGCCTTAGCTGGGAAGAGAGCAAGTGGAATCCCATCCTGTGCGTGCGTGAGTACACAGACATTCCAGTTTAGAGCAGGTATTGGGTTCAATAAGACTGAGTTTAGAGATGACAGCTCTCAGAGCTCATGATTATACCATCATTAGACATCTGGTATGAACACACAGGCCAGGAATGAGATTTTTTTTTTTTTTTTTTTTAAAAATCAAGCAGAGTTTTAGGCCACTGACACCTACATGGTGTGGAAAGGGATGAAACAAGTTGAAGCTAAATCCTTCAGATTACAGAGCCAGGGAAGGAAGAAATGCACCAACATCCAGGCTGCAAGCAAGGCTGGAAAATGAGAAGTTCAATCCTGATTCTATTAGACACATGAATTTACCAAGAATGCCTCATTCCTCAGTCTCTATATAACCCATTCCTAGGGCCAGCTTGCCCTGAGACCGTCATAACAGAGACCCCCGCTGGGAGAGCCCGCACTGTTCCCACAGCTGATTGTTTCAAGGATCTGTGAGGACAGCCAGCAGCCACCCATGGTTCACGGCCTGCAGAATCACCAAGGAGCTTGTGCAGCTCCCCGTGTAGCCAAAGGCTCAGAGATATGCCATGTATGAATTCTGCCCACATGGAAATCATGATCCCATGTCAGCTTGAGAAAACCAGCGGAGGATGCTCTTATTTGTATCAATAGGCAAAGAGCACATGCTATGAGAAGATGATGGTGTGTAAGACATGTCAGTCGTTCATCACCTTTGTACTTCACTGCTAGGGACATGCTTTGCTGCCTACGCCTGGTCCCAGGCTGGGCCCTGTGCATGGAACTCCACTGGGGAATTCCTGCTGTTTTCATCGACTTAGAAATGCTCGGCATGACCCGGCCTTCCCTCCTGCTGCCTCTTCCAGCCCACAGCAAGCTCTGCGTAGGGTGCAGGAGGTGGAAGGTGTTGCAGGACATGCGTGGGGGCATGTTGTTGCAGGTCTCGCAGTGGCTGCACTATCGAGGTGGAGCTGATGTTCTTGCCTCTGTGCCAGGGAGCCTCTTTGCTTAGTTTCAGCAAAAGGTAAGGAAGATCAGCAGCCTCGAAGGAGCTACAGAGAATTGGCAGGTTTGGCTGCACCAGGAGGGGTCAAGACAGAGAGCCATAAGGAAAAGGAGGGCAGGGATAGGGCAAGAGAGAGGGAGGAATTTGTCAACAGAAAAGATGTTTGAGAAGGAAGGCAACTGAAAATACTATTCTCTTTCCAACGGGATGGAGGATGTACAGATGGAGACTGCACTGCTCCTAGACTAGGACCAACAGTACTTTTCGACAGTACAAAACGACCACAGCCAACTCAAGTGTTTGGCTGCCAAAGTCACACCTGAAGAGATGCTGCTATCTGGGAAAAGCAAAGCAAAAGACAGCTTTCTGCACTGCTTCTGCCTCACTGTTTGCCTCGGCTTCAGCCTGGGAAGATACCTGGTGCTTTAAAGACCTTGGCAGACAGGGGTAAAACCGATCCAAATAAATCAAGAAGTCCACATCTGAGCTACTTGGATTAGACTCTCTCTGAAGTTAATGGACATTGTACAATTCATCATGCACTAAAATAGAGAGCTAAAATAGGACAGGTGAAACACATTTAAAAATACCTAATTACCTCCATTAAGTAGTAAGGGAAGCCTAGAGTGCCCAGTTCAGCTGCAGATGTACATACATCGCAGGTTTCTGAGGTGGTGGTAAGTGAATCCCAGCCCAGGTTCCTGTGTCACTCTCAGCAGCGGGAACGACCCCTCCTTTTCCAACACTGCCTGCAGATCAGCTGGGAGAAATACTTGTGCGATGCTTTGCTGCCTTTCTCTCATGCCTCCTCCCTCCCAGATCCTGGAGAGCACAAAGCCCAGGAACCTGCCAGTCAAGGCTGAGATCCACAGCACAGCTCCTTTCTCTTTCAAGGTACGTTTGAGCTATATGCCACTCCTGGAGATCAGAGGTACTGAAAACTGAGGCTTTCAGCCCTGGCTCTGTATCCACAACACCAGGGAAGAGCTAAGCGCCATGTAGCAGATGAGTGGGATAAATCCCTCCCTGGCCAGCCCCCTCCTGCTGCAGCAGGCAGCCTCCCTGCCATTAATTGAGGATCAGCCCCACAGTCAGCTCCTGGGGCTAAAGCTTTAATGTGATCCTGCGAAGCAGGGGAGCAGAGCAGTAGTGAGAGAGATGGTTGCCTTGTGATTATCTTCAAGGTAGGTGGGGAAGAAGAGAGAGGGTCCTGGTGTGTCAGGCCAGGAGGGTTTAAAGACAAAACTGCCTGGCCGTGGCCTGCAGGGATCGTTACTGGCAGGAAAGTCACCTTTGGGGCTGAGAATCACATAGTGCTCTTGGAAGGAAAAGCTCTTATCACCGAGAACAAAAGGCTTTCCCTCGCAGAGCCTGGCCATATCAGTGGGAAGACTTGCAGGTATTTGAAAGCTTCATTTGTCCACGTTGTTAGCCTCAACTCCAGAGAGGCTGCGGTGGGGGACAGAGTTCGTTACAGGTGGAAGAGCTGCCAGGCAAGGATGGGAAAATGGTTTGGGCGGCACAGTCCAACCCAGAAACTATACCTGACTCCTGTGTCAATTCCAAAAATAACTTTTTTTTTCCCCCCATCAAATCTTTTTCCCGCATCCCTGTAATATCACAGCATATTTCTCACGATCGGTGCTCCTCCATGACTACACTGGTACCTAAGACCTGCTTTCACCACAGGAGCCCACGACCTCCCAGATCAGGATACGCCGAGTGCCACTGGAAAAGCCCTCAGTTCACGCTGTGTTGCCCAGCCCAAATCCTTTTCCTCAGCCATGAGATGCGTTGTATTCTTGCTGTGTGCTAAGATTTTTTTCCTGAGTTACTACGAGCAGTTAACTTTCCTTCTCAGCACTCTTAGACAACTGGCTGTCAGGGAACACATTCGGCTATCGACTGTTTGCCTTCCCTCCCGCCCAGGTTTCCCTGCTCTCAGCCTCCAGGACCATTCCTATCAGCCGCGATAACCCGCCGCAGAGCATCTCCCAGCACAGCGCTGAACTCACAGTAGGAAACCCTGATGCTGGCCCGCAGCCCTCTGCTAGCATGCAGGAACAAAGGAACAACGCTCACTGTTTATGCTTCCAAGGGAACTGTGGGCATGATCGCAGATATTTCCACTTCTAAGTACCTGTTTGTACATATACTTAATATAAAGAATTTAGTCAAAGCTTTGGAGTTATCAATAACTTACCATTGCAAAAAATGGATGCCTTTTGGATGACTATCCCAGTGAGTGCAGTGCAGATTCTTGGTAATTAGCCCTACTAATGCCATCATTAAACTTTAAACTAATATTAAAAAAATGTGCAAGCGAGCATGCTAATAATAGCACCAGCCAGTTTCTTATACTGAATGTCTCCATAAAGATATTCTTTATAACACCTTTGGCACAACTGGGACCTTGCATAATTAAATTTGATTTCACTTTCCTAACAACTTTAAGCATAACTGGAGATTTCTAATTAGTTACAATTATTCTTTTCAGAAAAGTGTTCTATTTAGTATAATCTTGTATTCATCTAGCCAAATACCATACATATTTATTATTATTATTATCTCCTACTGATAGCTTTTTAACTGAGACATTTTGACCGAGATAAATAACTGCATGCCTCCCAACCACAACTCTTTGTGTGGCATCTGCTTTGGGTGATAAAATAATTTACTAAGTGAAAAATAGCAGTTTATGGAGATAAGATAATTTTCTGTTCTACTATTTTAAGTAGAGATAAAAATGCAGGCTGATTATCTTCTAAATCTAACATTTCCACACGCCACCCCACCAAAAGCTGCTACTAAAGTGGCCTCAAGAGAACTTCTGTTCTCATTAATGAAACTTCCTTACCTAATTGTGTTTCCCTTCCGCTAGAAGACAGCAGACAAGCAGGCTACAGTTATCTCTCCATGGCTACACCGCCTGTCTGTCTGGCATGCCCATGAGCACTTCTCATGCCACTCAGCGGGAGATGCCAAGGCCAGTAACATCCATGCCCAAGAAGCCCACCCTGCTCTCAGTAGAAGAGGTATATTGGCCTGTGTCAGTGCAATCTTGGCGGGGTGCCCCCAACCAGCACCCCCACCCATGTGCTACCTGTGCTCCTGAAGCCACGTGGTGCCAATTACAAGAACAACTGGGCAAAAAATACCTCTGTTTTCTGCACCGTTTTCTGCTGATAGAGCCCAGATATGGTCTCTCACAGAGTTCACTCAAGCAAGAGGCAGAGGTTGGATTACCAGCTAAACTGGAAATAGACAGCAAGTGATAAATTTGAGAACAAAACACCGGAACTTATTTACTTCCCTAGAAATTAATGAACCTCATGAGCTCATAGGTTGCAAAGCAAATTAAATAAATGTATTTCCCGTTTAAAATCTGGGGAATTACAGCAAGCGGAATTGACTTTATGCTTGGCTTCCCTCTAGTTCACTACAGGTACCAATCTGGTGAAATATAGAAGGGAAACGGCAAGAGAAATCTGTATCAAAATGAAATCAACATTAAATGAAGGAGTTGGAGGAGGTCAGGGACTAGTGCATAACTTTACATATTATGTAAGTTATTTTGTTATAGCGATGCTTACCAATTCTTCAGTGCTTTATATTCACAGATGTAGGACACAGTATGCCTTTGGAGGTGATTCTATCACACACAAGGCTTTGAAAAGATCCACCAGCAAGTTAAAAGTAATTGAATTTAGAAAAGCATTTGTACTTACCAAATATACTGCAGGGTCTCAATGCTTTCTAGGTCAATGCTGTATCCGACTTAGTTTTCAGTTTTCTCAACACCAAGAATTCAGAACTCCTAAATATAACACCAACATCATGTTAAATAAATAATGAGACCATTTTATTTACTTGCAGATTTTTATGTACACAGGTTGTATGTTCTGCACACTTCCCCACATTTTTTTTTTTTTTTTCCTCCTGGACAGAAGCATTAGAAATTTATTTTCGAATAGGGGCAAAAGAAGCTAAAGTTTTAGGTCATTGCATTTCAGGTGACACATCAAGAAGCATGAAAGCCCTTTTCCCAGCATTTTTAGGTTAATGATACAAACACAGCAACTGACGTTCATTTGAAAATTACCAATTAAATTGGGTTTTGTTGGCCTAGTCTTTGACTGAAATACCCTTGACAAAATTGGTTTAAACAATTTAAAAAGTAAAAATATTGAAATTTAGTGTCTACTGTAATACTTCTGGATGCACACACTTGAAAGACAACCCCCTGACTATATGAAAATTATTTTAGTACCAAAAATTACTGGTTTATGGAATATAGCAGAATCCAGCCCACAGTTGTTAATAAGCCAACATCAAATATCATAGATTAAACAGGAGGTTTCATGTTCAGCATATAAAGCTGTCTGTTCTAGGTCATTGACAGTAACCCTTCATCGTAAAGCAGTAATGAGCTTTATGGTTTCATTAAAATATTACTTCTCCTTTTGTGTATTAAGGATGATTTCTTATCCTGTTCTCTTGATCTGTTTGTATTTGGCACAGCTATCTCATTATTGATGTAAAGAAGCAATTCAAAATTTAATAATTAATTTTCATGTAAATCTTTCTTGTCTAAATAATTGATGGGAAAGATGAGCATAGGCATTTGGAGTCAGGGGTTGTTATTCCTTCTGCTTTTTCTTATCTTTGTAGTCGTACTCTCTGTCAAGCCCCCTAGAGAATACACCTTTGGGGGGCAGATGGCTTGAATTCCCCAAGCCTTGTATCATTCCAGATGGGGAACTATCTGACTACAAATCTCTCCTCTGTCCTCCAAAATCTATACATTCATCCTGCCTCCCATATGGTTAACTACCTGATTTTGCATAAAGTCCTCAATCTTCTGCATCTCGAGGAGCCTGGAAAGCCACAGACAGCTGATCCTGCAGCTGGCCTGTTTGTCCAAATGCCTATCTAAAACCGCTCACATTTAGTAAACTAGGCAAAAGGCCAGGCAGCAAAACGCTACTGCCCCACAGCATCATCTGTGCTCTCACAGTCACCCTTGAGTCCTGCTCTGCTCCTTTGCAAGGATCTTCCTCGGCCGGGTTCACACATGTTGTTTCTGGAGATCCCGGACTAATACCATAGCGCTGAAAACTACTCCATCTTCGTCCAAACTCTTCCAACCCTGCTTTTCGTTATTCAGTAATTCATGTTTACATATGTGGCCCAATCTCCTATGGCCCCTTAAATCCCAAGGGAGAAATTATCTGCATCTGCCAGGGCATCTCCTGAGAGAGAAACAGTGTCTCTTCCATGGTTTTAATACAGCTTGCATTATACGATTTTCACAGCAATTAATATATTTAATAAACTCATAGAATGACCACCTTTCATAATGTTTAAGTTTAAATTTCATTACAACCTGAAGAAAATACTCTGGATTGGAAAACAGGTTATTCCGAGGAAGATAAGTTAGTGGCTTCCTCCTACTCTGCCCTACTAACGTTTTCACGTAGAAGTATTTTCTTTAAAAGTTAAACAGAATTGTAAGCTGTAACACGGAATAAATGTTATAAAGATAGAAATCTCTACTGCCATTTAAGGGATAAGTTAAAAAAAGTAACCATCTTTTCATGCTTGGGGGTATTTTTCCCTCAGAAGTCACTTTTTAATCTGATTTAAATCCAATTAAGTCTGAACATCTAAAATGAAGAACGAGTCTTTGAATTTATGTATAACTGATTTAACTACTCACTGTCTTAATGTAGAGCTACTAAGCAAACAAACTATGAAAAATAAATGTGAAATTAGATCCAAATCACAGAGAGCTTTGATTTTGTTTTTAAAATAAATAAATAATCATTGTGCACAAAGCACAGCCCTCTGTTTGCCACAGTTAAAGCTGCGGTTATTAGATTTAAAAACTAATGGTGAAAAATGATTTTATAGTTCAAAAAAGACACTGCATTTTTTGCCCTCACATTTAGGACAGGAAGCACTCGTGCTCCTTCGCAAACCCTCCTCTGGGCAGACCGGGGCACCGCGGCACCCGGGGAACCCCGCTGCTTCAGCAGCTCCACCCTGGTTTCGGCTGGCCACGCATTTAGCACTTGGCTTCTTCAATTTCTTACACCATCTTTAACCAAGCGTGCCGGGACCTTGCCGGCTGCTTGCTCCCGGCCATGACGCCAGCCTGGGAGGTGTCCCACCGTCCCTTGTACTCTCCTGATGTCCCGAAGGAGAGGACGGGCATCGGAGCCCACTGGATACGCGGCTTTGACACGATGGGCATCCACGTGCCCCGCAGACCCCCCGACCCACACGCCAATATCACCCAACACCCCAGCCATACGTCTCCTCACCGGGCCAGCTCCTGAACAGGCTGCAAGCGCTGCAGCGGGGGGTTAGCAGGGAGGAGAGTTTGAAGGACAGGTAGGAAGCACTACCCTTTCATCTTTCTGTCGCTCCGGTAGTTTCTGTTCTTCCTCATTTGCCAGCACTGCCACTGACTGCTAATCGGATCAGGCGTTAGCCAGCCTCAGGCTGCCGTTTCCAGGTAATTAGTCCAGGTATCCCACACTTTACTCTGACTTCCTCATGTATATCAAGAAATTTTGGTAATCCATGGACATTTCAGAAGCACACCCGAGACCTGGAAATCTCAGTTCCTGCCACATCTTATCTATAAGCTAAAGAAAGAGTACATTGCTGTCATCACAACTGTACCATGATGCATGTTACAGAATGCCATAATTGTATAACTACAGGATAATGGAATAACTTTTAAAGCTCCCTGACATAAAATATCTTTCATTAAAGCTGCTGTCTGTTTCATATGTGGAAACCACTATCTCATCAGTGAGATGACACTGGAATACTGCCAGACACCGCGTGGCTCCACGCCTGATAAAGCAGCTTTCTCACTGTGGATCACAAGCTCCACGGCTGCAGGCTGAGCTCCTCCCGAACTGGTTAGTACAAATTAACGTGTGCATCCAGCTTCCTCGAAGCATTCTTGCTGACATTTTTCCTTCCCCTCTCGCAGGTACGCTCCCATACGTTGGAACTGGGCTCCTGGAAAGTGCATCTGGAAAAGCACTATGCAGAAGCAGCTCATTGCTGAAATACCTATCGGCTGCCTCTCAAAGTTCACATCCAGCTGCAAATGCTGCTTGCCAGAGCTCAGAAACCCTGCAGCTATTCAGCCTGGGCAGCAAGAGCAAAGATGGCAAGCCCAAAATGACAGCTCTAAACTCGTAGCCTCGTTCCTTCCCATGAAATTTTTTTCTCCTCCTCTTTTGAACTACATTACAGATTACAAAGCTTTCAGGGGGCAAAAAGCGGGAAATCCCACCTATATGCCTTGGAGATACATCTTAGGTGCGCAGACCAGGAAAGAAACGTACTCGGATTCTCTCTTAAACCCTGGCACAATTCTGTGCATCCAGCTCGGTGCTGTGGCAACAGGCAGCAGTCAGCTTGTGCTGTCATTTGGCAGTGATTTTTCTCAAGATTTAAGTGAAAGGACTGCTCAGCTAGAGGGCATCTTAATTTTTTTATGATACTTGTTTTGATAATCCAAAATTTACCACAGGTTAAAAAAAAACCCCTTCAATGATTTTTTAAGCCACTTGAAGATTCTCCCATTCGGTCCATAACATACAAATGTTCCAATTTGTCATCTTGTTTGCGATCCCTACCTAATAACCCTTGGCACTGAAGAGGATTAAGCAACAGCATGGTTTTTACAAATCATATCATACTTGCCAAGCATTAACTGAATGCCATTAAAGGTCCAAGCACCTGAGCTGGAATTGCAGGTATTTCTCTGCCTCCGTAAACAGCACTGAGGAGCCCGCAGGCAACAGCAGAAAAGCAAAGAGGCAGATACGCAAACAAACCCCAGGTTAGCTCCCAGTGTTTGTCAGGGCTGGTTTTTGGTCCTGGAGCTTTCCATCCCAGGAATCAGCCAGCCATATGAAGCTGGTTTCCTAAATTGCCACAGTGCAGTGTAAGCTGCTCCAGTATTGCCCTTGTACCTGGTATCTGTAGGTGTATTATATTCCAGTTAGCCCGAGCGTCACGAGGGAACGCATTTCTGTCCTCCTTTCCATTAAGGTTGATATATTGGGAGAGTTTTTTTCTGGGTAATTTTTTTCTCCTAAACATTGACAGCCAGAAAATTTAAAGAAAAACATACCATCGAGAGATCTGAACCATTTCCTCTCTGTTCTGGTAAAAGGTGAGTTAGTTAAAAGGTAATAAAAATGATGGATTTGTGGAAGAGCAAAATTAGCTATGATATGTTTTAAAGCACTTTTGATATATTTATTAAAAGTCAAGAAGTGCTTCAAAAGAAATCCCAGTGCACTTTCAAAAAATTGCATGGCTTAAAAAAGACGCACTTAAGAAATGGATCAACACTTTTTTTAAAATTGCATCGGGATTTATCAGTGTGGTACCGGTAGTAGGGAAGGTTTTGCTGCAGCATTCTAATTAGCACAACCAGATCTTCTATAAACTCGAGCACTCCAGATTAACAACAATTGGGACAGATGGGTTTATGCACAAAGTATTTTTACAGTATTTATTATGGAATAGTTTTCCCCTCACCTGCCTATACTGCAGTCACTGTAGGAAATACAAAGAAAGGAAAATAGGATGGATATTGCTGATGGCAATGCACCTTACCGATGAGGTGGCGTTCATTATCTTCCCCTGCATAATTGAATTTAGGTATGTCACCATTTTAAATATAGCATAAGCAGTCAATTAAGTTCTATTTCCCGCTTATAAGGCCATAAACAGAATCAAGGAAGCCAACGGTGGGGGAGGGAGGCAGGGGAGGAGGAAGGCACAATTTAGGAATTGCTTAGGACTGCATTTGATTAAGAAAAACAAGGTATGGCAATTCGTACACACTCAAACACACTCCTATTATTCAAGGCTCAGCAAATCTCCCAGAGGACAGTTTAATGGCCACTATCTACCTTGACCAGATTAAGTCCCTTTTCTTAATCCCCAAGTCCTCCTGAACTTTAATCCACTGCTATTTAAATTTGTCATAAAATCTTTTATTTGCCTTGCCATGTTATTACCCAATCAGTAAGTATATTATGTCCTAATAACTTGTAAGTGTTCACTTTGGTACGTGAGTAGAGGACAGGTTACTGTGCCTTCCCGAGCTAGCTGTAAATAAAAACACCATATTTAAAAAATAGAGAAGAAATCATACGGCAAGACCAAAAGACCCTGGTCCTCATCCTAGATTAGTATCACGAAAAGACAAATCCTTTCTTCTTTTGCAAAAACAATTTTTTTCTCTTCTCCCCGCTATTTACTCAGTGCCACGTTAACCCTTTCAATGCCTGCACCAGGCGGAACAAGCCACGTACCCCTCGAACCTAGAAGCCACATCTGGGGATGCCTTGGAGGGGCTTCGCAGGCTGGGGCAGAGGGGAAAGCCGGGCAGAGGTACCGATGGATCCAGTTCTCTGGCTACCAAACCACCACCACCTACCAGACCACGCTGCTCCCCAGACCGGACCGCAGCCCCCGGAAACGTGCATTGGGGTAACACCGTGCAGCCAGTCAACTCACAGGCTGGCTCAGCATCCAGCAAGTTTGAGAGACTAACCTGCAAAAGAGGCAATGACCAAAAAGTGAATTAAATTGATAGTGAAAAACCTATTAGCGTTCTCATGTCTGCTGCAGTTTGGGTGCATAACTCATGTCACTGACTTGCAAGAAGTCTGTTTTCTTAGAAGAACAACAGCTTGAGTGAAAACAACCTTGTCGAGAGATAATGGTCTTCCTTCCCCGAGCCTGAACTAAGCAGCTATTACAAAGCTACCAGAATACAAGAGGCAAAATATTTACTGCATGTTTATTTAAACATGCTAGACAGTCACCTTGAATTAATATCACTCCTGCTTCTAGCTGCATTTTTAACCTTCTAGAATTTTCCTTTCTTCAAGCCACGTGAATAAATTAGGCAGGGAAACAACACGGAGCCCAATACTTCACTGTATGCTCAGTGGCTGCCAAAAATCCTGTGCCCTCTTGAGTTCTGCTAAAATAGAACATATTTAGTATTTTGCTAAACTAACTGTATGTATTGAAAGTAAATGCTAAAACAACAGGGCTCTGACTATGTCTGGAATTAGGAGAACTGTGAACTTTTGATTTGGAGTTTTTTTGACAGAGGCAGAAGTTATAAATATCAGCAAGTGTTCTGCAGTGCTTCACTGATGTTCCCCCTGTGCAATTTGTTTACTGCTTCAAGATATTAGACAGCCATATATTTTCCGTTCCCTGCTAGTAGCCAATTTGCAAGAAAGCAAGAAATATAAAAATAGCTATTTACTCTGTAACAAGCAGTACAGTACATTATCACTCAACATTGATGTTGTTAGAGGATAGCAAATCAATAATCAGTTCTTATTCAGTAACTTTGTAAACCATCTGCTTCTATCATTGCAAAGCATGCTCTGCTGCAGCAAAAGCCTTTACTGCCATGCTAACGCACAATTTCCTTTATAAAGTCTAAGACAATGCCATATCAAAAGCTTTTTAATTGCCTTACCATTGAAATAAGTGAATAATACAGAAATTCTGCAGAAAGAGATAAATTGTAACTCCCTGTGAAAGTTCACCATCATCAGAAAATATTTTGTTTACCTTTCAAACTCAGAGTTTGTGATTATATGCTATATTACATTATTCCTACATGGCAATTTTATTATTACCATTTATCGTCTGATCGGAGCGGGTCCGAGATGTGCGGCCAAGAGCACCGTGCACCAGCCTCGCTCCAAAGAGTTCCTCTCTGCATAGCTCTGGCCAGAGGTGACTCTCAGCTCACCTCTGCGCCTCCTCGATTTAGGCATCCTTATAGAGGCCCTCAAAGGCATCTACTGCTCTTCAGTAATCATCTAGGGAGCTCAGCACTCATTTTAAGGTACCGTTTCATTAAGCATCTAACATCCGAGAACAACTTGGGAAGAACTGTACAGTCACTGCAAAGTCTTAGGCATCCCACAGAATATTTAAGAAATGTTCTACCAGGGCTGAATATGGGGATGTGGGATGGGGAAGGCAGAATTGCACGCGGAACTTAATTTGGAGGTTTACAAAGCTTCAAGCCTCCCGTAATCACTTTTAAGCTGCCAATAGTCATTGGTTTCCTCAGCGAGTTGACTGCTCATTAGAAAGAAATGAGCAATGCAGAGACTCGCGATCCCAGTCCTGCTCTATTTTACGCACAGCCCTTTGCTTCAACAATAAATCCTGCCTTTGCAGCTCCAGCCAGGCAGCTAGGAAATGCCACGCTGCCGGCTGTCTGCTCTGCCTTCCCGTCCCCCTGCCCCAGCACCGGCCCCGCTCTCACCGCACTCATCCCAGGCAACTAAAACTCAGACTCCATTAATCTTATAAACCAACAGAGTTTTTTCCTCTTATCTTCTGTAAATAATTCTGCCCACACATCTAAATTAAAATACAGCAACACCTTGCTCCGGCCTCCTGCTTCCACCATGCATGGTGCGGCCATGGAGGAGCAGAGGGCAGCCATGGGCCGTGCCCACCTCAGTGCGTCCTCCCCGATACGGAGGAGTCGCAGCTCCAAGACCCGCGCTCCTGCTCTTGGACCTTGTCCCAGTGGCCACTTGCCACGACCCGACCACCAGGTGTTGTCAGGATTTATTTTTAAATAAGACCACAGCATAAAGGTTGAAGCAGTTGCAAACCTTAAGTAGTCACAGCCTAAAGACAAAGAAAAAAAAAATCTAATAATCTTTTAGTATATTGACTCCTTTGGACTACTTTTTTTGGTTTCCTTGGCTTAGGAGTCTTTCCCATAAATCACTTCCACATTTAGTGTCACCAGCTTCATGAATTCATTTGTCTTTGCTAAAAGCATCATTGCCTGTGTTTATATTAGCTGGTTCTCCAACCCACGTGTTTCTCTTGCACACTCCTCTTGTAGTTTAAACTGCCCAACGACATCATATTTCCAACATGAAGTAATATTAGTTTGATTTGCTTGATTTCAGCTCCACTTTTCTCTCATGCAGAAAGCAAAAAGAATGTTGGTAACCTAGAACATTCGGTGATGTCCCATTACATAGCTGATAATGGCTTTCAAGTTTGTGAACTGTTACCTCTTCTTTGCGTCTGGTGCTAGCCTGAGTTAATAAACCAGTTATTTCTGCTATAGGCAGTACTCTCGTGTCATAAAAAATGCAGAAATCTCATTCTGGAGTTACTGCTCACTTTGACATAATGCTTTATTTTCCTTTTGGTTCTCTCCCATTTGCAAGCTTTGACCTGATGATTTCTTTTGCCTCGATTACTGAACATGACTCCATATATAGAGAAAATTCCATTAACCAGGATCTTTTTTACTACGCTACTCTGAAATCCTTTTGTCCACCTCTGAACTATCTTCACTCTAGCTCCCAACCCTCCTCTTATTTTTTAGCTATCACAAATCATTTAGCTATTTTAAATTAAGATGTAATATACAAGCCAATCACACATGATAACTTTTAAAATTTAATGTTTTGCTGATCAATTTATTTCACTAAGATACTTTTTTGGACAGGACGTATTATCTGAGTTCAAAATGTTTCTGCATGCATTTTTATGATACGCCATGGTGCACAGTCAGACCACACCATGACTTACTGGCATGGGGCTAGATGGCTAGTTTTTCTGCATTAAAGCTAGTACTATGAATTTAGCATTGCTGCTACACTACGGCATTCCCATTATGAACTAAAATTGCTAAATATGTACATGTTTGTATTTTTTTCTGCTCAGTGACAGAGATTTACGGTGTTTCTCCTTAGGCTCTCTTTCTTATTTTCTGGGGGTTTGGGGGAGGGTCTTCCCTCATAGTTTTGGGGGTTTTTTTGTGCTTATACTTAGGTACAACAATTGGTCACCTTTTGGCATAAATTCAGAGTAAAACCACTGAAAGTAGGTCAGCGCAAGCACCACGTTTCACTCCTTTCCAAACATAGACCCGTCTCCGGCACGAGCTGCCTCCCCAAAGCTCTCCAGCTCCCATAAAGGGAGTCAGAGCTCTCTAGCCCGTTATTTTCAATGAAGGCTCAGATGCACATTCAGTCTTGGCCCATTGAGCTTGGCCTGTACCAGAAGCATCAATCTTTTAGATCAGCAACTGAACCGTGGCCCCTCCTGAAGTTGCCCGAAGGCTGCCTTCCTCGGACAGCAGCCGGGCTCGTAGCCCCCCAGCTCAGCCTGCCCCCGAAGCCTGGGGCTCTCTGCAGCCCACCCTGCAGACACGCAGGGAATGGCACACGCCAAACAGCAGCTGCTTCTCCTGGCCCATCCTCTCACTACGGAAATTTTAGCTACTTGGGCATCTGCCTTTCTAGCGGCCTCTGTGGCCGAGGGCAGGCTGGAGTAATCATACAAATTCAACACCAAAACCTCCAGATCACTGAAAAATGTACGTTTTCAAAACACATACTTTTCTAAAGCTTATCTCTTAATTTTAGCACAGCTGTGGTATAATTTTTGAACATGTGGGACTGACATTTCTCATTGCTACCCTTGTAGTGGATCAACTCACCTGAAATAGATGGCATACATTTATTTTCACTTGAAATAGTATTACTTACACTAGACTAGCTTGCTCTGTAAATAATATCTCAAACATTGACAAGTGACACAGAATGAGGTGGTTACTCAGAGGAGAAAAGGTCTTCAGGGATAATTTCTTTTTTCCCCAATTGTAGAGGATATATATGTGCACACCATAATCCCATATAGCTTACAATAATGCTTTAATTCAGGAAGAGAAATAGCTTTGAACTTTTGCGCTGAGCAATACTTAGACAATGAAAACCTTCAGCTTAATGCCTCTGAACTTTGCAGGCACACAGAACTGCGGCCAACATTTGTGATTTACACTGTCCTGCATGTCCCTAAATACTTTCTGGTGACACCTGAAGTTTTGTTAAGGGTTGATGTGAGACTGCTATCAATTACAGCCTCACCTATCCTCCCTTCTATGGGTCTATTAACCTGGCTTCAGATACAGCCGTGTTCTTCATTTACCAAATGCGTGTTCAGAGACTGCTGAGGCAGTTCTGGGAACTCCAGGCAGAAAGGACGTGGATCAGACCATGATGCTCAGGTACTCTGGAGTCACTCTTTCAAAGGGCAGAGATACAGTTCCCTTGTTCCCTCGGAGAGTAAAATATTTAAGTGAGAGGTGATGAAAAGAAAAAAAAAAAAAGGGGGTGCTATGCCTGCAAGTTAGGTAACTGATTTGGTCTGGCTTCCTTTAATAACAACGGGTGTTTTGAGCTGAGGTCCAGACTACACATTCATTATAGCTATGGCTAGTATAAAAAAAAAGTGACATTTGAATGAAAAAAAAAAAAAAAATCAGTTATGGTTCCAAATTTCCTTTTACTACTATAGGCATGAAAGCAAATATTTATTTTGCTTAGTTTTCATGTTACCTGCTCAGCCCCTGTTCAGACTGCAGGACTGCAGTGAAGGGAAGGTCTGAGAGACCAGCAAAAGAATCAAGAAAAGTGAAGAATATACCATCAGGAAGAGAACAATCACCTTTTTTTTAAGCAGAATTAAAATACTTCCAAATTCAAAAGACAATTTAGTAATACCTGTTGACATCAGTAATTAGCCCACTGAGGTAAGGATTGCTTTGTTAGGCATTTAATTGCTTCCGTCCAGTCCTAGATCCTCCATCCAGTCCCGGGAAGCTCCTCCTTAACCGTCCCCCGTACTAAGAAAAGCAGATCACTCCTGGCATTTCTGACATTTCCAAGGCACCAGCAGAAGACACAGTCCAAAAACTTTTTCCTGATTTTGGTGAAGGGCGGGGGGAGGGGGAGGAACCAAGTTGATTGCTCTGCTTTACCCATAAAGAAGAAACAACATGTGATTGCTGCCATACTGCTGCTAACAGTTTTATGAGGGCCTCCTCCAGACCCTCCCATCTCATCGACCACCGCGGCACTTCCCCCTCTGGTCCCAGGACGTTGTGCCTCCTCCCACCACCGCACTTGCAGGCAGTGGAAGCTCACGCAGAAGACAAGAGCCAAATCAGCACTTCAACAGCATTTTGTCTCAGCAGCCCAAACTTTCTCCAGAGACTTGCTCTGCTGTGCCAGTAGACAACAAGAAAAATATGGCAGAAGCGCATTGTCCAGGACCACACAAGAGATATTTGCTTCTGATTTTGAGAAAGTGCTGGTGGTGTTTCTGCAGCAGTTTCTGCCTACTATTTTTGCATGATTTGGGATGACTTCATGCAGTAGTTACACCTAGTTCTCAAAGCTGTCTTCTACCCTGCAAATCAGAGAATAAATGTGTGTGGTTAATGAGTGAACTAATCAGCTAGTGATTTAATACAAAGGTAAGTAAATGGCCAAGCCTGTGGTCAGACTGAAAAATCACCTCTACAGCTTCAAATGTACTTCTAAAACACATACTTGGTTTTCTTTAACCCTTATCTTAACAGGTAAGAGTTTACCCTTAGCTTAGTGCTTACCTGGACATACTTCAGTGATTCTCTGATTCTAATGCCATAGACATTGAGTAAAGAAATGCCTACTTTGAGTCTAGAGGCACGACATTAGCAAAGCTTGCGCATTCTAGCACCCGGATAAGAATTTAGCATAACATTCAGGTAGGAAAACAAATCTGCATATTTAATACTGAAGTGAAAGGGAATCTGTCAAAACTAGTATAAAGAAGCAGTGGATTCAATCAAATACATTTGCAATTCTTGGGACAGAAAAAGTAGCTTTAGACTTAATCAAACAGCAATCAATCAACTGCATTATTAGAAAACAGGATTTTTCAACTCTGGCTTAATTTCACAATAAGCTCCTGGTCTCCGCTTTGTGTTTGAGTGGGGGCGTGATCTGCTGCAGAACCTCTAAGCTTCTCTTCAATGAAGCGCCTGGTGGATCTACATGCGTACACATATAACCGCAGACGTGGTACACATATAACCACGTAGGCATGCAATAATAAAGAACTTCGGGACAGGTAAATATGTTATGATGTACTGATGACATGACTAGTCGTTTGAAAGAAACTACAGAACAGAGAAAGGCAACCAAAAGCTGCTATCAGAGGGTTTGTGTATCTGTTGCTGTATCCAGGGTAAATACTACCACAACCCTGTAAAACCTCTGGCTGTAACCACAGCACGCACCAAACGCAGGCTGGTAACTCAGTGCCCTCTTCCCACAGTGGTTCCTCCCCAGCAGGATAGAGGCACATACAAGAAAGAAGCTTGAATTGCTCCAGATCCTGTTGTAGCTACTTTGACCTCAAAGAGACCATGATAAGGCTTGATTCCAAACAGTGCTCAATTCCAATCAAACCACTTAAATAAAACAATCTTATGTACAAATTCAGGAAGAAAAAGAATTCAAGTGTGAGGTATTGCTGAAGCAAAGATTGGCTTCCAGTCAGAAATCCACTCATCAGAATTCAGGGCATCCCTCACTTTGAGCAGCTGAAGTAGCAGGAAAGAATTTAAATGACACATATATAGTATTGGGGGCTGGGGGGGCCTTTTTTTTTTTTTTTTTTTTGACTGGCCATAATTTTTGACATTATGTGCCCATGTGTTGTGAACGTCCTCGTGATGGTACTATTAAAACCTGAATTTGACCCTTTTTACCAGCTTTTCGGTATGCACCCGTCTCAGGTATACCTAAACTTACTTACGCGGGACCGTTCACTAGCAGCTAGTAACAAGAAATAATCCTGTTAGCACCTGCAAGTACCAGTTGCAGATGACAAGAAATACCAGCACTTCACCAACACCTCTCTGAGGTCAATGACCAGCTGAAGGAGAATTA
This sequence comes from Balearica regulorum gibbericeps, assembly GCF_011004875.1. NCBI lineage: Eukaryota > Metazoa > Chordata > Aves > Gruiformes > Gruidae > Balearica > Balearica regulorum. The sequence continues at coordinate 66,115,346 of NC_046188.1, forward strand.
TTGCTGATTTCTTCCAGTAAGAGAGAACTGAATATGAAGCATTCAGACAGGTCAAGTTGGAATTTACTTTTTTTAATTTTGTTTTTAAATTTATACCACCATGAGACTTCAATTTCAATGAGCACCAAAGCTCTACCTTAAGAGGAGCAGTAGCTTGTTGGCAGGTACATATTTCCGATGGCAGAATATGTTCCTCAAACCATTATGTCTTATCACAACACTCACTTAAAATTTTACATTGAACCGTATCATGGGGCCCTTTTAAAATGCCTTCATTAATGACGATTATGTAAGTACCATTAGATGTGAGACATTCCCATATTGCTCATAGGAGTTATGATTTAATTCTATTACAATCTCCTCCACCATTTGTGTAATCACTCCTGACAGTTTACCTTTTGTTCTGTAAAACATTACTGTCTGCCACAGAAAAAACCCAGACGATACTTTGTTTGTCATTGCAATCTGATTGGAAAGGTGTTATTAATTAAACATTGTACACAGTTATACTTGAGAATTCTCTGATCGCTCTTGGGAGAAGATGTATTACTGGAAGACGGTTGTTATTTAGGTCTCTGAGGCAACAGAGAGACACTAATAAACCTCCCACACGTTCCTGTGAACTGGCAGATATTATTCAGCCTTTGTGGGGAATAGTTTGGATTTTCTTTGGCCTGTAACAGTGACTAGTGTGGCTCAGTGTGGTGAATGACTTTAGGAGCCACTATAAAGGAAGACCTGCGCTTGATCTCAGTAGGCGAGTTTGCAAATACACAGGGAGCGGAACTGCGAAGTCGCTTCCCTCACAAGACGCAAGACAATGTTCTGGTTTAATACCTAGGCTGAGCTTTTTGCCAAAAGGAGGAGGCAAAGACATTTTACCAGAGCTGGAATTTTCATTTTCTGTTTCTCATTTATTTTTTGTCATCTGAAGTGTTACACGCAGAGAAAATATTCCTTTTCAGGATAAATAAGTAGAAACAGCTACAAAATTCCAACTGCCTATAGTAAGAGTTTTGACCAAGTCCCTTAACTAGCAGTAAGTATCCTTTTACAGAAGATATACTGGTAGTCCTCCTCACATTACTACTGTTGTTATATTCTGAGCAGAGAGAAGGTCCCTCTCACAAAGAAAGAGGAGACCTTTCAGAAATTTTTACAATAAACTTGATGATTATTTTTTTTCCCCAGCACTTTCACTGTCGTGCCCATCGGTTTATAGGGAATTTCATCAAGAAAGAGGTTTTGAAAGCTCTTACCTTGGTCACAGAGGAACATAGTGAATTAAATTTCCCTCCTCAGTGTGCTCTTTGAGCTGGGGCTGTGGCTTCTCAGTACTCTGAAGGTAAATGGGGTGTGACTAGTGATCAAATTGCTTCATGAGGAAAAGTTCATCACAGTCAGGGAAACTGCTTAAAATGCAACATAAACAGGTCTGTGTCAATATTTTGACTTTGTGTAAACAATTCAAGCTGGATCACTCTGGAGATAATGACACATAATGCTGTATAAAATGCTCTGAAAGGGTTTTACTGAATTAATCTGCATTTGAGTTCTGGAAGAAAATTGGTCTGTGCAGTGGAAAAATGGGAACTTCTGTGCTCCTGTTGCATATGATCCCAACAAGGTCTGGAGCTTCCAGAAAGTATATTCTGGGAAAGGGCTTCACTACTGCAAGGTAAATGGGAAAAGAATGATTTTTGGACCCTGTACTGTCTTTAATCCCATCCACAGAGCTTCAGAAATTGGTGTGTATGACAGAGAGGAATCTACGTTTTTGTCCGAGTAAGTATAAATGAAGCATTTCTTACAACTCTGACGCTACACCTCCGGGCAAACACTCTTTCTCCTTTTAGCAACATCACAAGTTCAAGTCTGGAAAGGACAGCGATTAGTGTTTTAAAACTCTGCTAATAAAACTAAGGGAAAGCAATCTGTACATAGGAGTTTATTTAGATGCCCACAAGTTTTAAATCATTCCCCTTTATATCTCAGCCCACTGGATATCTCATCCAACTGAATTACCATTGGGTTTTACAATGTGATATACAAAATGAGCTGACATTATGATTTACAAACATCCTTTGAATATCATATAAAACACAACCGTTTCCCGTATTATACAATCATTAGGGCAATGCAAATATAGTCAATACATTAGTAGCTGAAAATGATGGGGCATTTTAAGAAAATAAATTTAACTTTACCACACAAACCTGTTAGATAAAACAAATCCTGTTTTAAAAAAAAAAAGGGAATAAAGTTGTCTGAATGATTGCAAGTAATTTTTATGTTGTTTTGCCACTGTCCCCTTATAAGAAACATAATAGTACTTCATTTCAAAGACAACTATTATTTTTCACTGTATAGTCACACTTCATTCTTATTAATCAGTTTTACATTTTCTGCATGAAACTATGACAAACTCACAAATGTAGACTTTCCAAACTGTAGCCACTATACTTATTTCTGCACTCTTTTCCATATACTCGGTGTGTTTAATTAAATCAACAAAAAGCCAAAACCACTACACAAATGAGCAGAACAAAACACAACAGCACGTTAAAAAGGTGACATTTAAGTTGTAGATGCCATCATCATAGAAATACATTTTTGTTCTAATGCCACAAACTTTCTAGCCTCATGAAAAAAATAGACATTAGCCAAAGAGAATCTAAACTCTAACCTCAATGTAGGGCTAAGAGCTTTAATTTGTATTTCTGTCTAAACTGAGGTACTAAACAACACTGTGTGAGTGGTAAATTTAAAACTCAATTTTTCTGAATGCTATAAAATATGAAAAGAGAAAAATCTGTTTCTGAGCTGTTAATTGGGTAATGAAAGTTACCAAGTGTTAAGGTCTCCTGTCCCTCATGTCGCTGGTACAGGTGCTTCTGCACTTTGTCATTATCGTGGCAATAACTGAGAATGGCAGACATCATTATTACTGTAAATACAAAAAAGGAAAAATTCTGAACTCATCAATGATGTTGTAATTCAAAGCAAATTCTAACCTATTCAATTTAAATTATATCATCTTAAGGCTCTCTGACCGTTTTATCGCTGCACAATCCAGAGGGATTACACCCTTTTCCAGCACTTGCAGTTTCTCTTGCAAAACAGAATACTGATAATGACTGGTGATTCTTTCCTGAATATGGTGTTGAATTGGCGGTGGAATGTGGTTTTAGTTCCATTTCTTACTATAGGAGTCTTGCTGCTGCTCCGCATGTTTGGAGAAGAAAGTGCTTTTTTTTTTTTTTTTTTCTCCATTTCATTAAGTTCATACCATTTAATTTTATAAATTTTTAAGACAGACTTATTTTGATTACTTCCGTTCTGTCCAATCAAATATACCTTTGAACGCTTTAAAATGTTGGACAGCTGTGAAATATAAGTACTATGCAATTTGACTGTACATACATACATATTTTCATAAATACATCTGACAGGGACCTTGGAACTAAGTATGTGATATCATGGGACAAAATCACAACAGGCTGTCTTATTTGTAAAATCTAGATCCAAAGGAAGAAGAGCTGAATTCTATCATGTGGTCAATACACAAATTAAAACAAAAATACAGCATTAGTTTACCCATGAAATAATTTAAACATATTTGCAAATGTCTTGACAGGAAAAGTGTGTAATTTACAACACTGAAAACTTTTAACAACCATTGACTTTATATGCGCTGTACTGTAAGTCACCCAGACAAGGCTAGCAAGGATGAGCATAGTGATAGGTCCCAAAGGCAACTCCCAAACATCTTCCTCGTGCGGAGACTTTGGTAATTGTCTGTTGTATAAAACGCCAACGCATACGACTTCATTTCAGGTGTTAACTTCATCAGTTTTCCTCCCCCGGCACAGTCCAGTCTGACTACGTCAGTTATTGTTGAGACACTCTAAATCCACCGAGCAGCAGACGTTCCCATTCTGCACAGACAAACAAGCAGGTGTCAATCACCTCCGCGGAACAAGTTACAAAGAGCAAAGGGGTTGGTGGCACGCAGAGACAGATGCATCTCTGACACATTGACCGCATACAAAAATCTGCTTAAGCCATCATCCCAAGGTGTCCTCATCGGTCCCAACTGTGGTGGCTTGTTGAAGAGGTTGGCTTTGCCAAATAGCACTGAACTGGCCTGAACTACACATGAACTACAAACCTGGACGTGAAAGACTCAGTGGTCCCCATAATAAAATACAGCACAGCAATGGCAACAAAGATGATTTGATTTGTTTTCTCCCATGCAATAAAGTTAATGGAGAGAGTTTTGATGTGATCCATGCAGGGAAGCTGGCTGTTTCACTGAAATAACCAGAGCGTTCAGATTCTTGAATCATGGCAGATACGTATGGGGGGGGCGGGGGGAAGGGGAACCATACTGCTTTGGAGTTTAATCCACTGTTAAATATCTTTCTGCAACATCCAATCATTTACGAAACTATCCTATGTAATAAAAAAAACCCTACAGGAACTACCAAAATCCCAAATAAGCAATTTTTTTTTTCCTTTTCTTTAAATCCAACACAAACCAAAACCAATAGGAAAAACTCTGAAGAATGGCAGAAAAGCCACCTTTAATAATTTAAAGCCCCGGAGCAACAGCTTGGTTTCCCACAGTGAACAGAAGAACATTTTATATAACCAAACCAACATTTTCATAATTCTGATATTAGCGCAGTGGGGTCATCGCTGCACGGAGCAAGGAGACAGACTGCACTTCTGCATTAGAGCCATCAGATTAAACGCATCTTGATGAGATCAGGGAACAGAAACTGTGACATTCCCTTCCCGCTTCTGTTGTGGGAGTGCCTTCATCTCTGACCTGAAATGTGTTTCTACTTGCATACTTGCTGGTGAAACTTTTATTACTGTTTTTGCCTCTGCTTACTAGCTCTGTAAAACACATTTTCATGAACATCCACATTAGGTAATCATTAACGTATTAGCCTAGATTCACACTGAAAATGCCTGAAGAGCTCTCCAACAGAAAGTTGCACTAGGATATTACATATCTGCGCTCAACATTTTCGACAGGCACAGAATTGTTTTGTTTCCACCCTTTAAAGCACAAAAGGTGTGGGTTTTCTGTAGGCTTCTGCCCTCAGGTCTCATTTACTTCCCCGAGATCTGAATGTGAGCTTCCAAGGGCAGAAAGCAACCTTGATTTTATGCAGCATCATACATTGCCATTACCGTTCTACCTTGCCCATCGTACCTTGCATTTGCAGGTTGTACAAGGAGATCCCACCATTGTCCATACAGCGCCGCTAAGTCTTGTAATTCCATAACCATCTAGACAGGTTTTCCTGATGTCGTAGGTGATGTTGTCAGCCAGACAGGGGTCACTGACACAGTGGGGACAGCACTCTCCTTCAGAGATGGCCGTGTACTCGCAGTTTAGATTTGGGCACAGAAGGGGCCAACAATCCACCTCTCCTTCCTGTAAAAATTGAAATAAAACTCATTTATTAGCTACCAAGAAACTTTGCATCCTGTTGAGTGGAAAAGTTTTATTTTGCCAAAATTGGAACAAGCTTAATGGATCAGGTCTCACTTTGGTTGATCATATAAATGCATGTTTGAATACTGAGCCAAAGTCTCCTAAATGCGGCAGAATATCATCCGGTTGTTTCTTGACTAAACACCACCACTGCCATCATCGTTAGAGCAGAACTCGAGTTCGTTCGAGTTTTTAAAGGCAACATTAAATACTGGGTTCCAATATTTTCCATAATTAACTATAATTTTTGCAGCAATCGCCTTGCAGACTCGTGCCCTATTTCTATGTCTGATCACACAAACATCTCTGTGGGATCACAGCAGCTGTTTAAACAGAAAATTAACGCCACAGACAGACCTAGGTTAGTATTGTTGTGGTTTAGACCCAGCCGGCAGCTAAGTACCATGCAGCCACTCGCTCCCTCCCCCCTTTTCCCAATGGGATGGGGAGGAGAATGGGATGAAAAAGGTAAAACTCATGGGTTAGGTTAAGAGTCCTCTCCTGTCCTCTCCCTTTGCTGTCCTAGTGAACTAACAATACTAATAAAAGAATATACAAAGCAGATGACACATAATGCAATTTGCTCACCACCCAGGAACTCTACGCAGCCCCTTGTCCCCGGCTGACATCATATACTGAGCATGACATCATATGGTACGGAATACCCCTTTGGCTAGTTTGGGTCAGCTGTCCTGGCTGTGTTCCCTCCCAGCTTCTTGTGAAAATTAACTCTAGCCCAGTCAAAACCCAAGACAGAATGTTTGAGAAGCATTGAACTTCGATCTAACTAGCAGCAGCCAAAATTGATTTTACTGTCAACTCCTAAAGGAATTGTTAGAGCACTACCAGTTATGTTCCACGGAGTCATTTTATTTTATTATTTAACTTTGTGATAAAATCAGTTTAGATAGAAACATGGAGAAGAGAGAATCACCAGGTCACTTCTGTAGAGTATTGCTGCAGGATCCACGTGTCTAAACTTAACCTGCAAAGGGCTCCAATAACTTGCATTATGCTACTCTGTAAGCACTTCAGGTGCTGATAACCTCACACACTGCACAGAACCTTATATGCAGCACTCATTTAGTGCATCATCGTCTTTTTACAATTGGGTTAATAAACATACAGAGCTAAATTAGGCAAAGAACTGCTGACCGCAGACTCAGTATCCCTTGTAAAACATGTCTCATCCAGTATTTGCCGTTGCTGGTGGTTATAAATGTTTCTTGCTGTTCTTTTGCAAACATTTAAAAAGAAAAAAAAACCAAAAAACACCACCTTGGGAGAATATAAAATACAATATTTACTGCTGTACATTATGGATAATTCTCTCTTAAATAGTAACTTAGCTTCGAATGTAATTTGTTTCCTGATGTTCAGACACCTCTTGATTAATATCATATATAAAGACAATGTTATACAGACAGCTATAAATGGAAACCTAATAATTTTAATGAAGTTCATCGCTGCACTAATTAGTATATCTGTGCAAAAAAAATTAAAGCTTTAGGGAAATAATCTACAGTGCCTGATGAGAAATGTTCTTTGTTTTGCATGTTTGTCTAGTAATTTCAGGTTTTATCCTTCTTTTTTTTTGGTTAATTTTTGCTAATTCACCACAGGGCACCAGCACACCATTTTTCCAGCATTTGCTGAATGAAAAAAAAAAGAATTGCATTGTCCATTTGGATAAGACAGGTACACCAGCTGATGTAATTAAAAGCTGAAACTCCTCCAACCATGTGAAATTTTTTTTAAAAGTCATTTAAAGATCAGATGACCTTGTAAAAGTTCTCCAAAGTAGACTAATGCTAAAGTTAATATAGTGTCAAGGTTTCCAAGCTTTTGTCAAGCTTTTCATTTCGTTCATTAGACCTACTTAGTCAGCAGTAAGAGGAAAACTGATGGTGTAGCGTTCAGTTCTCTGGTGCTCTGTAAGTGCTTTATCATCATTCCTAGTCTGAAAAGCAGGTGAAGAAAGAGCCAAGAGCCTGCTTCCAGATATGCTTTGCTAAAAATCACAATCCTTATTATTCTTGCTCCCTTCCGAAACGCTTTACCCATACCAGGCAACGGCACTGCTGACAGCTGTAGGTCCAGTTGTCCCCACTGCGGTAGAGCTTGTGCCCAGTTTGGTCGAGGCACTGGCTGGTGACACGGGTGTCGCACTCCGGGCAGCAGAAGAGATCAGCGCTGGGGTTCCCGCAGTCGCAGGCTGTCCTCCGGCAGAAAATCCTCCCGTCCTGCGATGACACATTGCCCTGACGTCAACCACAAACTGCCAGACAGCAGCCCGGATAAGGTCACAGGGGGTGTGTGTGTGTGTATATATATATCTATATATCTACATATAGATATATCAAAGGGCACGTCTTTGGCGTATCAGGAAACACTAACTTCTTAATGTATTCGATGTTACTGCCAACAAGGACTGGATCCTGCCGGTTGTATTACCTCAAATACCAGTATTGCCCCCATTTCTATCAGTGCATGGATCCAATACTGTCTGAATCAGAGAATACTGTTTTCCTGTCTCCAGCTAATTGAATTTAAAAGAAATCAGTACCTCAGAAGAAATATAGTGAAGCAATTTCATATCGCATTGGTTACATCAATGAACTCTTCAGGCAGTTGCCACTCGAATACATATAATATTTGTTTAGCAGTATTTTAACTGACTGTATCACTGTAAAGAAAATAACTTGAATAAATAAATTGAAGTTATGAAGGTGATCCCTTTAACTTCATAGGAGCACAATATAGCAAAATCACAGTAGCACTACTGGTTCTGTTCCACATCTGCACCTACAGTACACCAGCTTAAAGCCTAATGGACTTATCATCCATTATAATTCAGTTCATGTATTAAAGAGGGCCTGTATTCCACAGGCTCTCCAAAATATGATTTTGCTAAATATTTGCTTGCAGTATTGGATGGCCCATTTTGTTAAAGAGCATTAAACAGAAATGTTTGAGATAAACAGAAGAATTGCTTCTGCATGTAAAGAGAAAAGGATATATTCTCTTTGCATCACAGGAAAACAAATTGGCACTAATTCCAGTTATGAAAATTGGACAGACGATCGTGTTTGAAATTATAGCCCTTACTGTAAGCGAGCCAACTTACTGATATGCCACATGTAGGCTGGGAACTGAAATCACGGTTAATAATGAGGAGATTAGTGAAAAGTTTTGACGTGAACTTCTTTTGCATTCAATGCTAGTTATTGGATTCTTCCTTATTCAAGCCAAGCATCCCCTGCAGCCAGTTTGAAGGCAGAGCTGTGAGAGGAATGAAGCTATGTTCTGCTTTGGATCACAACTCTACAACTACTCCACTTCTTTCATTGCAGTTTTTTTCCTATTCTCCTCAGAACCTTGTTGTGAGTCTATAAACCTGTATCTGATGTAAGAAGGAAAAGTTTTTTTCATTGCCACCAAATAAAGGGATACCTATCAAAGCAAGGGAATGTATTTCCTCTTGATCTTTTTAAAAAGCGATTACTAAAAACAGCGATGGCTTCCCGGGACATTTTTTCCACAGGCAGACAAAACAGCCATAGCCACAGCATCTAGCATGGGAGGTTGTTTTGTTTGTATTTTGATGTAGGAATCTGTGTTTGGCTCTTGTTTTTAAGCAAAGCCAGTCTTGGCCACAATGCAACATGTACAAAAGCAGCATGAGGGAATCACAATATTCACGTCAGTCAGCGTCGCTGATGCATTTCATCATAGTTTTGAATTGATTAGAATATGACTTTCTGTTGTAAGAATAATTAAAATGATTTCTTATGCCTAACAAGGGAAGCTGAAGAGAGCACAGAATTCTGGAAATGTAGAACACGTGCTAGGTTAACATGGATCTGAACCACAGGGCAAAGGACTAGATTGCCCTACAGTCTTTATTCAGCTTTGTATCAAATTAAGAGAACTAAAGATTCTCTACTTGTGGCTAGTTTGCTGCTTTAGCTGTGGGAGAAGGAATAAACAAGCTTTACTTCCTTAGTCCGCAATTTGAGTGAATCGTAAGGTAAGGAAGACTGGCAGTAGCCCGTTTCCTTAGCCACAGGTCCAGCCAAGGTCCAGATGCAGTGCTGGGAATAATCCCTTTCCACAGAAATCGAAGAAAAAACCTCATCCTCCCCTTTCAGCAAATGGTGAAAAAAGAGCACTGAAAGCCTTCCCTGATGAGACTTATGACTAAATCTCCATTCTTGCAGGTGGGAAAGCACAGCCATCATCCACCCCTTGCTGAGGGTAGACACGAAGCGACAGCTGAGCACAAAAGCTCTGCCAGGCTGACTAGCTCCAGGCACGTGGGGTTGCGCCAGGCGTCCAGGCAACCCAACGCCCTTGACAGAGGCAGTCTCTCTCCTCTCCATAATGCAGTGCTGATTAATAATGGCTAACAATAACCTGTCTGCTTAGTTCCGATTCAGTTTCCAAGCTTTCAAGATTAGTTTTCAAATTCCCCTTTCAGTTGGCGACAGTGCTGGTAGGTCTGTGCTTCTCTGAGCTCCCGTGCTGTTACCTCTGGGGAGCCGCTAACCTTTTATGTTGCCTTTACTCTCTGTATTTCAGAACACTGACAAAGCCTGACGATTTTGCCAGAGACCTTTTGGTAATCATAATACACTGCTACTCTCTTTAGTCTTTAAGCATCCGTGGTTTATCTACAACCTCATTAGTTCCACGCCTTTCAAAAAACATTTTTATCCCTATACTGCAGTGACACAAATCCTCTTAAGCTACATCATCTCACTTGCATCTTTGCAGCTCTATAGTAGCATTGAGAAATATATAGAAAATTGAAAAACACATAGAAAGCAACTTTCTTTCTTTCAGTGAGTAATAGCATATAGCATCTTATTAGCATCTCTTCCTCCCCGCCTTCCTCACTGAGTCAGTTCCACATGCTTCCTAAGCATCAGTGGTATGAACACAGTATTGTTCTTACCAAAGGAAAAACTGACACACAAGGGAATCGCTGTGAAGGGCGACTCAAGTTTCCACAGAGCCCCAAAGCCACTTTGGACACAAATCAGACCCTGCAGAAACCAAACCACCAAACCATTCTCACCATCAGGAACACGCTTCACCTTGGCCCATCCCCCTGTTCCCAGCGCTGTGCTTATCCCCCAGGCTTTTTCATACAGGGAATGGAGGTTGTCCTAATTAGAGGGCAGACTCAAAAGCCCAGATATAGCCAGACTTAGTTTTTGCATGGGAGAGAGAAACAACCCCCCACCCCCCATCAAATTTCTACTAGTCTTGTGTATCAAATCCACAAGAGTTCAGGAAGGTGCCTGTAGAAGACACATCAAATATACTTAAGGTACTGTTAATTTATAGTGTTGAGAATTTGTTTTTGTAAACTTCATATTTACTCAGATGAACAAGGATGGTTTGAAGAGACTGGGTCTGAAGAAACTGAAATAATGTGCTTCAATAATGACACTTTGCTTCATTGCATAACTGAAGCAATGTAATTTCTCATATTCCATAGTATCCTACTCCACAAATAACCTTACTTGATGAACTTCAAAATTAAGTAAGGTATTTAATTTGTTTTGCACCAGGTTTTAAGTTAAAGTATTTTCAAGATGGGATCTATGCGTTTCAGCCACTGCACAGAATACATCCATCTGACCTTTCCTAAAATAACCATAACAAAAGAAAACCCAAAAGAAAACATATTATTTTAAATCTGAAATGCTGATTTGTCTCCTAGATAAAACAAGCGAGTAGGATCATTTCAAAGTTTGAATAAGAAGTACAAGGAATGATTTAGTTACACTGCCCTTTTCTCACTGAAAATTGAGCAGGCTGCAAAAAGGTCAAGCAGGGCCAGTTCCCTGTGCGACTGCATGAAAAGGATGGAGTCCTGCAGCAGGCTGGAGTAGTCGTCTGGTGTATCAGAAACTATCACAATTTATAAAATACATTTCAGTAACATATTTCAATAAATGCTGACTTTACGTCCTGCCTGGGATATGATTGAGGAGGAGCTCTCCCTGTTTTCCTTGCTCTATAGACAAGAATTTGGATCTTGAAACAAGGCAGCTACTGGAGTGAAATTAAATGCAAATGTTAATTCACAAACGAAAAAACTGGAAACTGAGGAAGACATAAAGGAAGAGTCATGGCAAGAAACAGTGCTAGGCTTAGTTTAAAATATCTGTGTACTAATTAATCATTTTGTATATTTTCATATACTAGTAAGAACATTCAACATAAGGAAGAAGTGCAATGAGAAATGGCAAATAAAACAAATTACAAGCAATCTAAAATGGGAATACGAATAGTTATAATTCTGCAAAGGCAGACCAGATGTCTTCACATATATTAAACTGTTTATTCTACTGACTGGAAATCCTTTCATATGCCAGCCAGCTCCCCAAGATTACAATAAAAGCTTGATATATATTCAGTGGAGTTGTACACTTCAGCTTCTGAAGGGAGGAGTTTTAGGGAGCTTGAGGCTACCTGAAGTAAAAAATACAGCAACCAACAAGAACGTATTCCCTTTCGAGCCCCAAACAGCAGTGCATTTTGCAGGTTCTATTCACTCTAAAGTCTGGATTTTCCCTTCTGCTATACTATTGCAATACAGAAATTATAAGGCTTTCAGCTTCTTGCAACTTCAAAACAACTCCTCCTCCTTGTCCTCTCCCAAACCTTTAAATCCTTCTCTGGCTCATCAGCATTAAGACATGTGGACTGATAAGTCACTTCTCACACTCTATATTCAGCTTTTCACAGTGGCCAAAATCACATTTTATTTAGACTTATGCAAGAGCCAATAGCATTCTGCTCCATCTAAGGACAGCTTTACCAGCGCTAGGAATGCATCAGGTCAAAGTGGCCGTAAAAGACCAACCATTTCTCAGATTGGTGTGTTTCTAAAATTCTTCTAATTCCAATGACAGCACTCCTCTTTTAGCTAGTGAAAATGAAAAACACAGTGTCAAATGTTTTTTGTAACTCAGTTACCACACTCAGAAAAGAACTGGTAATTTCCAGGGGGAAAAAAACCCAAAAAACTGATCTAAATGTTAACTCTAAATTAGATCTACTTATACTATGCCTGGCTTCTACAAAGGTGCAGAGCGCGCTGCACTGCTCAAGTGGGAGAGCTGCCAAAACCACCAAGCTGGGATGAGGAGGAGAAAACTGGCCTTCACCCTTCTTCACTGGAGGAAATTAAACGCTTACTACTAGGTCCTCTGAACTTTGACTCATGCTCAGGTCTTCCTTCTCACCCAGTTAATTCATGTGTATTCCAAGTAAAGGGAAACACCACCAACAGGAAGGTGGTTGGCGACAGTACTTGTCCCGAGAGATGCTATTCACGTGAAACAGAAATTGCAAACAGTTTTCAACATTTCCAGTATGCATGCTGATCGCCAGCACGTTCCATTAAAGGGTACTGCATGACCCTCAAGCAAGGGATGATACAAGTGGCTCCAGCCCATGGGGTGACATGGTAGAAGCTCGGAAGGATTAGCCATTATTCAGCTGTGTCTGTGGTTGTGCAAACTAAGAAAAAAGGTGACCTCCCAGGAGAATTTCCCCATCACAGCTTCAGTGCCCACAGCAGAGCTTACCTTTTGCCTCAGCACCTTGGGCTTAGGCTAGTATTTTCACCAGCACCAGTGGCAGTGCAATATTGGGTTTCTGACATGAGCCCAGAGAATTAAAGGACTCCTGAAACCCAGACGAACTGGATCTCACCTTGCAGGAACAAACGGAGCATCTGTCCTCCTTCAGGGTCCACACCTGCCCGTTCCGCTTGAAGCCGCCTTCATGGGGACAGTCTCCAGTGCAAGATGGTCCGGACGGACAAAGGCAATCAAACCCTCCTGCCAGGTTCACACAGGCTGAATCGTTCCAACAGGTGTGGGTCTTTAAGGCACACTCATCGATATCTGCAAAACAGCAGAGTTATAATGCTTTGGACTTTTTTTTTTTTCCACGGGGTAAATTTTATTTCTGTATTAAGTAATTACTGCTCATCTGCCTTTCCAGTGGAAGAGGGTGCCTTCTTTCTGATATCTTCCATATTTACTTGCTAGATATTAAACACTGATTTTTTTAAGGTTATTCTTCAGTGTTTGTTTCCATTCCACCAAGAATTCCTAAACTATCTCGAGCAAGCTTAATTGTAAATGCTGAGTCTGACATACCTAGTGGAACTATATATCAATAATGAACTGGAACCTTCAAACAAAGGTGTACAGTGATTTTGCAGTGCCTTGAAACCAATGAACAGAGTGACTTTCTGTCAGTTAGACCACTTTCTGTTCTGGATTTTATACCAAAATAGAAGGGCACTATACTTCATAAGTTCCTAGCATTGACATTTCCCATACTAAAAGTGGTCAGTTGTATCCTTTTCCCATTGCTGGAAGGTATACGTGAATTGGAGGAAAAAAATAGGAAAAAAAAAAAGGAAAAAAAAAGAAAAAAAAAGAAGAAGAAGAAAAAAGAGAAAAAAATGAAAGAAATCAGAGGCACCTTATACAGGGAAAAAAAGTCTTAGAACAAAGCTATGCAGGAAAAGTATGATTTAGCAATGACACAAAGAAATAAGTAACAAAAGAAAATCATTATACACCAGAGAAGTGAATTACAGTATCCCATTAAAATTCCTTTTGGAGGGTAAAATATAATTATGCAATATGAATTTATCTAGGGATTCTTTTTTCTTGCTGCAAAAGCCGTGAGATTCTTAAGCACATTGTGAAAAAACAGGTATTTCTTTCAGCAAATAACTTGGGACTATTCTTAAACAATATATTGACAGATTGCCCAGACAAAATACCAGTAAACTGGTGGGTCTCTCTTGTTCCAGCAAGAACACTGAAAACTAAGCAACAGCGGGAGGAAGGCTGGAGAAGAAAATCTTTTAGAAGTATGTGATGGTTTCTATCATGAAAATTGCAGAACGCTAGTATATTAAGTCAGAAATTACAAGTGAGAATCCTCACACCATTTAAAATTACCTAACTGCTAGCATGAAATTTATAACTGTTTAATATTACTCAAGAGCACTTTTAATTCCTTTCTAAAATGACAAATTTAAAAATTCAATAAAATTTACAAAGAAAATTACCTAAAGTCTAATTTAGGTGGGATGTGACAGCTAGTTGCCCTACTTTTTGGACGACTGCCGTGGGTTCACAAGCCATCTCCTCAGAAAGCCAGAAGTTCAAAATTCTCTGCATCTGCTGAAGGAAACTCTCTAAAACAATCAAATCACTAAATTCCCTCTGACCTGGTTAGTAAAATTTCCGGTTTCAATTCAAAAACTTGTTCCAGGAACAAGTGGAAAGGTGGTAGTGCCCTTGGATTTGAGCAAAAGCAAAATCAGCGTGCGCGACTGAGTCAGGGGCCTGGGCTGCCAGAGAACGGCTGTTCTTTCTGATGATAGACCCCGAGGGAAGCTGGAGGCCGTTACACTGCAGAAGAGCTTCACTCCTGGGCTAACCTGCGGGCCAATCCTTCGTCAGAGAGGTTCCCAGTGGCCTGATAGCACGGTTCGATTGCTTGCCGCTCAGATTTTCCTGAAAATGGTGTATTTTGCTGCCCTGACAGTCCTAATTGCCCCAAAGTAACATTACTGCCCCACTGCATAGCTTATCACTGCTGAGCACTTGAAAGGTCCACTGTCAGTGGTGTAAAAGGTGCTGCACTAAGAGAAATTAAAACTTGTAGCTCATTGTTCAACAAGCGCCAGAGTATCACAGAAGGTAAAAACCATGAAGAGTGACATGAAGGGAGCTATGAATGAACTGGTATGAAATGAATTATACCCAAACGGCTACTGTTAGACTTAAAATATTATTAAAAATATCCCATTTTCCGTTCAATAGACTTTGACTTGTATTTTATGTTGAAGACAAAGGTATAAATGAAGCCTTCGCTTTGTCTTTGGTGATTTCACCAAGCATCATCAATACCCTCTTCCCCACCACATTAAGGGCTCCTTGAATAGCTTATATATATATATAGGATGCAGCGGGATCACAGTGTAGATTAGAAGGATAGCTTTCATAGTTCAGAACTAAAGGGATTTCACAGATTAATATAAAGCCATACTGCCTACAGAGTTCCATGTAATTGCTTTACTTATGACACAGAAATTTAATTCTGTTTCCATGTAATTTAACAGATTTATGGAAAGCCAGATGTTAGCAATTATAGAAACTAACATTATTCATATTCTCAGTAGTACAGACCTGTTCCCACTGTTATACATATCCAAAAGGGAAGAACACCCTATTTACGTACTGCTACTGCTGTTCGCCATTTAGCACACATAAAAAGGATGTTCCCATTAAGAGCAGCCCAAACTGGTAAATGGGACATTCTTGACAAAGAAACCAATCAAGCAAAGCTGAATAACATAGCGTGAACATAAATTCCTAATTGCTACTCAGTTTGCTCATTTTTTTTTTCGTTCTTTATGCAAATGATGGTTTCTTATTATTTTATGGCATTTATTATTTAAAAGTTTTAGTCATTAATCAAATATAAAAGGCTTGGACACTGCATTCATTTCCAGCTGAACTTTTAATAGAGCTAATTTTCTGAGAACATCCCTTTGGCAGTTTTTTCTTGTCGCTGATTGCATTTCTAAAAATCAGAACAAACAGCCAACGTTCCCAGTAACTTGAGGAAAAGAAGTTATAAGCGTAACATGTTTTTGTCCCTTTCACTCTTTCAGCTTCAAACCAGATTGGGGGATGGAGGAGCGGGGAAGGAAAAAACCCCAGACAAATGCTCCCACATTGTTAGCTCAAGAAAGTATTTCAGTTTAAAGGAAATCAAATGGACTTGCTCGTATGGACATGAGATCAGCATGTAGATGGCTATGCAAAACATGGAAGAAAGTACTCATATTTAGTGTGAAATTTCTCTTAGCAACAGGAATCAATGTGTCTATTTAGGTGTTGAAAAATTAGCCTAGTTTAAAATTCTGAACATGTCCAAAACAATCTTCTAATGAATATGAAAATTGTACGATAAGACTCTTGCATATAGATTATTTTTATATTATTCAAATTCTTGCTCAGCTCAAATTTCCCACACTCCCCTCAGGTTTCGTTTGCTTTTCCACAACTGCTCTCAGAAGATGCAGGCCCAAAACTAGAACATTTAATGATGGGCAAGGCAAAACCGTACACAAATCTTATTTCCCATTATAACAACACTAGGCAGGAAGGAGATGAAACAGTCATTTATAAATCAAGCAACTTTTAAGAACAACGGACAAGTACATATGTGAAATAGCAAGGAGACTCCATTGTCTTTCCCTATATTATAGTCTTTCCCTATATTTAACACAAGAACAAGATATCTGTCTTGACTTTGGGGGGGGA
Organism: Balearica regulorum gibbericeps; assembly: GCF_011004875.1. Taxonomy (NCBI): domain Eukaryota; kingdom Metazoa; phylum Chordata; class Aves; order Gruiformes; family Gruidae; genus Balearica; species Balearica regulorum. Next base: position 66,132,242 of record NC_046188.1, read on the forward strand.
TTAGTTCTTTCATGCATGCTGCCAACCTGTAAAAACAATCTCATTTTCACACCTGGAAGAGGACTTTGCAATCTTATTCATTATATTGAGATAATCTGTGGAATAAACTACTAATTAACCCAAATAAAAGTGGCAGAGCTTTGCTTCCCGGCTCCACACAGTTTCTTTTCAAGGAAAAGCAAGGATATAGTGGAAAGGACCATCATCAGAAACTTGCTTGTAAAGCTAGCCTTGTGCTATCAACGACATATAGCCAACAGCAAAGCGACTGTTGCTGAGCCATGCCGCTTCAAACGTCGCTCAGGACTATCATAAAACTGATCAAGATCTTCACTCTTCAAACCCTCCCAGTCTGTGCTTCTTTAAACAAACGGATGGCAACGAGTATCTCGATCGTATGTATTTTAGCCGCAATGAAACTAGTCGCGTTTTGTGGATGGGAAAAGAAAGAAAACAAACGCGCCCAAGACATGCTCATTTCCCGATATACTCTCAAAGTACATAAAGCTAGCTTGGTAGCGTGGGCAGACAAGAAATCAGAATCAAAATGGAATAGAATAATCTCCTGAGATTCACTTTCCTTTTCCATCCTTTTTGGCTGTAACAAGAAGTAATTTGCCTCAGATATTATGAGAGGTCCCATGGCCACTGTATTTGAATGGGGTGGAAGATGAGCATGACTGTACATATCAACACAAGTTCATTAACTTGGTTTCACTGAAATTTTAAACCAATCCCTAGCTACTTCATTTCTTGGTTTTCAAGGCTATTCAGGTTTTAATGGTATGACTTTTCTATAGCACCTTAATAAATGTGTGCAAGCAAGTCATGCAGTGTGGTGCTCTGTAATATCATGATAAGCTGTTGCAGAAGAACGAACCCTACTAATGTGCTAATTTTAACTGTTATGGTACATTAAACCATTACAGTATAATGTTAACATGAAAAATGAATGCTGGGCTCCCAAACCAATGTATGTGCAAGTTAACTAAACACTGTTTTGACATATCATTTTTCACAGGCAACTCGTCACTGTATTTGCCTTCTTTCTAAATGCAACAAAGTGATTTGGACTCATCTTTGAAAAAATAAATTAAAAAAATCACTAAACAGATTCATTTTTAGTTAGAAAATATTTTATGATAGTACTGTTATTCTATAGAGACATAATGGTCTATTAAAGAACATTGCATAGTAAATTAGATTCCGAATATAGGATTTACTAATGCTTTCTAGAAATAGAGAAATGACTAAACACAATTACCTTGAAGACATGTAACGCAACTTTCTCTCAGAATACGAGAAACAGAATTTACTAAATGGAAAGTAAGCAAGATAATTTTTATTTTGCAGGATAAAATCCACAGACGGACTCTGATATTATGAGCTTTAAGAAATTCTATGAGCAGAACAGAAGAAGGTCGTGAAAGAGCAGGTTCTAGAGTTGGTCTCGGATACTCTGTACCATAGGCAAACCTTTCTGTCTACATACCACTTCTCTAATGATAGACAGAGCAGCAATTCTCAGGCATATAAGAAGATTTTCAAAGGATGGGTCTAGCTTTTTGTTTGATGCAGAAAGGGGGCAAAATAAACCAAGAACAAACCTCCTTATCTCTTACTTTCTAATGGAGGTAACAGACAACACTGCAACAGACTAGGGAGTATATGAAAGCTTCAGGAATTGACTCTAAACCTATTCAGACTTGACCCTCGAGCATATCTGCACCCAGCTTTTGTGGGAGCCTAACACACATGGAGTTTTCTCTCACAAGCTGCTGACTCCTGCCTGTCTCCAACTTTCACTTCCCCACGACCACTCTAACCCTGCAGTGAGGTCTTAGCTACTGAGGACGAAATACACGGCAAATCCTGTGGGGGTTTTTGGTAGGAGAGGATCCGCGTTAAGCTTCCCTGCAAAATTTGCACTGATTCTTAAAGAAAACAAAAAAATAACCAACAACTGTCAGGGACTGCTGCCTTGGTTGTTCTTCCTTCTGTGCTTGCAAGTCACAAGGTAGAGACTCAGAAACACGAAACATCATGAAAAAATTGGAATCGGGGAATTCTGCACGCCAGGATCTGAACGCTTCTCTACAGATCAGAAGCATCTCACTTAAACAGAGATGGGGATTAAAAAGTATAATTTAATTTACTTTTATTTTTCTGCGGTAGATAGGAGCGAGCTTTGTGAGACATTATTAACTTCCCAGAATACAGCATTTCTTTACCAGTTTTTGCCTTCTTTTGGTTCTGATAATCTTAGAGGTTATCACTGAAAATTCAGTAGTGAGGGTTTATTCAATGATTACCTCATGAGGCAGCAGTATTTGGCAACAGGTACTTAGTGCAGGGAAAAAAACAAATTATGCCAGTTGCTTCAAAATGGTATCAGTAGATGGTAGTTAATATTAGGATATGTATCATATGACAACTTATAGTTCTCTATTAAGTATTTTTGTGTGTTTACCTGAAAGCGTAGCAAAGCTCCCATTAAAAAAGAAAAAAAAAAATCAACCCAGCAACTATAGCCTACATGTTTTAATTGCCAAGCAAACTTTGGTAGCGACTTCGTACAGCAATTGTCTTTTGTCTGCAAGCAGTATTCTTAATAACATATTGTGAAAGGCCTGTGTCTCATAAAAACACTACCACTGGAAATTAAATTACATTCTCTTAATTTGAGCCTGCTCACCATTACCTTATGAAGCTGACATCTTTTATAAAAGCACGGCTGCAGAAATATATTCCCTTTTCAAAACTGCCTTTGGTTGATATTTGGAGTGATAAAAGAATTTTCCCAAGCTTCAAGCGGCCTGGCTAAGTCATACATCCTTATTACCCAAGCTCTGGTGCAATATTATGACCTTCCTCGTCACATCCACTGATTTACACATTTGTCCCTTGCCAGGTAACAAATTCCACTGTTGTCTCATAGTCAATGAGAAAAAAGCTTTATAGAATCACTGAGCTATCACAACCCTTCTCAAATAGAAGTTATTTTTTCCAAATGTTCTGCAAGCACTGCAGAGACGTAGCAAGCAATGACTCAGCTCCAAGACCACCTACATACCAACAGAGGGAAAGGGGGTTAACCGATAGGTACCCAAATGCATCCCGCTGCCTGGGCTTTGGGCAATCTGTCAGAGCTGAGCGCTCCCTCCCACTGCCTTATGATTTCCAAATGTTATTAGTATCGTTACTTTGTGGGGGAGGGTTTAATCTTTTTTTACTTACGCTCTTAGCCTATTTATTGTTCTCCAAGTTTTGTCCTTCGGGGACAAAGAGGGGAACATTTCAAAACATACTGAAGAGCAATGGCCCAAATCCACCTCAGGTACACACTGGGATTTCAGCATACAGTCTGTAAAATATGCCAGGACAAAATGCTGTTGCTAAGCAGATGAACCCACTTTTATCTGAAATAGAGTGAATGACTCTGGCCCTGACTCTAAATACTCCACCACGCAAACAAGCTCTGTAACACAATGAAAGTCGGTGGTGTGGAAATCAAGTTTTAGCTAGAATGTGTAGTGTTATCTATCTGTCATTTTAACCAATTCTTACTTGCACTTTAAAATAAACATCATGGTTTGCAATTTCTTTGTCAATATGGGTTAGCAGAATATTTCGATTAATTTTTAATTGGTTAACCAGTATAATGAAATAAAACAAACTGGTTTATTCTCTTCCTCACTGGTATCCTGCAGCAGATGGTTCAGAAAAGCTATTTCGTTAAAATAACCCACTCATTTCACATTCGGTTTACAACTTGCATATGGCAAGATGAGCACCTCACCTTACGAACTTCCAGCATGCTACGCAGGTCAAAACCAGGGCACTCTGTTTGCATGAAAACACATCCCTTCGATCTCCAGAGAACGCAGAACGTTTTGGGCTCCGTTTTGCTGTGAGGTAGCCAAGCGCCCTTCGCTTTAACAGCGATGCCATGCAAGCAATACTGCCCTTTTCAGCAACTGAGCCTAGCTACGGACCCTTCAAAACCACAGGCTCATCTACACGTCTGTCTTTTCTCGAGACCACCCTGAGCCTTACATCTTCTTCGTCCCAAAGCAGCCCGACAAGGGTTGGGGTTCCCCACGCAACCAGTACGGGTAGGCATCAGGAATGCTACAAACGCCCCTTATCCCCAATTGCCTCGGGGCTTTTTGAAGGTTATGTCATGTTGCTTTGACTTCTCCTAAAGCATTTGCAACATCGCTGTATCCATCGCTCCTTTTACAGCATTTAAATAAACCAGGGGAGACCTCTTAACATTTGAGAATCTGTTTAGAAATATCTTTCACATGGTATTTTATCTAGTAAGTCACAAAATGCTGTGAAGTTTGCCTTTTTTTTCTTTTTTTTTTTTTTTTTTTTTTAAACACAGCCACCCCAATGAAGTTAACTGCTGTGACTTTACTGAGCTCCCCGCCAGCTTCGGACAATGTGTAAAAAGCTAATATAGCTGGGCAATCTACAAAATATTGGTTTTGAAAATAAGTGTTGTTCCTCTGCATTTTTAAATCATGCTGCTATCTCATCTCAAGGACTTGTAATAGCTAAAATTTGTAAAAGACAGGAATGTTTGTTGTAAATTTATATTTTTTTATTACAAATTTTTACTTTAACTTTTACTTTAATTGTACACTTTAACTCTTAGATAGGGCCCTGTGCACTTATGGACATGATAAAGGAAATTTACAGTCTTCAAAAAAAAAAAAAAAGCCTTTCACAGAAGCAGCAGAAAAGCTTTTACAGAAAATTCATAGCACCGAGTAGAGATGAAGTAACTGAAATTCCAAAGAAAGGACGTAGAACTATGAGAAGTTCATCTGTATCTCTACAGAAGTTAAAATGGGATCCTTTCTAAATAATTTTAAACTCATCTGATAAAATATCATCTAGAAATTATGTATAAGGTATCTGAAAATAAGTAAAAAGGTGGAAAATGCGTAAGGCAGAGGTAAAGCCACAATTACCATCTTCACTATGATTTTATTACTGCTCGCTTGCTGCGGTGGCACACAAAGTCTTACGGACAGTCAAGGGCGCCCAGCGCTAACTCCTCATGGAGCCTCATCCTTTGTCCTCCCACAGAAACAACCAACAAACTCCACTGCACCCTTTAAAAATTCCTCTCCGTTCCTGCTCTTAGGGCCTTATTCTGCAAATATGGTGCATAAAGAGCTTGATGCTATTTGCATAATTCTAAAAATAAAAGGATGAAGATGCCAAACAACGGAAAACAAACAAATCAAAGCAACACAGACATACCCCAAATGTGTTTTCCTATCGCTCTGCTGAAATTTGAAAATGGAAACCCAACTCTTCCCCTTTTGTGGCCTATTATGCTCCCCAGAAAGCCTACTTGCACTTCAGGTTTTACAGCAATTTATTATGATAAATGGCAAAGCACGGTAAGTCACACTCTGGATCCCCGACTGCCTCCCTCTTGTAATAACCCTTCAAAACCAGGATGCGTCTTGAACTAGCACCCACGCTGAGCGGCTGGGGATGCTGACAGACACGCTCACTTGCATTCTCATTTTAGCCTTAAAAACACAGTAACTGCTCAGGACAGAGTCTCAGTAGTCACTTTGTAACGCCATGCAGAAGGAGGGAAAAAAAAAAGCGCTATGCTGATCATTGCTTACCAACACAGGACTCCCCGGAAAGAGAATAGCTTCCATTGTCATGGAAACCGCTTCTGCACTCACAGTGGTACCACCCTGGGAGGTTAACACAGCGTGAATGGTTGTGACACTCAATGATCCCCTCTGCACACTCATCAATATCTGCCTCAGAGAAAAACACAAGCCAGCCAGGAAATTAATTTCCTTTGACACCAATGCGTTAGGTTTGGTTTTCTTTTTTTATGTTTTTTTCTTTTTTTTTTTAATCTTCCTTTAATAAATGGATTAAGGTTTATTACGGTTCCAAAGAACAGACACTTAAAACATGACTCACATAACAACAATAAAAAAGAACAATTATACATCATGGAATTTGATACGTACAAGACATTCGTTTACACTGTGATTTGTTTAAAATGCAAAGTAAACACGCGGAGGTTTTTTGTTCTCCGTTTTTAACTTGGAAGTTACATTTGCCTGTGTCATATAAAGCACTGCAGAGCAGGTTCTCCACCAAAAAGGCAGTTTCAGCAATACTCCTGCTTTACAAGCCGCATGTCCCAGGACACCTTGGAAAGAAAGAGCAGTTTCTCCAGGATTTGTTTCTAGTGTTCTGCTGCGATATTTACAGCTATCCGGCACTTAAGGTGCTCAGAGCACTTTGCAAACAACAGTTTAATCTCTTTTGTTTGTATGATCACAATAAACACCTAGTACACGTGTAGCAGCGTGTGACACACAGAAAAAAGTAGTCCATGTTTCAGCTGCAATAAAACATTTAGCTGGAAAAGAGCGAGGCAAACGACAGCAAGTCTGTAGCAACGGAAAGGTACGGCAAGATGAATACCCTGCTGAGTTTCAATAAGTGTGCTGGTTTTAAAAAGGATTTTTTAAAATTTCTGTAACATGGTTAATAGAGACCTCATAATTGCTAGGAACCTTGGTTAATCACGGCCAGCACCTGGCTGCTTCTCCCCTTTGAGCATTTTTCAGCACATTTTGTAGGGTTGTAATTAAAATTAGCAAATTAATTATATGTTAACCTTGTGGTAATTTAAGAAGCTATTATATTTTCATTCATCTGTTTAGCTCAAGCTTTTTTTTTTTGTTAAATCTTGGACAGTTTTCAGCTGGGTATCTTATCAATTAAAATGAATCTCAAATTATCTGCAAATATTAGCTGTTTTCATCCATTGAGATTTTTTTCCTGGCAAACAGTACATTTGAAATACGCATAAAATTGTGCACACCAAACACACGATTTTGGGGAAAATAGGTTCTGAAACTGCACTTAGATCTGCAAGCATCAAAGTACAAAGGTCTTGTGATCCTGATGCAAGACTGAGTTAAGGTTATTAAGTAACCATAGCATGTAGCTTTTTTCTCAATTTACAAAATATATAAACCAATATGGTTTCATGGACTGCAGTGGAGTCACGCTGATGTATGTTGAAATTGATTTGAATGACGTATCCTTCAATACCATTCCATTTTCTTACATCTTACAAATGATACAATAGAAAAGTTCGATTTTTCCTCATTTAAGTAACAATATTTATTCTTGTTGAAATATGGCTGAGAAACCTAAACAAATGCCTTTTTCTAGTGTTGCGTTCACCCTCGCTCAAGAATGAAGCAAGTTATCTACGTAACAGGGTTATAACCACTCTTTATTTCTAGCTTTATTCAGCTCCCATCTAACAATAAAGTCAATTTTTTTTATGCTTTAAAAATCTGTCACTGCTGCCACCTTTTCTGTACTTTTTACTTTGTAGAAGCTAATTTTAGTGTTAAAACACTGCACAAATCTAGCTGTCCATCAACAATGAGTGCTGCTTGCAAACTCAGACACTTTCAATTCATTACAGCAAATGGAATTTATAACCATGATCTTTTCACATGTCATGGCTGATGGAACAAGTTTAATCCTATTTGGAAAGTGAATTACTTTGCTGTTGCAGGTCAATTGCAAATGAATCCTTCTTCTTGCTTTCTTTTCTTTCCCAATGTTGAATCAGAAAATGTTCCTGTTTAAAGATTGCTTCCTCAGGTCAGTCCTGTACCGGACCTCTATCCATTCAATTTTACATTTTTAATTTACAAAATCAATAGAATTGTCCTAAAGTTCATTTCTAAACTTGAGCCCCTTTGAAAGCGTATTTGATTTAGGCTCATAGTGTAGGATATGAATTGACTGGTAGATTACTTTTCAGAAAGCCTGTCGGCCAAGATACCAAAACTACTCAGCAGCTTACTTAATGGAAGAAGAGGAGCTTCAGTGTATGAGTCTCTCTAGATTGTGTCAGAAAATGAAGATAATACATAGAACTATTGCAAGACTAGATGACTTTCTTAAGGCAGTACCATAGCTGTTTATAGCTTTTGTCCACTGACGTTTAGGGAGACACAAACCAATTTCTTAAACCAGGAATCTGGGAAAACAGGACTTGTTTTCAGTTGCACAGGTTCTTCCTTTACTCCCCTGACCTCCTTAAACGAGAGGAGTTACAGCAGCACTGCCCGACCCAGGCCAGGGACAGAGGGCAAGGGAAGAGCAGGCGCCGTGCTGGCCGCTTTGGGAAAATCCACCATGAAAGACACCATTGATGCAGAACTACTAAAAAAATCCTTCAAGCTCTGCTCCCTACCACTACCTCTCCTCTCCCAGAGCCATTTCCAGTTTACAGGAGGTGCTCGGCTCCTCTCCAGGTTGAACTCGGCACTCCTCCTAGCTCCTCAGCCCAGCCTTCTCCTGCATGTGCGCGCTGGAGACGGGCTGGGCTGGTGGTGCAGGGAGGGGAATGGGGAAGCAACCCTTCCCCTGCTTCTGCAGCGAGTTAGTATTCCTTTGGCGACGCATCGTTAGCAGCACCGGGTAATACAATATGCAGGAAGAGCAGTATAAACAGGGAAAACCATTAGCAGCTTCTCCATTTGTTTAATACATTGCAGTTTCTTATTCCCATGCTTAAAAGGATGTATATAAAGACTAAAAGGAGAGAAAATATTATGATTAGGTCTGTAAGCTTCTCCCTTATCCTGTGCATTATTTGTAGCACATGTATAAACATAGCTCTGTAGGTATGGGATAATATTATGGATTTGTTTTAGAAATTCAGCATGATTTAAGATGCTCATAGCACCAAGCGGGAACTGCAAATAACAGCTTTATAAAATGGTGTGTCACATACCATGACATTACTTACTTCACCTAATAGATCACTTCCATCTGGACTTACTATGGCTTTTGAAAACACTTTTTTGAGGATTTTTGTGCGTAGGAAGACATTGCTATACATAACGGCCAGTTCGGAGAATGAGTATCAATTCGCCTTTCTTCATCTTTGCTTTTCCATCTTTAGATCCTAGCACTATATTTGCATACTTGCCTCAGGATGAATATCTTCCTATCCAAGTCTGGTTTGGGGTTTCGCTATAAAATTTGAGGTATATATGCACTATTTTTGTGTGTGGATGTGTGTTTCGTGCGCGCAAATGCTTACCGGAATACGCTATATTTACTTTCTTCATAAAGTTACGTTAAATGAAAGCATCTACCTCTGACCCGAGAGTGAAAACAGTACAAAAATTATAATCATTCTTCAAAGGAGCACAGAAAAACCTGTTTGGAAATTCTGTAATGACACAGGCCAGAGGAAACAACGGGGGGGGACATTTTTTGGCTGTGTCCCCATGCTTTAGGTCCTGCCCGCCCTCGGTGCTCCCGGCAGCAGAGCGAGCACACAGCTCTCCGGGCTCCAGGCTCTGCCTTCTCGCAGCATCCTGCCATGGATAGAAGAGCCTGGGTCTTTACACGCACATCTTCACCTTGTCCTCCTACACACCTAAACCATGGGAATACACATTCGCCGATTCACAAATTTGTACGGACTTTCTGTATATCTGCCTTAATAGCTAGATAGTCTCAAACAGAGTGCTCGTGAGAAATGGCCAATTTAATATTTCCTCGGGAACTGAAAATTTTTCCATAACCTTAATTTGCCTCTGTAGTCTTCAGCTAAATATCTGCGCTACCTTTGCACTAAGTGTAATATTTTTCATTTCTAACTGTAATTCAACATAAGACATTGCTGCTCTTACCCCTGTGGAACTATTTTTGCAGGTTTTTTTATTCAAGCCTTCTTACAACATCTTACCCCACTCAGTTATTTAACTGTCATTAGTACAGAATTGTTAATGGATCTGGCAACACTCCACTATAATGGCTTTGCAAAAGCTTAAAAATCGCACATTTTTGTATTGTAGAATAAAGGCACCAGTTGGTTTTCAATAAGCTCTTGCAGGATGTTAATCCTGTCCTTTAAGGACAGGTCTGTAATTTTTACTTTTAGCATACCAGCTTCTTGCATTATTCATAAAGGTATTGATGCAGACAAGATAAATAGGATAATTTACCTCAAAATAAAACACAATGGCTTCAGAACCCAGTGAAAAAGTAAAATTAAAATAATTCAATCTTTTCTAATGCCTCATCACATTTAAGTCACTGTATGATAATACTGAAAGGAAAACTGTTCAGTGTCATGTAATAGCTAGCAATCTACAGTTTCAATGAGACAGAAGAGTTTTATTATAAAAGTGTCTGTTCATCAAACTCTTACTGTGCTCTTTTTCATGCAAAAAAATATAAGTTCTTTATCTTTAGCTCTCTGTTGATCAGGAGACCTGTAAGCAGGAAAAGCATGTACTAATAAGAAAGGATCACAGGGGTGTCAAGCTTCCTGAACTAAAACAATAGAATTCTAGAATGGTTTGGGTTGGAAGGGACCTCAAAGATCATCCTGTTCTAATTCTCTTGCCATGGGCAGGGACACCCTCCACTAGCCCAGGGTGCCCAAAGCCCCATCCAACCTGGCCTTGAACACTGCCAGGGATGGGGCATCCACAGCTTCTCTGGGCAACCTGTGCCAGGGCCTCACCACCCTCACAGGCAAGAATTTCTTCCTAACATCTCATCTAAATCCACCCTCCTTCAGCTTAAGGCCATTACCCCTTGTCCTATCACTCCATGTCCTTGTAAACAGTCCCTCTCCAGCTTTCTTGGAGGCCCCTGTAGGTATTGGAAGGTGCTATACGGTCTCCTCAGAGCCTTCTCTTCTCCAGGTGAACAACCCCAACTCTCTCAGCCTGTCTTTAGCCTGATTGTACTCTGACAGTTAACTCCATTAGATCCAGAGCATTACGGCTTTGTTTTCCACCTTGGAGTATTTTTCTTCAACATAAAAACACCAGGAAAAAAAAAAAATAATCACCCAGCTAAGCAAGGCATAAGTTCTATGTAAAATACGGCCTCTTCTCATCTCCTGCTCTCGCATGAGCCTCACTGCCACGAGACAGAGATAGCAAGAAAGGCATGTCACTGACAGCACTATGCAAACAGCTTCCCCACTGCAAAGGAGTCATCCGACTACTTCAAATAAACCCTGAAAGCAAAGACAACTACTTTGGATGAGCAGAGATGAAAAATTCTCTCTCTCTCTCTAAAAAAAAAAATAAAAAAAAATCTCCCATCAGCCTACCTTTATGCCAAATTCAGTTGATGTAAGCAAATAATAATTCTACTGTTTTACATAAACTTATATAAAAGCTGAATTTTATCCTTTATTATTAACTCTTATATTGGCTATACTATTAAATCTCCACATTAGCTTTGACATTTCGCTACAGTTATCAGGCAGAGCCTGCATTTATTTTTAAACATATGCAATACAAAGCAGGACAACAGCATCGACAACGGCCACCCTTAAAGTCTGCTAGATTTGGCCAGCGCAAAGTAGAAGACACTCCAACCTTGTCACGGGTTTACATCCCGGCATGCCTGGAATACCAATGATACAGCAATGGCACAGCAATTCAGCTACTAAACAAATTGTAACTTAGAAGAACACAGATAACTGTATAACTTATATTTGAATAATGACTCTTGGCTGTTGCTCAGCCTCGTGGGACCAGTTCATTCTTAAGGCTACGGAGATACTAAAAATCAGAAAGGACAGGAAAGACATCCGAGCCCTATCTATTGACATTTCCAATCATCAATTTCTTGTCTCGTAGCTTTAAGCGGCTCAGGTGATACACATTTCCCCTCTCTCTGGCTGAAGCCAGTAGCAGTCTTTGGAATAGTTGCTCGGAAATTTTTTCCTTGACGTTTAGCCTCTTTTTTAATTCCTTTCTTTTTGACTCATTAGGAGATTTTGGGCAAACAATCAGCACCAAACAACATATTCCTCTCTCCTCAGCAGTCACGCCTGTTTTCAGAGACTGATGTTAATTATGTTATATTTATATTGGCCTGTGCAATTCCTTCTCAGACAGGAATAGTTTTGCCTGAATAAATGGTACAGGCTTCGGTCCATTTTTCTATTTTGAGGGCAGAGCAGCAAACCGTAAAACTTTACATTTGTTGAGACAGTGAATACAACTCAAATTCATGAATAATCAAACCCACGCAACAGTTTAATGGCTTTCAGGGATGAAAGGTGTGCCCACCACTCATGATAATTAAAGAACAGCTGTAATACGCTTTATTGTATAATTCTGGATCAGTGCTATCAAGATTTTTAATCATCTGAAACTCATGTGCAAATTTAGAATGATGAGTTTAACAAGAATAAATGGAATTAAATTGGTATCAGAATAATAACACAGAGTAGTTGTACCAGCAATTTTTAAGATTAATTCTTTTAATATATAACATCTAATTTACTGAAATTCATTTTTAATACATACTAAAAGATGATGTCTTTATCAGTTTCGTGCATGTGTCTCTCACATCCTCACATTCGTCTATTTGTATGCTAAATATGCAGCGCACTTAGAATATGCAACCTAAAGGTCCCGGATGGTCCAAATTAATGTCACTTCACAACACCGGAGCTGAAACAAGAGGGTTTTATTCTCATATTTAAAGATTGCTGCGTGATGTAGGAAATAAGAACTGCAGACAGCCTGCTCAGTGGAAAGCACAGCAGGAATATACTAGGCAGGGTGAAGAACTATTTCATATTTAGTATTGCATTTCAGTTTCTGTTGCAAACAGGATTTTAATTATCACTCCACAAGCCAGAAACAGACTGACTTCACAATTAGTAGGTTAAGTTTCAAACTGAGACAGAGACTTTCTGTCAGATTTGAGGCCTGTGGTCAACATGTCTCTCTAATTACATCATCCTGAAAACAGCAGGGCTATTAGCCCAATGTTTATTCTATTTCGGCTCTTCCCATGTCTTGGATCATGCTTGATGTAGCTGGCTTGGAGGAAGATGCGACGAGAACGCGGTTCAAAAGAGCCTGTTTGCCAACTCCAGCCATTGCTGGACCGATGACTCACAACTTGCACCTTGTACCCACTGGGAATACCCCACATTTCTCCAGGAACGCTCCTCTTGTACTCTCTTGACATTATGCTCTTCCTAACCATACCACAGCACTTTGTAAGGAGCCTGAATTTACTGTTTTTCTACCTACTCAGGTAGAAATAGGTAGAAATAGTGTGTGGTCTCCATGCTAAGGTTACCCATGTAAATCAATCTGGTAGCATTTCTGTACAGAAAGTCAACTTCAGATCATTTGTAAAGTGGTATTTATTTAATTTTTTTATGTAATTTTCTACAGTAGAATAGAGATATCTCATGTGCAATTTACATGCCAGATAACTAAGGCAGAGACATACGGCAAATTGCCCAAAGTTGCCCAAAGCCAATGGGCGAGAAGCTCCTCAATTTTGTAATTCCAGTCCACTGCCCTGTCATTTAGGTCACCATTTCTCTATTCCTTATAAAGATGTTCTCAAAAAACCAGGGAGAGGCAAGGCCAACCTTCACTCCCCTCGTGATTCAGGAACATGGGCTGTATTTTTGAAGAATGCTCAGTATCTTCATCCCTGATTACTAATTCAATTAAATTGTGATGCTGGAGTTCTATCTGCATATATTATACATGAGCAGCTATTCAGAATATTAGATACGCATACTAGAATAAAATGAGAGAACAAGATCAACAGGAGAGGTCTGTCGTGTCAATAGACTGTAATCAATGAAGCCTTCAGCACACAGAGGTATACTACACAGCTAGGATTATGTAGATTTTTTTAAAAAAAATGTTCACATCCATCCCTGACAGCACAGTATTTTTACGCACTAATCTGCTTTAAGCCAGTTCAAAGCATAACTGCTGCAAATGCAGATTCATTTAATTGACAATGACTGCTAAGACCATACTGAAACATATTACAGACTGTAGAATTACATTTCAGAAAATCTGCATGGCAAAATACACTCAATATCTGATAAAAAGATTAATATATCAACGAGTATAAAAAATGTTGTTGACAATTGATTTTGTCATGCTGCAATTAAAGAGTCGCACATTCTTTGCCAAGACCACGAAATTTAAGAAGAATTACCAGTGGGGATATAGGCTAAAACAAAATAGTTGACAGGGTCCAACGAGCTGGAAAGCAGCTTATCAGAAAAGGAGCTGGGGGTCCTGGCGGACACTAAGCTGAACATGAACCAGCAAGGTGACCCTGCTGCGAAGAAGGTGAATGGTATCTTCGGCCACATTAACAAAGTATTGCCAGCAGGTCGAGGGAAGTGATCCTTCCCCTCTGCTTGGCGCTGGTGAGGCCACACCTGATGTGCCGAGTCCCCAGTACGAGAGACATGGCCACACTGAAGACAGTTCAATGAAGGATGATTAAGGGACTGGGGCATGTCACAGATGAGGAAAGGCTCAGAGAGCTGGGACTGTTTAGCCTGGAGAAGAGAAGGCACAGGGGGGACCTTACCAATGCATATAAATATCTGAAGGGAGGCTGCAAAGAGGATGCAGCCAGGCTCCTTCCAGTGGTTCCCAGTGACAGGATCAGAGGTAATGGGCACAAACTGAAACACTGGAGGTTCCCTCTGAACACCAGGAAACACTTTTTTTACCCTAAGAGTGACTGAGCACTGGCACAGGTTGCCCAGAGAAGTTGCAGAGCCTCCATCCTTGGAGACAGTCAAAAGACATCTGGACGTTGTCCTGGGCGACTGGTGCTAGATGGCCTTGCCTGAGCGGTGAGGTTGGACAAGACAATGTCCAGAGGTCCCTTCCAACTTCAACTATTCTGTGATTCTGTCTCAGAAGGAATGCTCATTGCAAAGAAAACTGCTACAGTACACTGGATGCAGGCTGCAAATTGGTTCAGCAGAATTACAAGAGACGAACATAACCTCTTACAAAACAGGACACTGACAAACAGCATCCTCTACCCAACGTACCAATTGTCTGCAATCCAGCGCATTGCACAAGAAGAACCATTCAAATGACGGTGGCTCTGTGTATAAAAGCTTCATTGATGAGCCTTAGCATTATTATCCAATGCTAGCAGATTACTTCACGCAGAGTCTTTAGGTACAATGCATAGCCAATATATCACTCTATCTAGCAGTTGAAAAGCTAAAGTTCAACATCAGGAAGTCATAGAAATAGCCTATTAGCTTATCTAGCACATCCTGTGACAGCGAATAAATGCTCCCTACCATACATTCTTCAGTGATTTGCCTCAACCAATTTTAAAATGACTCACATGATGAGTCCTCCTCCACTTCATTGGGAAGATTATATTGCAGCCCAATAGTCCACAATGTTAGGAAGTTCTTTTGATTAGTTCGAGCCCTTCCACAATCGAATATGGTTCAGGCAAAATAACACTTGTCAAAACAATTTCACTGCTAACAGGAGGCAGCAGCTGATGAGAAAATTATAAAAAGCGCATTTTCTTCACTGTGCCTGGGGTGGGGGAGTGTCAGCCATTCTCCTTAAAATTCCCATGTATACCACTGTGCCAAAGGACACAAGAAGCAAAGCCAAATTGCAGGTTTAGATTATAATAGTGTGCATGCCCTATAGCACCCCTGAGAGTTTAATGATAATGGGAAATATTCTCAATTAGTTTTTTTTAAATCTTGAAATGATTAGCAGTTTCAGAAAAGCATTTTCATTCATACAGTAATAAACTCTCCCAAGGAAGCAAATCCCCAAACAAGCAGTGTAAAAAGAGCTCTTGAGATCGTAAGCCGAATAACGTAAAGCTCCCTGCATCCTTAATTAGGGAAGAAAATGGTTCGGGAAGTGCTGATCAATACAGTGCAAATGATAAAAATGCATACTTTTGGAGAATGTATGAATACAGTTTCATAAAAGGGATAAAATTTGTGGTGGGTCTTCCACACAGCGCACCAGATTGCAACTGCTCTCACTCAGTGGAAGATCCCCATCCACTCCAGAATATATCTACTCATTTCCGACAATAAGAAGGGTACACAAAAAGACCCTACACAAAAGATAACAAATAACAAAAGACTGGAAGGGTTGTTTAAGAAGAGAAAACAAGACTCTTGCATCACTTAGCCTATCTCCTTTTGCTCCTAATGCAAGTAAAAACGATTCTCTATTTTGGTCTGCTTGAACTTTCTCCAGTCCCACCACCTTCCATGTGTTCCCTAGCCCCCCCAGTGCAGTTAAATTTACTCAGTTTCCAAACTCCATCACGCCACATGCATAGTCAAAAAGCAGGTTGTTACTGTGATTTCCCATGCACAATCCAGTAAGGGTGAGAAACATGAAAAAAGTATGTTTTCCCAGTTAACTTGGACAGCACCACATTTCATTGCACTACATAATCAGAGTCAAAATGTTGCAAAAAAATCTAGTAAACACAAAAGTCCAAACTTCTCACTGACATATTCAGAATGAAATGGAGGATTCATCCGATCTGACTCGAGATGTTCAACAACTGTCCTGTGCATCCTCAATGAGCCAAGATACAGAGTTTCAAAAGGTAATACTGACTACTTAATATCTTCTGATTTTTTTATCAACTCGAATCAGAATTCATTTTAATGCTAAACTTATTTGTTCTATATGTTATAACACATTTAAAAATTGTAAACATTTATATGTACTTTCAATCAAACTAAAAAAATCCCCCCTGGAAAAGTCAAAATTCCTGGTTTCCGTTAAAAAAAAAAAAAAAATCAAAAAATCTTGAAACTCATCTTAAAATGAACTTCCTATTTTACATGCAGCTCTAAATATTACTAAAGACAATAAAGTATACAAGCAGGTATGAAAGCACAATGTTGCATCCAGTAAAATCTTCCAGGTGACAACCTCAACAAATATTCAGAATTAAAAATTTCAGTCATTACTGTCACCCTTCTTTTTAAATACTGCAATGAGTATTTCCAAATAAATAAGAAGTGACTGTTTTCTTAGCATAAAATGTCCACTCTGAAAGCACACGTTCTCTCTTTCATTTTTTAATTACAGACTGAATTTTTAACTTCACTAAACCATTAGTTGCAGACTTTGATCAGACCCCAGTTTTCCCAGCCTGGGTGCTGCTTCAGACATCAATAGTTCCAATTAAACCAACTCTGAGATATGACTACATCATTTCACTAAGCAATTAAAAATGTGCAACTGAAATAAGTAAAAAATCCTGAAAGAAAAGCCAGGGGATTCATCAAATGTTAATAATAATCATAATAATAAATACATTGCACTTCTATACCATCTTTCATCCTGCGATTTCAAAATACTTCCTAAGTGTTACATAATATTACAATACTTTGTAAAAAAAAAAAAGTAAAAAATATTTTAAAAACTTTGTTTATTTCATTATCTGAAAGAGGTTGATTATTCCAGATGAAGATACAGTCACCACTGCTTATTGCATGAATAAGACCTCTAGTCATTAAAAAACCACATTTATCGAAATTGGTTTTGTGCCCCCCATTTCATTGATTTAATTAAGTTTTATTATACATAAGTTGAATGTAATTGCTTTTCAACAGCATTCCCAAAGTTAGGAGTTTCTCATAATAGTTGATTTTAGTATTGGAACACCACAATGTAATTTATTCTCTTAAAACGCACTAACCTATACAGCTATTCTGCAAAAACATATCTGCAAAAGCTGGCACATAAAACTAGATTTTATTGCACTAAAAGGATCATTTTAAACTATAGAATCTCAAATAGCTACATGATCTAAATATTAGTGCTTGGGGTTTTGGGGTGATTCCAAAGACTCGGTGAATCTAGCTGGATGAGTAAACTGAGGATTAGAAGCCACAGCTACCTGAGGTTTAACACTGGTGCTACTATTGCCCCTGTGCTTGAGCTTGAAAAATTTCTCTGCATTTCTGTTTATCTGTAAGCAACATTTTTTGATACTACAGGAACCTTTAGTAGCTGTTCAGTATATACTTCGGATAGTATGTAGATTAACGAACGAACATACAGAACGTTGTCATTTTACAAACAGTTTTTATACATGCACATACGTGTACGCGGAGTCTCTGTTTCAGAGCGTCACTATCAGTGAATTGAGTTTGACCTATGGCACACAGGATACCAGAACATCAAGGATCCAAAAAAAATTGGTATCTCTGCGAAAAAGCTGTCCTATGCATATTTATGCATTGAGGAAGACTACTACTTTTGAGGAAAAAAAATAAATCGCTGAAAACAGAGTACTTCTATTGACCCTTTACATTTTTTTCCCCTAATTGCACTGGATATGTTCCTTCTCACACAAGGACCATCTAATCTTTCTACAAAGACTACAGTCTCCATCATGCACGATAGATCCAGATCAAAGATGGGATGAGATGAGCTGCTCCGGACAATACGACGACTGTGACTCACGTCACAAACGAGGACAATGGCAGTGGTGGTGTAGCCACGCACATCAGAGGATACGAGCAAAAAAAAAGGGTTGCAGGAGATGCTTTTCCACAGTAGGAAATATGACCTAAGCCAAGAAATGTAACAGGCAGTGGAAATTATTCTTAGGGCCACACGAAAGCACCTAATATGTCGCAGTCCGTAAGATTTAAATCACTCGAGGGTCAGTAAAAACATGCTTACTGCCTGACAGTGACTGAGGCCAATGGTCGCTCGAAAATGGATGAACACTAAATACTAGTAAAGCATGCGGCACGCCATTGTCAAGGAACTTGGGATCACCAAATCAGAACATAAAATATCTGGCTTTCCAAAACAAGGTTTTCACAGATATACTGATTGTGAAATAGAGCAGAGAAAAGGCAAATTGCGAGATGTGTATTTAATTTGGTTCTTAACCTGTGCCAACTTAGAAATCCTACAGACTATCTTCTAATTTATTAAATACAGTAAAAAGATGCCTTCATTACTTATCCTTCAGTTATATAACACACCACCCCAAAATTTGCCAGTCTTTTAGACACGTATCTTATTTAATCTAAAGTCAAAATATCTACTTCTTTTCCTTGAGAAGAAGTCATTTGTTGTGCTCCTAGGAACATTTTCTCGGTAAAACTACCTCATTTTTCCAGTAACTGAAAATTCCGTGTCTGGCCTCAAGGATTTTCAGTCATCAAAATAATTTTAGTTCAAACCACACCACAGCCTGCATACAACTGTTTCAGAAATGCATCCAAACATACATCTAAATTATAATCTGATCCAATATGGTCACTTCAACTGCTGATACAAAGTTACTGCCATTAAGATGTCTTCATTTGGTTTAAACCGGTAACGTACACCCACAGTTTAACAATAAGCTCCTGCAGAATCATCCTACTGGATTGACAAACAGAGGGTACCAAGAAAGGTGAAAGGGGGAAGCTACTACCAGACGAGAAGGAACTGGAATAATAAGAGAATATTTACAGTTCTCTTCCACTTTAGCCAGCTCTGCCTCTCTAAAGCGTAGCTAGGAAAGAACCAGCATCACCGAGCTAAACACGTCTAAGTGCATTTCTGGGAAATTCTTTACTTCAGAAAAGACCATGCGTATACATCTCTCCTAGCTTTAGATGTCTAGAATGTCTAGATGTATGTGTATTACAGATAGTTATCTGGTCTCCATTTATCACCAACGGAGAGTTGGGTGCTTTCAGGCTACAATTCATTTAACACCTACTTCAGATGCCTCCTTAAGAGAAGATGCATCATGCATTAGAAATACCTACTTCTCTCCACTGACTATAACAAGAAGTTTAGCCAACTACCTCAAAGGCAGACAGCCATAATGTCTCCCATTAAAACAGGGTAAGATAAATTCTATTTCACTTGGCAACGTATGCATCTACACAAAAAGGAATCAGTGACA
Organism: Balearica regulorum gibbericeps; assembly: GCF_011004875.1. Taxonomy (NCBI): domain Eukaryota; kingdom Metazoa; phylum Chordata; class Aves; order Gruiformes; family Gruidae; genus Balearica; species Balearica regulorum. The sequence goes on from NC_046188.1 coordinate 66,152,048, forward strand.
ACTGTGCTGAAGGGGTTTGTAAATCTAAATTATGCATCAGAATCTCAGAGTAATTCAGGCTGGCTAGGGTGTTAGAAGGTCTCTGGTCCAAGCTGCTGCACCCAGCAGGGCCCACCACGAGGGTAAACCAGTCTGCTCAGAGCTGCATCCAGGCAGGTCTTGAAAACCTCTAAGGACAGAGACTGCACAGCTGCCCTGGGCTTTTTGGAACCCTTCTTGTTCCCGTTTGTCTGTTGTCTTTGATCTCCCCTTCCTGCATCCCTGTAAAAAGCCCATCTCCTTCTTACTAACTTCCTGTAGGTGCTGGGGGGCTGGCTGGTAGGTCCCCCTGAAGCTGTGTCCTCTCCAGGCTGAACAAGACCCATTCCTCAGCCTCCCTGCACAGGACAAGCGCTCCAGTGCTGATCATCCTGATGGCTTTCTGCTGATCAAGCTGCAGGTTATTGACGTTGTTCTTGTCTTGGGGGGGTCAAAACAGGACACAACATACCAGATGTGGCCATATGAGTACTGAGTAAAGGGGGATAATCACCGCCCTCAGTCTCCTGGCTGTGCTCCTGTTAATATAGCCCCAGACTGAGAAAATCCTCCTTTTGTGTCTGCTACAGTTGCCCACAGGGCGAGCTGTCTCCCTCTGATTGATTTTCTTTGGGCAGTTGTTTCCTCCCTGGCCACCGCAGGTATTTTAAAGGCCTGTTTCATGCTTCCTTCACTCTTCCCTCTGCTTGTTGCTCTGTGGACACTGCCCTTCTGTTTAAATATGCCCTCTTGAGACATCATCTTGTCAGCTGATGCACTTTTGCACTAGCAGCAATAATAACTGTAACAGACTGCATCAGCTATGAGGAAAGGCTCCCCAGGACCGATGTGAGGTCATTTGCTCAGGAAGCTGAAGATAAATTAGAAGAGATCATCTTCAGGGCGGTGTTGTTTGGCTGGCATGTAGGCAAGTAAGCTACTGGGGCTGTTTCGGCCTCTTTAATGGTCCAGCGGGAGGCACAGGATGGAGGAAACAATTTGAAAGATATGAAAACAGCCCTTCTAACAACGCTTTAAGGGAGATATATTTTACAATAAGCCCTTGCCTGCTTTTTATTGTTCCTTTATCCATTTTTATGCCTTCCTGTTTTTCTTTCCTTTTTTTTTTTTTTCTGGTATAGAATAAAAAGTTCAGGTGACAGTAGAAAGAAAAGTTTAAAAAGCTGCCAATCTTAGCACAAGGAAGTATTCGATAGACAGAGCAACACAACAGCTTCCTTTTTATTGGACATGCTTTGAGGCTTTGTCCTAGGCTGGCTGATTTTTGGTTGCTCTGACTATTCCAGAAAAGTATTCCTACCCTTTCAAAGCTAAACAACCCACAAATGCTCTGCTGGCAAATGCACGAACAAGCTCTGTGCCTTCTTGAACATGCCAGTGATCATTCATCCCTTGTTTGAATTTTTTTTTTTTTTTTTTAAAGACCTCTGCAACAGAATGTTTTTGGCATACACACTCATAGAACACTTCTCTATTTTTGAGGTGGGACTAGAATCTTCTCAACTGCTTTAATAGCTTTCACATTTTATAACCTTTCTCAAAGTTTAAATTTTTACCTTCATTTATATTGCTTTAAAGTCAAAAGTGCCTCTTTTTTAAGTTCTTAGAACTATACCAAAGACATGAGGTAAGAATTGGGCTTCCTGGGAAGAACTGAATATTTATGTATTTATTTTTCAGGTTATCTGCGAGTCTTAATTCAAAAATCTTTAAAAAAAATTAAAATTGCTTCCTCCATTAAAAGTAGCAGACAGTATACAAAGAAATCCTCTTACTAATCACTGGCAGCCCTGGAGCTATCTACTGCGGCTATTTTGTGGCACAGAGTTACGCAGCCAAGGACAAAGAGAAAATGTCCTTGACCACAGACATTAGATTTACTTTTGAAGTGTAATCTTCTAGAGAGGAACTTTTCAAGACTCCAAGCCCGGCTGTGTCAATATCATAGGCCATACTATGGTGAGAAAAAGTTCGGCTTCCCATCTCGAATCTGCTGTGCGTTCACGTCAGCTTAAACAACTGTCCCCTAACACAGTTCCCATCCTGAGGTGGACATACAGGGCCATGCTTGAGCTTCATGGGCTGCACTTTCAGGAAAGAGATGTGATACCAGAGATGGAGAACTACCTTCCAAATTTCATGTCATAAAAAATAAATTTTTAAAAATGCCAGGACTGAAAACGTAGTTCTGAATGAAATTTCCATCTTTTTTTTCCCTACATCAAAGTGTGTCCTGTTTGTTGCAAAGGAGCACTAAGGCACTTAGATCAAAGCGTCTCCTGCCTGTGTTGTACTGAAACTCAAGTGTCAAGCTGTTTGACTGCGACACTAATAAAAAAAATGCTTTGATGTACCTGTGTGCGTGTAAAGCTCTTTAGTCACTACTTAGCTATCCATAATATTTTAGAAATAGATTACCCAAACTGTAATGTCACATTGTGATACGTCACTGGAAGTAACCCATATCACTACATTACTGTTACTGACATGTTATTAAGCAAGATGGAAATGAATACTAAAGCAACCTTTTGAAAATGTAGACCTTTCCTGCGGAACGTGTCCATTTGGTGTGTCCATGAGCAAACGCTGTGCAAGGGGACAATGACAGGGCTAAAGAATATCACTCAGGTACCACCACCCCCCGACTAAATTCAAGTCAAGGGACATGCACATTCTGAGCCAAACATCAGTGAAGACAAGAAAAAGAGCATAAGGAATTGGCCTGGAACCTGTCTCCAGGTATGTCCATCAAAACAACTCCAACAGTACTGTCTTCTGCTCTTGGTAAACAGCGTCTCCACAGGTTAACATCAAATCCTATCTGATCTCGTTCCAAAATAGGTGCTTAGAAAAGCTTACTAGAAAAACATGGATCCCCAATTGCCTCATTAGAGAGCAGAGACCCACCTCTTGGCAGAGCCTCTACTTCCCAGCACAGAGAGCAGCTCCTGCGTCTGTAATGGCAGAGTGCACATTCCTCTCGGAGCATCCTACTTCTTCCCAGCTCCGGGATGCGATTAGCCTTCCCATCAGGGGCTCAGAGATAGCGCACATATTCGACTACAGCGGGATGCAGAAAGGGAAATCGAAACATTCACCTGAACATGAGTCAGCCTTGCATCTCTGGGGAGAACACTTACCAAATACATGCAGTCAGGTATCTTTGCAATTTCTTTTTTGTGTGTGCGTGCGAAATATTAGAAAGTCAATTTCAGGCAGCACGTTAACACTCTTGAAAATGTAATTAAAAATAAATTCAACATTATAATAGTTCTCCTAATATTTTACTACTGCGTCACAGTTCCAATGCAATGACTATAAGCGAGGGAGAGTAGAGCGCGGTACTGTTTTGGCTCTACAGAGGACCGAGCTCTGAAACTGCTGAGAAACACAGATCATGCTGCCAGTTGCTCCTTTTAAGTTGAAACAGTTTTTGTCACTTCCAAGAGAACTAAGACGACTTTCACGTGCAATTAACCAGTTGGATTGCTCAGATTCACGTTAATTATCCTTCTTCTTATTCACCACCTTCTTATTTGTCCATGCTACCCTTTTTGGCACGAGAACACCATATATTTTTCTTTTGATTTTAAAAGTCCCCTTCAGCTCCATAGATCCATAAAATTCTGCCTCTTGAACAGCAGAATGTTATTATTTTGTCTGTTTCTCTACCACTGCAGAGCTTATCTCTAAAGCTTGTGGTCTTCATTGATTTGTAATTGTCTACCAATTACGATATTGATAATTAGGGACTATTTACTGATACACATTAGCAAGAGGACATACAATTCAATAGCTTATTGAAAATATATCTGAAGAGTATCAGAAAATATCTGGATCCAGATTGTGTAGTATAGATTGTCAAATGCTGTTTTCTTCTACATAAAAAAAATAAACCTTTAAAAAAAAAATCATATATTCCATCATTGTCTTTTGAAAAGCCATTTGAAATTATATTTTATGAGGATTTAAAACTTCTGTATTTTCCTTGTTTTATATTACTTCGTAACACAGTATGCAATCCTAGTGCTGACACATAGTATTTTAATTAGAGTTTTTTAAGAGAATTTGGGCAGTTGCTACTTGTAACTGCTTCTCCAATTTGTACCACAATTAAATGGCTTAACACTAATATATGCACTAGTACCACTGGCAAGCCATGAAAAGCCAACAAGAAAAACAAGATATAATAAACAAACAGCAGTACTGAGAATGAAATTTAACATTCCCACTCCTGAAGAGTTTCCAAAAATGTTTCCAGATTCACAGGATAACATACTTCAAACCCTATCAAAACTTCATTCTTGACACATTAACTTTTTCTCTAAAAGCAAATTCCAACTTCTTAGTTGCAGCGACAACTTAAGTCACTTGCCCAACATGTTACAGGTACGTGGCGTGATATATGTTCCACGGACGGAGAAAAATGAGCCTGGAGAACTGAGGGAAGCACCTCCAGTCACTTAAGTTAGTGGCCTAGTCAGGAATAAGATCTATAGTCTAAGAATTTATTTCCTGACAGTAGACGCTAAATTATACCCCTGCATGCAGCAACACTTCGTAAATGTGATAGTTTGGATCCCACTTCATATTTAATATGGAACTTTAAACTATATTAAGCAGCCTGAACAAAATTTGCAATCCAGCAAAGACCGTACAATTTCACAGATAGAGTAATTTTCACTCCTGCTATTTGGTACTAAATGAAATGTCTTTTCTAGATATAAAACATTTCCTATTTGCAGTATAATTAAACTATGTGACACTTGCTGTGAATAATGAAAGAACTTCAGGGTGCAGCATTTTGGCCCCTTAATCTTTTCAGTAGCAAAGAGATGGAAGCAAGGTGGTCAGAGAAAGAAAACAGAAGAAAATGAGAACAAATGGCGAAGTTACATGAAGTATGTGTGAAACGGTTCAGATCAACCCCAAATACCCTACCATTATAAAGATATATTTCCATGTATTAGTGCTTCCAATAAAGATGAAATTTCTGTTCTGAAATGAGCCTAATTGTAAAACTTTACTTAAGGACTGCTCCGTGCCTCACTCCTTCAGCTACAGAAGCAGCAAGCTAATCCATCTACAAAGGAAGGAGGATGCTTCAAAGTAACAAGGAACATGTTATGCATTCCTTCTCCAGCCCGCTATTTTGCCAACTTTAAAAAAAAAAAAGAAAAAAAGAAAAAAAAAGGCAAAAAGGGTCCTACTGCTGGTTGTGCCACTGACCTGCTGGGTAACGGTAGGCATATCAAGCTATTTGCATTTATATCCCTGAAGACTGGAGATGGGGAGAGGCAGAGCCAGAGTGCAAATAGGAGCATCGCTCTCAATTCTCAGGCAGCACGTGAGAGAGAGGGAGAGATGAGCAGAGAAACACGGACATGTAGCCACCCCTGCATTAGACAGTTGTCGCTACTGGAGGCCAGTAGAGTCACACAACCACTCTCCTAGGAAACTGTGTCCATGTTTATTACACTGGCCAAATCAATCTTCAGTGCTTTCTGCAGTGTGGAACAACACCAGCAGGAGACCTTACACGGGGCCCTCCAGCAGACACTTCCCTGGGAAGCGAGAGAGATGTGCAATGCCTAAAGCACAGGGAGCCATCCTAAATCAAAAATTTGAGGTTAAAAATATCATTAGGCTACTCTGTAAGCCCTGTACACCCACACAATGCTCTGCCTAATGTCTCCAACCAAAAGCAGCAGCTACTGTTAGGTCAAGATGTGTTTTGCCAAGAACTCAACCCCAGGGCTGGATTCTTGGAGTGCTCTGGGTTCATTGCTGGGTCTCAATAAAGCTTATTTTGGGATTTTAACTACAATGGCTTTGGCATGAAGTGCAGGGCTGGGCATCCCTGATAAAATAGGTACGTAGGATACATACAGAAGCATAACTTACAGCCTTAGAACATTTTACCTGTGAAAGTAAGAGTGTTCATAGCCATCTAATTACAGAGTTTAATGAAGGACTGCACATAAGGATACCTAACTTTACTTTGTCACAGCCCCATTACAAGTGACTAGCTTGCCTTGGAGATCTTGGCTTTTCCAACTACGTCATCTCAGTACACTCACCAGTAAAAATAGACTAACTGTATCCTTAAATTTCCTGGAATTCTATTGATAAAAAAAAAGAGAGAACTGGAGAAGGCAACTTCTTCAAACATGTGTCTTGGAGCTCATCTCATATTTTCAGCAAAGACACAAAAAGGGGGGCATCATTTTGGTCAGTACAACTGGTTCAACTTTGAAAAGCACTGCCAATGCCAGGGAACACTGGAATTTCATTCTGAAAGAAGGGAAAGGCCATAAGGACTTGTCTAATAAAGATGGAATGAAAAGTAATGATATAAAGCGCCTTGTGATTCTGCTCGAGAGCATAGCAATAAGCATTTTGCTAAAAGATGGGAAATTATCAGTGAGAAATGACTGTGGAGAATAAAGCCCATATTAATAAATCAGAGGATCACAGGATAAGGAGGATTAACTTTGTTGAAAAAAGCAAAAGCTATCTAGAATTTATCAACAGAAGCACTTGTAACAGAAACACAAAAGTATTAATGCCATAAACCACAGCATAGCGACACTTACCTCAATACATTTTCCAACTCTGTTCCAAAAAACCCCCAAAAAACAAACAAACCAAAAAAAAAAACCCCAGAGCCACTAGGACATGCAAGTGAATCTATAACCTATTTTATGAAATGTAGTGTTCCTCACTCATTTCACCTAGCACATTCAACGCCAAGAGGAGATACTCCTTTGTGTAAGCTCATTAAGAGCAAATAATAAAAGAGGGGGTTTATTTAAGACAAAGAATGCCAAGTGGCAGAGCACCATTTCAAGTAAGTATTACCTGTCAGGATTAAGTCTAGGTTGGAAATCAGTGGAAGGTTCCTAGCCATAGGACCAGCAATGTCTGGAATATTTTGCAGGCTGAGAACAGCAAGATCTTTTCTTTTCTTTTTTTTTTTTTTTTTTTTTTTTTTTTAAAAAGAAATAGCTAATTTAAGGACAGCTCTGACAAATCCATAAGGACGATTAGGTGACAATCACCGACGGTAAGTGGGAACACTAAGATCATCTGAAAGCCCCTTATGCTATATAAAATGCTAGAGACTTTATTATTTCATTAACAGCAATGATTAATATAGGATAAAATTCTAAAGACGACAGCACTGTTTATTCTTCAAAATACCAGATACCACAGGGCAAACCCTGCGATCCACTTTCCCTTCTCTTTTTAAACAGAACTCGCCCGATTTCCATTATAACTTTGTTCTGTTAGCTATCAAGAACTAGCCATCACATACTAAGAACGTTTGTTTATTCCTAGACTACTCTAACAGCACTTTGCAAACAAGACACGGGTTTCTTTGAGACAGGAAAAGACAGGAAGGACTAGGGAAAGGAAAGCCATTGATGTTTCAAAATATACTTTTCAAAAACGTTTGTTACATTTGCAACTTCTCCTGCAACGTTCCTGGGAATCAGCCAGGTCTATCTATATATAAACCATATAGCTAACAAGTTAACTCTTCTCCTTCACATAAGACCCAATAGATCGTAAGAGCTAATTTAAAAACATTACGATTTCTTGTTCAAATGTGCAATTAAGAAGAGAAATGAAGATTGAGATTAGCAATGGCAGAAGATCTCTAAACTTTATATTACACAATTAACATTTTAAGTAGAGCGGGTCAAAATAAGCAGGCTTTTTACTTGCTTGCAACACTGGAAAGTAAAACAATCATGCTTCAGGTCAAATAATGCTTCATTTATTTTTTAGCATTATTTTAATGCTTTCAAGGGTTTGTGAAAGCCATTTCACATTTAAAATTGGAAACATTTAGAGGGGTTTTCAATGCTGCTCATAAGCTTACAAACAGGTACAAAAGCACATCAGACCTTTACACCTGGAATAGCCATACATGAAATCTTGGTGTGTTGTTAATTAAGCTCTATATGTGTAGAGAGAATAAAGATAACTCTGCTGGAAAATCTAAACAGGTCATTTAACCAAACATAGGTCCCTCTGATTATTGAAATAAATGGAAGTTAAAGGCTCAGGGTTACAAATTATCATCTTGCAATGCTCATTAAGAACCGCTAAGCAGCAATGTTATACAGAAACATTTAGATTTACTTAGCAGAAAATGGGTAAATAATGCAGGCCAATTTTCAGGAAATTAATGGAGATGACATAGAGGTCTCATTGCGTTCAGGCTGTTCTGCCGCTGGCCCAACTCCTCTTCCCTGACCACCCTTGCAAGGGGAACTACGCAGCACAGCAAGACCTGGAGCAGATCACGACCTGAACACGATGCCATACCAAAATGAAATCAAAGCCATCACCACCTTGGAAGGGACAGACAAAAGTACTGTGTATCCTTCCCTTCTGTTCGGCACTCCTGGTAGGGTCTTAGCTGCAGTAGTACGTCTATCAAAGGGCAGATAATGAGCTTAAAGGCAGATATGGACCAATTAAAGATTCAGAGGAGAGGATAACAAGAATAATGAGAGGTCTAGAAAACATGACCTCAAGAAAATACTGGGGGGGGCGGGGGGGGAAGATTAAAATAACATACAGATGAATATAAATTGGATATATGAAAATAGGTCTTCATTCTGAAGAGGACTGAAGCAGTATGCTTAAATTATAACAAAATAGATCTAAGACATTAAGAAAATTCTAGTGAAGATAGAGAAGCACATGAACAGGCTATCTAGGGCAGCTGTGCAATCTCCATCCAGGAAGATTTTTAAAAACACATAGTTGTGTGAAGAAAAGGTGCAGCTCATCCTGCAACAGGTCAAAAAGACCTAAGGTCCTTTCCATGCTTATTTTCTGAGCTTAATTTTGTCTTTTGATTGGCATACTTGTCCCTAAACCATTGTCTTAAGTTAACCTTAGCCAGTTACTGACTTCAGTGAACTCAATATCAGGGGGCGAGAAAATATTAATTTCTTTATGCTGGTTTCAATACTTTAGAGTTCTGCTAAATGCAGCTAACTGGGGAGGAAGAATAAGCAGCAACACAGATTCCTGAATTCAGATCTTGGCATCAAAGCAAAGAAGGAGCCGAATGTCCCAGACATTGCGTTTAAAATTCTTTCTGGCCCATTAAGAGATACATTTGTATATTCTGCTATGAACTTAAGCACAGTTTGGTATTTCTAAAAGCCTTCCTAACCCTCTTCTTCCTGTAGCCTCCCCCAATTGCAAGAAATCAGTAGGTTGCTTTTGTTACTAGCCCATCAAATCCAACTGGGCAGGATTCTTTTCTATTTCAGTTTTTTACCTTGGTTTTCCTATAGCATCTCACAGATCACAAAGCATCTGGGATTTTGCAGAAGAATGTTCCCATTAAAGAGTTCTACCTCAGAGACCTGGAGTTTGCCAGCTCTCTAGAACCAGGATCTAACAACCTCCTGAGCAGAGGATGACATTTCTGTTCAGCCAGGTTCACAGATGAAGTATTACACATCGTGTCAAGGAGAAACATCAATAGAAGGATGAAAAAAAAATGAAGTCACAGATTGCAAGAAAATGTACTCCACTATAATTCATTACTGCCAACTAACTCAACCAAAGTTACCGTAGTATAAAACCAGTTTAAGTCAGAATAAAATAAAATTCTTTCCCTCAAAGACAGCAATATATTTGATCATATTTTAAGGCAGTTATCTGCATTCTTTATTTGGTAAATATCAATTTAAGAGTGTTAGATGCCAAGTGCCACAAACCATACATACACAAAATGGAATATATAAATTACATTACAAGTTATTGAAGGATATCACCATGACATTTTCACTGAAGAAGCTGACAGCTCTGTTATTGTCTAGAACAGTGTCTGTTAACTCCTAGATAACATCTGATTCTTAATTAAAGTAACACAAGCATATTCTGTTTACATTTTTTATGACATACCAAATATACTTTGGACTTTAGCTAGCAAGGCGATATTGTGGGTGGAAAGAAGCACAAGTTCTTTCACATGAGTAGCAATGAGAGAGAAGAATCAGAACTGAAATGAGGAAAGCGTAACCACAAACCTAGCCAACACGGAGGCACAGTGTGGAAAAAGGTAAAGAACAAATCCACACCTCCCCCCATTTCTCAACTGCTGGGAGGCAACTTGGGGTTTTGAGCAGAGTGATACTGTAAAGGTGGTGTTAAGCCTGAGTTTATGCCTTTTCTCATCTCATTTCCCTGTCAAATCATTTAAGCCATACCATGCCTTGCCAAGGAGCGGTAAGCTGTCTGAAGAGGATGGCCCTTACTGGGAGGTTTAGGAAACGCCTCTTGCTGCTTCTCTGCTATTATTTGACTCTTCTGAGTTGAGCCAGGAAAGGAATTCAAAAGTCTGCCCGCTCTCTCCCATCTCGGAGAGGCAGCAGATACCTTGCTTGGCTGTGAGAGACCCCTGCCTCTCACGGGGGCACCGCAGGGAGGACCAGCCCCGTGATGGGGCTCGCAGCAGCAGACAGCAGTGCATGTCCGCAGAGGCCAGCTGCAACAGGGCCCGAGGTCCTTCTCCTGGGAGGGGAACAGAAGGAGTGCACCCACCTCCCCAGAGCAGCACCGAGACCAGCGAACCCACAGACTGGCTCTCCGCACACGGAGGAAGTCAACCTTGTCGAGGTATCACCTCGCAGCTGGGCTGGCCTTGATGGCAGGTACACAGGCAGTCTCTGGCAGAGATAAAATTCAGTGTAAACCTAGCCCGAAGCATAACCTGCCATTTGGGCCGCTCCTATAAGAGAAGAAACACTACTTTGTTCTAACCATCAAAACTTCCGGTTAAAACTTAGCAGTGGTTAGGATATGAGAAGGTGACATCTCAAAAACCAATACATTTTCTTCTTTTATTATAGAAATAAAAAATAGTAAAGTATATCTTTTGATTTTTTTTGTATTGGGGAAAGAAAAAAGGGCTCTCAGACAGAAACCTTGAATGTCAAGTGATTTTTATGGCTATGTAATGGACCCTGAAAAACAGAGGGTTTTAATAGAAGTGTCAGTCACAGTCTGTAACTACTTCCATGCAAAATTATGACATCGGTGCTTAGTGAGATTTTTAAAGCAACATTTCCAGCAATACTAGGCAGCTAATTGCAGGTTACTAGGACCAAGAAATTTCAGTCAGGAACTCTGCATATTCCCAGCATTCCTGCCTCCTACTGTTCATGAGGTCAGCTGAACTTATTGCAAGCTAGGCTCTTGTTTGGACTTATTTTCATCACTTCTAAATTGGATATGGTTCTCTCTTCACCTTGTATTTGTACAGTGTTACCTAATCTCCTCAAGATTATGACAAATCACCTGTGACTGTTAGCCATTAGTGTTCTTTCAGGAATAAAACTAATAATTCATAAACTCTGTCAAAATGAACACACATGGGGTGGGGGAGTATTTCACATCGGAAAATCATAATTGCCTTTCAATTACTAGGCATTTTCTAAGGAACTGTTTTATGCAAAAGAACAATGCCGTCATAGGAATCAACAGCTGGAATCCTATCGCGTCACTCCATGTGCATTTTGTCAACAGAGCTACATTTTTCTCCAGCCCGTACATTACCCTCAAGGAAAGCAAAAGAACCCTGGTTTTCCCCAGAGCTCTGGCAAGGTCAAAGGACTGCGAAGGTTAGCTTTCAGGAATGGTTTCCATGGGTAACTGGTCATACTAGATTTTGCAATAGCAAAATTGCACGTAGAGTACTTTGTAGAGATATTAATTTTTAACAACAGTAATGATACTACTGCATTCTTCTGTACTGTAAAGAAGCAGGACTTCCGATCTTGCTTATCGTGACATCTAAAACGCACCAGCACATTATTCCAGGAGTATAGTTTTTAAATACACACAAAATCACAACTGATCCAATTCTTGTAATTTAAGACAGAAAAAACCCTTGTCCAACACCACCTTGTTTCCAAGCCTCAGACCAGATCAAACCTGTGGAATCCGTAAGCTTTGCAACCTGCCCAGAAAGCAGCTCTGCCGTTCCCCACTGCTTGCTCGGGGACCGAATTTCTCTCATCCAGAGACGGCCAGCTTGCTCACACACACACACAGCCTGAATGGCACTTCGAAGCAGAAACAGGGCAGACTTGGGAACAAAACCTTGGGTAGTCAGTGGCTGTGCATTCTGCACAAAGTGACATTACTGTAGAATTTTCAAGTTAAAAATAAGCAGATAACATACTAAACAGTGACAAAATGTACTTGCCAAGTCTCTACTGTTATTAGTATATTTAATATCCTATCATCCAGCTAAACTTCTTATGTTGACTGTGATTTCCCAAGGAAGTATTTGTGCCAGTTCTCTAGCACCAGAGCAGATGAGGTTTGAACCTGAGCTATTACTGATTTGCCCACTCCACACATGGCCCTCAGGGTTATTTCTTCAGCAGCTCATCCATACTGAGCTGCTACCAGTTAGCTTGCCTTCAAATTTGTGGGTCAGATGGAAAGAAGATACAGAACATCAAACTGAACACCTCATGTAAGGCAGCACGTTTTATACCATTTTTTTTAGCTCTCCTGGTGCTCGAGTGGTTTGTTTAGACTTCACTAGACTGAAAAATCTCCCAAAAATAGAAAAATACAATGATTCAGAGAAAAGGTTAAATCACCCTATGTGTTCCGTGTTCTGGGTGAGGAAACTATGCAAAAAAGAACTCCATCCATACTTGCCATGAACAAGTACAACAGTAATAACTGAATAACAACATTTTAGCATCCAAAATATTCTAATTCAAAGCACCAGGAAACATGATCTGATATTCAGAAGATTACATGTGGCTCTTGATTAGCACAGACAGTACTCTTGTTCTGTATCCTTGACTGGAAAGCCCAAATAAGCACAGCTTTATAGGATACATACATAAGCTTGGGGGTTATATATATATATGGAGAGAGAGAGAGAGAGAGAGAGATTCAAGTTTAAGACTTCCATAAATCTGAGATTATTCTCCTTCCTAAAAAATACATATATAACTGACAACGAGACAGTAATTTGGCATGGCAAAATACAGTCGTCTTTTCTTTGGAAAAAGGGAAGTAATCTGGAATGCTAATCAACAAGGAGGAGAGTGCTTTCTGAAACTCAAGACACACAAACCTCCTTGATATGGACATCCTTTTTCATTATATCTCTGTTACGTGGTCTCAGACCAGGTGAGGAAAGATCAACAGACAACCTGGGGCAGCCAGGGAAACAGACAATAATCTTGTTTTCAGCTGAGGATCAAAACAAGCTTTGAAAAACTAACTCTGGGTTTTATTTTCTCATAGAAGAAGTGCATTTGTTTCCCAGTGTGCTTGAGCAGCAGGAGATCTATGAGCAACCAAAATAATGTGTACCTCAAGCCCAAAAGAGCCATAATTTATTTTAGTCACAGAGCACGAGAAGCTGTCTTCACAAAGCAGCCTCTTCCCACCCTTCCACAGACAGACTACTCGCTGCATTTTAAGGACAGACACACAAATACACATGGAGGATCATATCTAATTAGTATTTGTTGAAGTGCACGTAGCATTCCCTGAGCATTATATGGATTTGAAACAATCTAAGCCTCTAGTTCAGCTGTCTGTTAAAGTTAAAAATATTTAAGATAAGGTCTCTCTCCCTTTTTCCCCCTTTCTCCTATGTTGATTCGTAAGATAAGAAAATGCCAAAGAAATCCACTGTTTAGCTGCAGAGATTAACAACAACAGTCAAGGGCAGAGGAGATGGGTAAGAGAATCAAAAATAGCTCAAATGCCCTGGCTCACCAAGAATGAAGCACACACAAAATCAAGCAAAAAGATCAGTAAATAAGAGTCATCATCGCAACATTCTTAATCCAGACCCAAGCAGGCTCCACTGCGGTTGAAAGTTGTCAATCACAGTATGCTTAAAATTGATGAGGCTGCCTCCTTTTATCAGTTACACGCCAACACACGCAATCTTCTTTTCTAAACCTGGAGAAAGCATCTCTCTCCTTTCTGCTCTGGGCAAATCAGTCTTTTCGCACTGAGACAACAGCCCACAGAAGAGTGAGCCACAATGAAGATTATCTTCTCGTCAGTACCGTGAAGAGCCACGTCTAACTCTGTAACAACCTCCTCTCAGTAACAAGAACAGTTTCAAACAGCAACAGCCATGAAATGCACAATTTTCAGTGGCATGAACACCACACTGTCACATAGAAGCTGACTGTCATCAGATTTTTGAGATGCTCTAATTCCAGATATGCTCTGCAAAATCTAATGCAAAGTTTGCAGTAGGAAGAAACAAGGATAGGAGTACAGAGACCTTTGTTGACAAAGCAAACCGCACAGTCTCTTTTCAATTATGGGATCATTTTTCATCTTATACTCACAGAGGAAAGAAAGAGGAGGCAAAGAAGAAAGAACAATTATAGTTTGTAGCTCGTATCAGAGAGTTTTGTATAATCCATATTTCGGGATTGTTTTTCTTTCAAGCCACCAAAAAAAAAAAAAAAAAGAAAAAAGGCAGCCAAATGTATGAAGTTGAGTGAGTTTAATTGGAAGCCAGGAAAAGAAACATCACATGTGGGATGAAAAGCCATTTTGCATGGCTTTTGTAGCAGACAAACAATGATTTTAGAGGAGTAGCTTCCATAGTACTCATGGAGGTGAACAATCTAGTTTCAAAGAATTGAAACCGTGAGGATAGTTTCAAACAGTTCTTGCTCAGACTTCCAGCAATCGAACTGCTGATACATCTCCTATACCTTCCTCCTCAACATCCTGTTGTAAGTTAAGAACCGATACTAACATCTATCTTTCACACAATAAAATAGGGGTCAGAAAGCAGTACACATTGTTGGAGAAATACTTCAAGAAAACAACTCTAGCATTTTCACTGCTATTCTGTATGTGGAGGCTTCTCTGGTTTTACCTCCATTATACTTCGCTTACACACACAAAACCCAGACCAGGTAATAACGGGCCTCAATGAATGCAAGTGGCAACAACGAACATATCTGAATTTTACTGCCCTTAACAGAGTATTACTCATCTACCCGCTATATCAGACTAATTGAGCAACCAATGAAGACACTTTCCAACCAGCATGGTGGAAACCAGAGGTCAGGAGATCATCACAAGAATTTCCTTTTCTTTTGGAGAGAAGTTAAAAATCATTACGTTCATAATCCGACCGCTTGCTCCACTCTCTGTCTGTGCAGTGGCAATTTTAAATTCCTCCCCTTTTCAACAGGGAAATACATTCAAGCCTTGCTTCAGGCAGGTCACGCTGAGCAGCGTACGGGCAAGCTGCAGCCAGTCTTTGTCCCCAGTGGACAAAAACAACCAGTACAAAATGCGGCATGAAAGAGCATCAAGGAAGGCTGATGGCTCAAGTACACAAGAACCGTATGCACGATGTTTACCTGCATTGTGTGCATTATATCGAGTCTTAACCATTTCTGCGGGTACTGGGCTGTTGGAAACCTCAGATCTACTCAACAGGGTAAAACAAAAAAGTCTCCAGAATACTGAGGAATAAAGAAAATAAATCTAGGCAACTGCCTCCGTTCTCTGGAATAAGAGACGTAAAACAAACTAAGTGGGATTTTTTCTCAAAATATTTTGGGTCACAAAACTTCATTGCTTTCTGTGCAAAAATGCATTCTTTTCAAAAGTCCTGAAAGTCAATTCTACAATATGGCTTCATATTAGAAAAAATACATAGCATTTGAAAGTATGATTTAATATTAATGTGTGTCAAGAGCAAATTACATTGAATAAGAACGTCAAAATGGCTTGAAGGTAATAAAAAGGCTAATCAAAGGAAATACACATCTTTTAATTTTCAAACCTTGAACGCTCATTGTAGAAATATCTTCAGCAAAATATTTCTCTCTCAGTTTTAGTGCAAATAAGTAATATGGGTTGTGTAACACAAGGGCCTAAAAAGTCACACAAAGATATACACACAGAAAATTAATGGCTTTTGTTCTGAGATGATTTTCCATGATATTACATTCTTGCCAGCTTCATTACTTATATACTTCTGATGTAAGCAGATTTCAGTAATAAAGATATCAAAATGAAGGCAAGTTGCAGGCTAATGCTATATCTGTCTCTCAGAGTGAGGGGCCTATGAGAATCATATTGAATAACACAAATTGCATTACAGTGTAAACAAAATTTAACCCAGGTGAAATGAATAAAGCAGAAAATGACTGTATTAAATGAAGATGACAGGGCGGAAATGTTTTCTATAAAGATACAGCTCTGTAATATATTCATAGCCAGCGGCATTAGGACAGTTCCACACCAGTAGACAATTTCTCATTTTTAAACCTCTGCTAAAACAAATAATTACATCTACTCATTGATTTTAGAGAAAAGACTCTTCTTTTAAATATTAATAAGCTGGGGTTTATACTGAATTCTAAATTACAGTAAGTCTAATATATGACTTGTTTGGGGTTTTTAAATCCAAAATAGTATAGTTCACAGTATTATTCACTGGATAATTCTTACATGGATACAATATATGTTTACAGTCTGAATTTGCAGTACATAATTTCAGAAATCCTCACATCTAAATGCTGTAATACTATCAGTATCACTGCTCAGAGCAAACGAACAATGAAATCAAAAGCGTGATCTATCAAGCACCAAAAGGATAGAATTATCTATGCTACATTATCTACCCACATGACCACATAATCCATCTAACCAAAGAGAAGAGAGGAAAAAAAAAAAAAAATCACAATTCAAACTGATCTTAATTCTTTTCACCACTCAGTTACTATTCTTCAAGCATTGCAGACACCCTTCTCAGCTCCAAAGAAAAGGAATTCACAGTCCTTCCTAATGTAAGCCTACCCAACATGGCATTTAACCATTCATACAACCATCTAAAGGGATTTTATATTCTCATTATCCACATCTGGGTAAAATAATAAATCACAGAGAGACGGTTAAATAGATAACTAGAAATTGTTTTGCACCGTATCAGCAAGTCTTTTTGTGGAGCTGACTTTACATCTATGGAGGTGCTATTAGAGAAACAACATTTTGGAAAAATGCCACAGGTCTTGGAAAAATCATGAGACACCGATATTGTAATTAACGGGGCTGCCTCTGACAGAGAGGCATACAGAATGACCTAATGAAAAATACCTTGAGTTCTCTTTTCCTCACTTTTTTTGACTTGATGGTGCAGCCCTTACTTCATCAGCCATCCTCTCCCACCTAAGCCATTCCAAATGTATATGCATGCATAAAGCTATACCACAGATAAAACCCAGAACTAGAATAATGAAAATATGACATTTATTCCACTTCTTCACTATATAAGAATCCTACCCCATGAAGGCTAGCCAGACTCACCTGCTTAAATTCTACAGATCTAGGAGATGCTGTTGCAGCACAGGTATAGATTATTAGAGAAAGAAAAAAAATCCACAACACCCCAAGAAAAATACATCAGAAGTGGTTAACTATGTAGTATTTTGTTTGTACTGATCTCCATAGAGCAAACGTATACAAAAAACACAAATTATGGTTTAGAATTAGTAACATACAACTTAGACACAGAAATCCTTGTTTTCTGAAAACAAGCAATGACCTACAACCCCACAGTACACATATAATCCTACGTTAGTCTGGAAAGCATATTTTAGCAGTACTTCTATTTACACTGAATTTAGATTAGATTATCTCACTTTCAAATTAATTTATGGAAGTAACAGAATGCTCACAACGACACTGGGTATTTTTGAGAGGGAAGTAGAAGAAAAATAAACGAGAATTCATGAATACTGTGATTATCTGCCAACGTTTACAAGCAATTTTTGCACTCCTTTCTCTGGAGTTCTTAAAAGACACATTGCTTCAGTCAAATACAAGCTGTATTATACATACATTACATATCCACAAAATACATAGGTGCAACTAAAGGGGTTACTTGAGATTTTCTTTCTGAAATTAGAAGGAACCATGGACAGCTAAGTCAGCCCTTAATAGCAGATTAATTGATTCACCTTTCCAGTATAAACTTGTCTTTTAAGGAAGCTTTACCTTGGCTTTTAAAAACCCAAAGAAAAAGACAACCTTCTGTCTGGCTGTCTTAAAACAGCTGTGTCCTTGAAGATGACCTCGCCAAATTCTCAGGATCTTTACTCGTGGAAGGGAACCCAAGACTTAGGATGACTTTATACCAGGTCTTTGTTCATCCCTTGCCTTGCAATCTGTGTGCCTGATGTGTTAGGAGAACAGCTGCTGGGAATTTCATGAAACAGCTGATTATTAAGATCAATAAACAACCATGATTTTAACCCTTTTTACATGAAAAATTCATTAACATCTTTTCCAAAGAGGAAATAATGTCTATGTTCATAAATTGCCATGGTCCCTCATATTAGTGCTGTTTTATACAGAACAACAAATAGATGCTGCTTTAAATTAACAACAGGACAATCGAGTTATATCGTTATGGCTGACCTACTCAAAATTGGAAGCTACTAGTAAAGTCTGCTTGAAATACATAACTTGTCAATATATTTTTTTCTTGTTTATAGTCCCTAAATGGGATGATAAACAGACTATATAGTCATATCTGACAGAATGCACTTTAGAAAATACGTTCTATGCTAACTCCTCTATCAACTTTCAGGAATGTCAAGGGGTTCCCCCCCCCCCCCCTTCTTCTATCCTCTTCCTATACTGTAAAAACAAACTAATAGCACTCCAAACATATTTAAAGACAGTATGCTTTTCTACATAATCTAGAGAAAAGATGCTCTGTGTTAAGTAAGATTCTGCCTCCTTACTTGTGGTGGCATTCCCAAACAGTACAAATAGTTACATATTGTGCCAATATATATGATATACACAAGACAGAAAGACCGGAATTAGATCCTCCATTCTCAGGTTTTGCTTCTGTGCTTATGCTCCTCAATAAGCACAACTTATTTTCTGTGATCTGATATGTCAGCATGCTAACATTACATGGCATTCATTCTCTCTTCACACCTCCACCTTAAACACTTTACAACACTATACACTAATACAAGTTTTTTTTTCTTGTAAATATTAAAATTCATCCAACCAAAATCTTCAGAGCCATGAAAAAAAGATATTCAGGCCTCCTAGTTTGAGCCAATGCTTATTCATTCACTAGAACAATTTGAACTTTGAGGATCAAACAATAGCTTAATCTTGAGTCCAGAAATTTAGAATCATCTACCGACCTGGGAAGGAGCCAAGTATAATTCTTAAGTGTTATACCAAGTGTAAAAAAAAAAAAAAAACAACAACAACAAAAACCAAACAAAAAACCAAACAACAACCAAACAAAAACCCCTCAAATAACACAAAACCAACAAAACGAACCACACCAACCGAAACACCTCTCCCCCAAAAAAACCCGCAACAAAGACAAACCACAACCTTACAATACACCCCAATATTTATAAAGCTTGATGTTTAAAATGTCAGGTAAATGACTCAGATATTCTCAATAAAATGCTACTTTCAAAATGTTGTTATGAATACATATTACCACTTTATATTCCTTCTATTAATTATGCCTTTTGTATTAATTTATCCTTGGCTAGCATTTTCAGCCACCTGCTCTTACACTGAGCTGTACTTTACATCATTACTAGACAACTGAAATCAATATGACTACTCATAGTGTAAGACAACTCAGTGGGGTAAAGACTGACAAAGTCTTTTATGACTCTGTCAGATAAATTAGTTTTTTGTAAAATCCCTCTTCACCAAATTTAATAGGTCAAGATTCTCAACCTGTTTCAATACAACTGACAGTATAAACCAAAAGGTTATGGAAACCAGAAAGCCTGTAAGGCTTTATATCTTCGGAAAGTATTTTGAGTCTTAGATTACGGTTCAGATATGGTCAGCCCTTCAGCTTAGGTATTACGTTTGATTTATACTCCAAAGTGATATATTCTAATAGGGAAAAGAAAAAAAAAAATTAAAGAGTTACTTCCTGGTTTCATTGGACCTTTTTTTCCCATGTCTATCTTCATGCTATCTTTCCTTCAACAAAAAACTGAAATTTGTTGTTGCTCCTACAGGCAGTTTATGAAATTTTTCATTTTTAGCTTTGATTGATGCTTAACGCTTTCCTAATTTTATTTCTCAATTTGGCTAAAAAAAACTGTCTGTGCTGGTTTAGTCTGGTACTTAATATACAGTAACGTAAAGAAGAGAGAAACATGAAATCTAGAAATGTGAATATACTATATGTAAGTTTCTTCAACTAGATCGAATTTAGTATTCATGAAAAATATCACATTAAATGCAATGAAGTGAGGTGTCTTCCACTTTTCCACAAGAGTCAATACAGTAGCAATATCAAAGGTATTACATTTCCCATTTTGGATGTTCCTTCCCCCGGAAGAATTCCCTCCAAAGGAACTATTGCAATTTATTTCTACAGTGAATGAGTTCACTGTTGAAACTATTCAGCAAATTGACTGACTAATTTCATTTTGCTGATTGTAGCAAAAAGATATAATAATGAATTTAACACACCAGTTAGTTTATTTAATACTCAGTAAGAAAACTGTTTCTAGTACTAGGGCAGCCTACAACTTTCACAAAGAGATGCGTCTTTTTGTAGTGGCTGGACAAGTGAGTAGTGGACTACCTCATTCTTGTGTAATGTTGTATTTACTTCATTATTAGAATGGCATAAGATATCAGGAAATTCTGGACATTATTGATCAGATTCTGTATCCTCAGTGACCTACCATCATCCATCTACACATGCAAATTTCTTTCATCTTATTCAGTAATGAATACACCTAATAAAACCTGCCGAGAAAAGATGGAGGAGGGGAGATAGCAAAAATAATAAAAAAAAATAATCAAAGCTCTCTTCAAAAAGAAACATATGACTCAGTCATCTCAAAAGGGAAGCCTTAGGAATAGCTAGGCATTACCACACCATATCTAACTCCCTAGCCTATAAATGATTAATGGGACTGCTGAGGGAGTTGTTATTGCTATCAGCACACACATCTCACAAACGGCATCAGCTGTGAACTCTATAAAAGTTGGAAGAGAAACAAGATTTCAAGATGAGAAAATGGAAGAAAATTTCTGAGGTATGAATTACCCTTGACTTTCTCCACACAGTTAACAGAAAGAATTGAAAAATTCTGTTGGACATTCCAAGGGTGAGAAACAAAACAAATAAAGGTGGGGGACAGAAATACAGGCTTTAGCAGGCAATGAAAGTCCCATCCCAAAAAGCAGTTTCTATTAACTGTAGGATTCACAATCTGCCCAAGTTGTAACAGACACCAACCAAAAATCCCCTGTGGTATGCAGAGGGTGTTTTCCCTGTTTGTAATTCATTTTGGACAGACTGATAGGCTTTCCAGAACTAGGGCTGTCACAAGAGGTGGACAGGATAGCTGTTGTGGAAAGGGACAGAATGAGTATTTGACAGAAAAAAAGGAAACTGTCCTGTTACACTATTAAATTTCTGCAGGGCCTCACACAGCTCCTGGGACATTTTTTACTCACTCTATGGTAAAGAAACAAACAAACCAGAGAAACCACTCAGTCTCTTCCTAAGAAATTCTGCTCTTGTGAGACCCCACCTGGAGTACTGCATCCAGCTTCAGGGTTCCCAGTACAGGAAAGACATGGAGCTGTTGGAGCGAGTCCAGAGGAGACAACAAAGATGATCAGAGGGCTGGAGAACAGGCTGAGAGAGTTGGGGTTGTTCAGCCTGGAGAAGAGAAGGGTCTGAGGAGACCTTATAGCAGCCTTCTGGTACTTGAAGGAGCCTACAAGAAAGCTGGAGAGGGACTGTTTACAAGGGCATGGAGTGATAGGACAAGGGGTAATGGCCTTAAGCTAAAAGAAGGTGGACTTAGATGTTAGGAAGAAATTCTTCTCTGTGAGGGTGGTGAGGCACTGGCACAGGTTGCCCACAGAAGCTGTGGATGCCCCATCCCTGGAAGTGTTCAAGGCCAGGTTGGATGGGGCTTTGGGCAAGGTGGTCTCGTGGAGGGTGTCCCTGCCCATGGCAGGGGGGATGGAACTAGATGATCTTTGAGGTCCCTTTCAACCCAAACCATTCTATGATTCTATGAAACATAATCACAAAGAATTGCCAGAGAGAATTTTTTCCTTACATAAACCATTACCAATAGCTAAACGTCTCTCCCATACTGTAGTATCACCTGTGCTCCAAAGCATCAAATGGGAACCAAGAGGATCTTCATAAAACATCTCTTCATAGGTATTCAATCTTCATAACTGGTCATGTAAGTAATTAAAATATATGCACCGGCTATACCTTCTGACTGGTCAACAGCAGAGTAGTTTCAATATTTGGTAACACTCAAGAGAATCAATCTTCTCACAGCTACAAAGCTCTTTCACTCTGACCCCTAAAAATGTCATAGGTTTTCAAGGTCACTGGCTCAATTGCAAAAGGAAGGACAGACCCATGCTAAAATACTACCCTGGAAATTAGAACAATCTACTTAATTTCTCTTAAACTGAGGAGTACCTACAGCCCAGGCTGGCAATAAACCAATAGTCTATTATAATGAAGTTAGGTGATGGCAGCATACACCAGGGTGATGCATGGGATCCTAAGCAGAGTTTGAGTGCCGCTTCACTTTTCCCAGCTCAAAGCCCTACTGCCTTACCAGCTTACAACAAGATTGTGGTAGATGTGCGAGAACCTCTAACTGGCCCTGGTGAACTTTGCCATCCGGATCAGAGCTATTATTACTTCCACAACAGTGCAATGAGAAGGACAGCGGGCGAGATGAGCTCACCCTCGCACGCCTACATGCTTGTACTCCTTCTAAGAGTCATTCACGTTTAAAACCATGTAATTGCCATCAAAAGCTGTAAGGATCTGTAACCTATCACAGAAATGTAGCCATCTACAAAGATAAGGGATGGGTGCCACTCCATGCTAGCCAGACAGCTATTCCAAACGAGTAATTTCTCTGACTGACATTGCTAAAGAAGGTAGAATGTAATTACCTGAGCTGAAATAGGATACAGGTTCAACCAGATCTTTAATGACCAGAAGTGTTTAGGGCTTTCATTTCATGTCTCATTCAAAAGATAAATGAGTACCATTCTAAAGATTAGATTGCCAGCTACAGAGAATGTCTCCTCAGAAAAAAAAAAAAAAAAATCAAATAAGAAAGGGGATTTCATTTTCACATAAAAACTCCACCATTTATGTTTGTCTCTGAAATGACTGATCTACTTAGTAGATATTACATGTTGAAAGAAATAATTCAGATGTTACACAGCTTAAGTAGTAGAAAACTCCAGCTATTGAACTGCCTAAGTTGCTAAAGCAGAGGTTCTCTTTTTAAAAGCAAAAAAAATGATTGATATATTTAGGACAAACTCTATTTCTGCAAATATGAAGGACTGAACAGATTTTTATCATAACATTATAAAAAGTTTGAAAATAACTTTGACACATAGTTCCTTGAGGTTGAGCATGACTGTTATTTTAAAACTACTTCAATCATAAAGGAATGAGCAAAGAAAACATTCAACCAGAACAATCCAAGTCACTTTTATGCTTCGTATGTACCTTACATTAAGCACAGTATTATTTTAACCACTTGCATATTCTTTCTCTGGGGACTATGGGCATGAACAAAAGCCTAACAAAAGCAACAGGAATCTGCACAGTGAGTCAGTGAGCTCTGAATCTGGAACAGGCTTTAAAGCCAAACTTTCTATGAGATGGATCCACAGGCTTTTTTCACACTCAACAGCTATTACTCTATTGAATTTTTGGTATTTTACCAGGCATGATATGCTGGATTATCCAGAAAAAAGTCCACTGTGAAGGGAAGTCTTCAGGTACATCATGTACTTTCTGCAGCAGAACAGACACATCACTATCGAACAGACTACAGACAATAAAAATGTTACACCTGATAGGGAAAAAGCCTTGGAAGGGGAAAAAAAAGTTTGTAAGGTTCCATAGCAGCAAAACTTCCTATTTCATTTCTTCTCTGTACATTCACATATGTACCAGCCTAAAGACGACAGACTTGTTTTCTTGGGTCCGTACACCGATTTTAATTCAGCAGATTTTGCAAAGATCCACCTCCTTCTGTTGTAGGCTTTTCTTCATAGAATCATAGAACATCCCGAGTTGGAAGGGACCCATAAGGATCATCGAGTCCAACTCCCGGCTCCACACAGGACCAGCCGAATCAGAGCATATGACTGAGAGCGTTATCCAGACGCTTCTTGAACTCAGTCAAGCTCGGTGCTGTGACCACTTCCCTGAGGAGCCTGTTCCAGGGCCCGACCACCCTCTCAGTGAAGAGCCTTTTCCTGATATCCAACCTAAATCTCCCCCATTGCAGCTTCATTCTGTTCCCTCAGGCTCTATCACTGGTCACCAGAGGGAGGAGATCAGCACCTGCCCCTTCGCTCCCCCTCGTGAGGAAGTTGTAGGCCGTGATGAGGTCTCCCCTCAGTCTCCTCTTCGCTAGGCTGAACAAACCAAGGCACTTCAGCCTCTCCTCATATGTCTTCCCCTCTAGACTCTTCACCATCTTTGCTGCCCTAACAAAGGGGCAACAAAGTTGTTGTCTTGTCTTCACTGTAGTGTTGTATACAACCAACCCAATTCTGCAGTTTTCCTGAGGCAAACTGTTGAAAGCCATAGGTGCTAGTCTTACAAAACAGATACTCAAAAGGACTGAAATTCAACAAAACTGTAGATGTTACAGAGGCTACCTCAGATAAAGAAAGGATGACGCTCCCTTACAACATGGGTTTAACTCACATTTTTCACCCTGACTCCTAAAGCAAAATAATTGGATTAATTATCCTCATTGAACTTACGTTGCAATCTACATACTCTCTTATGTGACTTAAGTGATTTACCATAATTTTTCAGGGGAAAAAAATCTTAAATTAAAAAGGAAAAAAGGCAGGTAAAATGACTTTTTGTCAGAATTAAATACACAATAACCTCTATAACTTCAGCTTGTTGTTTTGCTGCATTCCTTTCACTCGTCACATTATTTCTCAAAAGAAATTGTTTTCTAACACTAGTTCTGATGACTGAAGCATATTTTCTCACTACACCTTGATTAACTTCAATGAGACCACTCATGAAATATGTTAGCATTCACTGTATTAAACTTCAGCAGAAACGTGGCTCTATATAGAAAAATTCTCAGAGTTGTACAAATTTTCTAAAGACACTGAATTCTCTACCCAGTTTGAATAGGCTCTTACTCCTAGATTAGCTAGTTAGATTTGTACCATAGATCAATGAGTTCAAGACAGCATATTTATCCTTGGTAACTGCAACTAACACAGCTTCTTCCACATAAAACCCCCAATCTAAATGCTCTTTTCTTTCACTAGAGCCATTTATTTTTCATTTCACCTAATTCAATTGCACCAGATCCTAAGGCTTCCACTCAGGTGAAATTCCCACTGAAACCAAGCGGATTTCTGTCTTAAAAAATGTAAGTACCTCTCTGCACCTGCTCTGCACATCTCTCTATTTCTAGGCTATCAGCAAATTTAAATATTCATGGTTGATTCTCCAGTCCAGAGTAGGATATTAATAAGAAAAAGGAAGGTGGCAAAGAGCTTATTAAACTCAGTAATGTCCCCTAAATACTGCCTGCAGTTGGACAGACTGAGGTGGTTTTTATTTAATATTTAATTAGTCTACTACCTATTCTGATATTTCTCCTTAGAAATGTTCTGGTTTTCACTGATGTAGCCATCTGCCTGGAAGAACCAAAAAAGAGGGTCAGAACATCCTGACAAACTAGGTTATAAAATTAGCATTGCTGCACTCAAAGCAGAGTTGTTGGGGTTTTTTTAATTAACCATAGTAAAGTGAGAGACACAGTTTGTAGTTAAGTCATCGTGAAGTAGGTATTTTAAAGCAACTATATTTTCTGTACCACTCACATCACAAGAAATGCTTCATATACGGAAACTTCTTAGCCGCAAAATGGAAATTTCACTAATATATGAATGTGTCTATTTGCTCAAATATAAATATTTGCTCACATTTTTGAGTGCTTTGTAGTTCTCTGTTCTCTTCAATATAATTCAAATAATGAGTCTGCCACTTGAAACAAATCTAAATCCAACTGCCTGGGCCTCAAAATCCAAGAGGAAACTGAAGAAGATATGACTGCAGAGACGGTGTGGGAGATGTTCCTGGTGATAAACTGGACAAATGCTTAGTCAAGGACTGAGTGCTTTAAGAAAAGGCCAAAGCAACGTGATCTGCAGCAGGGAATGAATTCCAACGCCTCAGTTAGAGCAAGACACTTGCACAAAATTCAGCAATGTAGACTGTGGGCTAAAGAAGTTCAGAGGTAATACGAGGCTTTTATATTTAGAGCTTAGGAGTTTGTTGCTGCTTAGTTTACCTGTATCTTTCTAAACACGATGTTCCTCCTGTAGTACATAATTAGAACTTATGGATGAATAAACTTCTAACGCTCTGTGTGTAGCAGCAGCTGAAACAAAGAAAACAGGAACAAACCTCCCTCCCTTTCCCCCAGCGACTTCCAGGTATTAAGTAGAAGGCAAAGAGAGACCCTAACAATTTTTACCTGTTTAGCTAGAATAGCCTATATTCCGCGTAGCATGCTTTTCTCTCACCTAGAAAAGACGGATACCTCCTTTCGGCCTCTGATTATCATCTTCACCCCCTGCACTGAGCTCTGCGTCTTCCAGAGACATGGAAATCAACTATACAAGCATCCCTCCATTTGCATAGTTACACTCAACCTAAGGAAATGCACCGTATCGTTTTGACACGCATCTCTCCAGCACCAAAAAGAGAAGTTCTCCTTCACAAAGGTATGCCGCTGCGTGCCAGCACCCAAGTAGCGTAAGGCCCAACTCCAGGAGTGTTGTCTTTGCCAAGAGGCTCCCTAAGGAGCAGGGTGTACAGCTAGCCCAGCCCTAGGGATACACAAGGTCTCTCATTTACTTCCCTCTTCACTTTGCTCTGGAATTACTCCAAGCCAGGCAATGGCTGGCTGGCTCCACTGCTGGTTGCCACATACAGCTACTGACATGGGAACGGGGACACGCGGAGGCTCACAGACCACGCTCGGGAGAAGGACGCTTGCAGAGGCACTCCAACTGGTACAGCTCATGTAAGCATTCATCTGAACGGTGCTCTTATACGCCTGCATTTTCTTAAACATCACAGAGCTTATGCAGTGAAGGGCCTTTTGAAAGCTCAACTGTGGCAGAGGACATTTCTCATGTAGAGCTCAACTGAATCAGTCACTAAATTCTGATGCACTAAAGAGCCATTTTGTGTTAAAATGGTTCTACAAAAGCTCTGTTTATTAGTCCTCACCACATCAGAAAGTCAATTTGTAATATAATTTCCATTCACTTCATACTGCTACAAGGACCACTCAATCTCTAATTTCAAGAGAATTGCTAACAGCTTTTTAAAAGATTGAATACAGGTTACTATCCAACACTTTGGCAGGGTACCTGAATCTAAAGGAGATAGCATAATTTTGTTTGGAGTTTCTCCTTCTGTTAATTGCTTCTTTATCACTGGAGGTATAGGTAAGCCATCAATCTACTAAGTTTCCCGCTCTTTTCTTTCCCTTCCAAAGCACTTACTGTCATTTTCTTTTTAGATTTTTTCATTGCCTACTTTTCAGCAAGAAAGACACAGTGAAGGAGTAAAATGTACTGCTCCATTACAAAAGGAAGATGCAAAGCCACCGACTTCATGAAGTCACATCCATTCATTTCTTTAAATATCACGTGTATTTTCATTTCACTACTAAGGTTATAAGGAATAATAAAACATAGCAGCTATTTCTGTAAGCTCTATAATAGCTTCTATAGTGGGTGTTCACAAGATATTAATCCAAGAACATCCAGAACAGGAACTGGGACACAAAGAAAGATGGCATGCCAAGACACTATTAAAAGCTACTTTTCTTAATGTTTAAGGCAAGAGAATAAAGATTTTAAAATCTGGGTTTGGATCTTATGTGCATTATAAAGTTTGATCAACAAAAATTACCTCTTGATTACATTGTTTTGCATGAATCCGAATGCAAATTAGATGTCAACTAGCTAAATCTTGTCCTTCTCTTGTCTAAATAAAACTGCTTCCTTAAGTAATACCTGACACATCCAATTCGCATCTAGACTGTGGTCAGGGTGAATAAAGCAGAATATGAGTGGAGAAATCCAGATTTTAGGAATCTAGAGTAGCAAGCATAATCCCAGCCAGGGTAAGCAATATAATACCACTCAATTTCTAAGTGAGAGCTTTGGGACCAAAGGGAAAAAAAACCCAAAACCCAAAAAACAACCACCAAAACCACAACCACAACAACAAAAACAATTTTCTGTGACTTTAAAAAACAAAACAAAACAAAAAACCCCAAAACCACCAAACAACAATGTCCCTCACCAGGTCAGAAGACTATGAAATAGGTTTTTTATGACAAGTCATACAAGTTATAAAAAATTAGAATATTAGAACCATTTGTTAGCTGGAATATCAAGATATCATCTCAGCTAACATAAAAGATGAATATAGCAGATATTCCTTCCATTACAAATGAACAAAAATATATAGATCCAGAGTCCTGAACGTAACAAATAAACTATAAAAAACCCCAAACCCTAACCTAGTGTCTGCTTAGTGTTTTTCCTGGCTTTTAAAATTGAACTTTTACAGTACACGAGGCAGTGTAAGCACTACAAAACCGAGTCCAGTCTCCTCATGCTATGGTCAGCTGGGCAGATGCATGGCGCTCGTGGTCTGGGAGGTTTCACTTTTCTTTGGCTTGGCATTGAGAGATAGAACAACTTTTCTTCCACTGAGAGTAATTTGTAGATTTGCAGACAGATGTCCCTTTGATCCTCAGAGACAGTCTTAATCAGATTTTTCTAGTAGATATTCTTTGATCTATTCCCTGATATCTTTACAAATGACAGCTTCATTTCTTCTATGACATTAAGATATCATCCCTTGCCATTTTGCCATAAGCACCACTGGGGCAAATGCTGTAAACAGCTTGGCAGCAAATGGAGCAGGGTAACCCTGGCCACCTGCATCTCCCACACCCTCAGGAGCATCCTATCAACCACAACCGCCATTTTCTGTAATAAGCTAAGCATCATTCGCTTCACCCCTCCAATCTTGCACCGTACGGGCTTTGCCTCACCTTGAAATAACAGGCATTAGACAGAATCTGATGCAAAGCCTTGTGCCCACAGCTGCACAGCTGGGTTGTTTCCCAAAATAAACCTTGCTCCATATTTTACAAAAGATCTTAGAGAAAGTTAGGGAGTTTTGATATTTAGCTTACCTTACTCACTGAAAAAAATCTCTTTCTCTGCTTTGCTTTGGGTTTTGTTTGCTTATTTTTTTAAACCAGGTTCTTCAACTGAAATGTCTTTGATAGCTACACACCTAAAGATTGATCCAGCTCAGGAATCAATGAATAGCACAGGGAAATATAATTCTCACTTCTTTTTTTTTTTTATCTCCAGGGTCCAAACTACTACTGACTGTAGGGAGTTTTACCCAAAGGACTGCAGAAGACAATATATTCCAGAAGAGCCAATTTAAGTACACAAATACATAAAGAAGTATGCAACTTCTTAGACAACAACTCCAGATACTGTCAACTATTATGAAATAAATCAGCTAAAGACTTCTTCATTTTCATGACGTATACATGACATCTCCAACTTCAAGATATAAGCATAGCAACATTTCATTGCATACCCGTGAAATCTATGATTGCACTGAAGGATCCATATGAAACTACCGCAATTCTGCAGGTGTTGATTCTTGGGTTTGTTTTTTTCCCCTTGCAATATAATTATTTGGATTCAAAGCACATTTCTCAGCCATGGTACAAACTGAACATGACCTCTCACCCCAATATCAGACAATCTTTTGTACACACAGTTCAAAACAACACAAAGAATAACCTCAGCAATTATCACATCCTGATGCTTCACTGCCATGCCTTACCCTTGCTTCTGACTGTTTACAATCAGCAGGTAATTCTTTGACAGCATTCTATCGTTCTGCGAGAAAACCCTTCTCCAGTGCTTTACAAAGACTATGAATACACATGTAGCTACCACAAAAATATTTACCTCTGGGCTCCAGCCTACACAACATCTTTCTAATCTACCAGAATCATATTCCCCATTCATTGTGTTCCAGCTCAGACAGTAGCTTTCATGACCCAGGGGAGCAAAGATTGGTACAATTGTTTTGAATCCCTTTTGAAGGTGATGCCCCACCACTGCCAAAAGCCCTCCCACAGCTTTTGGAAAAACACTGCACTTTCTTCAACTTGCCCCTAGTTGGGAACCCGCTTCAAACCCTTCTGCCGGTTCCTGCTCATTGCCCAAAATTATAATTTGTACAGACAGGTACTGTAATGAACCCTTAGCTGATATTTCTGCCGCCACTGGTCACCATCGCAGAGCTGTATAGACATTGATATGTATTTCTTAGGCACACACAGAGGACTCCACCACACGCAGGTAGGCGTTCAAGGAATGCCTGCAATTTCTAGGCACTCAATCATCTGTGTGCTCCTGCCTTTGACACAGATTGTTCTGCCTGTCTCATCCTCACCACTTCATCAGCAGAAGTAGTGACTAACATTCCACAAATACAGAATAATGGCAAATCCTGTCTAAAAAAACCCAGCATTAAAACTCCACTGACCTGCAGCTCATCCACAGAGAGAGAAAAGCAGCTCAAGGAACGATGGGATTTTTTTTTTTTTTTTAATGTTGAAAAAATATAAAATTGAGAAAATATCACTGGATGGAAAATTAGGGCATTTTAATCCATGCTGCCAACAACCCCCACAGAGCACTGTGTTTGCATTCCTCTCTGCACAGCAGAATGTCTCTCGGAAGCCTTTAACAGGGATCCCTGCCAAGGATGCACCTGGGCTCAAGCCAACAGCGTTACACACAGTTAAGGATGTGTAGCTCCAGCTCGGCCGTCAGGCACGTACATGCTAGAACCATAAGGCAACGTCAGCAAAAATTCTAACATAAAAACTTTCCAGCGTGGGTATCACAACTGTGTTAGATGTGATCGCAAATGGTAACGATCACAGAGATCATTGATTTCAGCCCTGGCCAGCTAAACACAAAACAAACAAACAAACAATTGATTAGAAGATAGAATCAGATCCTCAACAGAAAACAACATCGAGCACGTACTTAAAGAAACAGCATTCTGAAGAATGGATGGAAGGAGGAATTCCTTGACAGTATCTCTGAGTATCAATTTGCAGTTCACCTCGGACGCAAAAAGAAAAGACAGCCCCACAACTGTG
Source organism: Balearica regulorum gibbericeps (assembly GCF_011004875.1). Lineage (NCBI taxonomy): Eukaryota > Metazoa > Chordata > Aves > Gruiformes > Gruidae > Balearica > Balearica regulorum. The sequence goes on from NC_046188.1 coordinate 66,183,469, forward strand.
TTATGATGATTCCTCATTTCAGGCAAAGCAACTGGCAAGAGGTAATTCTTCTTAGCAACATGATGAATTATGTATTTGTACATAAGCCTTAAATGTGTATTTTAATTTCACCTGAGTAAATTACCAACATAAATCCTACCCTTCTCAAATATCTCTGAATTTTTAATTAACTTAATATCATTTCAGCCAGGCAGTCAGAAACGATGAGTAACATATGATTCATATTCAGAAGTAAACGCACCTGCTTTTCAACAACATTTCTAATTACTGGTTCATTTTACCCTTCACATGATGTTGAAGCCAATTTGGGTCATACTGTTTTTAGCCAGTGACGAGTCCTTTCAGCTCACAAATAATGTATAAGGAATTGCTGTGTTGTCGGTTTGAAGGACATTTTTAAATGCACCGTGGTGAATAGAATACATTACCAAAACACATCATTTTACTTCTGATATGCATCAGTTCACCACAAGCTTCCATCAAACAAGATTTTACCAGGAACATTTAAGCTTTGATTCAAAGTGACATCCCACCATTTCACCGTCTTTGGTCTATGTCATAATGATTGAGGGAGTGCTACTATATGTTAAATATAACAAAGTGCTTATTTCTAACATTACAGACAACAGGAAAACAAACGAACAAATGTAGATTTGGAATTTTTTAGGTGTCCTCTAAAAACACTGCAGCAAACTGCGGTGACTATGACGGAAGTCTTTACTGAACTGCCTCCTCTTCCTGACAGCGCTACATCTTCGAGGAGTAAGCAGGTAAGCAAAGGGGAGCTGCTTGAAAGGTGGTTCATCATCCTTCTGCCCTGAACATCTAGTTTTTCCAGGACATGCACCTTGAGATGTCTGAAGCTGTTCTCACGCAGATCTGATATCCACTTAGCCACCAAAATATACATATGACATAAGGTATACCTGCTGAAGTTTTCAAGCTCTCTAATACAACTCAAGTGTCACTTCTCATATGCAAAGCCATACTCATTCTCAAATCAGTTTCCATATCAGATTTCTCAAAGTTAGCATCATTTCCTTGCCTTATAGCATACTGTTAAATCCTATGCATCTCCAAAGGAAAACAATAAACTTCCTTTGGTTCAAATCATATAGATTTTATACACAGAAGGTAGCTCCTTCTGACATCTACCTCTAAATTTCTTGATATAATGAGAATAGCATGCCTGCCATGTTTCCTTTACTTGGTGTGCTACCTCATATTTTAAATCAAAACAATACAAAAGACATGAAAAACACAGGAGTCAACAATGGTTATGTCATCCATTTATCAATTTTAAACCATCACTTCAACAGTTTAAAGACTCTGTGTTCTAGTTATGAAAGTCCCTTTACAGCTACAAGAAAAAAAGACAGTTCTGAGATTCATGGCTGAAAGAAACAGAGGTAGTCGACCTGAAAGCTGGCCTAAAGCCACCGGCTCCGTGAGGAGGCAGGGCACCTTCGGGCAATGCAGGTACTGGTTTCGCAGTGCCATATTTTCACATGCACAGACCTCATTTCTAGTATCCCGCATCCCTCTGAATAACAGATGTTTTAGAAACTATCCATGGAAGAGGATAACTAGCAGGATTAGAAGCCGGGGAGCTATGGTAGATGGGGCTATAGGGCAGGTAGTTCTTGTATTACTCCATCACGTGCATTGCCAGTAGTTACTGCTGAATCCCAGGAGGTTTGGGAGCTTTTCTCTATTTAAAAGAAATAACCCAAAGACTATAGGCAAAAAAAAAAAAAAATAAAAAAAAAATTGCAGTACTCAATTCAAGATTACATGAAAATATTACCATCCTAGTTCATTCCCAAACAATTAGAAACAATGCTGACAACTAGAAACTATGGGATTTTAATACACAGTGATTTGAGTACATCCATAAAAAGCTTCAGCAGTTTTCAGATGCTACTCAAAGCAGATTTGTTGACATGTGGGTTTAAATTACTTGATATTATATTAGAACAGCCATGTATTAAACAGATACTGCTATAGATGAATTATTGAACAATCTCTGGGTAACAAGTGGTTCCAGTGATTTAACTTAACCATTATTTCTTGGTTTTCTTTTTTTTTTTTTCTTCCTTAAAGAAACCTCATTGCATTATGCTAGTATGGATGAGATAATTAACCTGTGTTAACAATCTGCTCTATTTTCACCAGCAAAGGCAAGTGCAAAAGGTTCATTAACAAACACACAATGCAAAAAGCCTCTATCATTGGGTTATTTAAATGAAATACAACCTCAATAAATACAGACCAAAATAAAATCCCAAATCTGTCATCTAAATAATCTAATGAGAGTCCTTCTTGGAATTCTGTAAGATCACTTCCTTCTCATTTAAGGTAGACAAGGAATCAGATCTTTGTGGAATGAACAGAAAGGTGGACCTATGAGGCTGTCAGAAGCAAATCTTGAAATGGAAAAAAACTGGGAAAAGGCTGAATCAAATCATCGCTAGTGAGATATATTTCAATAGGCTGTTACTCTATGAAAATTAGTGGCCTCAGTGACTTAGAAACAAATCAAATCTTAAGAATTCAATACATTTAAGTGAAAAGCAAGCATCCAAATTCTGGTCTAGTTTGCACAACACATTCAGAAAAAGCAGGTGACCTTGAGTTTGCACCACAGAAGATAGGTGGAGTAAGCCTTTTTCATTTGCCATCCCCTCTAATTATCTAAAAGTGTCCACTGGAAGCAAAAGCAGATACCTCCCTGATTGTCTAAAATTTTCCTTGTTTAAGAGTAGCTTGCAGTTAGGCAAAGGCAGCTATGGAACAGTCATATCTTCAATTAAGAGAAAATATCAAGCAGAATGAACAGAAAGTCATTATTTCTCAATTCAGCATATCATATTTCTCGTTACCAAAGGAGGAGGTGTGTTTCAGTAAAGCTTTACCTTTCTCACAATGACTTCCTGTGAATCCAGAAGGGCAGACACATTTGTTAGGGGCTACACAAGTTCCACCGTATCTACACCCCTCTTCACAGAATGCTGAAAAAGAAAAGGAAAATGTGGGTACTACTTTTTTTTTTTTTTTAAATTTATTATACATTTGCAAGATACTAAGAAAAGTCTGTAAATTCTAAGCAATTAACAGAATTCAGCATATTGAAATTCAGTCCACCTACAAACACACACAGAGAAGTAACTCACTTAAATGACATGAGGAAAAATTTCCCATTACACCGTAGGCAAACCACCTCACCAATAAAAGATTAATAACCATCTGGAAGAAGAAGAGATGTAAAAATACAACGTACAATTTTAATGGGGCTGATTCTCCTGCAATTATACCCAATACAAGTATTACAATTACAATGCTCTGGTGATCCACAGAAAACAGGCTGGTCAGATTGGTATTAACTACTTTGTTTCTCATTTTATCAAATACACTTTATTGAAATGTCTGTAACCACATAATATTTTCCTATTTTTATTTTTTAAGTGTAAAGTACATTTTGTAGAATCAAGAAGTGAAACCGGGTGAGGTTCATGACTGACAACAGAAGAAAAGGGTTCAACCACAAGATAACTCTACCGAGGTGTGATTCTTGACGGAGCGATACACAAGTACTTAACAAAAGCATTTGTCCAATAACTAGGATTTGAAACAAAATGATGGATCTCGCATCTTTTCTTGCAAGCACTGCGTGGTGGTCCTCTCACTAACCGTGCAAAGAAGTATGTTTGCAGTTTAACGTTATTCTTTTTTCTTTCCCTTTGTTGTGTGCGTACAAGGAGGGGGACTGAGGTAAGAAGAGGAAAAGTAACCGCAAGCATCAGGACATGATCTATTTTGCACTGTTGTAAGACCTTTGCTAAGACTAAGAGCAGGCTGTACCCATAACACGCTCCCCACACTCTCCTAGATATTTATTGAACTTCACAAGTTACTCAGTGGGTTTGACTGCACTTACAAGGGAAGTTACAATTAATATTTAAACAGCAGCTCTCTGCATCTAAGCTAATAACAGAATCGCAAAGTGTTTCCTGCAAGCTAAAATCACAGATGGAGTGTTGGCAAAGAGACGTTACAAATGCTATGAAAAGGCTTAAAGTGCTAGATAACAGAAGAAATGTTTTAGATTTATTTTCCAATGCACTAAAAAGAAAAATAAAGCAAATAAAGTACTAAGCATTAAAAAGAATCTTTTGCAATTGTTAACCACTTAGAGGCAAAAAAGCACATCATCGTAGCTCTTGACTGAATTGATAGACGGATCTGCCTTACTCTAAACGTATAATTCGTGGCACGTCATACTGTTTTATGGAGGATAACATGGAGGGAAGAACACCAAATTGGCTTAGAGAAGATGGTAGCAGAATATCAGAAGCGCTCCTGAGACCGGCGCAAGGCAGTGGTGTGGAGAAACCATGGCTCTTGCCCAGGAACACTTCCTGCTCATCAATGCGCATACTCCATGTGGGAATCTTCTGACATAAATCTGTTTTGAAACCAGTCAATTTCTACTGTCTGGGAAAAAGAGAAATATGGTTTAAGAGTAACATTTTGCGCTATTTTGCATATATTTGTAGAAAAGTATAACTGTGCAGAAAGCTGAAAGTGCTAATATGAAATACAGCTGGAAAATATATGAAACACATGATGAGACTCAAAAGATTTCCTCTGTAGCTCTTGGAAGAATGTTTGCTCATTACTAGTCTCAGCATTCTCAGAGAAGGTGCAAGCTGACGTCTCCATCTATGTTTTCTATGGTTTGAAACTGAGAGTAAGCAGAGACTTTTGTGAAGAAGCAATACCTCACAGAATCATGATTCTATGATTTCTGTGTGACATCAAAAGAATTAGAATTTGTGGCAGAGCGGATAATAAAAGGCAAAAGAAGAAAAATATTGGCAAAGAAGCAAATAGTTCGTTGACAATATGTGCCACATTGCACTAGGAAAGAACTACACAGAGGTCTGAAATGAAGTCATAAAGGGCATTAAAAAAAAAATGTTTGTCATCTAAGGTAATCACGCGTGTCCTTTGAAAGTCATTGGAGCTGATGGGGATAGGTAGGTAAGAGGGCATCAATTAGAGCCGTCATCGCCACCGTAGCCGATACTGCCAACTTACGTGAAATGTGCACTTCTTAAAATAAATCCTATCCCTAGGTCTGCACAGTAAGGTGGTGTTCTCTTTTAAGATTACTAACAGAGAAAAGGCTTATGAGACAGGGCTGGTCATGTAAAAGGTTTTCCCCTTAGAGCAAAAACTGTGTTATGCCAGTGCAGCGGGGCCAGGTCTTGACATCTACAGGCAGAATCAAGCATGCTATTCACATCTGGGAGACAAAGAGCGGGATGACTGCCATGGGTTCAAACTCTCTCTATCCTTCTATTTCTTCCTACATATCCATACCAAAATGTGCCTCCTGTATGCGTATCCAAGTGTGCCAGCACGTATTTGTCGAGCATTTTGAAATTCCTCTATCCTTTAGGTGTCAGGGCTTAGCAACTTCAAAACCCCCACTATCTGTTCAAGGACACCCTGGGGAATTGCTATACTACAGGTTCCTGCGAGAAGGGACTCAGTACTGCCCGGCGCACGAGGAGTCACCCAGGCGCTAGCTTGTTATATGGATGTCAGAGGGAGGATGGAGTTGGGGAAGAAGCTAGGCAACGGCTGCCGAAGGAAAGAATTCAACTCTCCTTTTCAATTCTTGCAGAAACTGAAAGGTCCTCTGCGATACAGACTAACCGTGCTTGTCTTTGTTGCTCAGGCTTTGGTGAGTTCAGGGGAGATGGTTCATTCTTATATTTTTATGCAAGAAAAGAAAACCCCAAGGAAGAGTGCCAGAATTATGCTGCTGTTCCCCAGATGGTTCTTCTACAAACCCTCTAATTCCTGCATTGTAGGCTTGCAGGAAGTGGGAACATCAAACCCACAAATGTCAGAATGTAGTTACAAAATCAAAATGTTTGTCTAAAGGCTACTTTCCTTAACTGCTAGAAAAAGAGCTCACAGTACTATATGCGGTACTGATAGCACCACTCTGAATTTTAAGAATGCTCAATACCTCTAATAATAGCAACTCAGTTTCAATTGCTAGCAATTTTACCAAACTTCACTTATTTGAACTATTTTCTCTAACAGTTCTGCCTCTGGCTGAAGCCTTTTAGAACATTTTATCAAAATTCATTCATTCCCCACAATAAGATTTTTCCTTTGTACCCTTAGCAGAAGAGATTAATTAAGGAAAATCTTTACATCAGTTCTGGACGTATGCCTTACGGACAAGAGGACCCGACAGGGAGCAGCTCAGTGACTGAATAGTGAATCAGCTGGAGAGCCCACGTTCTCACGAAACTACCTGCTTTGGTGCTTATGCTTTGTTATACGTCTAACAGGCTGTGGGATCTAAGACTTCTACTGTGGTTTAGGCCCTTCAAAATCAAAACTCTGTTCGGAGAGGGGGTGGGACCGACTAGTACCACAGAACTAGCAGTTAAAAGCCTCGATTGCAGACTCCCTCCTGCTCAGCAAAAGTTAACACAAGAAAGGTAAATCATGGCTGGATTGTATATTTTGCTAATGTACTCTCATAAATAGATCCTGTCTCTGAAATTATCTGCAGGCTGGCAAACTTGTTAAAAAGGAGAACGGTTACTCAATTCGCAATGAAGGTTTTATGAGGTAAATTAAGTGAAGATGCCATTAGGGTAAAGTCTATGAGGGTAAACTTCCATCATTAAGAGTCTTATTCAGTATCCCGTATGTAAAAGAAACGGAATCTATTAATTTCACGAGATTTCTGCCAAAATGAGCAGATCTCTGTAATGCTAACAGATTTCTGCCTCCAAAGTAAAAGCCTTTATCCTATAAAGGCCTTTCCTAAAGAGACACAATTTCTCTGCAGAGGAAGAGTTTTATTTTTGATGTATGTCCTCCTCCCTGATGATGAGAATGCAAACAGCCAAAATGATAAATGTGCTGGATGTGTCATTTTTTGTGATAACGTTGCAGGGATAGGAGAGTCTCACTGCGGAGCTCCACAAGGAGCAGCAGCAAAGTACTCACAAACTTGGCGCCATGCTCCTGGTCATGCACAAGCTGCATACCCACTGCCTACCTATTTACAGGGTACGGTTTCTTCTCCTCTGTTCAGTATATACAGAATTATCTCCTCTCCCAGTGAGACTATTGTGGACATTTCCAGGAAAGAAAAGAAGAAGTTAGCAGAGCTAGAGCCTCTTTGAGTGGAAGGTGTGGAATCTGTCTGACATTTTTGGAAGTTCCTTTTGCTCTTCCCTAGATCTAGGCAGTAACGTGGAAGAGAGCCTGTGTAAGGGAGGCATGCCAACGGTAGCTTCAAATATTTTGTACTGCCTGTTACTGAAAATTGTAGTCTCTTTTTAGGTTCTTTGCTTACAAGGCTCAGGGAAAGCTGGACAGTTTGGGTTCCAGCCTCCTTTCCTACAGAGAGGAAGGAACTGCCTTGATTATTCTAATTTTTCGTGTCATAGCGCAGTACAACGCTTCACTGTGCTACTATAGGAAAGCAGGTACTGCAGTGTGGAACCCTCATGTTGAGCAAATATCTCTAACTCCAAGTGTAATACAGTAATTATTAGAAAATAAAATAAAAATATTTGTATTTATAAATATATAAAAATATTTTTATTAAAAGAAAAACAAGTAATTATCCTACAAAGTTAAAGGAAAGTCACCTAAGAGATACCAAAGTCACCTTCCCAAATAAATCAGTTATATATTAAATTATTTCTTGATATACACAAAAATTAATTTTTCTATAAAGCTATAATAAAACATAATATTAATATTACTATCGCATTTGTATTTTAAAAAATTTCATATACTGAGATATATTTATTAAATGCACCTTTTAATAGGTCCATTTCTTGATGTTGCCCCGGTACAGCATAATCCATGCTTTTACAGCTCAATACATTACCCACTACAATGTTACCACAGACATACAATATGAGCTACTGCAATGCAACCATAGGTATAATACACTGTACTCCTTTCTTTTTCCTTTATCTTATCTGCCCGTCAGTTTTCAAAGAAAAAGGAAACTCAATTAAAATACAAGCACCTCATTTATTTAGAGTTCATCTTCTCCCATTTGAGAACAAGCACATTCTCAAATTCTGAGAATTCAAACTCAGCAGCAACTGACTAGGAATTCTATCAAGTGGATAATCCCTGATTCCTCTTCACCTCAACACTACCAATAAGTAACAAATACCAATGTTTTAAGAACCTCTATACAATTTGTTTACTAAGCAGCTGACCTCTTCAACTTGACAGCACAAAGAGATGGAAGAGGTTCAAAAGCGAGTGCTTTAGCAGCGGGTACTTTTGGCTTCTTCCACTGCTTTTCTCTACCTTGTCATTTTCCTCATTTCTTCTTTAGTCATGAAAAAAACAGCATTGAAAAAAATAGTTCCATTAGCACCAAAAGGAACACCACTGCAGAAAAAGATAAAATGTACCATAGCTTGTATAAAAGAAAGGAATATAGCAATACCAAAAATGCAAACACCTCATGCCCCCATATCACAGGAAAGAGAAGCTCCTAATTAAAGAAAGAAAATACAGTTTGTTCAACGGGTTATACTGTATGCGTTTACACGGGCCAAGCCCACACCAACTCCTGTGTTACGTTCGGTTTATCACAGATAAAGCCAACCACTAGCTTATTTCCGTACGCAAGGTACTCCATAGCTTGTCAAGACACGTGCAGTGCAGAGTAGCCGTTAGCCTATTCTGCAGCGGCAATTGCAACGAAGGTCAAGGTGAGGCTGTGTCCTTCAGACACCGTACAAGACAGCAGCTTCCATCGCGTAGTAATGACAGAGTAACCTGCAGCTTTTCTGCATTTTGGCCCAAAGTTAAGTACTGGGTGCTCACGTTCATCCCTAACTAGCTGGTAGCTGCCATCATATGTGTGCATCAGCTTCAGTGGGTGCTAAATACCTATGGTGAAGAGCGCAAATTGTACTTGATGATCAAATACAGCAGCAGGTATACTGCCAATGCTGCCCTATATTTAAACCTCCAGCAGTTTTCTAGTAGAATGGAATTCAAAGGGACTTCAACCTGACACCTTTACTTGATGAAAGATTACGTACTGGCACAGGGAGCTAGGGAATAAAAAGAAAGTGGGCAAATACATCCTTTACAGGTGCTCACCCCAGGCTCTTTGCTCTGTGCTGCATTCCCTACCCGAAATGCAAACGACAGCTCCTCCTAGTCACTGCCTCAGCAAGCACCATCCTCTCTTGACATCATCTTTGTTCACTTTGTAAATCAGCAGGTGTCTGGGTCTGTTACATCGAGCAGCATAAGAGAGAAAGTCATACTAGCTTCTCTTGTACTTTTGAAATGCTTTTTTAGTGATTTATTTTCAACAGGGTGGTCAGTAAAATGATCACAAAGTCCACTAGTATTTGGCCAGACTCAAAGACTATATGCATGTAAAGTCAAAAAAGAGACATCCAGGAAAGGCAAGGGAGGGGTCAGGCACAAACTGCCTGGGTAAACAGAAATGTGCAGCTTTGGAAAAGAGATGGGCTAGCTGAACTATGCAAGCAATTTGACAATCAATTGATGGAAAGACCACAATTTCATTAGCTGATTCAATTTACTCAGCCAAGTACGCACAAGGTCGCAGTTGATAACTATCCAACTATGTAAGCCAAATACCAGAACAATCAGATGATACCAGTTGCTGAGGCGGGTTTAGAGGACAGCTGAGCAAGTAAAGAGAAAGCACACAAACAAAATAAGGGAGCAGCAGAGGTTCTGCTCTTTCTCGCTGTACTCAAGTGTGATGCTATCATCTATAAAAGTACAAAACTCTTCTTGGTTCAGTGAACTACATCCATCGGGTACAGGGTGCAACTTATTTAACACAAAGTCTGCCAAGTGCCACTGGAGTCCTTTCACAGCCGGCTGGAGTTAGAGAAGGACAAATCTGGCAGAAATGAACTTTGGGCAAAAGAACTGTCCTGGAAAATTTTCATCCCATGTGTTGGAGCAAGAAGAAGAGAACAGGTCAGTCTGGCAATCAGGACGTGAACGCATCTGAGACTGGAAGACAAATCCTTAGCCGGGCAGTTCATCGCCTTTGTGAGTGGCTTCCAACCTAATTTATGCTTCAGATTTTATGTGTGGTATCCTTGAGGGTTACTTCAGTTCCGGAAGAGCCTACAGATCTCATGTCTTCTAACAGCCGATTGCAAAGTTATTATTCCTGATTTATATTTCTAGACATTTCACATATAAGAGGTACTTTACAAACATAATTTGCATAATGGCTGCCTACCATGGTCAAAATTCCAAATCCTGGTAGTACAACTACTTAGAGCTAAGTCTGAACAAAGATCAATGATCTCAGATTTAAGGTTTGGAGATGGGATTTTTTCAAAGCACTCAGAAAAGCACAAAGGAATTCTTTCAAATTTGGGAGGCAAAGCATGGTGAGAATAAAGAAGGAAAAAGGACAAAGCAGAAAAATACCTGGAAGGATTATAAAGAATAATGAACGTATCAGGAAGACATGATGTTAAAGAGATCGGATGCAGGCATACATACACGGCGTGTATGAGTTTGTACGTGGGCATATATATTTGCGTACTATATAGTATTTATCAAAATGGCAAATTAATATTGCAGAGTTTCGCACTAGGCTATTTTAGCTGATATAGCAGTGAATCTTTCCAAGTACCCAGTGCTCTGTCACACGGCACTTGCAAAATTAAGATTAAGGTGACTTTGGAAGGCTGAGCATCTCTCTCAGTCGGCACCGAACTCTTAGCAGAGGGCCCTTCTTTGCTGTTATATGATGTTAAATTCTCTTGGTGCTCAGTGTTTTGCTTGACTGATACGTAATCAAGTTGTGGCCATTTGTACTCAAGAAGCAGGCCATTCATCTGGATGGGTGGGCTCAAGTGCTGTTTGGCTGGAGATGCTGGATTTTTTTTGAAAAAATGAAACATCAACTCCTTAAAATTAGTACAATGAATCACAGTGATAAATACTAATAATTTCCTTTGTATTACCAAATTAATGGAACCTAGTTTTGAATGTGTAATTTATCCACCCTGATCGATACATTTTCACCTAAAATCTTTTCTAACAAACAAACAAGCTATATTTAATTACATTAATTCAGATAGCATACTGAATGGACAGAATCTGTCCATTCTATTTTATTGGTAAAGAGACACATATGAAACACCTATTGATGTCAAACTTACTTTATGGCTCTGAGGACAGATACATGACAATTTTCTAAAATGTATATGAAAAAGATCAATAGAAGCAGTAAGAGACAAAAGCAATATAATAAAATTTGTCCTGTGATATATTACACTTTTGAAAGCATCTCTCACATCCCCAGATGATTCTGTGCTAAATAAATATTCTTGCTGCCATTTTACTGCCCTGCTTCCTCAAGGCTAGACTCTTCAATATTTTTAGTGCACCATTTTAAGTCAGCTGCAGCTGTCTGTCTAGTAACCTAATACTAAGCATGACAAAATAGGGCAGAACACTTCTTCCATAAACCAACTGAACATCATCTTTCAAAATTCAAGTCCGTACTTAAAGCCATAAAACCAAACTGAAATTTACTTTGAGAAATGCCATGACACATCGTATTACTGGAGTTTTTCTTTGCAGACGTCAATGTGCTTATTATACTCCCATTTTCTTTTTTTTTTTTTTTAATTTTTAACAAATGGCTATAGAATGGTTTATATTTACAAATGTAACACAAATTATAATTTTATATATTTTAAAGTTCAGTGGTGTTACCAAAACAAATCCGACAGAAGAACATTTTACTAAAAACTAGACAGTCATTACAAAGCAAGAAAGAGAGGATGTGAAACTTCTGACCTGCTTCCAAGTTGGCTGCAATACTGTGGCTCACAGTTTCTTTAGAAATCACTTATGCTTAATCAATCTAAATTTAAGGATAAAAGCAGCATGTTCCAGAAGCACAACAGAAGCATTTTCCCTTGCCTGATCTATTATTACAACTTTAGAAAGACCTTGATTCAAATCCCATTGAACTCATTGGAAAAAACCTGAATCCAATAAACAGCAGATGCAATCTTAAGTCTGTTTGACTTTAGTACAGAATAAGGTATATTCAGCCAACATAAAAAATAGTTTTCTAGCTGTGTGTTTTACAGTTCTCTGAATTTAGCCTTCCAAGTCCATACCAACGCACTCCATAGACATGTTCAGCACAAAACTAGCCGGATTATACGCTAACGTAACAGGTCTTTAAATTCATACTTCTTCCTTTGCCCTGTAGTACTGCTAGGTGCCTTCACCAATAAAACACAAGTCTACTTACCCATAAGAATCATTCTGTCTCAACGTGAAAAATTTACCCTGTATTGCTTAATGAAAAGCTACCTAGCATCCTCAAATAATCACGTGTTATTAAAAACATCAGAATGTTGATTAAGTTCTAAAAAAAATGACTAAAATGTTAATAAGACAGTATTTTATGGTTATTCTCTATATGAGGAACACTACCTTTTGAAATTGTAAAGAAACTTTAAGAAAGCATTTTCAGTCATGGCTGGAAGCGAGCGTGTTGCTCAGGTGCAATCATAGCCTCTACAGTGTTACCTTCAGTGACATTTCTTTTTTTGAAGGTGGCTGGTACCTTATTGCAAGCATAACAATTGAAACTGAAAACAAATACTTGTTTTGATAGCTGCACAAAATATGCAATAGTAAATCAAGGAATTATTGATAAGTTAGCTACCTTAAGGTGACATCACTGGGAGGGAGAAGAAAATAGGAAATAAAATGGCAATGGGATTTTCCGGTCTGGATCAAGGATGTGTAAAGACAAATAACTTATAAAGACATTAAGAGACCTGAAGCAGTGCATCTTTAAACAAGCACACTAAAATTACGCTTAATATTACACTTCTGGTATGCTGCAAGTAACAGCTACAGCGGTATGTATCTCTGAAAACAGTTTCTAAAGGGCTTTTGCATCATCTTTTAAATCTCACACATTCTGCCAAGACACTCCACCCAAAATAAAATGCCTCTTTCAAAGCAGATTGCATTCTATTGACCAACACCAGAAGGATGGGAATTGTCAGTCCCAGAGATCAGAGTGCTCTGACTAGGCAGCAGGAAGGACTTCAGTACACGAAGCTTTCAGAGCTCATCCACAATAACCCTCCAGCCTTCACTCTTTATCAAGAAAGATGCCATGTTAGATACAGACGTTTCCCCATTAAGGAACAGAATTAAAAGTTAATCTCAATTTCCAGAGTCTAGTTTACCTTGCAGTCTCTAACAGATAAAGGTTTGAATTCACTAAAGACACTGCCAAGAAGGCAATCAAGAGATGAAAAGCCCTATATCCCATCAGCAATGCCCCAGGGCATTCTGTCTCATTCAAATCAAGTTCCTATAACGGAAAGAAAGAATAACAAAGAAAAACAATGAAGGGGGGTTGGAGACTTGGGAGAGAGAGAGTCAAACACACTGCTAAAACATACCACACTAAATAATGGATTCTCTTAGGTCTGGGTCACTTTTGCACTCTTCTACACTTCTGACCTTTGCATTTGTTGCATTAAAAAGAGAACGCAAATAACTATTAATAGGACACAATTAATCTCGGTTCTTTTCTGCATTTTAAATCAGAAAGGTTTTCAGTAGCTAAAATATTACCACGAAAACAGTTGTCTCAAAAAAAAAAAAAAAAAAAATTTAAAAAAGGTAGATTGTTAGCAGTTATTTAATTTTCCCAGTGGCAAAAGATATGTTCATCTCAACATTGGGATTTACCTAAAATAACCTCACCAAATAAGTTTTACCCTCAAGTGCAAGGCTCATCCAGAAGAAAAGAGAATAAACTTAAATGTTTTGACTTAACTGAGGGAGCCACCAGACTTTTCAATAGGGAAAAAGAAACCCTGAAAAGCGATACTGTTAGAAATTTCAGTCTAAAGGCAGAGATTGCTTTTGCTCAAGCTGGTGTGACAGCAGGTGTGATATGCATCACCATCAGCTTTATAATCATCATAATACGTTGCTTTTACATAAATCCTTTCATCTCAAGCTTTTACACATTATGAACAATTAAGCCTTACAACCCCCCAGCGAGGAAGACGCATTAAGAACCTCAACCTGCTAGGCACTTTTTCAGAGCAGAGTTAACTACAGAAATATAATTTAATAAAGAACGTATTTAACAAGTAAGAGCAGAAAAGCAAATATAATCTTTGTGCGTGTATAATCTTTGACTGAGCCAAGAGCATTTTAGAAACCCAAGAGGCCAAACTCTCTGCTAGTGTCAATTAGTCAATCTATATCAATTTACACAGTGACTAAGAAATTACCCCCTAAATTCTTAAGCTACAAGACTAACGAGTACACGGCTGTCACCATTTATAAGACCATACTGCTGATTTGTGTCCTTACACACACACGTAATCACGCAAACGCTTTAACTAATATCAGAAAGTACGCACAACGTTGCCTTAAGTTTCCGCCACCTGTTCCTCCTCTCTGCAATTTTTTCCATAGAGAACTCGCTGGGTAGTAACATGCTGGGGAACGGTAAAGGGAAAGGAAGATGAAATATAGATCCTCAGTTGCTCCTTCCAGAGCAACACCACCTTGGTCACAATCTCACTTCAACGCTTCTGCGTCAGAGCACTCTGCATTTTGCCGTATGGGCCCCATCACACGACATCATGTGCTTCAAGAAATCAAAGTAATGAAAAATCTCTACAACTGGCTTGAGCATGCCTTAAAGGTGCTGGAACTTTTCAAAAGTACGGTACTTAAAGCTTGGTGTGTCTGGCCAAAATTTTCTTCCCCGATGCACACAAAACATTCCAGATACTATCTGGTTGCCTCGCGTCCTGATAACAGCGCTTCAGCAGCGCCACAGAGCATATGCCGTATAGATTTTTTTTATAGTACTTTGGATTCGTTTAGAATGATAAGGTTCAACATAAATGTGAAATATCCTTCTTACGCTTTAGTCTGCTAACGGTGCACAGTATATTCTTAATGTAGAAAAAATAAAGCACCATAAATGGCAGCTGTAATCCTTCCATCAAGTACAGTGTGTGTTCCTAATGGATTATGTTTTCAAAACAGATTTCCAGTACCACCACCTTATGATATCATTTTACAATGTTTAGTTTGCAAAAAATGACTACAGGAATACTTGCTATATTGCTTGGCAATGCATCATTTAATTTTATGGTGCATAAAATGCATTTCTCTTAACAGATGTATCGGTTCCCTGATATCATGACTAAACTGCTTCATACCCATTAAATGCTGTGTGCGGAACTAGCAAAGCTAAGGCGTTTATTTTTGTTGTTGTAGCACTCACTTCTACTTGGCTCATAACATCATGCTTCCCTGAGTAACAGCAAACAGCTTTGCCTGCTCTTAGACTTGATCACATGCGTACCATATATATTCTTACATACGTTTGGTGGTTATGCACAAAAAGCATCCCAGCTCTACATCCTAAAGCGCGTAAGAATTACAAGGGTGTTTGTAGATAAGAAATTACTAAAACATAAATTGTAATATTAAATTTTTTTTCCACAAAAGGAAATTCAGCCTTTGGCTTGGGAGAGGTTAGCCTCCTTTGCAAATCTGGGTTAAACATCCCATTTATTCACATCCTGACAAAAAAAAAAAAAAAAAAAAAAAAAAAAATTAAATTTTGCTCTATGTTGGAAAATTTTAGAGCAGATAGAACATAATTTAATTGCAATATTCCCTGACTAAATTCAGGGAAAACCCGGTGCATATGTTTCAATTCTGAGATGAATGGCTTTGGGGATCCACCACAGCCACACAGCAGTCGTACCACTGCGCAGTCCTGGGCAGACATCCTACTAACAATAAGGCTTACGAAGTGATCTGGAAGAAGACAAAGTCACAGTTACACGACTTGATTTGTGGAAATTCTTCCCTATATAAGTTGTGACACAGGAGATGGTAAGATTCATTTAATCTTTCGCTTTTCCAGCTGCCTGCTGTAACCAGCTTCTATAAAGGAGAGCGAGGCGGTGTGGTAAACAGTTCCTCCTCCTGTCCATGCGTGTTTCTATTCTCAACATCCCTCATACCGAGGGTTTCTGCAATCTGATAACAGCAGCTCTGGCAGATGATGAGCTCCCGACTTGGTAAAACACAAGCAATCTTAACCCCCTCACATCATGCCCTTCAATGCAGCTTCGACAGGTTTCGCTAACATCTTTGTTCTAAAAATAGCTTCAGAAAATATATTCTTTGAATTTACAAGTATCATCTTAAAAGAACAAGCAAACGAGCTCCACAAAGCATGTGTCCTCTGAAACAAGTCACAAATAGTAGGAGTGATTTCTGTGAGAATTAACTCGCTTAAAACACTGGGGTTCAAGCATCAACAGACAGCTACAGAGGAAATATGTGAAGACCAAACAAAAATTATTAGATTTATTCATTGATACAAAGGCATCTTCAAATATTTCAACATTGTAAGCAAGCAGAATCTGGACTAGAAAGGAAACTACCTCAGGTCATGCTTATTTTATCTATCCGGTGTAAACGACGCTAAAGGAGAATGTACTTTGCATTGCAATGGTGCAATTTTTTGGTACTCACGTCCATACTGAAACGTCACTCATCAGGTATGAGAAATACAGCAATGCTACACCATGATTCATAAAATCATCATAAGCATAATACACTGTAGTATATTCTCTCATGTAGTACCTAGTCTTCATATATCTCACAGGAAATCAGTGTATCCGAAGCATAATTCTGAACGACAATTCGCTTAACACCAAAGCACATTACTCAAGCCAAGAATGAGATATAGATGCGTAGCACGGAGACGTGTATCAGACACAACAGCTTTGTTTATTTTGAAGACATTCATGTTTCCAACTACACCTGTGCTAAGCTGAAAACATATCTCATAATGCCAGGTAGAAAATAAAATCAAAGAAGCAGCACCACAAGTACTTAAATATTCTATTGCCTCACTAATACTAACTCCAGCAAAGAAACCTTTTGAAATCGCTTCATCTCCATTCAAGCAAAAATAAAAGTCCTGAAATCTTCAACTTAGAATGTTCTCACACAATTGGCTGAGTGCAGAAGTCGTTTCTGTTTCAAGACACTTTTTGAGTCAAGTAAGATTTGACCTCTTTAAAAAAAAAAAAAAAATAATAATGCTTCCACTGAGCAGCAATCAAGCGGCCATCTCTAACGTACACTGACAAAACAAGTCAAATTGCAGAGAAAAAATGCTCTCTGAACACCTCTGTGAAGCTTTCTATTGTTATGTTGTTGCTGTTTTCTTTTTTTATCCCCCAAAAAATCTCAGTAAAATTACTAGGTTTGTTCTACACTATGAATAATACTGCATAACAAAAAGGAAATAAAATCTTACAGTGTATATAATCAGTCATTAATAGCAAACAAATACTACTGCTGCTGGATAGTATCACAATAATGGTGTCCTGTCGTTACAGAAACAGAAAATGTTAAATAACAATATACACAGTGGGCAGACAGCAAGCTTCTAGGTAAAATGGGTATCATTCCTGTGTGCACTGCAGCTGACACGTCAAGATTTCAGGAGCTGACACGTCATTCTGAAGCCAGAGTGCTGGTGATCGTACAGGCACCAGACGAGCTTAAGGAAAGTAATGGACAGCAGCGCCGAACCTTTACGGAGGAAATGTACTGCACAGGAGCGCCCAGCCTGACGGGTTTGTGGTTCCTCTCTTCTGGAAGGCAACCCAGAGACTGAAGTCATCTATTTCTCCACAGAACAGTTAGTGTCGGCAACAGGGCACGATTCCTCAGACTGCCATGCCCGCAGCGTACTGCCACAGGCTATTACATCTATCTAAACCAAACCTTTTCAATTGTGGTCTATATGGCACGTTAGCAGCACAGTAACTCGCAGGCTCTGTGGGTTGGCAGAACGTTAAAAACTATGGGGTAAGATAAAGACAGTGCATTTCTTACGGTGGAGTATCAGATACAAATAATTCTGGGATTTTGCTATTTCCATTACAAAGCTCCGCTTCTTCTGGATCCACAACCACATTTACTTAATTGACTGGCATCAGGGCATTTAAACACACATTTAAGACGTTAAGAAGCTGAACAAAGATACTTAAGGAAGAATTGATTTTTGTTGTTTCCAAAAGAAGCATAAAGGAATAAGATACTTCTGTGTCAGTTAGATAGTCAGGGGAATTCAGCCTAGGTCGTTCACCTATTGCTTTATATTTTGTTATTATTGAATAAATCAACAAAACCAGCATCACAATACAATTTTTACAGTGACTTATATCTACCTTTATCTGTATAGTGCCACTGAGGAGGTATTTCAGTGAAATGGGAATGTTTCTCAGAGCTGCATATGAAGTTTGGTGAAGCAAATGAGATTACAAGACTCGCCACGTGCAAACTTGTAAGTAATCTGTGTCAAACTAAAAATGTTGTGACAGACCAGAAACAAGACAAATAAACAAGGTATCCCATGGGAACAATAAACACTCAAAACATCCAGGCAAAATGTGATACTATTCACTCATGAAAAAGCAAAAGATCACAGTGCAATAACACAATATAACAACCTCTAAAATAAGTTTGCAGCAAAGATAAATAGAAGTAGTTTCTCCACGTTGAATCATCTTAATCATACTCTCTGGCAGATAAAATTCACATACCGCACCTTGGTACTTCAGTAACGTATATGGCCCAGATAAAACTGTAGCAAGCAGTGCTTTACATTAACAGCTACAATTTGATGCTGCCAATACTCTTGAGCAGAGGGCAGGAACAGTTGGTATTAGGACCTGAAACAACGCTAAATATACCCTATTGTATTTGAAAAGTGTTGTAATAAAATTCATGCCTTACATTTGCTTTTTATAGCAAGCACTTCTCCAAAACAGAAATGAAACATGAAAATTTAGCACAACTTTGACCCTCTTTTATGACATCCAGCAGGTCGCAGAGATCCAATGAAGTGGAAATCTAACACATTAGCATTTTGATTATGCGCCAAGTAAGATCATGCAGCTCAGGTTTGGAGAGGTTGCCTTCCCTACTGTCCTAATTCCTGGGTGTTTTCATCTCCAAGCAGAAAATGTAGCAAGCTGAATGTGATTTCGACTGGTTTATAACAGCACTGCCATCACATCAGGAAGTCTGTCTCAAAACTGCAAGGATTTAGAAAGTCTTTTTTTTTTTTTTTCCCTTTTGTCTTTTTTGCTGAACATTCTGTGGCTCTACCTCTATTGTTATTATCTTGCATGTATTCCCGTTAAGTACAGTTTTCATGACAATATGTGTCTTGGGAGTGGGGGGAATCCTGAAGCCAAGATGTCGCTGGAAGAATTGGTTTGAGAAGTCATTGGAGTGAGAAAAGAGATCCACTGGACAGTTACCCAACATGGAATTTTTGTTTCCACTCGGCCAGCCTCTGAGATTTGCCATTTGGACTAATCAAAGTCTTTGGAGGAACTCCAGATTCTTTAATACGCTGAAAATCCATCCTGTTGTTTCTCTTGTTTTAAATAGGCAGAGGCAAATAGTGCATTATCATCAAGTGCACTAATTGATCCAAATGCAGTGTAAACTAAATTAATGGGGCTGGAAATGCTGGAAAAATTAAACACAGCATTCTTAATAAAGCTGAAAATAGCTTAATAAAGCTGAAAATAGGATCCAAGCATCCTAAGGCATGTTTATTTCTGTTTAAATAGATGTCTTCCTGTAGACTGTTATCAGCTCAGCAGGAGCCTTACAAGAGAGGCATTTTTCTCATTCTGTGCATTTTAAGTTAGGTTCCTACGAAGTTCAGCCTGCCTGTAAAAGCTGCTGCCAATCCATATAAAAACCATAACTGTGGCAAAGTAATGATAATATCCTGAGAGCAAGTGAGCTGCAATACTGAGCTGCAAATTCAATCTAAACCTTTATCTCAAAAATGGAAGTCTGCTGACCCATCTTCCAGATAGGGAGTTACTGCACACTAAAGGAAGAACGCACCTAAAGGAACAAGAAGGAATCAAACCTCGTTAGAAAGATTTTTTTTTCCCCTTATATAAATGGATTGTGGAAGTTCTTGGCTAGCAGCGAGGCACTGATTCCACCTTTCTTCTCTGTTGCCGACAGGGGTCCATCAGTATCGGCAGGCGTCACAATGGATGGGGCTGACGAGAGCTCTGCTTGGTAAGCACACGTGAAATGAGATGTGAGAGGACAAAGCACCCCAGACCCAAGCGAGAAATGGCCAAGGGGCCTATTTAAATAAGCATTTTGAATACAATCTCTTGAGCTATTTCTGAAGAGAAGGAATGCCAGCTGGGCTTCGAGCGAGGAAACAATCTCCAGCAGGAAACTCGGAGCTTTGCTCGAACTCCGTGCAAGAGAAGGGACAGGTGTATTTCTCCTTTCCAAAAGTTTCAGGAGGTACCACAAAGCAGAAAGGAGCAGAGGAAGAAGAAAGCAAATGAAACCAAAAAAGCTGGGAAGTGTGAAAGTGTGGAAGAAGTGAGAAACTGAAAATGCACGCAGGAAAACAAGACGACCCCTAGAAGCTTTAAATCTAATTGACAACCAATCACCAGAAAAAGGGAATACTGTTGGCTACACGGGAATTCTGGCCACACCTTTTAATATTTGAATTTTAAAAATTAAAGAGAAGTGCCTGCTGACTTTGAAAGGCAGAAGAATCACAAACAGCAAAGAACTAACCTGCAACACCTAAAACTGTACGGTTTAAAAGAAAAAGCAGTTATCTTTGGAAAAGACATCAAAGATAAAGTCACTGTGTCATTAGGCATATGATGCACATAAGAGTAAAGCATGTCTGAAAGCAGATTCTGATGACTAAAAGGTGACCAGAATCGATATAAAACAACAGTCCTGTCTCAGTTTAGAATTATACTTCTCAACTGTACAGATTATGAAAGGGCTTCACCTATAAAATTAAGGGTAAAGATACTGTCCCACTACTTCTGGCACTTACAATTGATCATTCACTCTAGTGATTACAGCTCTTCAAGACATTTTGTAGCAAAGACGTTACACGTACACAAACTTCATGAACTGTCAGTGCAGATGGACTGCACGTAACTGAAAAAGAACATTCTGCAGGTCTGGTGAAAATAAGAAATAAGCTCCAGTGACTGCTCTCCTAAATAAGCATCTGAGTTGGCAGCTCAGTCTAAGGCATAATGCTTTCAAGTCCAGAAGGCTATTACATGCTGTTGTCTTCCCCATTTATGCCACTGGCACATCCCCAACACAGATACAGTACTGTTTAGTTACAGCTTGGCCTTTTGCACGTTTAATGATGGCCACAGATGTAAGGGGTTGCAATTTGAGTGGTACAGTCCTGCAATAAAGCTAACATCATATATTTCTAATATGCATCACAGCTTTTCCCCAAAGCCTACTGCAGCTTTGATAAGTACACGTATCACTGATGGACAAAATTTCACCACTAAATTAAGTTTCAAGTGAGCTACGAACAACTAAATATTTAAGTTGAAAGGAGAAAGGCTAAATATTATCTACAATAATTTACAGTCCAGCTTATTCTCTCCTAGAAGAGCTGGAAAAAAAAAAAAAAAATCATTCCACGTGAGAAAAAAAGGCTTGCACAGAAACCTGCTTGTTAAGGACTTTTAAGGTCCCACCTAGACTAGCCTTGCCTGCCTGCCACAGCACGTAACACATACCTGTCGGTAACCGGGAGGCCACTTTGCACATGAACTCACCTATCCAAAGGCAACCCTGTGGACGGGTGAAGAGGACACAGAACATGATACCTTTGACTGTTCAGAGGCTGTCTTCTTTTCAGTGTCAAAATACATAAGCCTCAGAAGAATTGAAAAATTAAACAGAAGCAAATTCTCTTAAGTTCTGGATAATATGAAATGATCCCTAATATAAGGAGTAACTGGGAAGTAGCCAGAGCACTGACAAAACGCTTCAGTTCCTCTCCAAGACCAAAAGATCCAGCAACACTTCTGGACAGGCATCATCTCCCCACCAGAAGTTTTCAATCTTGATATTGGCCAAGACGATCAACAAGCATATTAAAAATGGGCTTCAAAACCAGAAGGTTTTTTTTTTTCCTACTCATTTGCTGCTCTGAAGTCTTTCAGGCAGTGACATTTTCTTTACCAAAGTAGTACAGAAAGCACACAGAAGGCTTCAGAAATAGTCAGATGGACATGAAGCTTCATCTTACTGCCATGGAATGGAAGTGGAATAAAGGATAGTATAATCACTGAGTCTCTAATAGTTGTTGCAGTGCACCCTTACTGAATAGGCATCTGAAAAACTTCTACATTTCACTTCCATGGTTTGTCAGCCTTGACTATGCCTGAATCTTTTGAGAAAATAATACCTGGAAATATAAGAAGCTAATGACGTATAGGCAATCCCCAGGATGTGCTGTTTCTCATATGCGATCCCTCATGTACTCATCACCAAGATCTACACTGTCTTGTTTGGTAGAACAAGAACAGAGATGAACATTTTGATCAGGGGGAAAAATAATAAGATATCATTGTGATGTACTCACTAGAAAGTGCGCTGCTGGATTTTTAAGAATTACAGAGCCTCTAATATTGGAAGTACTTTGGCATGGTAGTTCAAAATGGATAAGCAAGATAATGCAACTTAGCTTTCACACACCGTGTTTTGCCATTCAGTTTACTGAAGCCAAAAAAAAAAAAAAAAATATTTTACATCATAATTCACAACTTCTTAGCTGAGACCATAAGCCTAGGTCCTATTCCTCCTCAGCAGCCACAATGATAAACATTAAGTTTGCAAAAGGACCACCTAAATGCCAACCTCCCATTGGAAAGATACAAGAAACAGGGAGAAAGAAGAAACTCTCAATCACCAAGCAAAACAGTCATTTTGATAGCAGAAATAATTCTTGCCTTGGAATTGTTACATTGAATAGTGGTAGACAGCCAGTATAGTGAAAGGGAGGAAATTGTGCGGATGCTGTATAATAAAAGGTGCAAATACAGGACTTGGACAACTTCCAATGAGCCCATTGCCCAGGCGCAAGAGGAAGACTCCAACGGCTATTGTTACAAACCCTTCCAGATACTGCAACAACAACAAAGAATACAATTAACCCACAGAAACTATTTCTATCATAAAATATTCCTAGTAATATTGCAAAAGGGATGTTTGTCATCTTCTGAAGTCCCAATCTGAGATAAATTAAGCTTTTCCTCGTGGTCCAAGGAGACACTGCAGAGAGGAAGCTTGACTGTGTCAGTTCCAAACCAGTGACCTCTTTGCAGGGTTGGTGGTGGGGAAGGAGGAGAGGAGAGGACAGGAGGAATTTCTACAGTCTTTACAGGTCCTGGCCAATTCCCTTTTGCCTCATGGATCAGCCCTGCTTTTTCTGCGGCTGGCCTGTCCATCTGCTTGAGAGCACCACGCACTCAAGCGCTCGTATCCCTTCTGCCCAGATCCACGTTAGAGCTGACATGACATTGCGTGAAGCAGAAAGGAAAATCTTTCTCTAAGATAGATACTGTGTTAGCATGTTTTTAGCACTGGACGAGAATTTGTGTATTTAGAATGCTGACTGGAATTAGGCAAAATATAATAGATATGGCTCAGCCAGTCTCTTAAATAGCAAAAATGCATTTTCCTGAAATATTGACTGCATTTCTTCCAAAAAAGACGCTGGTATCCTGTTTGTTAACCCAACTGCAGCTGCAGAAAATGCTGTTGGCTTTTGGGATTTCTGCACAATAATTCTGAAATCTCTTTTCTTGTCACTTTACCACAGCAACATTCCATTTAGCAGATATTCACTTTTTAGTCTCTCTTGCAACAGACATTCATTTACATCTATTTTACATGAACTAAATTTGGCATTAACTGTAGTAGACCAGATGCTTAAATGATACAAGAGCTGACTGCAGTGCTCATCTTTATTTACTGCTCTGGCTTGAGCTGTATTGATTTCTAAACATTTGCATATGTGCTGGTGAGATCCGGAATTTTTTTTTCAGTAACTTTTATCCCATTAATTTCATTTTTCCTCATTCAGCTCAGGAAACTGACTTTGATTTCTGGTTTTAGCTTCTCTTTCAGAATAAACGTAGCCATGGACAAGCATCAATTTAATCTATACAGGCAGTAATTTTTTTGCATAAGAACAGGATGGGTGCGGGGCGATGTTTTGCTCCACCTCAGGCCACTTTTTTCTCATTTTTCTCTTTAAAGACTGTTGCATATGACATTGCATGTAACAGCTGCTCTTCATCAGTAGATGAAGCGAGGCATTTGCATTGAGAGTTTTCTTTCAATGAAAGAAAAGGGTAAGCATTTTCTGTAATGTTTTTCTTGCTTTTTCATGTATCTACTTAGATACTGAGATCCATGTAGGTACCACAGACACACGGAAGATAACAGCCATGTAAAACAGCAAGATAAACTAGCATCCTAAACCACAACTGCCATCACATTGACCACACCTAAGTTAACACATGGAACATGCTCTGAGGAGGGCATTGCATTTCTGTTACATGCATCCTCCTGCTACCTCATCCACACATAGTTATTTGTGTCACAAAAACAAACCTTCTGTTTCTCTAAACTTTTAGTTTCTGCCTGAAATAAGATATAAATGTTCTCATCTCTTCATTTACTGCTTCTCCCAAATAGTTTCATTCACATTTTTGGCTCAATGCATTTAACTGTTAGGTTAGATTTCTTATTCAATAATCCAATTGTTAAACATACATAGAGATTTACTCTTTCTGATCCTTTCACTGAAATGCAAACCACATGTTTATTATGTCTTTTTAACACCTTAAAGTAGCACGGTTCACCTAAAAAGCACTTGCCATTTTGAACCTCCTCATTAGCAAAAGACCTTGACCTAGTAAATACATCATAACTTATCACTGTCAGAAAACTGCTTCTTCCCTGTGTTTTGGAATTATGTTCCTGGTCTGATACTTGCCATCGGCTTGATCTGGCAGATCAGTCACCCCACCATCTTATTTGTCATCAAGTAGAAAATACCACACGCCAGCCATGGAGAACGTACATGTGCAGGGCTGGATCCAGTCACGGTGCCTATGAACAGGACCAGAGATTGTCCCCATCCCCAAACCTCCCCAACTACTGCCACCAAACAAGGACATCAACAAGCGGGATGGTACCACAGCTGGTTTCGTTCCTTCTGTGGTACCAGTGGACGCACCTGGGCCTGCGGACCAGAGGAGCTGTTTGGTGTAAGATATCAGCAGATATCATCCCTCGCGCAGATGATGTCTCATTGCTCTTTATGGTGCGCACAGTAGTAGTAAACCACTAAGGCCTTACTCATAAACATTTTTCATAAACATCACCACGGTGACTTTTAATGATAATCATCCCCTCTCATTCATACACAGACAACTAAGAGTGAAGGAAAGCACGCAAAGTTTTGCTCAGAAGTGCTGCTCCAGTTGCAACTGCAGCAGTGTAGGAAATTACCACCTCTCTGCCCTTTCCCGTCCCCAGGCTATTCCCCCTTCAGATTTGTCAATGAAGTAACTGTATATGGAATCAGTCACTAACAAAATTCTGGCATCTTTACTCCTGGAATGGTCAGAAACCTTCTTCTAATTTCCAAGCTGAATTTATTCTTCAAAATTTTGTATCATTTGCTCTGGTAACAACAGTGTCCTTTAAAATTTTCTTCTTCTTCCTTGATGTTTATCTCTCACCAAATTTGTACGTGGTACAAATAACTCTTCACAAGCTTCACTCTCCTAGGCTAAAAAAAGCCACGCTCTTTAATCTGTTTTTATCAGATGGATGCCGCATTCCTGCACACATCCTTGCAGCTATCACTGAACACATTCCCAGTTTAAAACCATCTTTTTGGAACAGACATGACAGAACTATACACAATATCTCCAATGAGCTCTTATACGATTTCTTGTATGATATTAAAGCTTCTTTGCTTCTAGTGAAAATATCTCACCTCTCTCTCAGCTGCCTCACTCTCGGCAGCCCACTGTCACCTCCTGATCAAGCAATAGACCAATACCACCTCACTCTCTATGTTACTTCAAAATGAGAAGCCCCAGTTGCACAGAAAAATTCCCTGTAATCAGCTTCTAAGAGTTCTTAGGCTATTATGGTATTGAAAGTGGATGATTACTCCAATCCACAAAGTCATATAACTCTTTCTGGAGGAGAACTCAGGGTGAAAGTCTTCACAAAACCCCCCGTAAGTCATCATTTAATATATTAATTGTTAAGATTAATGAGGCATTTTTGGTATTTTGAATGGCGACCTTCCATGCTATCTACCAGCTTTCACGCCGTGCTCTCAGTACTACCCTCTAATCAAGTAACACCCTGCAACAGACCTAGACCCATCCTCACTAATTCAGTGCAAAGGCTCCTCCCAAATTTCAAAGACCTGAATGAGGCCCATAGCGCCTGTGGCACAGTGAACATTGCTGAAAGAAGCACTCTGCATTTTGGTGTATGCAAGTATCAACATTCCCTACTTGGGCCTACAAGGATCAATAATTTTGTAGACCTCAGCGGACTTTGCTCAATGGTCATTCCAACAACCGCAATAAAGAACTTTACCCAAAGACAAGTGTTCACAGGGTAACAAATGTCAGAAGTCAAGATGTCTGTAAAACCTTCTGGGAGCCAGGCTGCTAAAATAGGAGCAGCAGATACTGGGTACGTGTGTTTTTCCAAAGCAGAATGTAAAGAGATTTTATAC
The DNA here is from genome assembly GCF_011004875.1 of Balearica regulorum gibbericeps. Taxonomy (NCBI): domain Eukaryota; kingdom Metazoa; phylum Chordata; class Aves; order Gruiformes; family Gruidae; genus Balearica; species Balearica regulorum. The sequence continues at coordinate 66,210,284 of NC_046188.1, forward strand.
AGGGCCACCATAAATCTCTCTCTGAAACAAGGCCACACACTTTCATGTTGCAAGTCCCTGCCTCAAAGTTCAGGAGCTCTCGAGCTTTCAAAGAAAGCGCTCTGTACTTGTTTGTTTTATGCAGAAGCTGCAGTAATGAGGAAGCCTACTGAGTGCAAAGTTTTCTTTCCACAGCATCATTTGTCGGCAGAGATTGCTTTTTAAGATTAGTGTCATGCTGGCGATAGACAACAGAAGTCTACTGTTCTTTTTCAATTCCACATGCAATTTACCACCAACAAAACAATGCTGCAGTCTTTCAAAAAATCAATCTTTCCAATTCATGTGTATCAGCATGCAGCAGTACCTAAGTAAATTCCAAGGCAGAAATCTGTTCGTAGGGAAATTTAATAAATATTCAATTCTTTGGATTTTATAATCTCCAATAAACATGGCTACTAACATGTAAAACCACCATAATGGATGTCTAAGCAAAACAGGTACTGCAAAGACAGGAGAGAAAAGGGGTAGTTCAACTTGAAAGTTCCAACAGACTGAGACTTCTAATCAAGAAAAACAAAACAAAAAAATATAGTTATAAGAACATAATATAAAACTGATACATTCCTGCACCACAATTCTGGCTACTAGGTCTATCTTTATGTTATTGTGCTAATTAACTCATTAACAACCTCTTCAGATAAGGTATTGTTTATCTGCACCTGACTTTCAGATAATAAAGAGAGATAGAGACGAGATCTGTAAACACGTCCAAGACGCAGATGCTACAAATGAAAATCATTTCTCTAGTGACACAATATTATTACAAGAAAGCTGTGAATTATGGCCATTACAGAGGACAAAGTTTTAACCTTGCTGTAACCCATTTAAAGTCACTGTAGGATACAATCATCGAGTTTTAAAAAAAGAAACATCTGTTGTACTACAGCGGGTGGTGCTGTCACAACTATTTGTAAGCTTTTCTACCAAATTTTGTGCTTGAGACACAGTTTTGCTATCTAACACAAGCAATAATAATTTCTTCCCCATTTACAATTGCTAGGAATATACAACATGAAGACATTCTGCACTGGTAAAGATGACAAGAAGGAATCTAAACCAAAGCCCAGATCCATACAGATATTTTCAACAGTTGCAAGCCTCTCATAAAAAAACCTCCTCTAGCTTCAATTTCTGTGATTCCCCAGACCTTACTCTTTAGATGATCGGTGCAGCAGGAAGATCGGGAGGACGTAGAAACCGTTGCACTCTATAAACATTTCACTGCCATAAATTCAGATAGGTTTCTGTCCTTTTTCCCTGCAAGCTTCTGGACTGCTGTTCGCTGTACTATGATATTCAGCTGTGCAGTTTAACCAAGACAACACAGGAAGCAGTAAGATCTTAAAGTTGCAGTTCATGCCATCATCACTAAAATCCAGAGTTTACAAATCTTGGCTCTACTTATTTTTCAACAGTCACCTACAAACAATATCTGCACTTCCAAACACACACCTTTGGTTCTCTATGCCTGGCCTGCTCTCCAGACATGCACAAGCAGACTGCCCGTGCCTACGGCCAAGCCCAAAGAGAGCCTGAACAGAACAAAACTACCAATTCACAGCCACCCAGGAAGATCTTACTTTTGTTCTCCTACATTTATTCTCTTCCCTTATGTTCCTATAACATGAAGGCTTTTAATCCAACACGTTTTAACAGTATATTGCCTCAATGGAGTATATTAAACCACTCCCAGATACTTGCAATTAAGAATGGCATTTCGCGACCCTAGGGAGAGGGCTATAATGAAAATAATCATGCAGAGATTTCAGTAGCAGTGCAGAGATCCCTGTGATACACCGGGGCATTAGGGCTTACCAGTTTCCCCCAGTGGTGCATGGCGCTCTCCCACATTTCCCACAACTGAAGAAAGCCCCTCAGAACCCCGTGAGAACATCAGCCATTCCTCATAATCTGCTTATACCTTGCATTTGCTTGCCACCTCCATGCTTCAGTTTCCTGTCTGACTCCACAATGTATACTAATGCAGCTAAAATGCTTATAACCCACCTCACGGCCTGTTTCTGGATCCTTTTGCTGAATGAAAGATGTATTAGCACCTGCATTCAACTTAAAATCCTGACCTGTGCTAAATATAGACCTTCCATCACTTGACGGTCAGAAACGGAAAAAAGAACAAGCTGAACTTGGTTTATGCGAGGAGTTACTATATTTGTGCCATTTCCATCCAGACTCCAAGGAGGAATAAACACGGTCTCTCACAACATAAAACAAAAGCATCACTTCAAAGAGAAAATCTACTGAGATACAGAACAAACCCCAGGGAGATACATCCCAGCGGTCTAAGCGCCACAGATGAGTGAGTAGAGCTGTCAAGACAGAGAGAATTGCTGAAATGGTCTGCATCTATCACCACCGTCAGCTACATCTTACTGGTGGATCACTCCCTTTCAGGATAGATGAAAATGTAAGAGTAACTCACAGGCTGATCACTGAAGTTCCTAGTTTAGCAGATATCATTTTTATTACTATATTTTGTTATCGGGAGTAATTAGAGTAACCTTAGCAGTGCTTTCATCAATGCATTGCCCTATATTCATCCTTTTCATTTTTAATTTGCATGCTTTAAATTGTATGCTTTATCTCACGCAGCATCTAACTGGGTAACACTCCAAAGCACGAAATCACGCAGTAAAAATGTCGCGGAGGAACTGTTTCATCCACTGCTGAGATACAAGATCTCTGGAGCTCACCGGTGCTGAACAGCAACTGCCATTTCCCCAGGACACTCGGGGATTGCATTTGCCAGATTCTAAATGCTCTCCCTATTGCATCTTCGATGTTTATGTTTTACATTGAAGATGGGACAATCAACAGCACAGTGTGACCCCGTGATGACACAGAATAGGATGAACTGCTACATATTGGATCACCCCGGTATTGGGTGGTGTTCTGCCACGAAACCTGGCTTTGCACACTTACAGTTCAGATATTTAAGTCCTCCTTTTTTCCACCTTCCTCAGCTTCGACCACTGTTATTTTTTTAATACTGCATAACGTAGACAATGTAGTTTCTTCTTACTCTTGGTCTGCCCAGGCTGTAAGATTTAGAAGTTTTGCTTCTTAAATTCATACATTTTAATTAAAAGAAAAAGTGTAAAATATTAGACTTCCAGACATAATTAAACCTAATACACTGTTCCAGATCAGAAACTCTAATTAAGTTTCAGTATCTCCTATCGCTAATAATCACCCAGTCAGCAAATACCACTGACTAATTCCTCCCCCCTCTCGCCTTCCTGCCCCCAAGGCATTGCTGCCCCAATACTTAATTGGAAATTAAACATTTTCTCGCTGTACACGCTGGCCACACTTGTACTCCTATTTAAAGTTCACAATTAGAGATGCTTCTAATGTTGGAAAAGAAATAATCAGCGTAAAAGAGAAATATTTTTCTTAAAATGTGTAAAATTGACATTCTCTGACCAATTTTTGTGGCAAAGAACTCTGAACTGTGAGTTTCCAACCACAATATTCACAAGTTTCTTGCTTGGGAAGAGGAAACAGAAGGTGAAGAACCAAAGATGAAGACGCACGAGAAAGACAAAATTTCATGCAGATAGGAAGATAAAGATTTTAACCCTAAAACAGATTGTAAAATAAACTAATCCTTTGAGTGGTAGCGTAGTAACAAAGCCTAATAAAAATAATTGTCCACATTTTACAAGTTTGCTGCTGGTCATTGAAGACCAGGCCTCCTGGAGTTCATAGCCCACCCCTTGCCATGGGAATGGCAGTTTTCCTTCTTACTGTCAGCATTTACACTATCTATCAACCGAGTTGAGGAATTCTGCCTATAGGACTGTCAACCTAGATTTCATTCACACTAAATCAACTAGCGAAGAAAAAACACGATTTAAAATATTTGTATATTTAGTCTGTGGTGGTACGCTGACTTTAAAATGGGAAGTATTTGTCTTGATAAATTCTAACCTAAAAGACACTGAAGGGGCATTTCTTCCTAACAGTTTAGTATTTAACTATTCATTTGATTTCACAGCATGTATTTTTCAAAAATCAATAAACCCAATGCACAGAGGTACCCAATCAGCTAACAAGCAAGACTAACCCCCAGCATCACATGACAGCAAAAGAAACGCGGTCCTGGTGGCGAAGCAACATTTTATGTTGCCAGCTGGGAGACTTGGGGAAAAAGTGACCTTAATATACTCCTTTACTGGAGCTAGTGGAAAATAAATGCACTGAAACAGTTAATGTGCTTCATTCTGTGGAAGAGCAAACCTAAAGCCTTTGCTCTACAACTCGGTTAGCTGGTTGTTCTGTGAACCAATTATAAAGGACACCCTCAGGACAGTCCAGAGGTGCTGCCCTTTCAGCAGAGGCTCCTGGGCAATGATGGCAGCAATTTGGAAGTCAGAAAGAAGAAAAAAAAAAAAAAATTAAAAAAAACAAACCCAAAAAACAAAGAAGGAAAAAAAGATAATAATCAAAGGCAATCCAAAACAACTCCAAGGGCTACAGTCTGTCCACTGGCTGTATCATTAAAATCAGAAAGGAAAATATGAGACAAGAAGGGAAACAAACAATTGCATTATATCGCTTCCTTGGATTATCCTGTCTTCTGTTTCTCACCAGCCTGCACACTGCAGCGATGGCTGCAGGCAGTGTTTCCATGCCCTTATTAACTGGTGTTCTAAGACACCGACAATAATGTGTTCAAAATATAGTCTCCATTTGTTCTGTGTACAGAAGCATTGAACAACTGGATAAATCGGGGCTCCCACAAGGGAAAGGAGACAATTTTGACCTGACCGATCCGATTGACTCGATGAGCACTGAGCGGAGTGTGGATGAGGTTTCTGTATCCGTCTCACAGAGTTACTGAACTTGCTCGATTTTCCCTCCCCCTATATATTTATCAAGTCAATATCGATCACATTACACAAAAGCATATAGGGACCAAGCAGCTGAGCAGCACACCACAGCAACACAGAACTCGCACAGCCTGGATTTGAAGGGATCACACGAAAAAGGCTGATGAAAGCAAAGACAGCCCATCCACATTGCCCAAATTCAACAAGCCAGGTTTTCTATCACCCCACCCACAGAAAACATCACAAAACATGGTGTTGGTTTCAGAAAATTTGTCCTAACACAGAAATTCCATAGAATACGTTATCAGTATATCAAATCTATACAGCACAGCAAATGCCTCGGTCAAAAAAGGAAACATTAATAAACCATACTTTTCCCTTGCCCCCCAAATCCAAGTAACTGCTGTCAGAAATACACACAACGCAGTGCAACAACGCTGCAGTATTGGGCCTTACACACTTCCTAATCATTTGGTGATTTATTCTTATACTATAGACAAAGTGGAAGCTGTTCAAGTGATACAAGCCACGAAAGCTGCTCCGCATCTTAAGAACTGATCACAGTATGTGTTTAACTACATAATGAAAACAGTTTGTTGCCAAAAGAAGCCAGAGTCAACTCTCTGATTTGTGGGTTATATAGTTCTCATTTCTTTTAAAGCAATTGACCAGCTCAACAAATTATTACTGTTTTGCACTGAAACGTACTTGAATTTCCTACATTTCATTTAACAATACAAATTCTGGCTTCTAACACACATTTTTGAAGAGGCAGACTTGCAATAAAACCATATTTGGTAACGCAGCAGTCACAACTCAAACATAACAAGAATATTGCGACTGCGTTGCACAAACGCTTCCTTCAGCATTGTTTAAATGCACAACTACATACTGAGATTAACAAATACGATCTGCAACTGCTGAGGATCAGATCTGAATCTTCCAAATGTCTGCACTGATTTCAGGCTTGGAAAACAAACATCACATTAAGCTTTATGCTGATTCAAACTTACAAGATCTATGTGTCTTCACGTCATTTTATACCCAAGTATTCACTTCCCTGCATCCTTGAAATAACGCAATAAAAAGACATTTCATGTCAGCAAGTTGACATCACAAGTGAAATGCAAATAACCCCGCTAGCAGAAGATATTTTTATATGATCTATCACCAAAATAATTATCATACGTTCATGAGAAGGTCTCACCTGACTTACTGGAAGACGTTTCAGATTATTGCCGTTTAATGAGAAATATCTAACATGACTGAATAAGGTTGATTATTTAACTGGGTACTTCCATGACAATGCAGGTAGGCTGGGTTCAACAATAACTCTGGTAATTATATTAGCATCTTAATTACATAAAAATAATAGTGGAAACATGACAGAAAATACTAAATTGACTTCAGGTTACCAAATGCAAAGAAAAAAACAGACCTCGCACAATTCTCCAGATACCCGAGGCAGCACTGAGCAAGCAACAGGACACGACACGGGAGGCAGCGAAGCAGCTGCCCTACTTTGCTCCGCGGGCACGGCCGAGCTAACGCAGCTCGGCACAGCCCACCACGCACGGGGCTCAGCGAACCCTCGGCTGGGCACGGCCGAGCTAACGCAGCTCGGCACAGCCCACCACGCACGGGGCTCAGCGAACCCTCGGCTTCCGGCACCCAGCGCCCTTTGCGTGTCAGGCCATCACGGCACAATCAGAGCTGCCCACGATACTGGGCCACGTTCCACTGCACAATGTGGAGATGTTCTCGGTCTTCTCCCTTTGCTAAGCATAAGCGGAATTCAAATATCAGTGCAGGAAAGTTTCTGCTTTCCTCCTTTCTAGTAACATTGCTTCTTTTCTGACATTTCCACATCTACAGCCATTTATCACTGCACACGCTAAAAAGGCCGTGCTAAAACCTTTGAATGTGTGTTCAACAGTCCTCACGAACAAATGTCACTGACCACATAAATGTGAATAACTGCCCACATAGGCCCCAACTTCTGCATCCTCTATCTACTGCACGTTTCATAAACTAGTGTGTTACCAGCTGTAGGGTTAAAATAATTTCCCTTAAATTAGAAGTATTTTCTTCCTTGTACAGCAGAGTCAGTCTGTGGATGAGAGAAGTGCTTAAGCGGCTCAGCTAAGTGGAGATAAACGTTGCCTTTGCAGTACGCCGAAGTAGCCAATATGAGACACATGAATGTACCCTATGACACTTCAGAGCAATCGGTCCTGCGGAGCATTCGAGCATCGCAGTATGCTGCAAATAAACAGTGGTAAGCGTCAGAAGAATGCGTGTATTCTTTAAATGGCACGAACAAATTCTTAATGAAAATGCTTTTTCTCACGATACCTGCAGAATTTCATGAGAAGTAACAGCTTAAGCTCTTGCAACAGTTTGAAATATTATCTGTCAAATGTAATTTTCAAGGCAAGAACAGACTATCTGTCCTTATATATATTACCTCATTAACATGTGCCTAGCATACCTACCTAGAACAGATGGGAGCCTGACTGGACCTGTCTGGTACGACCTAGGAGAGAGTTTACAAGGTTTAGCAGAGTCGCAGTGTCAGAAAGACCATTAAGGTTTCAATAACAATTAAATAACTATATTCAGATGCAAATACACCATGCGAGGTTTGGTAACATTCGGCTCAGCCACATTCTATAGCACAGTTTATTTGCACTGAAGGCCAGCATATTTCTCACTGACTGCTGGAACACAGCAATATAAGAGATTTTGAAGCCTATACAAAAATCACAGTTCACAGCTTCGAAACACATCATAAAAGTACCTGAAATTATATTTCAAGATGTATATCGTACTTCTGTTTAATGTGCAATCTTCAGTTTTAAGTACTCAGCACAAAGAAACACTGCTTACAACTTTCTGTCGTCTACTTTTATCAGTGGCAGTTAATTACATTTGTTTTCATGCATCTGATTTTATGCATTAAGTATAATTTACTGTATTGCAAGATGTAACTCTCCCAGTAGACATCCAGACCAATAGGAACAGTAATGTAAGCAATACATAAAAAGGGAAAACGCATAGGGAAAGATCCAAAAAAGCACGAGCGTGCCTCAAATGCAATGTGGACAGAATTTAGGCAAGGACACCTAAAAACGCCATTCGGCACTCTTCCTCAGCTCTTCTCCCCAAGCTACTCGCTGAGCCCCATTAGAGATCATAGAATATCTCAAGTTGGACGGGACCCATAAGGATCATCCAGTCCAACTCCCTGCCCCTTGCAGAACTACCTAAAGACTAAACTATATGACTAAGAGCATCGTCCAGACGCTCCTTGAACTCTAACAGGCACCTGTATTTTGCACAGAAACCTTGAGACACTGTATAAACTTTTGGCACAGAACGAGATGCTGTCACAGCTGGAGTAAGCGGAAAACAAGCTGCCTCAGTCTGTGTGGGACTCCCAGCCCCACTGTCCTCATGCCCAAGTGCCCTAAAAGCCTGCCAGGGAGAACCACAGAAAGCGCTGACTTCCACAGAGAGGAAGCCTGAAGCCACACAGGTCCATGCGACGCAAGGCAAGGGGGACGTGTCATCACCAACGCCCTGCGTAACTGCCCGCTGCTGAAGCACTTGTCCAGGACTTGGGGAAGTGCGAGGGTTAACTCTCCCTCACTCTAAAGGAAATTAAACCCAGAGCTTCGCTTCTTTCCAAAAAAAAAAGCAAAACAAAAAGCACAAAAAAGAGAGATTTCCCATCTTTATCCCTCTCATCCCCCAACAACCGAACACATGGGAAACACGAGAGCAGAAAAGCAAGCGCAAGGATGCGTAACTCCCCGCATTAATGGTTACAGCAAGCAGCCATAAGATGGGAAGTATATTGCCTGTCCTCTACTCCAGCTGCGTGCAGGTGCCTTTTTGTTTCTTTTTCTTCCACCTGATGAACATTTAATGCAATGGGTTCAAGTACTCAGTGGATCAAACCTTAACATCTGAGCTATTTCTGAATTCCAGTGCTTTTACAGCAGTAAAAGAATAAATAAATAATGGAGCACTCAAAAATCACTTGGCAATAACCATTAGCAACCACTTACAGATTCCCACTCATTTTTATTTTGGCTTCGACTACTTCTCTGTGATGTCACTGAAAATTAGTTTCTAAATCTTCTTCTAAGCCCGCCCTATTTGCCGAGGATTCAGAGATAAGCGATACGTGGATTTGGCTCTTCAGTTCTCCTTTCTTCAGATAAAATGAATTCAACCTCCCCTTGATGCCCAGAGCAAAAGATGAATGCTTACTGACTGTGTTTATTCTAACCTGTGTGATATAAACACAGCAAAGCACATTCAGCATGAAACTAAAAAAACTGAGTGCCTAATTATGTGAGTAGTCTCATTGGACTCAATCACTTACTTTTAGTTAGACACATACCTTGCTCAGTCAGGTCTAAAATTACCACATTAAGAATTTTCTCACTTGCCTCTCTCCAAAGGCTAAGGGAATACTGTGCTGTGCATGCAGGACTGATTTGATTACCTCAATCTTTTATTGGGAAATAACGTATGTCATGGCAATGTCAGATGACTATTGTTTCCTTTGTTCTGTTCAGAGGGAGGAAATAATAGGTGTCAGGAAAGCAATACAACCATGTGTCTCAGTAATAAAAGTGGCATATTAATGAGCATCCGTAAAGCATTATAATTAATGCAGGGGAATGGATATTGCCTACTTAAACTCTGCAAGTGTTCCAGAAGCTCCACACCCAACTGCCATTTTATTCCATCCCAGGGCTTTCCACTCACAGCAGCTCCTTCGCAAAGCCATCAGACACTGTGAAATCATATGCTCAAGGGAACGGGTGGATACATTTTAATAGTACAAGTGACAGTTGAGAACAGTTATCCAGTCTGCTCATCAGTGGCAGCAAATGCATCCCATAATCTACGGGAGGCATATACTTATACCCTTGAGGCTACAACATAATTAACAGGCTACAGAGGAAGATGGATAAAATGGACGTGCGCAAAGAAATGGACGTGTATTGCTTTTATTTTCTTTTTTAAACAACAAAGGTACATTTGTGAATTTTACATAATTTTAAAATTTCAAGCCCTGCTTGATATGCCTGTGTAGCACGTAGGCTTCAAATAAATAGTTCGTTTTGAAGTTTAGCTTCAAAACTCCAGACTGACAATTCCCGTCTTTAGGCACACAACAAAAAAAAAAAAAAAAAAAAAAAAGAGAGAGAGAGAGAGAGAAAACTGCAAACACCATCAAGGTGACACACTAAGATGCCTGAGTATTTATCAGCAGAATACCAACACAGGTCACACAGCTCCGGCCCTTCAGGAATACCTAAATAAAAACTCTCAGTTTTTATGGCATACAAATTGTTCATTTTCACTCTTAGATGACTGAATTTTAAACCACGTTGAAAAGTGGGACCCCTTCAATTCCCACCTCTACTTACTTTCCTTTAACTTCTCATTCCCTCTTCACTTAATGTGTTCTAAGCTATTTTAATTCACATTCTTCTTGTAGTTCGTGTACTGAATTCACCTAATAATTCATTTTGATGATACAACCTTCAAAGCAGCATTTGGTTTTTTTAGTAGGTTCTGGAATAGATTCTTTTTCACCGCAACATTTCTTTCAGGTACTATTCGCAGTATACTGTTTAAGCCTGCCATTAGTCTTGTACTTAGCATATGCTCGCTTAGCATAGCCACATTTATTATTTTTATCGTTGAACACTTTAGATAAGAAGTCTACACACACGCAGGGGTGCCTCAACTTTTCAGCATGTTGCAAAGGCGAAAGCACCGGCACCACTGTGAAACAGTTGAACTGGAGAATCTTTCCAGATAAAAATATGCAAATTATCCCATCAAACGTCCTGCATGCCTTCCAGATTTGCCATTCCCAGTGCTCAAGAAATAAATGCAACCTCCAAAACTAGTAACCCAACCAGCGTAACTCATGCAAACAAAGTAAGCAATGCCTACGTGCAGAGCAACCTGAGTATTCCTTACTATAAAATACCATTTTCAGTAATGTGGTCAAGTAAACCATTTGTACTTAAGTTTTTCCTATGCTGGGTATCTACCAGAAGCTGCATTGTAGCAAAAACTCTATCTGTTTCTCAAAATAAGTAACAAGTGTGTGTATATACATATATGTTTTGGGGGTTTTTTTTAAGACTCTCCCCTGTCCTTGGGTCCCCAATTTGACGCAGCAATTTGAAGGCTATGCCTTTTGCCATGTCTCTGAATCATCTCAGTTTGTAAATATTTACTCACACCCTCTCAATATTCTTCCAGCATTCATCACGTTCCACAATGGTGCACGAGCCAGACCGAGACAGGAGAAGACAAAGCCACAGAGCAAAGATGCAGCAGAGGGAATGGGAAGACAATGAGGACTGCAGGAGCTGCAGAGAGGAAAGGCAACCGTAACACACACACCTACACACCTGAAATCGAATCCCTTTTCCACATCCTCCGCCAATGGCAAGACCACAAAGAGTAACATCATCCTCCTCAAGTCATGGAAAAACATGAGAGAGCGCGCGAGCTACAGGCCTTTCCTAAAAATCTGGACAAACGCTTGAACAACTAAACCGCCACGCTACGCTGATACCAGAGAGCTAATGTAAAGGCAGCAAAGGTACATTGTCACCCCATTGCATTCATTTGATAGGAACAATACAGATTATTTTCTGAAGGACCTGGTAACATTCTGAATTCAGTACAGATACTGGGACAGTAACTAAGAGTAATAGGGTCATACAAAGAATGACAAAAATAATAAACACCGAATACCTACTTTCGGGACTTCATCTCCTTCACTGATTGATGTGCCTATGCTGTGCACTGAGGCAGAGGGACCAAAAAACCCACAACACCTGGGATTTTATCAGTAAGGACTGTATTTCAGCAGTGGATGCAAATAACTTAAGATTGAATAGGTGACCTAAATTTTAAATATCCCCAAATGCTTCATTTTGTAGTCTTAATGTTTCTTCTGGTTTGATTCCTTAGGTAGTTTTAAAATACTTTTGACAGTTTCTGTGGAGGAATCACAGCCTGATGGTTTAGAAACAGACCTGTCAGTCTAGGAACAGAGTCTGAATCCTGGACCAGGTACTGACTCTGCGTGTCACGTTTGACAAATCACTTAATGTTTTACCCTTGGTTTACTGTAGTGTGGGAAATTCCTAGGAACTGGAGGCTGAAAGAACTTTTCTGGCTGGAGTCTACTCCATTGCTACGGTAAAGAACAGCCCCACAAACCTCAGAGACCCCTTCGTACAAATGAAAAATACATAAATGAATGGCTAATATTATCCTCACCCAAAAAGGATTGCTCTAATAATCTTCTCAGCCAGAAGAACACAAAAACAAATCAACAAGGTCATTCCAGAGGGCTTACTAGCCCCAGCATCCTCTCTCTGACTACAGCCCATAATGAATGTCAAGGGAAAGAACGGGGCAAGGATCTGGTGACGCTTCCTAAGGATTCTCCATGACCTTCCTCAAACCAATTATTGTGCACCCACTGGTTGGGGTTTTCTTCTGACACGCAGCAGCTTTTTCAATCTGCCTGGCTTCCTCACCGCCTTGTGACCAAGGGTTCTCCTGATTAACTACGTGCTGTGTGAAAAGTACTTCCTTCCGCACTAGGGTGACAGCACAGCAGTACTGCTGTTGCCAAAACCAGTAACTGCAATGCTCTTATTTTACATTTGGGCAAGATATTTATATTCAGTTTTTGATATTGTTTGGTTATGCTCTACAGGGAATAGAAAGAATTTCATGGTTTTGGCATCCTCGTGCTTTTTAACGTGCTTGCTCCATATACATTAATCCTGAAATGGTTGCACACTGTAACTGATTTCACAAGAAAGAGAGCACTCTGTGCTGCTATTGCTATTGTGCTCCTATTGCAGCACAGAGTCAAGCCCACGCTGCAACAGGCTTTGTGCGGCGATCTATTTTGAGATGCTCTTACCGAACTGATTTTTCCCACCCACCATGACCAAATAAGTACTTTGTTCCAAATAATTGCATGGCAAGCTCCCAGGGCAGGCCAGGAGAGACGCAGATCTAAGTAGACTGGGTTTCACACATCATAAGGATTACGAGTTTAAAGCAGACAGTACTGCAAACCAAATGACTGACCGTGATGTCTATTGCTTTACTGTCAAAAAACCAGTAGAGCATAGCGAATGAGTTCTTTGAATGAAGGATGTGTTTGAGGACTTAATAATTTTTTGTTGTTGTTCAAATTTTAGATTTTAATACTACAGGAAGAAAGAAAATACTAATTTGGGTAACATGAAGGAACCATTCTAGTAGCATTAAAAAGCTGCTTCTTGACTTCAGGAGACTGTGGATTGGGTTCCTCCAGGGGTTCTGTGACAGAGACCTGGGAGGTGCTACACCTGCTGCAAACAGGAGTTACTGATTGAGACAGCCTCGGACAGAGGGTAGAAAATAAATATAATGTATGGTGCAGACATTAAATATAAAGTAAAACCTTCACATTTTGGCTTTATTAACTACTCTTTTAAAAAAAGAGAAAGCAATGAATATTGAAATGGTCTCATGTTCCTATACAACCCAGTTTTACCACCCAGGAGATCGTGGGGAACATACCTGTTAATTTGTCATCAACCTTGTAATTCTTTCATACATGCCGTATAGTACCTTGATCCGAGAGTGAACTGCTGATTCTTAAACGAACCCATGTAAATGAAAGCAATAGGAGATAACAAGCAACTGAGTCAACAAGAGAATCTCCTGTTCAGAATCTGAACCTAGGAACCCTCATAAACCTTTATGAGTAGGTCTGCTGGGCCCTTGAGACTTACTCATACAAGCAGAAAAACCTGTCAGATCAAGTTTTAAAATATTTCATTTGCAGATAACTACAGCATTTCCTTCCTTTTATACAGATACAACAGTTGCTCTGGACTGGACTGCTTCCTCAGCAAGCACAGATCAGTGCTACACTCTTTTTAAATTAGCTATAAATCCAGAGCAGTAAGACAATCTGTGACAGCAAAGACATCAAGATCTGGATTCTGACAAGTTAAATTAATCATGGTTTTTAAATGATCTATTTCCATAACTGATGTGCATTCTAAATCATCTTGAACAATCTCATACATAGAACAGGATCCAATCAGCAGGAAATATTGTGCCTTTAGAGAAGTTATAAAATTGGACCGCGTAGTGGTGGATACGTATAGCTTAGCTCTTAATACAAAAATAATTACACCTCAATTTCAACACCTCACGTGACTAAATCTAGGCAATGATGTTTTAAAGGCAAGAAAAAACTATCATAACTCATCTTAATTTCATCAAAATAATTTTATATCGTTACAGTCCAAAACCAAACAGAGAACAACATTAGAACTGAAGAAGCTGAAAAAGTGCATGCCAAATAATTTACACAGGGAGTTTATGTAACTCAAAAAACAATATACAAACATAGCAATTATAATTAATGTACCACACTTGATCTAATCACAAACAAAATTACAGAGATTCTTATATTAAAATGTCAAGTTTTCATTTTTATTAATACAGTGGATTTAAGACTATAGAAAATTTATTGGCTTCAATCATATTGTCTTGATTCCGAGTCCAACCACGTTAGTTTTAGAATGATAAATCTAGATGAATTCTAATTGCACTGTTGTTTATCTGTATATTGGTTTTAAACTATTAAATCAGTTACATCTAGAATGCTTCACCCCAAAAGTATGACCATCCAGTGTCCATTTTTCACACGTGCTGTGACACCAAAATGCATGTGAATGCACTCATCTGCTTTTGCAGTGATTTATTCACTATGTATCAGGTATAAAAAAAACTACACAAAGCTCAAGACTGTGAAGAATGAAGATGAAAATCTCAATATGAGTCAAAATGCCTATATTCTTTCACGAGACATGTGAATATTACACCAAAACAGCAATTAAAGCCGTGATAGGACATATCAAGCCTTACATCAGAGGCTATGGGGAAAGACTTGTTCCTTCCTTTCTACGTTAGTCTTGGCCTACATATTATTCATAACGCACTCCAATGCTCCATAAAGGCTTTCAACTCCACCTCCAACAGACACACACACATGCAAAAAACATAAACCTAAGTGGCAGTTAGTCACCTTACAGTGATCTGATATGCTTTATTATCAAGATATCAGCATGTCTGACTGTCTCACATTGCTGGCATTTAAAGTTAATGCTGATGGCAATGTAAAAGGGACACAAAGAAGCACACAACCCAGCACAGAAATAACCAAAGAGAATGATATTTTTTCTTCGTCTTCTTTCTTCTTCTCTTACTAAAAATACTCAAGGTTTTTTTTTCATAGCAGGTGAAATTTCATAACAGATGAAAAATTGTCTTTAGTCATCTATTTACTACACCATCACTACACTGCCTACACATTGAAAGATAAAATTTCTTTCATGGACACATCTTTCAGATTATTAAATACATTTCAGACTAAGAATTACTTTCAAAAATACCTGCTTGGAAACAAAGAAGAAAACTGCAATTAAAGCAAGCTCTCAGACTGGCATTTATTAAAACATCCAATTAGAATTTGTGATTAAAACAGTGTAAAATAGGCCAACTTACCGATTTACATCAAAACAGAAGCAATTTTCAAGCCTGTGATGCACTCTGGTAGTCAGTAAACAATCTGAGTATATTATGAATAAAGACTCCATATGTTTATTGCCATTATCTCATAAAAGATAAGAGTATCTGTTCAAAATTTGGTCACTTTTCATATCAGGTTCCCAATAAGTTATTCATGACGTGACCAGCAAGTTCATCAGTAACAACCATGCTTCCAAACACACCTTCCAAGGCAAACATATACGAAGAACCACAGTGCAATTAAACTAATCTGGACTTCAAGATTACACCAGAACTGAGCCACTGAAAAATAATGGCTTTCATCTTTAAGACTCCACCATACACTGAGCTGTAATCCCTTAAGTGTCTCCTGTGAAATGCTGCAGAATATAACAGGGAGGAAGAAAGAAAAATCATATTCTATACTCTGGCAGAAATAAACCATTCTGCAGCCTGAATACTAATTAGAATAAACATTGTTTTGATTTTTATTTCACAATACCTGGTGTTTCTCTGCCCAGGCATCAGTCATCTTGCACACATTTGCTTTAAGGTTTATGACTCTAACTAAATCCACTTCATTTAATCATTCTAATAAATCTACACCTCAGTAGAAACCACTAAATGAGATATTAATAGCACACTAAATATACTTGTTAGACAGACTATACAAGTAAAATATAGAAGTACAATGAAAAATATTTGCACTTAAGTGCTAGACTTCTGTTCATTCCCCACTACAGAGATATATGAAAAAAATTACTAATGAACACACCTCGTCCGTGTTTCAGAAGAATTGCCCCTGTTTACCATCCCTGAGTATATTCAAGGCCACCTCTATTTTTTTGATAATACATAAGAACTTCTATGGGCAGAATTTATACTTTAAAACAAACATTTGGAACAAAATACCAAGAGCTAGGACAAGGCTCGCATACTACATCTATCTCTCCTTGTACAAAAGAAAACAACTGATTGCAACAAAACCTTGATGGTGTCTTGCACATTGTTCATGCTGAAAAGTCAGATCTATAGCCCCTACGAACTCTGGTGGGTGGGGTTTTGTTTGTTTGCTTTAAGGCATTTAATCCCAAATGCCATCAATTATTTTATGAAACCTGCTGATGTTTCAATATACCTCGGCTCCTTTCTTTGACTTCAGTCAGTGGTACAAGGCACAAGAATTATAGTAAACTTCTGCTAAACTGTGGGACTCTACGTCCCACTGCAAATATTCTCTAGCTTCCATCTCCCTAAGGTAAAGTAGATGGTGGAGCATGAGGTTCTTCATATTTTAACAAATGGCACATCTCACTCCAACACGTCACTTCCACAGCATGTGGTGCGAGGCTGCCAACTGGAACTTGCCACGACAAAAAGCAGAGAAAGACGTTTTCCCTGTACACAATTTCCAGCCTCCCAGATTCAAGCCCTGCCAAGATTTCACACAGAAACACTGCAACAGCACACAAACCAAGAGCCTCTGTAGTCTAAATATGGGATTTATCTCTGTATTCAGTATCCCTGGTTCTTCAGCTGGAGTCATGACAGTAAATTTTGTAAGTGACAGAGTTTTACTCTCACACACACAACCCTGTCTGCAGTGATGGGTTATTCAAACCTGGTTGTCCCAGTTTCAGACTTCTTTCATCTAAGCATTGCCACTGAACACCGATTTCCTACAAGGTCCATTCTGACAGACACATTGCAAAGGGCCACATTGTACCAGGTGGTTATTTGCCCGCTACACTTTTTTTTTTTATCTAGTACATTCAGCCCCTAAACCAATTTTTATCACCTTTCCCTTTTACCCTAAGTTAACTGACTTTATTGTACTATTGAATCCTACCCTGAAGTTTAGTGAAATTCCTCCAATTGTCCTTATTCCACCCTCACCTATGAGTTCAATAATTCATTTATAGAATTCAAGGGAACAGGCATGGTGTGAGTCTTCTGTTACCCACCTACAACTTCTTCTATTTCCTGAAACACTCTTAGTTCTTTTGAATTTTGTCAAAGTTTCCTTCACAGAAAAGAGCAATTTAACAAATTGGTAGAGTCAAGATCTCTCTCTCTATTCAACGAGTTATACCTCTGTCCTTTAATGGTGTAATTTCTTCCAGCAAAGATTTCCCTATTTCACTTTTCATTTTCCGAAAAAATTCTAAGATATAATCTATCTGATTCTGGGTCCAGTACTCTGTCAAATTTACTAATGGTGATGGCACAGCATTGTCCTGCCTTGTCACTTCAGCTCACCTCAGCCTCATTTTGTTCCAATCTATCGTCAAAATTTCAGGTTCTTTCTGAGGTGCTAAAGCCCACTTCTTACAGTGATACTGAAAACATCCATAGGAAGTAAGTCTCATTTCTCTCTATTATATGGTCTCACCATCTATATATTGGTAATTATGTTTTTATAAAGATTTTTTTGTGTTGATCTCCACTTCTCTTTCCATTTTTATGTCTCTTCAACTATGGCAGTATCTATTTTAATGCAGAAGCACATTCGGTATCAGTCTGCGCCCTTTTCCACCACCTTGCTTCATGAGTTTCCACGTCTAGTTTGATGCAATCTAGTCCTTAATTACATAGTCTAGTTTACGACATTTACAGTAAAGTAATTCCTTATACACTAGATTTATTTTTCTACTCAAGTGTGACAGCCTGATTATACAGATTTAAAAAAAAAAAAAATTGCTTTCCTCTTCAACATTTGTTTTTTGTTTTTATTTCTAAATCCCCAGCAATCACAATATTCATATCCAGATTATGACTGTCCTTTTTATTGCTCCATACTTTTCACAAAAAATGCAAACATCACAAATTCCTGCCAGAGTAATGTCATTATATTTACCTGTAGTTCACAATGCAATTTAATTTAACCACACATACGTTTTCTTTTCTCAAATACAAATAACAGTATTCTGGGGGGGTTTATAAAGACTATCACAGTGTTATCAGTAAAGTCAAAGAGCAACATTAGTCTGATTTTATTTTTTTATAACGTTGCTGAAATAGATTGTTGAAATAGATTGTAGAATCAGGCACAAAGCCAGTCCTTTTCTCTCATAAAATTATAAATTTTCTATTTACGGTTTTGTTGCACAATATTAATCAGATTTATTAAACTGTAGAGATATGTTATTTCAGTATTAGTTGGAACAACTATTTTGTGTACGTACATATCTATAACCCATAAATGTTTAGAAAGTATTTACAGATGACTCAAGAAGAGAAATGTTTATCATATCTTCAGACAGTATTACATTAAACTTATCATCTTGGCTTATATCTATTTCTTCCAGTTTATATCACCTGAAGATAAAGCCCCAAAATTACTACAAGGCATTATAAGCAGTTTATAGTTGTCCCGACATGTTCACGCCTCTTTCCTCGTGCCAACCCCAGCATTTGCACAAGGAAACCGCTGTGACTGGTAGCTGATAACATATCAACATTAACCTTCCCAAGAGAAGAGGTAACAAGCGGTGTTTCTGGTGCTACCATGGGTAGAATGGGAACATTTCTTAAATTAGCAGTCCGAACTTGTAAAATCCTCAAGTGACCACAGAACCACAGGCTGAGAAACTCGGACTGCTACTTCACATTGAGTGTTTTGCTATTTAATAAAACACGTACCATTCTAATATTAGCCGGTTGGCCCTAGTACCTATTCCATGCAGTGCCAGGTTATTCTTAGCCCTAATGACTTCAATAAGCATTAGGCTGCAAACCTCTTTCTATAATCTTCCATTACCTTTTCAATTTATTCTTCCCTGTCAGAATATAAGAACATACTTTGTTTTCTCTATTTCCACGTACACCTACCTCAAAAAGACAACTATTACTGTATTCACATGTGCAATTCAAGGCATACTAAAAAATGTATGTAATATATGTTTTATCCACAACTCAGATTTCAACAGACCTTTGAGGGTAAAAGCATTATTGTATTTCTCCAGTGCAATTTCATTGCTTCAACATTACTAGATTAATAAATATGCAGTAGGAGTTTTGCTTTGAGTTTTTGGCACATTAAACCAAATATCCAGGTGTGCAAATGAAGAAAACCAGTGTGAAAACACAGGTTTTATGAACTAATCCAAACATGCCTGTTTCAAAGAAATATGATTAAGGGTTTGTCTTGTTGTATTATCCGGGGGGGGGGGGGGGGGGGGGGAAGGGGAAATCACAGTCAAAAGGACAGGCTGTTCACTCAGACTTCCCTGAAACTGTAGTTACCTATGCTACAATTTACATGCACTCTAATCAAAGACTGAAAACATACCCTAATGTGTTCTCCCCAGTATCACCTCTTGATCTTCAATATAGACAGACCAAGGTTTAGCTTGCCTACCATTTTCATAACATTTTTGTATTCCTTCTTAAATCTTTACAAATTATTTTACAGTTTTAAATACAATGATGCTCTTGTGCGGATGGACAGTACCCAAAGAAAGTCATATCACAAAGCAATCGGATGGCACATGCTAATTCAGCAGCTGACAGGCTAATCTTGGTGAACAACTTTAGGTTGAAACAAGAATGACATTAATCTTCCTTCTCCTTTCAAGGAATTGCTTGGCCAATTTTACAACATTCTGGAAAATTAATATCCAGCCTCTTGTGCCTCCAAACTAAGTACAAAATATTTTACCCTGTACATTACCCAATTTTAACAGTTGTCATTTCAAAAAAATTAAATATTAGTTTTCTATTACTGCAAGTCAGTTTTGAAAGTCAGAAAGTATGCAATCCCAGACAAGACAAAAAATAGCTTTTTGAGACAAATACAATTCATAAATACATGAGTTACAACTCAGTAATACTTCATGACACAGCCCTAAGCCCTCACTAAGCCAACTAGTTAATGTATTCCCTCCTCTGGTTTTATACAACATATTTTCTTCTTTTTCTCTACAGAAACAAACCAAAAAAACATCCTAAATGACTTATCACTTCATAGGAAGCATGGCTGACTATCAGTATTTCTTGTTCACATAACAGAGAAATCTTCAAAATACACACTTAAAGGTAAAGATTTTTAAAAAAAAAAATCCTTATTCTGATGTGAGTAGTCAAATAACAACCATATGATGTTAGCATAAAAGACAATTATCCTAATTTTAAAAGCGTCTGATTAAATTTTAAAAGGCAAAGGTGATAGCACATACCATTCACAGTTTATAAAACAATGAACATCACTTAAAAGCTGAATGATACGAGCTCGAATGACAGTATTGGGTGACAGTAAATGTTTCCTTCTTGCCCAGAACTTATGCACAAATCAATCCCCATCATCTCCGTGCATACTCCATTTTCCAGATGACAAATCTTACAGCGAATCATTGACAGAATCCAGTCATCACAAGTTACCAGAACCTAGGTGACTGTCAGAAAATATTAATAGTCTGCCATTTTTCCAGTGTGGCTGGAGCAAGAGACTTACCTCGGCAGATGGTCCCATTCCCCACGTATCCAGGTTTGCAGGTGCAGCTATGTCCCCTGACAGTGTTAGTACAGATTGCGTTCTCATCACAGTTATGCTGTCCGCTGCCACACTCATCATGCTCTACAAGGGGAGGAGGGAAGAAAAAAAAAAATTACAAGAGAGACAGTGAGCTTTTCAGTGTGATGATGCGGCACTTGAAAACCAAGTGGAGTAACAAGGTTGCCACAATGGCTGAACGCTGGGAGTTTGGTGCAGGAGTCAGCTACGGGTCTGCTTCAATTACGAGACTCAACAACACGTGCGTGGTGACAGTAGATTATTTAGGCACAAAAACAGAAGAAAAAAAAAGAATTGTCGAGAAGGCAAAGTACAGCTAGGGCAAATAACAGAAAAATATCTGCTGCAAAGACTAACCTTTACATCACTGTCCGTCACCAACAGTAACAAGCGTAAGTACAAGGTAAGCGAACACAAGAGAGGGACCCTAACAGCACGTCCTTTAAATACACAGTTCAGTTGTCACAGCCATTTGCTCCAACGCATGTTGAGTTGACTCTAATAGAGCGTAATCACATTTTGCATTTTTACAGTACCATTCATAGCACCGAACCCCGAAGAGACTTCCAGACAAATGGGCCATATTTTGCTTTCATCCTGCAAATCTAACTGCTGCCACTGAACCTAATTTGCAGCAGCTCCTGCACTAAACTCTCCTGCTACGTTTTCTTCTAGTAAAGCATCAGTTAGAGGTGGCGAGCTACCTGACCCTGAAGTTTCTCGCTGCTTCCTGCAATTACTAGGATCTTCCCTCATGAAGTAGGATTGCAAAAAGAAAACCTGAATATTTTACACCCTTCCGCTGGTGGATTTACAGTTTTGTTCAGGTGAATCAAGAGGATGCCATGACATTTCTTAAAACCATACAAAGGACGACAGACACAATCAAAAATCAGAATCTGGAACCCTTCTCAGAAGTCTTCATTTATGCAAGCAACTGCAATCATCAGGGTAGTGTCCAGAGGTAAAAGGTATCCCTGTCTGGAATCAGGGATTTGCTTAAATCTACGAGTGAATAAGGGGTGTTCAAAGGACTACAGACTAAATTTAGCCTCCTGTAGGCCACAGAGAGAGCACTTTTACAGACTCTGAATTAATCCCTGTGGAAGATCCCCTCCACTGAGAACAACAGGATCACAGGCTTCACCAGGCTAAAGTTAACCTCTGCGAGGCCCTCACTTTACCACAGTACAGAATGACAGCCAGTTTCAAGGTAACTCAAGACACACCTAGATTTGAATGGTGGATTCAAAGGAAGCCTCCAAACCAAATATTTCTGAAACGTCGTTGAGAACTATTTTCAAAACAGATCTAACATACGTTTTCTGTTTTTCAAATACATTTGACAGCAAAATGATATGGATTGCAACCATTTTCTTTTAAAGAGCATCAAAGCACTATATCACTCACTCACCCTTTGCTTTTAGCAAGAAACTCTCCCATGCACACACTCAAACGTGCCTGGCTTTAGCTGATAAATGCAGGCTTACATTTATACTCGTTAGTTTATGTTGGTCCCTACCTCTGCTGAGTAATTCACTTCATCTCCTTTCCAATTTTCAGATGCCTTATATATTCTTAATGCTAGGCTTCTTCAAGGGCTGCCTGTTCTCTCCTTCATCTTTTAAGAAACTGTACCACAGCCTTATTCCTGCCACTCCAGTCTCCTGGCGCTCAGACTGCTGGGTCAGACACAAAAAGTATCAAGCTACCCTCACCAAGGAAGCACACAGCAGGCAGCTGAGGTTGAACGATGCTTTCTTTTAAGAGAGACACCCTCTCCATAGTCTCTCGCTCCACTTCCTACTTTTATTACTTCTTGCCATTAGCTTTCATGCGTTCATATTCAAACTATAATGAGAATGCCTTTGCGATAGGCTCACGTACACGCAAGAGCATTCCTACTCAAACAATTGCCAAACTTAATCCATTACCTTCTCAGCACTTCAAGTACAAGCAAAAGATTTCCCAGCGGTAACATGTGTGTTTTGCCGCAACACACAAGAGATTATACTCTGGTATGTTGTTCTAGGACTTTGACGATGTAAATCGTTCTTTTTACCACTCTTACAGATGCACGGATGCTGGCAATATTGAAAGATTTAACACTGACAAAGCTGCGTTCCCACAGCCGTACTTAAAACGGAGGTCAGTTCTTTCTAAGGAGATATAATTCAAAGAGTTAGCAACAAATCTGATCGTGGGAACTTGCCCTTCACGGGACAACCTGATGCTGCTAGTGCAAGGACGACTAAGGAAACCTCATCTGCATGAGGAATCCCAAGATTTTGTAGCAGTAGTATGGCTGCAATGATAGGAACTTTAAATGAAATTTTCCCTGGTGTAGAGATGTCTATAGATGATGTTGCTACAGGCCTAATAAGAATGAGAAAGTATTGATTTTCTGTCAAGCTACAAAAACCTTTTATTCCAGATGGAAAACTCCATGAGATTCTGTCAGTAGTGAGTTATCTTGGGTTTCCTTCTCCCTCACAAGAGATCATCCTTTGGAGTACTTGGTGTTCACATCGGGGAGTGAGCGTGGAAGGTGGGCTTACGTTTTGCTTAAACTCAAAGGCGATTATGACTAATTTGCAAAGAACATCACTTTCTTACGCACAACACTTTCCAAAATCTCCCATTCAGGCACATCAGGCACAGACTGCTTTTGCTGTAATGTTACGGGAAATGTTAGCTAACTAGATAGTAATCAAAGACCGGAAGAGAAGGACACTGAGAAACAAGTGAAAGGAGGCAAAACAATATCATTCCAAAGCACCGAAGAGGGGAGAGCTGAGACAAAAATCTCAAACCTCATCTTATGTTGACAATTCCCCTTTCAGCTGAAAATGAGAAGCACAGGAAAGGGGATCTTAAAAGAGAAAAACCAAAAGTTTGGTTGTTTGGGTTTTTTTGTTTGGTTGGGGTTTTTTTTGGTTGGTTGGGGTTTTTTTTTTTTTTACATACACATATATATGTAGATATAAATAAAAATACTGCCACGCTCAGGAATGAAACTGTCATCATAAAGTTTGACTGAAGTAATCCATCTCTCTACGACTTCTGTTTGTTAAGTAATATATACAAAAAGGAGCTTATGATCAAAGACAAAAAGAACTGGCAGGCTTACTGAGAAGGACAGTACTGTAGGATACAATTCCCTGACCCAACACTCATTCCCCTGGATTATTAATAGCCATTTCAAAAAACAGGTACCACTTCAGCAGAACAGTTACAACAGCAGCACCATTCTTTGCTTACAGACAAGTTAGTTTATTTATGAAATCTCTGTAAATTATCTTCAACATTTCTGTTACTCTGGAATCCTGGTTATTGCCACCTCTATTACATGCTTTGTCTTTGATAAAGCCAGAGAGATCGGCTACTTTTTTGCGCCTCTGTTTCCCTCTATAAAATGAGAATATTACAAGATTCTGGGGGGTTTTTTAAGTGTTTGTCATTCTTCTGAAATCCTCAAATACTAAAGATTTTACAGAAAATCAAAGTCTATCAATCTTCTATTGCAAAAAAGGAAGAGTCAAATATCAACTGCTGGTTTGCCTTCTATTTAATTTATTTTTCCTGCAAGCAGAGACAAGCTATGAAAGGACACATCATCTCCGAAGCTTCAGCTCACCTGTCTCTGTTTCCTGGCCACCAAGCTACAGCCAAGGCCAACAATCTACACATTTAAACATAACATATTCCTTCTGGATAAAAACCTTCGAGAATTTCCAAAAGCTTTCATAAACTTCTCAAGCGTATCTTATTTTCTGAGTTCTGACCTGAACCAGGACAGTTTGTGAAGCAATGGCTACGTAGTTCATTCTTTCCTCAGACTTCACCTGAGGCTTCAGCCTCCAAAAGCACTTGAGAGATCACTGGTAAGAAATTAGTCATCCTTTTATAGCAACCTATCTCTGCCACCTGTGTTGTGTGACTCTGTGGAATCATGACATGGATGAGCTGCAGGTGTCCTCTATGCATACTTTAAGCAATGCTTCAGTTTTGAAGAACTAAGGCCTTTAAAATAAAATCTCTAAAGGAAACTTCTATTTGAAAAAGCTGTCACTGGAGTCAGCCCTGGTTAACTGCTTGCCTCAGGCAACTGAAATTGCATCAACTCGAACAGAAGTCCACTCTAATAGCACCACGGGTCTGGGGATACTGATGTTTATATGTGGGTAGTGTTACGTGATGGCGTGTGCACAGTGGTTGAAGATAAATATTATAGTTATCTCTGTTTTGTTCACAGGCAGCCTAATAAAAATAAGTTTATCTTGATGATTAGAATACTCAGGAGCTGTCTGACAGAATTCGTTTCAATATTACATGGCCCTACAGAGATAACAATCACACAAAAAGCCAAGTTAATTCACCAGAAAATAGTTTCAAGTAGATGGTTAGTTGCATATCCTATTATAAGAAGCACCAATGCATCCTACAAATCGCAGAAAGCCACCTTATACCACAACACAAGCTGGTCTGTAAGCACATTAATAGTAGGGCACACACAGTATCTCCTTTTTTCCTAAAATCCCAGAGAAGAAACCAGTTACAGTGCAATGGGAAAACACAGA
The DNA here is from genome assembly GCF_011004875.1 of Balearica regulorum gibbericeps. Lineage (NCBI taxonomy): Eukaryota > Metazoa > Chordata > Aves > Gruiformes > Gruidae > Balearica > Balearica regulorum. Next base: position 66,235,912 of record NC_046188.1, read on the forward strand.
CTATTTCCCGATAAGGCTCAGTAACACGAAATGAGTACGAAACTGCTGCAACAAGCACAATTGCCAGACTATCACAGAGAAAGCTGTGACCACACAGCATCCCCCATCCCCCCCCCCCCAATACTGGCGTGCATGCTCAAGGCAGACGGACCCCAACCAAACAGCACACCACTCCAACATCCGCAACATCAGGAGCCAACATCTACAGTGTACGTAGGTAAGAATCAAGAGTTAAGGAATACCTGAGGCAGCAAGAGACCAGGAACACAACTAAACTCCACGTCTGCTCACAGAACATTCACTACAAAAGGGCAAGCTGCTGCTAATAGCTGTATTAGCTACACCTTCAGCAACAGCAGAATAGTCAATCACGATGCTTTTCAGCTGTGCAGCCACTTGGTTAAATTTTAAACAGTTTTGCTTTCTTCAAAACACAGCTACCTCTTTAGGCTAATGAAGTTAAAGCACCTGCAGGTTGTAGCAGCTCCTGCACACCCCAAATGAGGAAGCATTCCGGCTGCTCCACCGTTAATATATAAACCTGCTCATGGTTGATCACTTCAGTGTGAAGTATAAAGAGGAATATTCAAACAAAGACAAAAAAGTCAGCAACTTCCAGGCGTCCATATTTCTTTCAAGTCTTCCATATCCCCATTTCTCTAGCCTCATCTTACTAAGGAATCACATAACTACTTTTGTTTTGTGATACTTGAAAAATACCTTCTGTTCTGGGCTAAATTGAACAGGAAGAATGCAGCAGGAAAAGCCCTGGGGGCAGGGGGAAAGTGCGGTACAGAGATTGTGTCTGCCTGAGGTAATGTATTCTGCATAAAGCCACCCAAACCATATTGCAAAACTGTTTCTAAGTAAAAACAACCACATAAAAATAATTCAGAACTCCTGCAAAGTAAAAAAGGGTTTGTGCATCTGTATTTATAAATACTTGACAAATAAATACCTAGACATATAAAAAACCAATTATAGGTAAATACAAATTTTCTACACTCATATTTACATGAAATGTAGTGTTTGTGAAAGGTTCTGGCAGCTCTGACAATTAGCATCAGAAGAACTGTCAGTAATCAAAAATGGCATATTTCTATACTCTTCAAGTTTGGAGTATTATAAAGATCCACATTTTCACTAAAGACATATTTTCAATAAAATCTCTTTCTATTTGCTATACAAGAGGAAGATGGCCTCTGCTTATATTTAGCATGTTTTTTTCTTTTTTAAATGCATTCTTCAGAGGCGCTACAGAATTTCTAGGATGCTTCTGCGTTCCTGCGCTGAAAGAGAAAACACCATTAGCTTACCAGATTTGTATGGGCTCTAAAGGCAGGATCTACTTCACTTTAGCTTTGTCTTTTCTTTTCTTTTTTTTTTTTTTCTTTCCTATATGTGCTTGGAATAACTCAAGTATTTGTATTGTTGTACACTTTGTCTAAAATGTTTAATAGAAAATTAGAACCGTGGATTGAAGATAAATAGCAAACAACACATAGTAAAGCTAAGAACCTTTTGGTTCAAGAGTCATAACTAACTGTAACATCAGGATAGCTTTCCCTCGCACAGTTCAAAAGCCCATAATGGATTTCAAACTTATAATTTCTAAAAGTACATTTGACACAGGATTTATTTTTCAGCAAGAGTGTTAACCTTTTTATCTTCATTTTCTTTAAATAAGGATGCTCTTCAAAAAAGGATTGACACTGGAATGCAATTACTGGAGACATATCCCATTGAATGATCTTTCGCCATAGCTACTCTTACTTCTCATTACAAGAAAAGGCCCCAATTTAAACTTGCTTACAAGATGGAAACAATTTTCTTATTGTAAAGATTTTCTTCCATTAGTTCCCCAAATCCTTCATACTTTAATAATAAAACATTCATCTTAGGAAAACATTGTGCAAAGATTCTGACTATTTCTATTTATTCTTATTTTTACAATGTTGAAAGGAAATCTTTGTTGTTCTCTAAATTGTCGAGGTGACCGTCTGCTTCTGGGGTATGTAACCACAAATGCAGCGAACGTTTCTATACACCAAGAGATTTACAATAGAGACACAACTCACTTAGGGAATAGCAAGGTCATCAGATGCTACCATTGTTGATTAATACAGAGGCCATTCATGTAGAATACATGCCCTAATGTAAAAATAATTAGCTATATGGCAACAGCAATGGCCTTTGAAAACTCAGAAAGGAGAAAGCCATCTCTCCAAATACTTTCAAGAAGAAATAACTCTTTGTTGCATGGCTTCAGGATTCAAATGTCCATGTAATGAACTAAGGCTTTAAAAATGAAAAATTAAAAAACTGAATTTAGGAATAATTATGGACTTAGTGGAATCAGAATTTCAGCTCATAAGAAGTTCTAACAAAAGGGATCGTTCTTAAATAGACCAAATAAAAGGAAGCATTATTCTGAACACGCAGGAAGAATCTCCCTCAGAAAACCAGGGCAATCAGAAACAAGATGCATGCATCAAACAAGAAATTACATCGCAGATGGCAAGCTGGTGAAAGATAATAGCTAATTGTGAATCCAGACAACCCTGAAGAAAAAAAGAAAAGCAACCCTGTATTTTCCCCTACTCACGAGAATTAAAGAAACAAAGTAAAGTTTACCTACGCCCATTCTGAACTTCAGTCTTCCAAGCTCACCCTGTCCGTTTCCACAAGAAAACAGGAAGAAGGAACAGGGCATAGAACGGAAAAGCCCCGCTCTTCCTTGACATAAGGATATGCTGCAATTTGTGAGTGGTTAAACATACAAACACCAGCAGAAATATCAGATTTGCAATTCTTTCAATAAGAAACTAAAATGCTATTGTGATTTACGACACACTGAACAGCTTCTGGTGTTAAACATGAAATTATTTAGACTGCATTCTAAAAGAACAGACATATGCTACTCTTGGATAATTAGGAAGAAATGGTGGGATTTAATGTTAATAAAAAATTCTGAACGTGCACAGTTGCCTAGCAGAATAAAACCTCTTGAACGTTTCCTTTGGAATTATAAACTAAAATTCTTTCTTTGGTTTTCTGGCACCTGGTTAGATTTTGGTCACATTTGCCTATCTACAATCAAGTCTATAAAATAAACAAGTAATGTAAGCCATGCTTATTCTTTTTATTCTATTTTGTTCTAATTTATTCTAATAAACGAATCTGCCTAGAAACCAATGTAACAAAATAACAAGATCCATGTTCTTAAACTGGTATTTAGAAAGAATCCCTGAGATTTGTCTCAGTAATTCAATTTCAGCTTTCATTATTAGTTGGTTTAGTTTTGATTTTCACACCACAAGGAAATCTTCTTTGTAGTCATGTGTTAGAAAATCATACACAAAACCAATTAATGTTTTTTCACGCAGTTAATATGTATCATAACTAGCACGATATATGGATACATCTAGGGGAAAATGGACTAAAACTACTATCTCATCCTAAAGAGGCCAGTACGCAAACGTGAGTAATAATGACACCGGTACAATTTCCAGTCTTTATAAATTATGCCTTCTGCACTGAGATGCCTGGCCTTCTTTATTTCCCTGCAGTAAGAAGCAGGAAGCAGAGATGAATGCAAAGGTTTATATTCTGTTCCGGTATATAGAGACTTTATTATTTATTGCCAAAAAAAATGACCTTACTAATGATCCTTATACCTACGAATCCCATAAGTTCCACTCTTAGGTTATATATATGAATAGAAATAAGAACCACCATGGATGACAAAAAGATATACTATAAAAGAGGAGGACAATTTTTTCCAGAAACATTTGTAGTACACAAAGCATCTGATAAGCCAATGTTTTTCATAAGGGGCTTTTGTTTTCCCTTTTATGCTTACCTTCATTTAACATACAGAAACCTAAATTATATTGAGTTGACACTATTTTTGAATAGTCAAGGAAAAAGCATTTGCTATTAAATTTGGATAACCTACCCTCTTTAGTATTCAATTCAGTTTACACTTTCAGTCTTTGCCTTCACTCAGTCCTTTTAAATCCATCTTTCATATTATACTCTAAATTATGTGAATAAACCCAATGCATAAAAAGCAAAAGTCAGGTTCTGTTTGAAATTAATAAAATATCAGATACACTTTAAGTTTTCTTTTGTATCAACACAAGACCTTTTGCTGGCAGCTATTCACAGCATAAGCATCCTAAAGAGCATGCGCGCAAGCGTGCATATGATGTGTCCAGTTCTACAATCTGCAGGAGTTCTGCTCTACCACATCCCCTCTTGCACTGAAGGTCTCCGTGTCATCCCCTCAGTTTTTGAGATGGAGGGACCAGAAGTGCACACAGGATTCAAGACACCAGAACATCATGGGTTTATACAATAGCATAATCATATTTTTTATTTTGTTCTCAATGCCTTTCCCAAAGGATCCCACTATTCTGCTTGTGTGTGGCCATGGCTGAGCAGTGAGCTAACATTTTCAGAGAACTATCTGAAGTAACTCCAGTATGTCTTCTCTGAATGGTAATGGCTAATTTAGAGCATTTGTAGATATACCTATCTTTTTTTTTTTTTTTTAAATCCAAGGGAAAAATACTTTATACTCTGATCCTCTGTTCTGCCTCACTGCTTCATAAAAAACAACTACCAATAGTACCTATTTGGATTTCCATGAGATGAGCTCGTTGAGCAGCGATAGGAAATACTAAATTGTTACAATAAAAAAGGTTTATTTTTGGCTAAATCAAAATGAATAATAGGTAGCCTTCCCGACAGTAAGATTGCATTTGTTTTCTGCGAGAGGAAAAGAAAAAACAAGCAGACCTCTTGCTAGCACAGTATAAAATAATTGCACATATATCTTAAATGCCTATATAACATTTGTTAGGAAGTGGGCAGACATTTGTTTTTATTGTTTTTTGAACACAATACTGAAAAAGAAAACAATAAAGCAAATGAAAAAGGAAAATCTGAAAAAGTGAAATCCTGAAAAACTGTTTTTAAGGTTTGGACACATTGCACCCCGATAAGCAGCTCCCCAAGGTGAAAGAAAAACAGCATTGAACTAACTAGGTCAAATGTTTGAAAATTTAACAATCATGGGAAGTGTACAACATTGCTTTCTTTACATTTAAATTTTATTTACCTAATTTTTTAAAGTGTGTTTGACTTGAGTAGACATGTCAAATTAGGAAAGAATATTGAAATAATTTTATTAATATAGAACAACAGCAACGAGATTAGTAATGTGAAAAGTCACAGTACAAAGGCAGTTTTGACATTGAATTTCCGTGTTGTATATACCAGGGAAATATTAACAATCTTGACATATACAGAAATTCCAGAACGTATCCTTTACAAACAAGCAGGCTGATAATAAAATGGCAAGCCACCTGACATACCCTCACCTTAAACTGGACACTTTGCTGCAGTCTTGTGGACTTCTTTTTCAAAGCCAGATTATTCATGTTTGGATGCAGTATGGTCTTACTTTCTAATGCTAACAAGTGATCTTAAGAAAAAAATCAGGATGTAAACACTACACACCACAACAGCTTGTGTGATTGTGCTAGAGGATTAATAATCATAGAATCATAGAATGGTTTGGGTTGGAAGGGACCCCAAAGATCATCTAGTTCCAATCCCCCTGCCATGGGCAGGGACACCCTCCACTAGACCACATTGCCCAAAGCCTCATCCAACCTGGTCTTAAACACTTCCAGTTTCCCCATCTTCCATCTCAATGTATTTCTCACATAACAAAAATATGTGAGGCAACTTTGTCATTAACGATGTGTATCTTTAATTGTACAATTTGTCAACAAACTTTGAGCGCAATTGTGGAGACAAGTGTCAAATTCAATTCAGACCAGATCTACAGAAAAAACTCATTACAAGAGTTTGGAGACTTCTGCATATTGCAGATTCAGAGACGCCAACGAAAAATTCCACTAAGGAAGAAACCACACTTCATTGTCAAAAAAACCTCTTTTGTTATCTTTATGGTTTGAAGAGCTGGCAAATTCACACCATCGAAAGAATGAACTCTTTTGCAAGTACAGTTTGTCACTGAGCAAAGAGCTGGCATATCCATACCGCTTGTAGTCTTCAAGACTGATGCCAAACTCCATGAAGATCAGATGACCTTTCAGAACTGAAACTAAGTAGTAAGGATTGCCCATTTTCAATCTTACAGTCTGAGAGTAATTCCTAAATTTAATGGTAATAGAGTGTATCGGAGCTCCATTTCCCGTCCTACAGCTCAGAATGAATCTCTCATTATGCAAACTTCTGCACAGGGTGAAGGGAGCATACAGTGTCTTGCTAATGAAACAGTCCAACATAAGCCCATTTTTTAATACTAAGGGATATTAACGATTAAGTGAAAGTCTCAGAGGAACAAGAAACGGTTCACAAAGTTATCAAAAATGTAAAACTGTACACATGGGAAACACAGGAGGTATTGAAGAGCAAATAGCTATACGCTTATCTGCAAGAACCGAAACATCTTAAAAGTGTTTTGCCTTATTGGATTTATAAACCAGAATGACCAGTTTACGCACTGCAGATCTAGAGGTTTGCAGTACCCTGGTCTGCATGCCAGTCTCTTACTTATTCATTCATTCAAGGAAGCCAGAAGAAATTCTAGCTTTCATAGAAGATAAGAGTATGGCTTTGAGATGCAATGGTCAGAGCACAGGTCCGTATGCTGGAAACTCATTCTGTTCTGAGCTTCATCGCGCACACGGTACTTCACACAAGTCATATTACCATGCCTGAATTACAATGCCTACCAACATTTTTAATGGGAACACACTAAGCAATATGGTTGTCTTTATTATTATGGGATATTAAACTTCTAATACAATCCCTATCTTTTCCACAAACCAGTTAAGCATCAAGGCATTGGACTTTTATGAGGTACTTCCCATGACTTTCAGCATGACCCCAAATGGTCAATGAGATTTTTACAGATGGCTTTAGCAGAATCAGGAGTCAGTCCCACAAAAACAAAATCCCAAGCCCGGACCCACAGATTGATTGTGTATATTGATCTGTATATTTACAAATGACTAGTTGTTCCAAATTTTTCTAAATAGTTATTGCTTTTCTTGACATAGTTACAAAGCAGAGAATTTCATATGGAGAGCAAGTAAAGTCTTGAATTCAATGTGATGTACCACACTGAAAGAGAGCAACTGCTCAGTTCCAGCCAGACTGGAGTGACATTAATCTTGATAGAAGAATGGTAAAATAAGAGTTCTGTGAAGTTCTTACGTTCTCTAAATCACAGGACATTCACTTAGGAAAATAAAGAAATCACACATAATGACACCGTCTGAAAAACCGAGAGTTTGTCTAACAGTTGCTACTGCCTAATTTACAGTTTTCAGGAGAGATGCCTGTTACCATTACTTCTTAAGATACAGTTTTATTTTGCCTCTGTGTTGCTAGAAGTTGACTGTGGTCCAAGTACCTGCATCATGTCAGAAAAGAAACCCTAAAGCAATATGGTACTGATTTATTTATATAGCAATATAATCTAAAAGGACAGGTTGCTTTTTATCCATAAAATTGTGAAAGCTGCATATTTTATGAAGTTGATATCAGAACCTCATCTTTCAGGTATTTTCAGTTCAACAATAGCTGCAAGCTTTATTTTGCAGAAATCTCAAAATTACTAATACAAAAAATACGAAATAGACCTTTGGATGCCACTTTTAGCCAACATTTCATCATGGCTTGATGAACTTATATTGGTGATACAAGTTCAAACGTGTTTCAGATTTCAGCACTCCATGATGCTTTAAATTCCACATTAAAAAAAAAAATTACAAAAAGCAATACATACCCCATTTCAAACTTCCACAAAAGTCTGTTAGTGCTATTGCAATATAGTAAGGTGGAATTGTTTCTAAATGAACCCACATGTGACAGACGTATCAATCTGCTGATACAAGAACACATAAAACCACAGTGAAGGTCGTGCAGCAGAGTTCAAGTATAACGAGGACAGGACACGTATTATTTCTTTGCACCTAGCAGAGATGCAATGAAAAGGCTTGCAGAGCGTTGGAGCGTCTATTACAGGTGAAACAAAAGTCACAAAGACTCAGCATACTTTTCTCAATTTCCTGTTTACAAACTTAGACAGAAGCAAGCCATTAAGTTCCCCTGCAGACTTAGCACCTTTGTGTTTTATGTACAAGTTTCCAGTTAAGCACATGCTGCAAAAAGGATGGACTCCAATATATTTTAAGCTTTTGGCAGAGTAGAGATGGACTGTTGCTACTTACTGAAAGTAAACAGAATATTTGCCTAGTTGCAGCTCACCCAACAAAGCAGGTGAGTACTGACCGAGATTCTTAAAAATGGATATCTAAAAAGTGGCTTCTAAGACAGTATTTAGGCATCTAAATTACTAAATGGTTTGCTCTCTCAGAGTGCTGAAAAACCTAACTTCCCCTAATGCATTTAACTAGGACAAATGGGCTCTCAGCATTTAAAAAAAAAAAAAAAAAAAGAAAGAAAAAAGTAAAGAAAAAAAGTCCAGTTCTTTATGTCACTCTTGTGTATTAGTCTTCAGTTTACTCCTTTAGCCTCACTAAAATACTATGGAATTTTTACATGGAAGGAAGCGATCAAATAATTTTACCCCTCAAAGAATGCAACTTCAGCATCATGTTTACTCTCAACACACAGAATCAATTTTTATTTGAAAGCAGAAATGGCAACTGGTGCATCATCATTTCCTAAGGCACATATGTTTTTCCCTGGAGATATTCTACCATAACAGTGATCACAATAGACCAAACTTGTCTCATGAGATCTGATGATCACAACCTAAGTTCCTTGGGCTGCAACTATGCCTTCTTATATCAGCGAAACACTGCACAGCATGAAGATCCCACAGCTGAGATGAAACACAGATCAAAGAGAATTTATATGCTGTGCATTGCTCAGGCTTTCACAACTTACCAAAGGATAATGACAGCACAACTTTATTTTGCACTTTCATCATTTAAGTAGAAATTATTAAAATTACTTAGATACACAAACATATCATCCACAACACTGAAGAAAAAAAAAAATACAAGGTTGGTTGATGTTCATTCAAACAGTGAATTCTTTTGTAAAAGACTTCTGCTCCAAATGCATTAAAAAAAGTCACAGTCAGTCACAGAAAAGTGATAACAAACTAGTATTACTAGTAACAAACAAGTATTACTATCTGAGAAAAATAGGGATTTAAGTACAGGTTTATCCAAGAAAACTGATGATGCAAGAAAGGTGTCTTTTCTCCAAAAAACGTTAGAATATAATTTTAGGGAGGATAGGGGCAGTAACCTGAAGTACCTAAAATCATCAAACACCATAGAAAGCACCGCAGAAAAACACTGGAGATTCAGAGCAGGAGCGCCTAGGGGATGAAGTCACATTCATCTGCTGGCTCCTTTCTCAGTGTTAACCAGTGACTGACTCACAAAGTGCTACCCAAAGTCTCTCTGCAGTGGGTACTAGGATGCTGCATTCAGCCCTTGGCAAAGCATGAGCTAATTAAGAAGGAAAGCTAAACACCAGGTGTGAGGAATGTCTGCAAAAATCAATTTACCAGGCACAATGAAGTTCTGTGCTTAGCTTGAGTACCTAATACTGACAAGACAAATCCATATCTATGCAGCCAATGAGACAGAGAAAGTGGGGTTAACTGACCACAAATCATGAAGGAAGTATGAAATTTCAGGAGGAGAATGTGAATGTTTCACTAAAAAAAGTGAGAGAAGTCAAACGAGAGAGAAAAATGAGAAATGAGAATCTAGAAATGGTGAACTTGGAAAGAACACGTTTCTTGTTCACAAGAAACTACCTCCACACAACACATGTAGCTGTACCTATCGCACGCTGTTGTGCTGCTTAAAATTTAATTCCAGCATATATTCCAGGCAAGAAAAGCAGGATTATAAGGAGCACTCCAGATCAGAAAAGGGAGCAATGATGCTGATAGCTAAACTCAGCACAGATCTTCCGGCAGAACATACCAGGAGGAGAAAGCATGATCCAGGGGTGAGAACATCTGGCAGAATCGGAATTCCACCCTTCTCTCTCTCAACAGCTGACTACACGACTGGGTGGTGAAGATCCTTTTGCCACCTCTTTTGAAAAGCAAGGTTTAGAAAGGTGTTACGTCAGTGCAAAATTCATCTAATATATTGAAATTGTTTACAAACAGACAAGAATGGGAAAGAGACTGGATTTGGAATATTTGAACCACTCGAAACAAAAAGGTAAGAATCGAAATAAAACCTGACACCTGTCATTGTTAGATGACAAGTAAACATTATGACATGCTGGAACACCACTGACATTTCAGGGATAGCTCGTATACACATGAGCTAGCAAATAATCAAAAGGGTTGCTGGTAATCACGTAATGAGACAAAGAATGGCTGAAACAAGTCTGACAAAAGCCCATTGGGAAAGTGATAGATGTAAACTTGTTGTCACGGGTTAAGCATCAGAGAGACAATCACCATAAAATTATTTGGAGGAAGGTGTCAGGAGGTACATATTCAGACATTAGTTTCACAGAATTTCAAGAAATAAAAAGATCAAATGCTTTTATTATTTAAAGGAAGACATACTTTACACATCAAATAATATTCCTGCTCTAGATGATATTTCTAACCCCCGCAAAGTCATTTTGTATCTTCACTGAATATTTCCTAGAAGAACACCCCTACAGAGAGGAAAAGATGAGGTTCCTGGTTCCCCTGCCTCCCGACCCCGCCATCCTACAGGCAGGGGAAGGAAAGGAAGTGATCTAAGTACTGCTTGCACATAGTTTTCATAAAGTCCTTTTATAACTTCCACCTAAGGGGCTCAGTTACAATCATTAATGATCAGTGTCTCATGTGTCACTTCTGTGACACGTGACAAATGTCTGCAAACAACAGCAAATACTGTTGCAGAGAAGAGGCGTATGCCTTTCCAAAGGATCCCAGAGCTATGTTACGCAAGTGCTGAAATCAGCAATAAATTAGCATTAGATTAATTAAGTAACTTTTTCCCACAGAAGACTATGGAGCTTTTGATTTTAACTACTCCTCAGAAAACCTGAACGCACAGACAGGACCTGCAGCACTGCAGTGATAAATTCCCTGGAGGAAATCTGCACAAGCTCCCACACGTACAGAGCGGATGTCAGCTAGGAGCCCTCCATCTCATCTCCATCTTAGAGTGACAGAAGCAGGATCCTTAAGCGTAACAGTCACAAGCACTCAATGCCAAAGAAAGAGCTCAGTGAATTAAGATGTTAAAAATTAAGAGTAATTTGAATAGTTAAATATTAATAGTTTAATTTGGAAGGAGAAAAAAGGTTTTCTTTTGATACTAATTTGACCCTGCATCCTGGGTGACCGCACGACGAAGATGACAGGTGAAACAAATTAGTGTAACATAACAAGTGCCTGGAACCACAAATTGAATTTCAATAGGATACCTCATGCCACTACAACCCAAGGAAGTCATCTTGTGGGGCACACCTCACTTGGTTCGCATCCAGTTCAGAAAATTAATAGGATAAAAATGTGTTTCAAATATTGAACAAGAGGCAAGATTGCCAACTGTATCCTGGGCTGCATCAAAAGCAGCATGACCAGCAGGTCGAGGGAGGTGATCCTGCCCCTCTACTCCGCTCTTGTGAGACCCCACCTGGAGTGCTGCGTCCAGCTCTGGGGGCCCCAGTACAGGAGAGACATCGAGCTGTTGGAACGAGTCCAGAGGAGGCCACGAAGCTGATCGGAGGGATGGAGCACCTCTCCTCTGAGGACAGGCTGAGAGAGTTGGGATTGTTCAGCCTGGAGAAAAGGCGGCTCCGGGGAGATGTAATTGCGGCTTACCAGTTTCTGAAGGGGCCTACAGGAAAGATGGTGAGGGACTGTTTATCAGGGAGTGCAGTGACAGGACAAGGGGTAATGGGTTTAAGCTGAAGGAGGGTCGATTGAGATTAGATGTTAGAAAGAAATTCTTTACTGTTAGAGTGGTGAGGCACTGGAACAGGTTGCCCAGAGAGGTTGTGGATGCCCCATCCCTGGAAGTGTTTAAGGCCAGGCTGGATGAGGCTTTGGGCAACGTGGTCTAGTGGAGGGTGTCCCTGCCCATGGACTAGATGATCTTTAAGGTCCCTTCCAACCCAAACCTCTCTATGATTCTCTGATAAGGTCAATCAGGATTAATCTTTTAGCTGAAAATTTATACATATACAATATTGATCCTTTTAACTCTCCTGTAATGAGAGGAAACTAATCTTTTTCAATCAGAAAGAGTTTTTCTAATTGGTACGTCCTTGGCATCCTAAAAAGCATTCACACTGGGAAAGAGGAATGACATGTCACTAGTCCTGTCACCAGTGACCATACAAAGCTGGCAAAACTGCTGTATTTCCAAAGAGCTTCCAAAAAGCAGCCATGCAAAGTAAGAAGAAAAGTCAGCTGAGTTAACCCTATGAGAGACCTGAATGAGAGCACATAATGCAGCCTAGTATTTAATTCTTACTTTCAGCAAGAATTGTGTCTAGTTATGTCTAGGCACGGGCCTTCGGAAATAGCCGACACAGCTCAGCTGGTCCCTGCTGAAGGGGTGACAACGAGGGAATATAAAGACAACATAAGCATCGGGAGATCCCTCCTTTCCTTTTCACCAAAAAATATGAATAACTAACTGCGGCACAATAAAGCAGAAACCTGTCTTTAAAACTGAGTGTGTTTAACATGGACAAACGATGGCGAAAGATAAGCCTGCAGCACGCTGTAGTGAAGAGTCTGCTACACCAGGCATTTTCTAACTTCAATTTTTCTCTCAAACTTCACTAGCCCAAGCACCTGTGCGGAAGTGGTAAATTTGGACTGGGTGAACTAACGGTTAGTTCCAGACCCAAAGTAATCTCCGTCTTTTATTTCTAACACAAAGAACAGTGACATTTTTTAGCTCATGCTCCTATTTCGCATTCTTTTCCTGAACAATTAATGGGATAGATTAATATTTTAGGTTTATTCTCTTTGAAATACTTACTTTGCATTATTACAGCCTGTGACTTTGTGTTGTAAGGTTTTCAAACACCCTTTCAAAAAGAAATATTTATTATTCTGTGATATTCACCAAGTACCATTTCTTGCTTGAGAAGGCACAGCGTAGGTTGTATAATAATAATAGAGCTATCAAAAAAAGATCATTAACTACAGTGGGATTACCTCATCTTGGGACAGGCTTCTCTCGCTTTCTGTGTAGGCTGGAAGGGATCACCACATCTCTGCTCAATGCTGGTATGATAACCATTGGGCCATTCATAGAAATATAACAGGATTTAAAGACGATAAACAGCACTGAAGGAAAAAACCTGAAAATGGGGTGGTCCTGAACTACGTGTACAAAGGAGGAAACCTCATAGTAGCTCAGATTTCTATCAGCTGTACACAGAAAAAGGAGGCGGCATGTGACTGAGATACAAATTAGGTCCATTTGCCAGTAAGAAGAGATACAGGAGGACAAAGCCATGGAACGTAATATAATAGAATGGAAATAGCTTTAGATTCTCTGGGGAAAAAATTGAGCTAATGAGTAACAACTGCAAGTCAGTACTAAAAAGAAAAAAGAAAAAAACCGAAAACCAAAGAGGTAATATTGAGGCACACAAAAAATAAACTCAAATGAAAATAAATTGAGATGAACAAGAACAGAATATTTAAGAGTATTTTCTGTAAAGCAAACCAAAAGCATATACTTCTTCACATGCTAACTGAAAACATCAAAAAATGCAAGAATGTATCTCTACAAGAGCAACTGTAATTCTTACAAAGTTTTGCATATTCTTTCCAGTTATTATAAAAGAAAGATGAGATACCATTTAAAAAGCAGAGGAGAATCAGGATCATCATTGTCTGAACCAATTCACGAATGTCAAGAAACTACAGAAAAAAAAAATGTAGACATCATCATTATACAATGTCTGAAATTGATATTTCACTAAGGCTAAGCTTTCCTGCCCTCCCACTGCAGTTATATGCAATTTAATAGTTATCATTTGAACAGTTGCAGTCAGAAAATTAAATAGAGAAGTTTACAGATATTTACAGGAGCAAAAATTCCCTGCAATAGGATTTTGTGTGTAATCAGGGCTTCATTGTAAAACTAAGGTAAAGATTCACAAAAATACTAATACACTCAATGCACTCTTGTTTTGAAAGATCTTGAAGAATTCAAATGGAAAAATTTTAGTACTATTACTGTTATCATTAAATACTCTCTGGCTGTTATTCTTCTTTAACTGTTGCTTCTAACAGATTGGTTTAAATCACATCAAGTTCACATAATCTAATTAGATTAGATATTTCATAATAACCTGACTGCCTTTCCAGATACAATTTTACTTTTATCATCTGTTAAGTAATCATATATTAGAGCTTAAAACGCAAGGACATTGAAAATAATGTATTGTGGCCAATTGAAATTATACCAACAAATAGCATTTGAAGGATTTAAGCAGATAGCAGCAATTATCCTTCTCTTTGTGGAGCACAAAAGTGATAAAAATTATTAGTTTTCCAAGATCACTATAATATTCATGCATCTACTTAACTTTCTTCCTTGGAAGGTCCCATTTGTTTTCTTTAAAGAAATGAATAAAAAGATTTAAAAGATTATGATTACTCAGTACTTATGAGAAAATGAATAGTGGCTACGACAAAGGTATATAAAATGAGTCACAGAATGTAGAAAACTCTCTTACCCAATATTAAGAAGAAAGGCTCTCTTGCTTGGCCAAATGAAAGGGGGGAAAAAAATTAGGATGGACAGAAACAGCCATTTTACAGAACATGTCTAACTGATAAAAGACTTTAGACAGTGTTAAGTCCAATAATATTCAAAATAGTAGCCCTTTAACATACATGAATAGTTTCGCTAGCTAGGATTTAATTATGAAACTATTGATTGCTATGGTTCAAGGCACAAACGATCATTAGATGGAACCAAGGCAAGAGATTTCTTCTACAATACATTATAGTTGTAGGGAGGCCTACATTTTGTCTGAGGCAACCAAATTTGCTGTCAGAGAATAAATACTAGGTCAACTGCAGGTCAAGGTGCCAGGTTCAAATAAAAAGGCAATTAATTTTATCTGAAAAAAGAAACAATCATGGATTTTAGACTGCTCCCTGAAGATATCTCGGGTAGGAGGGTATCCGGGATTATTACATACAACAGGCCTTCCAGGTTATACCGTTTTAATTATTCGTTCTTTGTGAGTTCAACTAACAGAAGACCAAGTTTACGCTCAGTTTGGTTGTGGGAAGGAGGAAGAGTGGGAAGTTACCTGCCGTGCCTTCATGCGAGGCTAGCTGAACCGCTTCACACAGCAGTATAGGACTACTCAAATTAATTAAAGCAGGTGTCACATGAGAGGAAACTCTGAACATGCACTCCATATTTTTCTTCCTGCTGACTCTTAGCTAACATAGAAAGGGCAGGTGGTGCAGTTACCTATGAATCATGCAAATATAGACATCATTGAAGGCAATAGGATAGTGTGCACTTCAAAGATTAATTTGCCTTTTTTTTTTTTTTATCAGGAGGCATTGAGTAAAAGGAATTTTCTGATTGCTTTGCATTAGAAAAGGCTAATGTGTTCAGTCACACAATATAAAGATTTAACATACTCAATGAACAAAAATTATAATCTTTCATTTTAGGCAAAGCAAGCAATTGGGCAGAAATTATTATATCTTTCATAACAGCGGAGAGGACTTTTAATCTTAGTTTCTGCAATGCTGATCTTAAAGATCTTCAAAAAAAAGTTTTGAGAAGCAATGTAAGTTTGCCTGTGCAGGGTACTGGACTAATTCAGTACTTCTATATCACTTTCAGGTGACCCTGTGCCATACCAAATGGACAGTAATTTGGGTTTATTCTTCCTATGGTACTTATTATGTCTTAGCTTTACAATGTTTGTTTCTAAAATGTAACATCATATTGAATTGTGAATAATCAGAGCGCGAAAAAACTATCACAGGATCTGCAGACCACCATTGCTTACGTGGCATCTAATACTAGAAATTAATAATAACAATAATAATGAATAGAAATAAGATGAGAAACACCACCTGTGTAAATTTCATAGCTTGAAAAAGGGACTCTAGCTTTATATTTCTAAGACTTAATTGAATAATATAAAAAAATGATTCTGAGACTATCACCCAAAGCGCCATCTTCAGAAGATATAAAAGAAAAGATCAGGTCAGAAGACCTTTCTCTGCACAGAATTATTGTGGTCGTAGAGCTGTCAACAAGGAGAAACACAAGCAGGATTCATTAAAGAAATCACTAGAAAAAGTCCTCCATGCTGGCAATTTACTTTTTTTTTTTTTTAACATTGTAAAAGAGATGTGAATATTTTTTTTTATAAGCAACATCTCTTCAGAAAGTAGCTTACACTCTGAACTTAAATCCATTTAGAGAAAAAAAAGTCTGAGATATTAAAAGACTAAAATAATAATAGCCAGAGGTCCAGCTGTTTACAGAGTTAATTTCCTCAACCACTACTTCAACTTGCTTAATTTCTATTCCCATGTAGCACATAGAAAAGTTCGTCAAAGCAGAGTCCAAAATATATATATACACATATATACATATATATAGTATGGAGTCCTTCCAGAGATTTGCTGACAACCCATTACCCTCATTAACATCCACAAAGGGAAGGAACTTAAAATTTTGCAGCACATGCTTAATACTTTGCATGCTCAGATCCAGCTTGGCAAGTTTTACTTCTGACTGGAAAGCCAACACATGCCTGCAGTAGCATCCAGTAGCAACCAGCAGCTCAGCACCTTGCAAAATCTTTCCAATAACTTGAGCAGTTCTTAAGGCTTCTCCTGACATTTCTATAAGGCATATTTACATATTGATTTTATTTGTTTATTATACAAATCACGAACTGTTAAGAGTTGCACCATGCTAATAAAGCAGGAATAACAGCTTTTCATTTTGGTAGTGGTTTATCCTTAAACCATCTGTTGCTGAAAAACCTACATAACTGGGATAATCTACAGCACGGGATTCAAAATTTATCTGTTAATGTCCTTCAAGAGCTGTCTGAATGTACTCATATGCCAAGCACAATAAGCACTTAACCATAATGCAGCATTAGTTTTATAGTTCTCTGTATTTTGCTCGTCTGTTTTGAACTCAATATCTCAAGTTAACTGTGTTAAGAACGCTAAGCTTCCATTGCAACAGAAATTTGGACAATAAACCCAGTTAACCCATTGAAATAACGTAAGGAAATAATCTTTACGGACTCCAGAAAAAGTATCAGGTAAGGGCTTCATATTTCAAAAGAAGCATGAATTCATTTTGTCAGTGAATTAATTAGCCTCTTTTCTGCAGTGCAATAACAAAATCCATGTAGGGTAATAACTGCTCTTGGTCCCCGATCCAATTTATGGATCCTGACAGGCAGTCTAATGGCACAGATGATTTTTAATAAATCAACAATCTCAGAGCAACAAATCAAAAGCAGCAGCAACTTAAGAAACTTCAGAATCCAGTTTGACAGTAGACCTAAATAACCATATATCGTTTGATTTCTAGCAGCTATAAACCCAACCTCCAGATTTTGTGAATTTGTAGGTAACCTTACTTTTAGCAATCTCAGCATTGACTGTTACCTGACTATTTAGCCATGTAACCTTTTTTAGATGAAGCTACATTTAAGGAAAAAAAAAAAAAAAAAAATCACACACACACACAAAAGCCCCACCAACTCTCCCTGCTAATTTTCACAACTGAGTTTGTTCCAAGGCAAAAATGCTTATGTGACTATTTATTGACAAAACACATGCAAAAGGCTGGGTCCTTGAAAAAGAGGCCTGCATATATTACATATAAGAAGAAATTCTCCAATCTCATTATAGCTTTTTCTTTCCAAATTCCTTTAAAGAAAGTTACATTTCAAATTCCATCAATGCCTTGGATTAAGTCTTTTCAGCTGACTTTTTATACAACTTCTTCAGTTTCTGTGCAATAAAGAAGTCTCTTGCTGTCTTTAAAAGCATCATCAGTGATGTTCAGCTGTAGATACTCAGTCACTCAAAACTGGTCATGAGCTTTAGCAATCCAGATGGAACAAGGCTGCTCTGTTGCCCTTTAAAATAGTCCTTTCTGTTTCTTCTGGAAGCATCAACCGTGAAAGACAGCATGTGTGTTTATATGTTTCACTCTGCCTGGTGCTCTAAGCAAACAATTCTGCAAGATCTGCCACTTCTATTACTGTCACACATTTCACACCAGCTAGGAATTTTATTTAACTTTTTTTTTCCATTTTCATCTGTAACTTATTTTAACATTTTAATAATTTTAATAATCCCAGTCAGTGGTTCAACAGCAGCAACAAGAAAAAATGCAAAGGAACCTACATCATCAGATGCCATACACATCTTACCTGAGCTTGCAACACTTAGAGACACCAGACCTGGGCAGAGAAGAGTCACTTGGACTGTGGATTTGAATCTTCATTGATGAGCAGAATAAACCTAGTTTCCTAAGCGTGGAGTGAAGCGGTCAAAAGATTGTAGCAAGTGATTTTAGCATGCCAGGCAGAGAAACAGGGAACTGAATATGTTTTTAATACATTTAGCTGCCCTTGTTCCTAGAGAGGAAGGATTCACCCCCATGCCTAAGACTAACCCCAAGCGAGGTGGGGCCACGGTAGTAATGAAAGACATCGAGCCTACTGACATCCACACCACAATGCCATGTTCCTCAAAAGGCACGGTCTGGTCCAAGCTTAGATCATAAATGTGATTTTCTCTGGAATTTCATCACAGTCCCAGAAGCGTGAAGTTCCCTGCAGTGTCGCTGAAGATCTCACGTATCCCCTGAGCCTTCCAGCACTTCGGGAGCAGGTACGGCATGCTGCCGCTCACAGAGCGGGGCTCACACGGGGCTGCCAGTCAGCACACAACTACCTGCTCCATCAGTTCACAGAAAGCCTGCAAGACATTTGCTTTGCAGTACTCTGCAGATGCAAGCTCTTCTTCCCAATGGTGAAAGAGCACTGATGATGCAATGAGGGCAAGGAGTGACGGGGCCTGTTCAAAAGGGAAGGATGTACAACAGTACAGCAAGATTAGATGGAGTCTACCTTCTTGCTTTTCCCCATTCTTTTAGGAAGTGCATCCAGACACTGCAACACCAGGCAAGACAACTATTTACCTTTTCTATTCATATATCTCTTATACTTGATGATTTTGCATAATGCACCATAGGGTTTGTGGGACTCCTAAAAGCACGTGAAGAGTGAAGTAAAAGGATAGAGCATTTATTTAGCTTTGTACTAAGCACATACTACTAGTACATGCAAAAGAGACAATAGCATTTTATGTTGTGGTGAAATGTGATTCCATTTGGCATGTCTTTGCTTTATTGCAAAGCCACATTTATGACCTAAGTAAAATACAGGATGCAGTTCAGAATTGGACAGGCAACAAGGAATCTATCTGAAAGCAAAACTCCAAAGATCAGAGGGTTCCTTCGCCCCTTTGTGGACTGCATTTGTGCCTAAATATACACATTCTTAATTTGTTGTTTGAAGAAGAATTTGCATGTCAGATATTTCACAGGAAACCGCTTTCAACATTTGTGCTATTTTTAAAGTGAAAAACCAACAACAAACGAGCACGCAAATAACTAGCATAAAGGACAAATGTTGGTACACAGTTCAGCATTACGAAATCTTATATACATTAACTTTTGTGAAATAGAACCCTCCATTATGAGAAGCACAAAGCAGACTAAACCAAACCCCTAGGATCCTGAAAACATGGGAACTCTTCTTCACCATAAATAAATAGGAAAAAAATATTTTACCCTTACAGGTCGTTAAGCTGTTTCTTGGTGGCCATGCTTATCCTTTGCTTGGCAGCCCTGTTTTCTGGCCCCTTCTGCTATCATCTGTCATAGCAGGAAAGGCTTCCCCAAAACACCTGATTATCTCAGTCTAGCAGCATTAACCCATCTTCTAAAAATAAAATTTATTTGTATACTCTGAAGAGAAAAAAAAAAAACAACCCAACAACCGAGCACATAAAAATAGCAATAGACTATCCTAATGGGAGCACGATTAAGTAAGGCTAGGTCACTCATTTGCCTAGCTCTGTCCCACTTCTCTGACAATGAAGAACAAGAGCTGTTTCTGAGAGAATCAGAAAAATCCCCAGTTTGAACAATTATTACATGCAATCATGTACCTAAATTGGAAGTTTCATACTAGGAGGCAAACAGCCTACAGTAGAAAGCATGAAAATATTAATTACAAAGTGATAGATCAAAGCACCTCTCTCTCTTCCCCTCCCTGCGCTATTCCCAAAGGCTGCACTTCTTCAGGACCAAGCAAGTCTGCTTGCCAGTGGCAGCTCCTCTACACCCTTTAAAATTATTTCGCAAACATTTCAGAAAGGCAACACTACCAGATTTATGCTTATTCACTGATGTTTACAAATCCAGAAATAAATTTAGGATAGCTTGGTTATCAGACACACTGGCATGGACCTGCAAATATAACCCATAATATATCTTTATATTCTTGTTCATTGATGGTACATAAAGGTCCTCCAAAACCAGAATAAGACTACCCAAAAGGACAAACCTCAGTGCACACCTTCAGAACAACAGAAACTCTGCCCCGTCCCCCACCCCTTAAGGCACACACTTCTGCTGAAAAACAAAACCATTTCTGAGTTTTCCGGGAAGCTGCAGAACCAGCAAAGCAAGAGTTGGACCATCTACCACGCATGTCTAAACAGGGCTTAGACAAACCTCCAGCCACTTCAAACAAGTAACAGATGCCCATCATTGAACCAGGGTCCTAAGGTCTTCTCACTATCAAAGATTGCTCAGAAGGTGATTCTTTGATCACTTGTATACAGTAATTGATAGTCAAGAATCAATAGTTGTTAATAAAATATTAGCTTTCAATCAATATGCACACTTCTATGAAATATTCGGCACAGGTATAAAAATGAGATCATTTCAAAGTAAGAAATATTGATGTATTGTTTTCTCCAGTATAAAATACACCTTTAGATTAAGAAACAAAAAACCAAGGCCTGCAAAAGTCTTTGTCATACCTATTTCTCACTGTCAGAAAAGCCCATCAGACATAAGCACCATGAACTTTATGGAAAATTTTCTGTTGAGTTGAACAAGCTTTATACAGTTCCTTTGTTTCAGAAACAAAGGCCTTACTCTGGAAATCTTAAACGCAAGCAGCAAATACACAGACACAACAGCAAAGCAGCAAAATGCTGCACATTTCACAGATACGCCACTTGTTCCTTGGCAGACTAGTCTCATCCACCATGACACGCTGCCTTTCAGGAGGAAATCCCCAAGTTACACACTTGGCAAAGCCAAGTTAACGTGCTGCAACTTCCTGATATCCCTGATCATTTCCACCATTCCTTAAATCAAAGCGGTAGGAATTTGGCAGTTGCGTGTTCCAATGCGAACGGGCTCCCCTTCCTCTGCATGGGATTTCTTTGGAAGAAATGCATATGTATGTCCTGTACACCAGACAGATTTTTTGTCACAGCAGACTCCAGACACTACACACTGCAAGATACGCACATGCATTTTGGAGAAGCACTTGAGCCTTTTTTTCTAATATTTCCTAACAGTAATGTGCTCGTTGTTACTGAAATCAGACAAGCCACACAACCCATTCAAGCACCAAAAGCAAACACGCTATAGAGAGGCTGTATCTGGCCATTAGTCATCTATCCGACAGTTCTTCTTTGCCTAGCTGAACGACGTATTTGGACAGAAAAAGAGGATATAGCAGGGAAAATAAAGAATTCCTATCCAGCATGGTCAATGCTGTGCCTGGCTAACCAGCCTTTGGCAGCAGACATTAACGCAACCCACGACTCTGAGAATCGATATGGGAGGTTTAGGCCGCAACCCGTCTGCCTGACTTGCCGACCCCATGCACACTGCGCCTCTTACCTGGGACCATTCTTTAGAACATCTTTCTTGACATGCACCAAGAATCTTACAGCTAAATGCAAAAAAGATTTTTGGGAAATAGCAAAAGTTTGGAGGCACAAGCCCAGAATTGTCTGCAGGGAAAACATCGAGTTAGGAAGAAAAACCCCTCAGAATATTTTCGTACTGTCCAGTCATAAACCTAAAAATAGGCTTTTAGGTTACAGATGAGAAGAATAAAGCATATTAATTAAAAGATATTTTAAAATATAAAAAAGGACTGCAGATGGAAAGGTCAAAGGATTCTCCATGTTCACTGAGAATATGACAAGAGATGATAGGCTTAAATTGTGGCAAGGGAGATTTAAGATGGACATTAAGCAAATCTTTCCAAATGGCTGAGTAAGTATTGGGGGAGGGGGGGAGGCGGGAACACTGGACAACAAAGGGGTATCAAGGAATTTCTCTCACTGAAGCTGTTTGGGTTTTTTTAAGAGCAGATAAGACAAAGGATGTTTCAGGGTTCATTGATCCTGCCTTGAGGAGAAGTGGTGAACCAAATGTCCTTCTCTAGGATTCAGTTACTTTCATGATTTAGTAGGAGAGTTCAATTCTGTGTTTGAAGAACAAAGAGGTTGTTACAAATGGTTTCTAGAAACAAAATACAGCATGAGGGAATTTTTTGCTTGTTTGGACAGAGAAGATGACAAACTCTAGCTGTTAGAGCTCCAAAAAGATCAGAACTTGAGTGAATAAACTCTTCCCCAAAACCAAGTTACACTTGCATTAACACTTACTGTGGAAGCAGATAACTAAAACGAGAGCTTTTTCCTTCCAGCCACTGACATCAATCCTGCACCCGCTGCATGTTTTCAAGATAGCATGTTCCTACTAAGAAATTAGTGTTGTGGCTCTCGTTCCATTTCTCACCTCATGGACTGTTTGTAGTCATTGATAGATTTAGGAAAGAAATCAAGAATTTGTGGGCCATAGAAATGGATTTAGTACTATCGTATCAAGGAGAAATCCTGCCACAAGAGAGCTCAGGTGACAGGGAAAGGTTTGCCCTTGCTTGTTCTTTAGATAGACAGCTTCATTTGTGGGTCTTGAATGAGTATTAAATCAATATTATTATTATTTTCAAACATGAGCTTAATGCTTAAGTTTATGCATAAGCATGAACATGCCCACACAAAACAATTTGAAATACTAAATTTTTGTGATAGCATATACACCAGCACAAAAGGCTGCAGCTAAGAAATTGTGTAAAAATGCTAATTATGCCTAAGTCA
This sequence comes from Balearica regulorum gibbericeps, assembly GCF_011004875.1. Classification (NCBI taxonomy): domain Eukaryota; kingdom Metazoa; phylum Chordata; class Aves; order Gruiformes; family Gruidae; genus Balearica; species Balearica regulorum. Next base: position 66,259,220 of record NC_046188.1, read on the forward strand.
AGAAATACAACTATCAGCATGATTTGCGGTCAGCCGTTTAATTAATTTTAGTATTAATAAAGTTACAGAAAATCAATGTGTCAAAAGGACTTGAAAGGATTACGAACTACTCTGGACAAATTAGCAACACTTCCATGCCTAGAGCACAGGAAAGCACAAAGATGTTTAATTAAACTATTTACCAGTGAGGAATTTAAATCACTATAAATATTACATTTTTAGTACATCTTTTCCTCAGACTGAAAGCACTTAGGAGCAAATCATATGCGGTTTCCCAGCGGCATTTTTTTAAAGGAAGGAATGTAAAAAATGTTGCAGTTAAATCCAGTAAATGAAGGTGAAGTCAGGAACAAAAGAATGTAACATGGCATTTAAAATTAAGAGAACTGGGGAATAATTCAGCTCCAAAGTAACAAAAGATGTTACAAAACTGCATGGAAAGGAGAAGGAGAAGATTTATAACATGTGGTTACTCAGGGCCCACGCACACTGTGCCTCAATGAACTGCTATTGTTTCTTGTGAAAATATCAATACTTACAAAAATACACCTCACTGTTCACTGAATCCTTGTTGGTATAAGTCTGTAGTTTTCCCACGTCTAATTTTTTCTGACTCTGTTTACTAGACTTTCCAATGCTGCTACTGTCTCAGTATGAATTTTTGCAAGATGCTCCACCTCTTTGGGCCTCAGCTTGTCCTTTTCCAAAACCGCAGTTAAATACTTATCAGCCTTCTAGGGATGCATTGAGAAGCTACCTTATCCATGTTAGTACAGCATTCTCTGACAATACAAAAGAATCATTCTTTTTTAGTATTATTACAAACAGAGCTTCCCTATGGCAAGAGTGCACTAGTTATCTCTCTATGGGACTTATCTAAAGCAAAATGAATGCGACTGAAAGCTTTCTATTGAGTTAATGGGGTTTTGAGTCAAGACCTGCGTGAGAATCAGTCATGTGACGTGGAGTTGCTCCATTTTTGTTTTGCTGGATTGGCTCAGTACTCTTCTAGTCTTCTGTTGACTGGTCCTGCAGAGCAAAGAAATGCTCTCTGATGGAGGCAATACCCGCTGGTGCATAGACTACCTCCTGCTGAACTTGGCCAACAGCCCACTGAGGGACTTGAAACATGTTTCTGCATTTCAAGGCACCTTCACAGTTCTGGGAACAGAGACGCTATTGACTGCAGTACAAGCAAGAGAGTACTACTTAACACTAGGAGCTAAGTCCTGTCCTGCATTTAGCACCTGACACATAAGGATCTCCGGAAAGGAGAGACCAGCATAAGAGTATTTTGTGCCCGCTGAGTTAATACAATCGTAGTGTCGTCCATTCAGGCAAGCTTAGGACCAAGTTCCAAATGCATTTGGGAATGCCCGAGTGTTGCCCTGAAGATACAGTGCAGTGAGAAGACAAGCACACAAGTCAAGACGCAGCTTGTAGAAGGACAATGGGCCATCCTCAGCGTGTAGAGGACAGGGTGGACTCCAAAGCAGGCAATGCTGCAGAGAAGTGTATATCAATATATCAGTGCCAAGTAAAATCGAGAGGGTCCACGTCTGCCTGAGGTCCTTATCCCCAGTCATACCCATCGTGCCGAACATCTATTACCTAATCCATAAATAGTGACACATAACTATGACCCCAACCCAATCAATAATTTCATAATGTTTCTTTAAAAATTATGTAGTGTTAGGCAAGATGCTCACTAATGATATCCTTTGGAACAGCAAGATCTAAAGAGGGCTCTTTCCCCAAAACATACCCGAAAACTACTCCACCACAGACCTACCTTCACTGCTTACTGACCCAGACTAGCAGACACATCTATCAATTCATCAACTCTGGGCCTTCGTGTGAACAGTGATAACATTTGTTTACTGACCTCTGCGAACATCCCAGACCCTGCACAGTACTTTGAAAGTTCAAGTGCCACACCAAAAATATTAATGTTTCTTTCTTGAATGCTAATTTAGTTCACTGAAAAGGAAAAGGTGGAAAAGAGGGTCAGTAGATTAGATTGCAGAAATAGGACTGTCTTTAAAAGAGTGACTGTATTATCAATTGGCTGCCTAAAAGCTTCTATTCAGGTCTTTTTCAAACATACAGTGGTTCTAGATGAGAGGCCAGTAACCTGCCCTTTGAGATTGCCACTTCACCACTGTGAAACTTGCTGCATTATTAGTATTATTACGGGGTCAACTACACCACCTTGAACCTGACAGGTAAACTCCAGCAACAAAAATCTAAAGGCATCAATTTTAGTGATAGCAAACAATTCGAACAACATTTGTTCTACCCATAGCAGGAAATTTCTGCAGTTGAGTTGTCTTTCGCAGATAGAGGAGGGGAAGAAGGGAAGAGCAGGGGAAGGGGGCTGCTGGGTTTTTTCCATTGAAATTGAGATTTCTCAGAACTCTACATTTTTCTGTGCTTTAGGCACAACTTTTCCAATAACATGCTGCAGAAGAGCTTGTTCTGAAAGGTGCATTAGATTCAAAACTGAATTTCTGGTTACTCCAGAAACCACATAGGATAGAAGTGAAGGGGCTTATGGGATAACCCGTCAAAATCATTAGGTTTTCTTTCTTCCTCTTCCCCACCCATACTGTTAATCCAATTAGCATATAAACTACAGACTAACATTTAAATTCCAAGACTTCTTCTAAACAATATATTTCTATATAACATCAATTTTTTCTGCAGAACTAAAATACTGAATGATGTATTTTGAAAATACTTCCTGTTTCTGTGGTAGATAAGGGTTTGCTTTTTGCAAGTAACAGATAATTATTTTAGTGACTCATTGCTTAGAGAAGCCAAAAGGTAAAAGAAGTTCTGTGAACTTCCACAAAATGAGGACCGGAAAAGGGTTGAAAGCACAGTCCAGTGTTCAAACTTCATTCAGAACTGCACAACTCACGGTAAAATCCAGAAATGAATTCCTTTCACGGAGGAACAACATCTGTCAGCATAACCGGGTGCATAAAGAGGAGGATGTTTGCATATAGGTCGCACCACATTTTGGCAGAAGGTGCTGCTGACATATGTTGGGTGGCCAGATAACTTTCCATACTATTTCTTGAATAGATGTCCCCCAGGGTAAAATGAGCCGAGCCACTCTCAAGTTCAAAGGAAGTTTCTTCATTTTGCAAAGGGGCCATGAGTAATGCATGCAAATAGAGGAACAAAAATCTCTTGGCGCTCTCATTTGTAAAGGTCTTTTTTTAAGCTTTAGTACATAATTAGGGAATATTTGTAGGAAATAAAAAAAAAAATTAAAACCCCAAAATAGAGCATTCAAGTCCAGTAGTGCCTACACAAAATGAGACAACGTATTCTTTGAATGACTGTAGGATTTTAGGAAGTTTTCAGTGTCCCATGCAGCCCCAAGGAAAACATTGCAAAATGAGGGATATTTTTTAAAATAGTTATCATAGATGGTAAAGACCTGGAATCATTATCGTGATCATCATGATTGTCTTCACAGAAAATGCCCGGTACTATGCAAAAACAGATGAGACCCACCTACACTGTTTCCTCTTCATATCAGAATGATATATCTAGTTATTACAGATAACTTATAGCCTGAAACAGCATTTGTTTACTTGATTGAATGGCAGTGGGACCTAGAAACTATATATTGTAGTTTCAAACTGCAGAAAATCATATACGTGCATTTTCAAAATCATACCAGAGAACAGATGCAGCCCATCAAAAATAAAATTACGGTATTTTTATTATGTAATTTATAATCCTTCAAAAATGCTTCATTAAACTAAATAAAGCACTACTGAAGCAAACTCATACCAAACTGGTATGTCAGAAGAAAGCAACCCAAGAGAACTTATTTTTCAACAAGCAAGCAGGGTAAAAACCTGTGGAAGTCAATAAAATGCTTTAAATCAGTAGATTCCAGTAAATGAGAGCATCTGGAGCAGCAAATCTTGCTGCCATTTTCAGAATGGGCAAGACTGTGATTTACCTGAGAACGGATAAACAACCTGTCAGTGTCACAGGAAGAGACTGAAAGCAGCTTCCTATTCAAGGGTAACTTTCCTTAATAAAACTGCCTTTCACTCAACAACTTAATTAACATTCAGAGCTCAAAGCTCTAGGACTAGGTGAGAAGAAAAACTCTAATGTACCTTCCTTGGCAAAGGTAGGTTAAAGCTATTGCCAGGCTGACTAAACTGTTGCAAAATACCATGGGATGAACCTCAACACACCAGGCTTATGCGAGACCGAATATGGATTATTTATTAAAATAGCCACTAAATTTTAAATCATAGTGCAGAATTTAATATAATTGTAGACTTCATCCAGAACATTATTTCAGTCACTCTGTCTCTGTGACTGCATTTTCTATGCAATTAGCACAGCTTCCACCACAGGAGCTTCTTACCGATAACCACGGGAAGTTTCTACTCCACAGTTCTCATGATCAGAAATGGGAAATACTATTCAAAATTTTTTTTAGGAAACAGTTTCATCGACAGCAAAACAGTGCAAATTAGTTTAATTTGAGAAAGATGCAGGGATATAAAAAACACACTGGAAGCTGCACATTTTAAATTCAGCACTATCCAAATGAATTTAATTTTGCTCAATTCAAATTGACTTAGCACGTCAATATTCACTTCATTTCTTTTTATAAAGGTAAACCCCTCAATATCAAATTGAAATATTTCATTTGGCTTAAAAATTGTTTCTGACTTAGAGCTTCCACATATCACCTTTTGAAAGCCACCAGAGCACCGGGGCCAGCCACCAAGGCCACCAAGCACAGGCCTGCCCAGTAACACACAGCATCTGCTCCACAGCAAATGACAACTTTGTGCCTCGATGAATTAAAAACATCCCAAAACATGATATCTCCTGCTTTATAGAATAACTCTGCTTTTAGCTTAACAGTATAGAAAATGCATGCACTGCTGTGCACATGCCTTAAGCACTTTACATTTGAAACTTGTTAACCCTTATCTTGAACCCATTAGAGCCTGACCTCACATACCAAAAATTCAGTTGTAATCAGAACACCAACACCATCTCAGGCTTTCAGATTTGTCCCCAAATGTATAGTTCAATACCAAAATAATTTCTTATTTATTTTGTGTGATTAAAGAGGAATACATTTTTAAAACTGAGTAATAGCTACAAGCTATTTTGCTTGTGCCTGCTATACATTGGTGCCAGCATAAGGGGGAATTAGTTCAGTATCTGCGGGCTGATTTTTTTTTTTTTTTAATTTATTTTTTTAAGATTCATGAGAGGAAAAGTCTGTATTAGCATAATGCAAGATACAAAAACAGGATCAGTGCTTCTATTGCACAATACTTATTTTAAATACATTTATTATTATAACATACTATTATTTCTAGATACATCAGGCAAGGAACCAAGTTTTTCCTCATCTATGTTACACACTTGTTGTGCTTTTTAACTGTGGTGTCTAAAAGGAAGTCATTTTAGCAGGATAATAAAGCTCCAAGAAATTGTTATCTCATTCTATTATTTTGTTATTATACCTGTTCTGGATTTTTTTTTGTGTGTGTGTGCATGCACTTTAAATGAATGTTCACCCATTACTGTCAAGCAACTTGGCTTACTACTTCACGCTTTTTCTGTAAATCACAAATACCCTGCTTTCTAAACCATTTGCATGCTTAATGGTAGTGCCTTTCTGGAATGAAAGGAGCATTAGGAAATTAGTAGTGCATATATGGAAAGCAAGTGTCAGAATATCAAAAACACCTTCACCATCACTGTGAAGGCTGCGACCTCACACAGCACACTCATTTAGAACAAGCTTTAAGGTCTGAAACTTTTCTTTTCTGACACGGCAGGTTGCAAAAGATAAGAAAAACTCAAAAGTTTACTCAAAAGGCACAGATTATACAGAAATAATGACACTCTGGGCAAAATAAAAATCAGTTTCCTGACTGCTATTTAGTATCGGCCTCTCTCAAGAGGTGGGCAGGACTTTCCTACAGTTTTTGAAAACTACATAATCTTAGCCACAAGACATCCTGTCGTCATGAAAGTCAACATTTCCTATGACTTTCCCTAAGGATAACATGTTCATTACAACATAATTATTCCAGACTGGAAATCATTCTTATATTGAATACTCCTGTGCCATCTTTCCACTTGAGAAAATAGCTCACCCAACACAATTCTAAACATGGTATTGTGTCAAGCTGACTTACTTCCATTTCAATAAGTCTGCCTGATATTGTCCTCCTTTGCCAGACAGGTGCACCATCAAAATAATCCTGAGATCAGCCTTTCTGGAGGGTTCTGATTGAAAGATGTTATCCAGATAGGTATCGCTGGACCGCCCGTTTCAGCAGCTGCTCACGTGTTTTCCAGAGATTGCCTGGGAAGGTTCCTTAAAAATCTCTAGATGGAAATGAGACCTACCTACTTTCCACTAGGACTTTTTAGCGTGCATTTTGCTGACAGGTATTAAAAAAAGAATCACTGGATTTATTGTCTAATGCTATCGCACTTCTTCCTGGAGACTATGAGGAAAGGTACCTCATACCGCACTTACTTATCTCGCTTGTGCCGAAGTTTTATGCCAGCAGAGGGCCAGCTAGTATGTGGCGTTTGGCATAGGGACTAATGAGAAGCTACTACACACAACACACAGAGTATAACACTACTACTGCTGTATACCTAAGAGCTCACCTGTACAGGAGAAATCATCCACACGGACGTATCCCATGACACAGTCACAACGATAGGATCCAGGCAAGTTAACGCACACAGTATTGGCGTGACAATAATGCATCTTGGCAGCACACTCATCAATATCTGCAGGGAAGAACCACCAAGGAAAGTTACAGTCGGGCTTAGTAAAATGACTAGCACAACACAATATTAGGCTAAGAGAAAATAAATTCCATTTACAACTCCAAAGGTAATCTGGTTTAACTCTATCATTAAAGAACAAGGCAAATTTAGTAGAAAAGTATTCCTTAAAATATAGCTAAAATTCCTGTATCATAGTATCATGGGTTCCTTCCACTGTTCTTCATGAAATCCTAAGGTTGGTTTTTTTTCACTCTGGAAAAGTAACACGTACATTTGGGGTTTTTTCAACAACAATGTTAAAAGACAAAAACTCATGGAGAGTTTTCAAACACACAAAATAGCGTATGCAACACTGAAAATCCTGAGTCATCGGTAAACTAAAGCATGAAGGCATAACAACTCTGGACTGCACGATATTGGTTGCAGTGCTGGACAGATATGGCACGGCAATGTTTGTCAGGGCAACGTAGCAGATTCAACTGCTGAGTTGATCAGGGAGAATTCCGGCCCTCCACATTCACCCAAGTGCTCTCACAGTGCCCTGTCCCCGAAACCCGCTTCTGCCGCAGGCATTACTGAACAGCGCGCTCTGCCACTTCCACATCCCTCACAAGCAGAAGATTGAGGCAGTCACCTAAGCCCATTTTAAGCTTGCCAATGGAAAAAAGGAAAAAAAAAAAAAAAGAGAAGAGATGACTATGGAACAGTAGAAACTTGACCCCATATCTCAGTTTGCTTGAGCAATCTCTACTGCTGCTGCAAATCCAAAATTCAAAACTGTTTTCACAATAGTGAATCAAACCTATCATTTACTTGCCTGTTTAAATATCCCAAAGCTCTATGATATTGTAAACTGTAAAACCTTCCCCCTTCCTTCCCCACAAAACCAGATATTATACTGAAGAATTCTCTTTATTTTTTTCTCAGCAGGATAGATTTTCCGCTTAGTAGCACAGATTTTACATAAAGTAATTCATGGTTTTCAAAAGATTAATTCTAGTGTTACATATGTCCATGCAAAGAAAGATGAATCAGACTCATTTTTTCCCTCTATTACTTTCTCCTTGTTATTGATTGCTCACACTCAGGAAAGGTATTAATTGACAACACAGCTGAAGAAATTCCTCAAGCCAGTGGGGTACAGATGAGGAGTTGGTCACCCCACAGCGCGGTCTCCTACCGCATCCCTCTGCACAGCCACCTGTAGCGACCAAGCGACAGTCTCCCGTCTCGCTCACCACACGGTGCTTGTGGAGACACAATGGAAATGCTATGAGGGGTTACTACCATAACATTGGGATTTAACCCCAGAAGGCGGGGGAGTTTAACTGTGTGCATACTGAGTTGTTGGTTGCCTAAATTCAGGTATCCTGTTTAACCTCCCTAAACCGAAGAAGCTGCAGTTGAGAAACACCCACACTTTCCAGTCTCTACAAATGAAACACATGCCAGCTGTATTCACACTTTCTATACTACAGACATCTGTCCAGTAGGAACAACCAGCTAAATGACTTCATGTTGGCCACCAAACAGCTGTCAGTTGGCAGTGATTTCTGACTGCTGCCAGCTTGGGCTGAATTAGAAATGATGGCCCAGAGACAAAAGACTTTGTATACCACTGCAAAAACACCTTGAACTATCTCGTTCTCGCATTTCTGTTGTTTCTGTTGCAGTGGCACTTGATGAAATGAATTTTAAAAAGTCGGAAGCATCAATATATGGAAGATAAAAGCCAAGAAAAATCCTCCCACATGTCTTGTTATCACACCACTGAGTGCTAGAGCCACTTGGGAAACACTCAGGTGTTGACGTGTGTTCACACTGTTCTGCTTGCAGCCTCTTTTTAATAGGCTTTTCGAGCATAGCTTTGAGGAGTTTTATTCTTGCATATCTAATAATTTTCTAGCATAAAAGGGAAAGGAATGAAAAGATGTCTGAAAAGAAAGCAAGAATGTCAAAACAGCAACCAATCCGCCTGAAAATTAACCTTATGCATTACTGTCTATCTCCAGCTTCCTCATTGAATTCACTGGACGACTCTCCTCCTCTGTCTTCCCCCAAAGGGAAGTGAGAGGATTAAAAGTCTCAACAGTGAAGATATTTGAACCTTGATTCATTGCAAGCAAGGCCCACATTACAGTCACATAAAATATGAGAATACTCAGAGAAAGAAAATTCACAACCTATTTGAAAATATCGCTGTGGGAGAATTTCTCAAAAGGAGACTAAGGACTTCAAGTGATGACTTGACTATAAATAGGGAAATCGAGAAAAACTGACACTGAGTGGCTGCAGAAGTCCTTGAGTACAGGAAGAAAAAGACTGGGCCTAACAAAGGAAGCAGAAGGAACAAAAGATCCCTCTCTTCAACCTTTGCTCATTCATTTAACTCTCTTCTCAGTCTTTCTTGGTGCATTCTCCATAGAACACCTCAGTATTTCACATTTTCTTTTACTGTTGCAGTATTAGCCTTCTACTAATACACACATTTCCTTTACAGAGGATAATATTGAGAGGTCAAAACTGGCAATAGTATTTTCTTATTAAAGCCTGTAGGGCAATGCTAAAGCTGTAGTTCTGGACCACAATTCTACAAATTCTTGTAAAAGGTTAGGTATTCATCACAAAAAGGTTTGGGTTTTTACTTAATATTGTTAGAGTAAAATCCATAAAGCACACAGTAGTATGTATCAGCTCAGTTGGAATGGAACTCAAATTGTGATTCATGCGTATAGATTGCTTGTCGCATTTGAAATATTAGAGCTCATCTTCTAGTGGTCTTTTGAGGTGATAAAAATACATGATTTATGTTTCTCTCTAGACTGGTGAAGTAGTTTGTTTTTCTTTTAAAAAGGTATACTTATGGTCTTTTAAATGAGACTTGACACAGCATAATGATCATTCACGTATCACCAGCTTCCATCTACATAAGCTAGCTCTTTGCAACAATAAAGCCATTTGGGCTTCAGCTTTTCAGAAAGGACCATTACATTAGGAGGGCTATTCCACTCGGTTCAAGTGTTTCCTTAACAGTTAGCAAAATAGGGTTCCTTGCCTATACAGAGCTCTCTTGACCGCAGTACTCACCTACCCTATAGCTAATCAGTTAACACCATTACGCCTTACATTTCTAAACAGTTTTCATAAACTTATAGGGAAATATACACTTAATTATCTTTTATTATTTGTGCCAGTTCACTCAGCAATGCTATGAGTACGCTGGGACAAAACACAAGAAAAGTATCTCAGCAGAGCTACCTGCTTCGCACCTGACATGCTTTTTGCCACACAGCAGGCACTCATCATGTCATGCCAACCAAGCAAGCAAAACAAGATGGGATGGAAAGACAATACAAATGGTGTTCAACCCACAGCCAGAATGAGAGTTTCTCTCATCTGCAAATATACTTTACAAACCACTTAAGTCTTTTCATGCCTGACTTGGAATCCTATTGCTAAATACTGGTAATATTTAACGATGACAATGAGACACCAAATCACAACTAGAACATCTTTTTACTGTTTGTCCCCTCCAACAAGTTACATCAAACCAAATTAATCTCTGCTGTAAAGAGGGCATGGTTCCTGTTAACAGCAATGGGAGTTTTGTCCATACACCCAAAAGGTGAAATGGACCTACTATTTTTTACACCATTAGTCCTGTAATAACCACAAGTGAACAATCTTGAAACAAAGCACACACTGCCTCTGGAATTGCAGACCACGGTTTGCATGCATTTAATAATAAACCATTTGGACATTAGCAGAATCATCACGTGGTTTTGGGGGCTTCATAGTTTAACTACTAGAAGACAATAACATTGAAATCAAAACAAAATGAAACAAACTATGAAGTGTTTCAGAGCACCAACAGATGATGTATTTGGAAATCTGCTAAGTATCAGAAGCAATTACTCCATTTGCAACTATTTCCCAATTACTCGCTTTCTGGTTGGGGAGTATATTTTCCCAAACTTAATTCTAATTTTCAAGCACTCAGTAAGGAAGCAAAGACAGAAAATCAAAGACAGGGGAAAAAAAAAAAAAAAAAGACAGCTTTGCAGAAAGCTCTGATCTCTAATTCATGACTCCCAACTAGAAAACATTATTAATGGGGGGGGGGGGGGGGGCGGAACGTGTGTGAATTCCCCTCCCCTCTTTTTATTCAAGTTAATACCATGCCTTGACTTGAACTGTATTAATGCTGCTCTAAATACCTTTAGCTGGATTTTTAAAAATGCAAAATCAACCTGTGTTCTTATTTAAATAAGATCAAATCTTAAAATATGTTCACAAGCTAATGGAATCATATAAAGTTTCCAAAACTGCGGAGCATAAGAGAGGTCCTAAAATTTCAGTCACCCTGTGCTCATGCGAAAATGAACACATGCTATTTTCACTCCACTGACTTAGCAGCTTCTTGTTCATTATAGTTACTTTTTGTTCCTCAAATTCTCCCTGATTCTGTCCTCTCCTGCTCTTACCTCCTTTCCACTGCCAGATTTGCTTGTCTTCAGCTCTGCTTACCTTATTTTTTATATTATTTTTTTTTACCCTCCCACTGCCTGTCTTCTTTCGCATAAGTCTAACATACCCCGTACCTGGGTTTTACTTTTAGCATAGGGTTGGCTTCTCAAATTCTGCAACACAACCCGCAGGGAGCCATAAAGCATTAGACAGCAGCAGTCAGCAGTTCCCTGTAAGCTGGCAGCAGCTCCGCTTCCCCCAGTTGCCTGAGTTAAGAAAAGACTAATTATTGGCTGCAAATGTTTAGGCTACCCTCAAAACTGTTTACCAGCTTGGACTCCTTGATAGCAATTCATCTCCTCCGAGGCAGGACAACAGTGCAAACACAGCCGGACCCTCGCCGTTCCTCTGACATTGAGGGACGGAGCTGCAGCCGAGTCAGAGGCAGGGAAACAACCCAAAACAAAAGCAGGTAAGCCAAAGGAAAAATTCCCTTTCAATAAGGCTGAGAAACATTACCCTAATGTCGCTAAGCAACCAAATAACTAAAAATGCCTTCATAACTTAGGGCTGGTGTAGAATCACCTGGGAATCCATAAGCAATGAAATAACTATCAATATAATAACATCAGGAAGTACTATCACTTTGACTTTTAGAGCGTCATTAAAACGGTGCAGCCTCTTCCTCTGGGCACAGTGGAAAAGTGCTGTACATTGATATACCTAACTTTACGATCGGGACAAGAGTATCAATATTCCAAATCTGCTTTCTATCAAGTTAACTGCTCCTCTAGGGATGGCAACTGTATAACTATCAGGTTAAACAAACAAGCAAATAAATAAATATTTTAAAACACACAGTCATATGTAAATCACAGCTGAAGAATCATACTTTCCAGTGCAGACCAGCCCTGAACTAACATAACGTTCCTGAGAAGGACAAAAATAAGAACTCAAGTGAAGTTACCTTCCTCCTCTTTATTTCAAGACTGTGAAGTTTAAATTCTTTTAGCAAACACACTCAGGAAAGCAACTGGCCATTCTCAAACAAAGATTACATTAGCACTCCTTTGCTACCTATTTCTCAGCTACATTATGAACAGTCCACCCAGCAGTCATAAACGAGAGTGGTTGCTTCCTAAAATCCTCTCTGGTGAAATTCAGCCTTAGACATTAAAACATTGCCTAGGTACAAGATGAGCTCCCCTTCTCCATCCTTGGCAATGCTTCCAGTAATACACAAATCATTAGTCTCTTTACGTTAGGATTTTTTTGCCTTAAAAAATGAAGATTAAAAAAAAATAAAACTTTCCATAACCTGTGTCTCCAATGATCTGACCAACTCTTTGGAGCCAGGATATTTCAGCTACAGTAATTTTGGTCACCATTCCTCAAAATATCACAATCCTGTCATGAAAGACAGCACCAGACTCCGGAAAGCTTGCTGTCCAGACTATCCGGTGTCCCTCTAAGTGAGATGATGTTCCTTTTATTATTCTACTAAACTCTGCTCCTCTCTAAGGCAAACTGAAAATTTGCAGTTCCATTCTCCCTCGTGCTTTCCATCATCACGCTGGCAATTTACGATGCATTATTCAATGTCTGTGTGGTTGGTTTGGGGGGGACTGTCCTCAAGGAGCCTTGAGATCTCTTAGGATAAAACCAGTTTATTTAAATTGCACTTTTCATAAAAGATCATTTAAATCAGTTAGAAAGGTGCCACTGACCCGTTAACATTAAAGAAAATGCAAGTAATGTGGTGGTGGTTTTAACAGAAAAGAGCTGTTTTCTTAACCCTAAGTGAATGACTACATTCATTTGATAAATACATTAATAGAAAACGTTCACAGACTTATAAATATTACTTTTTTTAAAATGTTTGCAGCTATAGCTCTTAGGGATGGTTGATAACTTATTCATAAGGTATCTCTGACAGTTGCAAATAAGTTATTTTAAAAAATACGCAGCCAGAATTCATATATGATAATGCAGCTTAGAGAACACAGATTAAAAATAATCACAAAGAGCAGAATGAAACATTTGGGGGAACAGGTTTTGGCTAACGGCAGCAGCTCAGTCATTTGCTCAAATATGCCAAAGCAACTAGCAAAAACAAGTTAAGATTCGTCTTGTATAATAGCAGCCGCTATGATGTTTAGAACTTAACTGAAGTTAAGAAAGATTGCTTTATCCAGGATTATTCAAGCCTTTTAATTTTTTCTTTCTAATTATTGTTTGAAAATATACTGATATTTGTATTTAGAATGCACAGCAGCAGAACAGGCTACTAAGTGGTATGCCTGAGTGGGTGTAAAGACTTTTCTTTAAAGATTCTGCTTAATTTGCTCTTCCACTAAGTGGCTTATGAGAGGCTACGGAATGAGCAAGCTACTTTTTAGTTTCAGAGTCTGTCTGGCCAGCAGGATTCAGAACTTTTACCCAAGCCAGGGCCTCCGTCCCTTCTCTCCAGCTGCTCTCTAGCCTCTTGGACTCAATCAAAGCAGTGTCTCAATGTCTCTGAGGCCACTATGCTATGAGAAATTCATGGATTCTGAAGAACATTCGTTATGTCCTCTCACGGACATTATGGCAGAAAGGTTCTTCATCGCTCCAAGGTATTTTAGCGTACTCAGGCATACCAGCAAGAATACCAGTACTTCAAGAAAGAAGTCATTTCAGGGAAATGACCTTGTGTATATCAGAAAAAAATCCAAAGAACCCGTACATCCTCTCGAGCTGTATTACACCCTCTGAAGAGTCAACAGTAAGATGCGACTGCTGCTGATTATAACCAGACCAGTTCAACTAAAATGGAGTTAATCGCAGATGAACTGGTGCTGGCCCTACAGGAGTTGTTGGCTCTCAGAACTTTGCAAGACCAAGCCTGCAACAGGAGAAGTTGTCCGCTCTTTGATTGAGAGTACACAGGGGATTTCACGGGTTACTGTCACGGGAACTATCATTGTATCCCTCGAGAGCAGGACTGTATAATGAACCAGCAGCGATCTGTGCTATCTCTATCTATAGTCACGGTAATATTCTTGATGATATTGCCAAGGACACTGCAATAGGTAAGAGTTAAATTCAGAGAAAGATAAAAGACAAACTCAGAAAAAGAATGTAATTCAAATATGATGCCTTTTGAAATCTTCCCTTATAAAAATGTGAAATTAGAAATAAGCCCATGTAGCTCTAAGTCCCACGATGGTGTTAGCATGTTCTTTCATATTAGTTTTGTCTTAAAAACAGCTAAAAAACTGTTTGTTTTTTTTTTTTTTAAATAATAAAGTTTTTTAAAGTTTAAAAACTTTGTTATTATTTTTTTAGAGATGGTGTGTTCAGTAGTTCACATTATAAACTCTTTCATCTATCACTTATTAAAAGTTAGGAAATAATCACGTCTGTACATGCTACCTTTCTCAGAACAGAAGTTTTCTTAAAGCTTCACTCCAAATGTTACTTCTGGAATAAATGAAAATTCCTACAGATGTGATAAGTAAAATATTGGGGTACCCAATGTTCAACCTTGTAAATGTAATAAATGCCTGGATGGGTACAGCAACATGTATCCCAGTAAAGAAAATATTGCTTAACTTCACCACAGTAATCATGTTTGGCAGTTCATCAGAAATGAAACAGTACACAAAACATGAAAAGCCACTGGCTCTTTCCATCCTGCAGTAAGGCAACAGACAGTGAAAAAATAATGACATTCCTCCCTAGGCATCCTGTATATCTCTCCCTAAGGCAAGAGACGCTTTGGGAATCTCCTGGTGTTGAGGAGAAGATGGTATAAAAACAAGGCTCGTGGGACAAATTCTTGCCACCAAGGATGATTTGATAAGCCAAACTGTAAGCTGTGAGCTATACTGTCACAGTCTGTCAGCACAGCACATCTCCGAGCTTTAAAGTTTGGAATCGGCAATTTGATACTGTTCTCCATTCCCTCCTTGCTAAAGCCCAGACTATGATGACAAGGGTCTGATCTGCACCATGGTCCTCCAATGAATCCATACAGAGCAACAAAAATGTGAATATCTGTATAGTCTATTCCCCAACATAAAGGGTGCTCATCAGTGCAATACAATTTGCCCCTCTGTGTCCCAGAGGGAGTTAACCACTTTCCCTTGGCGAGAACCCATGACAGAAACTTCAACAAATTACTACAGGGACAGGAGTAGGAAGAGTTATACATAATAAATCTAACTGGACTACTCTCCCTTAGTATTTAGTACCACTCTTTCACTCATTTTTCTTCTTCAAAGGCTCTTAATGCATGAGAATTCATTCTAAATCTAACTACTTCATGCTTGGCTGTAAGAGTTACCATTACATAAGTCTACGTCAAATGAAAGGTTATGCTACTACTGCTCCCAAATATGTTATAGCCCATTAGAAAACAAAACTATATAAACACCTCATTCTTACAAAAATAGTCTGTTCCCTAGAAAGATTGCCTTTAGTTTACTGATTACATAAATGTACTCCCAAAGCCCTGCTCGCTTTGGCTTTGATTTCACTTATGAAAGAAACTCCTTTTGGATCTCAGTAAGCACTGATGAAATAAATACTGCTGTCGGAAAAGGAATGTCAGATTTCTGTAATAGATTCACCTCCTCATTCATTGTTATTTTTTAATCTTTTTAAACATTCTTAGAGATACCAGTGGATGCTTACATGGGGGCAAGAGGGGAAGAGAAGAGGTGAGGGGAGCGTTGTATTTCTCTAATCTTCCATTCACCTACATTATCCAAGCAATACGTTACATTGAAATAACTATATCCATTTTCATTCAGCTAATACCTTACCTTTTCAATCCCTTCTATCTGATTTTACTAATGGCTGAGGGTGAACAATGGATTACTGTATCAAAATGAACACTTCTTTCTTCATACCACTATACTGAGAGCAATTATATTAAATACCTGGTTTCATCAGCACTTGTCTTATATCGTCGTCCACAATTTTTGCTTCACTGTTCTATTTTTATCCCTAATGCTCTTACCCAGTTTGTCGTCTTCTATCTATGTCCTGCGATATTGACTGGCTTACTCTTTCAAATCCACACAGATGCTATCTTCAAATGATAAATTGTAGAAGGCTACCCATATAATTGATCTAGAATCCCTGTGCCCACGGCAACCTTTTACTGTGGCATTTTGAAGGACATTGTGTATCTCTGAAAAATTAAATGCTGATGAAAACTATGCTTGGGGATTTTTTTTTTTTTTTTGGGGGGGGGGATATGCTGTCTTTACCATGTCTAAAAAGAACCCTATAGTCCCTGGAAGACTACTGGTCTTGCATTTTATAATGACTTTTAATATATGCTGTTATAATAAATGAGATGTGATATGTTAGTAGCAAAAATAATACAAAATGAATACTGACCATTTTCACACTAAAATAATTTGTTCACTCGATGATCATTTGTGCAGTGCAAAGCAGCACACAGTTAATGGAAAAATATTGTCCCATGTTGGTAAACACTCACTGTGCCCTATCTTCTATATTTATGGCCTTCACAACACTATTTGCGTTTTCCTAAATGTTCTCTGTTAACGTTTTTTCAACTATTCATTATTCATCTGTTTCCATCACATCTTGTTCCTCCAACCAACTCTGCTGAAAAAACCAATGTGGAAACATTGAACTTAAAGTGGCAGACTCACAACCATTGCTAAGTCGGCAACTATGTCTCTTCAATGCCACACAAGCCAAAACCAGGTGGTTTCACATGATAGATGATTTACTGATTTTATTTTCATGGGTCCAGACTATTCCCTGTTAATCAGGTCCACAGAGGGTTAGAGACAAATATCTTATTCAGAGGAGAAAATTATAGATCCCTGTGAAACAGTTCCTTTCCTAGTAGCCCTCTAAGCCACGCTAAACACCATTCTTTGCTCTACATCCTTGCTCCACAATCTAGTCTTATTGTTTGTGCCTTTTTAAATTTAATTTAATCTGTAATGTAAAAATAAATAAATAAGCAAACATCAGCAGAAGAAAAAACACCTAATTTTGGATATTATAAATATTTTTCCCCCAGAAACATAACCTTAATTGACATAACTGAAAAGTGCAAGATGCATTTCTCATCCAAGCAAATACGGTGATCAGGTGTGATTTATAGCACTAGTTACTGAAAGAGGCATTTCTGGTTTGGAGAGTGCAACAATACTGCATTCCTTTGGCATACCCTGAGGTGAGCTAAACAAGAGGAACAGTAAAAGGGAGCGAGGGGGAATCCAAAGATGATCATAAAAACTATTCTTTACCTGCAATCCTAATTCCTGCCTCAATGCTTAGTATGAAATTTTAATTGCTTTGCTTTGGGCTATGAAATTGAATTGGTGATTTAACGCTTTCTCCTTTGACAACATAGTCAAAGTTCAGCTGCAGTTAAAAAAAATGAAATTGGGACACTCAGGGCCTTACAATTTCTTTTCTAATAACTCTGCATCTGAATTGCTATATCCACTGTCATCATAGTGAGTCGATGTCTTTACTCGCATTTCCTTTATGAGTATCAGCTACTGAGGAATTCATTCACGCAGATTCCCTCATGTTCCACCAAGACCAGTGGTCAGAGCACAAAGAAAGGAGGAAGCAGAGAGACTCTGACCCAATCCTCCCTGGCCACGAGAGCCAACTGCAAGCATGTCTGTTGTTTGGTTGACATTTTAATGGAAGATCTCGAATAAGCACATGCCCCTCCTGCAAAAAACCTTACTGCAAACAAGCTTTCTGAGATTGCTCCAGCAGCAGGACTTTAATTTGTAGTACACAGCACCCTGACCTTTGGGGGTGGAGGTGAGGGACAGAGGCAGCACTGCGTTGTTATTTGTGATACTAAATTACCATTTTATTACCAACACCATTATGTACATCTCAGAGCATGTTATCAGCAATAAGTCCCAATTCTAGTATGACCAGGAGAGACTTTTACCGACTATAAGCAGTTCCCTCCAAACCCACCAAAATTCTCTGTGAAATACAGGACTGTACAGCAGGGCAGTGGCAGAAGCATACCTCAGGTTAAAGTAATCCTTGTGAAAGTGAAGAGAAGGCCAGTCTGAGTTCAACGGGTTTTGAACCAACCTCCTGAATAGTGTGTGTATATGTACGCAAGTGTGCGTATACACATATTTCCACACTGCAGAGGGAGGTGAATCAACAAAGATCTCACATTGAATGAGGAGAAAGAAAAAGGAGAGTTGAACCAGCATTACTGGTTTCTTTTAAGATACATTAAGTTTTATTTAAAAGAAAAATAGTAACTCTTAGACTGCTGTTGATGAAACCTTCATGGTTTTTTGTCCCTGGAGAGAAACCTTATGAAAACAATGTGAGCTTCCACTATCAATATGAGGATGGAGACTTCTATAGATATCTAAAATGCATTTTCACCATCTATATTAAGAAGCAAAATTCTAGCTTGATTTCATTGGTCATTCTACATTAGTTGTAAATAAACCACGGAAAAAAAGCAAAAATCAGTGCAAAAGAACCTTCATGTGCAATGGTTTCCAATACTTTATCTTCCCTCCACGTACATTTAAAGCTATTGTTCTTTTTTATTAACAGCAATGTAACCTATTCACATTGTAACACACAGCATGAAGTCCCCCACATAGCACAGCCAGACAGGACGCGATCTGCTTTATGAAAACATACTACCACTGCTAGGGACTTCTAAAAATGCAAAAGGTGATGACTGTCCAATTAAAGCTACCCCACATAGAATTCATGAGATTATAAAGACCCTACTTTGAAGTGTCTCTGCCATTTGTTTTCTTAACACAAGTTTCTCATTTTTGTTACTGAAAAAAGCCCATGTCAATACAAATCAACATGTCTATACCAGCCTGTAACAGGGAATGCCAATTTGTACCTGCCAAGAATGGAGAAGAGAGCTAGGAGGCAACAGTGGGGCTCGTCCCCCAACAGGCCTGGCTGCTGCAGATTACTACATTACTACTACACCTGGACAAAAGGTGTTTAAAAATAAATAATCAATCACACTTCCTACCTTAACAAGTTCCTGGATTAAGATACACCATTCCGCTAATCTGTGCTCTGTTCACGTACCCCAGTCCTGGGTATCCTTCGCTCTCCTAAACTACCTTGTCTAGCTGCTATTGCTAGGATAATGACTGTCAAAAAATGTCTCTTACCAGCTAGTCTACAGGAGAACCTATACTTGCAATGAGCTTTCAGTAAAAGGGTTAACAGACTGACACCTGATTAAATCCACCAGCATCTAGCAAAAACTGAGCAGAAAGGCAGGCACAGGGGTAGAGGGCACCACCTCTCACACACATGCATCCCTGCATAGCAGCACAGAACAACCTCCATGAAGGCAAAGATGATAGAAACCTCTCTTCGCTCACAAGAGGAATAACAGCACTTTTAGGATTGATGTAAAGAAAAGCAAAGGGAGAAGTCACTGTCTGTATTTCCATCCTTAATGCACGCCCTTTGATGGAAAGCTGAGGGAGCATCTCAAAATAGGTTGAGAGTAACAATGTTAATAGAAAAAGAAATTTCTTTAATGTTTAGGAAAAGACAAAAGAGATGAAACTGAGCTAGAGAGGGAAGTAAAAGTCTAGACGTTAGGATAACAAGTCCAAGGAGTGCATACATGAAAACAGCTAGGGAACAAAGGGGACAGGCCAAAGCTCCTGGTGAGCAGCTGGAAAACAAAAATGAGATGGCTTTATAACTGAAAGGAGACAAACACAACGCATTCCATTTCCACAAGTCGAAGCCCTTGTATGACAATGCAAGGGTGTTTTTCCTCCTCAAAACCATAATTGGAATGGCTCCTTCTGCTGAGAAAACGTAGAAAGAACAATTTCAGAAGTTATGTCACGATCACTTAGACCATATGACTTTCTGCAAAAAAGAAACTCTTATTTTACTGTATTGGGTTTGCATGGCAAGGTTTTGGTGGCTGGGGAGCTGCAGGGATGGCTTCTGTGAGAGGATGCCAGAAGCTTCCCCTATGTCTGTCAGAGCCAATGCTAACCGGCTCCAAGACGGACCCACCGCTGGCTGAAACTGAGTCAACCAGTGACACTGGTAGTGGCTCTGTGATAACATATTTAAGAAAGGGTAAAAAGCACTGCACAACAGCAGCTGGAGAGAGGAGTGAGAATATGTGAGACGAACAACTCTGCAGACCCCCAGGTCAGTGAAGAAGGAGAGGCAGGAGGTGCTCCAGGCGCTGGAGCAGAGATTCCCCTGCAGCCCACAGAAAAGACCATGGTGAGGCAGGCTGCCCCCCTGCAGCCCATGGATGTCCACAGTGAAGCAGATATCCACCTGCAGCCCACAGAGGACCCTATGTCTGCGCAGGTGGATATGTCCTGAAGGAAGCTGTGACCCCATGGACAGCCCGTGCCTAAACAGGCTCCTGGCAGGAACTGTGACGCCATGGAAAGGAGACCACACTGGAGCAGGTCTTCTGGCAGGACCTGTGACCATGAGGGACCTACGCTAGAGCAGTCTGTTCCTGAAGGTCTGCACCCCGTAGAAGGGACCCACACTGGAGCCCTTTGTGAAGAACTGCAGCCCACAGCAAGGACCCAAATTGGAGAAGTTCATGGATGACTGTCTCCTGTGGGAGGGACCCCACGCTGGAGCAGGGGAAGAGTGTGAGGAGGAAGGAGAGGCAGAGACAATACATGATGGACTGTATCCCCCATTCCCCATCCTCCCGTACTGCTCTGGGGGAGGAGGTAGAAGAATCTTGAGTGCTGTTGAGCCTGGGAAGAAGGGAGCGGTGGGGGAAGGTGCAGCCCTGAGGAGAAGGACTTGGGGGTATTGATTGACGAGAAGCTCAACATGAGCCGGCAGTGTGCGCTTACAGCCCAGAAAGCCCAACCGTGTCCTGGGCTGCATCAAATGAAGTGTGACCAGCAGGTCGAGGGAGGTGATCCTGCCCCTCTACTCTGCTCTTGTGAGACCCCACCTGGAGTGCTGCGTCCAGCTCTGGGGGCCCCAGTACAGGAGACACATCGAGCTGTTGGAACGAGTCCAGAGGAGGCCACGAAGCTGATCGGAGGGCTGGAGCACCTCTCCTCTGAGGACAGGCTGAGAGAGTTGGGATTGTTCAGCCTGGAGAAAAGGCGGCTCCAGGGAGATGTAATTGCGGCTTACCAGTACCTGAAGGGGCCTACAGGAAAGCTGGTGAGGGACTGTTTATCAGGGAGTGTAGTGACAGGACAAGGGGGAATGGGTTTCAGCTGAAGGAGGGTCGATTTAGATGAGATGTTAGAAAGAAATTCTTGACTGTGAGGGTGGTGAGGCACTGGCACAGGTTGCCCAGAGAGGTTGTGGAGGCCCCATCCCTGGAAGTGTTTAAAGCCAGGTTGGACGAGACTTTGGGCAACGCGGTCTAGTGGAGGGTGTCCCTGCCCGCAGCAGTGGGGTTGGAACTAGATGATCTTTAAGGTCCCTTCCAACCCAAACCATTCTATGATTCTATGATAAGGTGGTTTTTTAGATTTATTCTTATTTCTTATTATCCTACTCTGATTTGACTGGCAATAAATTAAATCAATTTCCTCAAGTTGAGTCTGTTTTCCCCACAATGGTAATTGGCAAGTGATCTTTCCCTGTCCTTATCTCGACCCACAAGCTTTTCATTGTATTTTCTCCTCCCCTCGTCTTGTTGAGGAGAGGAGTGACAGAGCCGCTTGGTGTGCACCCGGCAGCTAGCCAAGGTCAATCCACTTCATTTACTTCTTTATCACTTCTTTAAACTAAGAATTTTATTTCCTTTAGGCTGTGAAAAGGTAATGTAAGCAATTATGTCATGTTTAGTATCTCTTAAGTACTAAAGAATGAAGAATCAGAGACCCATTTAAGATGGAAAGGCAAAATCAAGATTTTTCAAGTTTCCATTCTACTTAAGTCCTCTAAGAATGATGCTAATAACTGTAATTTTAACAGCTGATAGATGCAATTTTAATTAGTTAGGCATTGTTTTTCATTAAGGTGAGTGATGTACTGAAACCCTACTGAGTCATAAACCCATAATTTAACACAACTCCCAGCCTTTTTGAGGCAATGCACTTGACATTCTATTAAATCAAAGGAAAGGTGTGACTACTGTATCTAGGCTGCATCTGTATTTCTGGGTATAATAAATGTCACGGAAAAATTAGTAATGCAAAATAACAAGATTTGTACACAGAGCACATGCTGCTTTCTCACAAAACATTGATATTCAAGATTAAAAAAAACTTTTAGTCATCTACCTTCTTTCAATAAAGAACAACTTCTTGTCCTCCTGTAGCACTTTTGCAAACCCAAACATAAATAAGTGAAAAACACAATAGACTGATCAATCCTATGGTCTAACAAAGATGAATATATAGAGAAATTTCTCCTTAACAATCAGCTTCTATTTACCTTCCAGGTTTTTTTTCAGAAATCTTAATAACTTTGTTCCTTAGTTCTACCGTCTCATTATCTTGGCAGACCTAAAACACTTCTTTTGTCTCGTCCACAAACCTGAATTAACAAAAAGCTTCTCTCTGAACATTCATGCATATATTTGAAGACAGTTATGTTCATTCTATCCCTTCAACCAAGCTATACATATCTAACTTCTAGTCTTGCCTCATAAATCAGTTCCTACAACCCCTTCATCATTTTTACAGTCCTTTCCAAATAGCTTTCTATTTATTAATTTTACATTATCTAACTGCATGTGCCATTTGCCTCAACGTGTCACATGCTCTGAACTCTGCTTCTGAATCTTCACAAAGATTTTGGAAGGGTAAAATCATATGCTGCTTTGACATTGGAAAATTATCCCAGAATCAGACTCTGTTAAGACAGTTTTAGAGAAAACATGAAGGAAAAATATTCTGTGGAAACAGCGAAATTGCTGTTGTTAAATTATTTTGAGGTTTACACAGTAGCATAAAGAATTCCTAACCAAAGCAAGACTCATAAGAATTTCTTATAAAGTTACATACTATATAATTTGCACTGATTCTAGGTTACACAAATCTTCTTGCTGTTTTCCAACTAGGTACTAGACTCTTGTACTCTGATAAATCCCCCATAAATCTGCTATTACTTAAAATACAAGGAAGACACATCATCCCAAGGATGATGGGTAGAGGATGTTCTCTTTGGCTCGAGGACAAGACTCATTTCGTGAGGTGCACTAGAATGTCTGCATGTCAAATCTTCAGCTGATTTAAAAAAAAAAATAAACAAACAGCTAGCTGATATCTGTATTATTTTAAAAAAAAATCGGTGTACACACATATATTCATACATTTGTGAATTAAAACAATCCTCAATTCCCCCAGGCAGATGCAAGAGGGGCTATGTTCCCTGTGCACGCTGTGTTCATCTTAAATAAAGGCCTCCTTTCGCACTTTAAAACCCTGAAGTCTCTATCTGGGCATCCTAAGCACAGGCATGTAATTAAAGGGGCATCACATACTGCAATTTGTTCAGGAATCAGTAACAAAAGATAAGCACTAACACAAAGTAGATAAACATTTAGAAGCATCCCTCTTCATTCAGTCACAAGGAGTTTTTAAGACTTGGCTAGTAAATACGAAGAGCACATCCAAGGTATTATTACCCATATGCTAAAATCCATATTTGCTTCTATGTCAGTAAATTAATTTGTTGCAGTATCACGTATTAAAACATCTGATTAGCCATGGTGTTGCTATAATAATAATAAAATATTTTAATAATAATTCAAATAGCTACTGACAGATGAACAGCTTGTTTCTGGGTGACCAAAGTGAATCATATTCTTTACCAAATTTCCCTTCGGTATAGCCAACTTATTACTACCTTGAAAAAAAATAAATTCTTCCTTTACTCACAGCATCTCTCAATTGCTACTCCCTTTTTTTGAGTTCTCTTGCTGTTCTCCCTGATGAGAAAACTGTTCCTATTTTTGAGTACAAATCTCATCAGTTTATATTTTTACAGTGTTGCAATTTATCAATCTGCTTTAACTTGCCATTTTATTTGGTGTCCGCGTAAATAAATACTGATAGTGGATGTCTTGCAACCAACCCAAAAGGCCCAGACATCTTGAAGGCATAAAGGAATTGGTTCAACAATAGCTATTGATGCAAGCTGATGTACAATATGAAGAAACATGTATTATGGCTTAAAACAATAGTGTCTCTGACTGCTAGACTTCTGAATTAGCCATAAACCACAGAAGACACATTTCTGAACTCAAAAGCACTTTTAGACAGATTTAGTTCTATTAATTTCAGCAGATATAATTGTAAGCAATTTTGTCTGTGCAGGTAAAAAGAAGAGTAGGGAGCAAACAAACCAAGCCTGCCATGGCAAGGCTACACAGATGGCTGCAGACCAAAGCTACACTGTCCTTCAGAAAGAGCCAGGCTCTCCAGCCTGACATCTTCCATCCGGTTGGACTAGACTATCCATCCAATTACAGATGTCAGCGTGGCGTTGTACCCGAACAACTACTCTCTACAGTGTATTATACAGAGAAAGGAAAGTCCTGATGTCCACAGTCTGGGTTTTGGTGTCTTAGTATAGTGTTAAACATCAAATCATCTCATTGCATTGTTAGAGAGAAAAATTACACAATTGAAAGATTATTTGGTTCTCTGCTATGAGCCTACTCTTTGCCCCAAACAGCAAATACTTACAGCAAAATACAAGGGAACATAAGACGACAATGTATTAACAAACTTATAGGAGTCAACAATTACATTCCCACAATAAATAAGACAGCTGTCAACCTGACTGCCTTTGCTTCCTAGGTTGGCCGCCGCAGTGCAGAGACACAGGATCATGTGCCACTTCAATACATTACAGCCTTGCAAATTGTAACAAAAGTCTTTGTGCAAAAGACTTCTGTAATTCACACAATAGGGGCTGTCCTAGATAAGGATTATGGGGCACCTAGACTACCAAACATGTGGTGACAGGCTGAATCGAAACTCAGCGGATTTTACCAACAGCAGTGGGCTGTGATGTTCTGTTCCGCCTGAAAGGAGAGAAGGAACATGGCCATATCTGCCCTTTCTCATTCCTCACCTCATCAGCCGCATCCTTATTTTCCCAGCACTGAAGAGTACTGGGGTCACGATGTCAGGAGGCTGTGGACCATTGGATTCCTTTGGAAACAAACCACCAGGAATAGCCCAAGTCAACACGGTGTCTCACACAATTCAGGAGAAAATTAGGCTAATGCCTTCCAAATTTGAGAGAGAGGAAAGACAACCTACACACAGTTGCTTCAGAAATCAGTTCTTAAGTCCTCCCTGATTTCTGACGACAGTCTAGCCTTTCAACATGGATTGCAAAAGTGGTTTTTAAAACCAGCCTGTCATCGTCCCTGTGTGGCAAACCTGAAGCTCAAAGAGATATGCTACCTGCAGTCTCTCAGAGGAAGCGACAACTTCTGAAAACACATCAACAAATGGTTTTTACACTGTGAAACTATTTCACATGCAATGAACAGTCCTTTGGTAAAGTATATTTGCCCCAGTGTTCAGATGCCATTTTCTCCTTAAGCATCTGAAAGAAAAAAACCCCACTCATTTTATACAAAAAAAGCGGGAGGTCCAGACTATAAGATTCAATATTGCCCACTCACTCACTGCCATTATTGCTTTTTCTCTAGTGAGCAAAGGCAGATGGGGGGAGGAGGGGCAGGAATTTTTCTCTTCACAGCTGGCAAGTTCTCAAATTTTTCATGATAGCCATTTGTGTTTAAAATACAAGCTTACTCTTGGATCTTAATCAGGCTGCATTTTTTTTTAAATAAATGCCCCTATTGACATATTACAGTGACACTTCCTGCAAGGCAATAGCAATATCTTGCTTTATTTCTCCAGCTGTATATTTCCATTGCCTTTTTTTTTTTTCAGGGGTTGTAAGGTTCACAATATACTGTAGCATATGTTATTATAGCTGTGGCAAGTAAGTGTGACATGATCATTATACTAGACCTATTTCTCCTTACCAGCTAGTTATGCCAAAAGTATCCATAAAAAAAAAAATGTGTACAGACTAAATACAGGCACAAGGAAAAACTTATTGTATTTATTCCCTACCAACCTGGTATCTCCAGTTTGTACTGTTAGGAACAGTAGAGGGATTGTCAATCATTTTCAGACTCTTAAATATTTTAGAGAGATTTCCAAAGACCACAGACACAACCTGGAGTTTCTCCCTGAGGAATGGAAGCTGACAAATTTGGTACAAGAACAAGCGGGGAATAAATATGGACAGTCTGTATGGGGAATGCAGAATAGGCAGCTTTTCAGGAATACAGAGTTCATAGAACCTGAATTAATCTCTCACAAATCAAAAAGAGCAAACCAGTTCAGTACTAGAAATTATTTATTGGGGTTTTGGGAGGTATTTAGCAGGGATTGATGACTTATTTTTATTTTTAGTAAATGGTTTGCATGTCAAGAAAATATAGTTTCAGCTTGGAGAAGCATAAGTAGAGGCAATATCAAAAGGTCACCCTGTTTGGGGTTGTGAGTTTACTCTCTTAGGAATTTTTTTATTTTGTTTTACAACACTCCCCAAACAGTTGCAATTCTTCATCCCAGTTCTATAGATTTCTTAACATCTTAATATTTGTTAATTACTCCAGAAACAGCTGAAAACTTTGCTACTGATTCTGTAGAATAACTTCAGATACATTTTCTGATACCTATTTTCAGAGATATTAATGCCTACGTAAACCTAAGGAGTCACAACAGGTTTTATACAAGTAAACAAAGTAATTCAAACACTCAAAAAAAAAATTGTAACCACCGTTACTAGAAGAATTGGGCATTTGGCCTTCTCATGACACCAAATTAGAACCTTTTAAAAGCACATATTATTCACATCACATTTTAGTTATTCCTCTCCCAAGACCAGGGGTTTCTGCGGGGTTTTTTTGAGCCCACGGGCTCCCCCAGCATTCTAGTCTCTCTGATCCCTCCATCCTGGGCATTACATTGCTTGCTACATTAGTGGTTTCTTACTAATTTTGACAATGACTTCTCTTAAAGACAATCTTTCATGAATTTTGAATTGTCCCTTTCTTCTCTTCAGCCTGAGCCTGTCTGCAAAGGTAATCTTGTCCCTACATTTTTCTCTTTCTAGTCCAATCTACAGATAGGAGCATTGCTTAAAAATGCAAGACATTTTATAAATCTAATGCCTAAAATGTGACATGTTTAAATTCCCTCGAGTAGGCTAAATCTAGGACACCTACGGCAATTTCTGCGACCACGTATTTCTCTTGAACACTTACTTCCTTATGCATTTCATTTAGATACATGTTTTAAGATCTAGATTTTGTCACTAACTCAGTCTTCAAAACATGATTTAAGGAGAAAGACTACGGCAAATTTACATACAAAAAGCCTTTGCACATATGCCTGTGAAGTTGTCAGATTTCACAGTCTCAGTCAGGAATGTTTGGGTCAAAATTTATATGGGTAACTTCCAAAAAATCAGGAAGAATGGATCTTGAGTGAAACAGTATGTTGACTCACCAGTATGCAATGCCTGCCCCACGTGAAAAAGAGCAGCTCTGCAAATGAGCTCTCTTAACCAAGCCATTCATTCAAAAGGTTAACAAGAACCAATGGGTTTCTTTCCTTTTGCCATACTTCTATTACAGCAAATTGCATCTAATTTTCAAACTGTGATTTCAGTGGGGTTTGGCATGTTTTACAATAGGAAACAAACAGAATGATGCAGCATAGCCATAGAGTGGTTACACTCTGGCTAGCCATGGCCTTCCACAGAAGCAACAGAATTGTAACAAATGAAATAATTTGATTGTGGATACAATAATTATACAGAAAGACCCCATTATAATTTTTTTTTTTTTCTGCCTATAACAGTGCATATAATTTGTTCTCATTTCACTTGTTCTCTCATTTTTAATTTTGTGGTTTAGTACTAAAAAGTATGCCCACTATCCAGAAAAGGTTTTCCTTTAAAACTACAGGTGGTTCAAAGAGGTTCTTATGAATGTCCAAATTTTAAAAATTCATAATCTCATTACTAAAAATTATTTCAAAGTGAATTAAGGTGCAATAGAATTTGATTAACTACAGTTATAAATATGAAACTAAAATGAAGACAGTTCTAAATGAAATAAAATACTTTATTAAAAGATATAACCAGATATTTATCAGTCTCCAGAAATTAAGAGTAGAAAACAGAAAACTATACAATATATATGAAGCTGGGAGTAATCCTGTCATCACATTCTATTCATTGAGAGTAAATCAAGAAGCAAGAACAGACTGAAAACATCTTTTAGTTTGGGTTTTGTGTTTTGTTTTTTTTTTTTTTGTGGCACCTGGCAATTTTTTAACCCATGATGTGAAGTCTTCAGGCTTGTTCTTTACCTCTAATCACAGTTGAGCCTCACTGGGGACATCATCGGGGGTGAAGAATTTAAAAGCAGCAATAATCCTACAGAAAAGCTGGCTAAAGAATGAAACGGATCAAATGATTGTGTACTGACTCGTCCTTTTGAGGAGTTAATTGATATATAACAGGATATAGAAAAATAAGTCTACAAATCTTTGGGATTCAATAGGGTCAACTCTGAGTGCCTAAGTTAACACAACTGATTGGACTGCATTGAGCTCAAGAATACAGAGAAATAACTTTAATAAAAGGGTGAAACTATTTGGGATGAAAGCGAAAAAAACACAGCAAGGATGAAAAGCACTTCAAAGAAGATATCAGGAGTAAGCAAAAAACTTACAAGGATGGGAAAAGAGAGATAGATTAACAAGGTAAATTGTCTCCTAACTTAGCCACACAGTAAAAAAAAGTACCTGAGCTCAATCTTTCAAAGGAAAACAGAATGAACAAAGAAAGGCTCTTTTTCACCTAAGCAGAAGAGAACAAGGAAAATCAAGAGAACAATTAGTTAAGGATTCTCTTATTCTCATATAGATTCAATGAAAAGCTAATTCTGTGTAGCCCCAAACCCGGACAAATGTCCCATTTTCTCATAAGAGCGACATACACACAGGAGCATTTCCAGCATACTGAAAGAGCCAGAAGATGAAAATACAAATTCAGTGACAAGTTTTTTAATGCAATCTATAAACTAATGGGAACTAAAGTTTTCTCATTATACTACTTAGTTTCATAAACCTTTACTTGAAAACTTTGTTCTTTGTGCGTCCCAGATCACGATTGCTAAAGCAGAAATAACACTGGAGAATAGTAAACATAGGACCTGCATTCCAAGAAAGGAGAAGTGATAAACACATATTCATGTGATTTTGACATGGAATACAGCAGGCTTTGGAAGAGGCAGTAATTAAGGATGTGGAGGTAGACTTGAAGTGGGATAAAAAGAAATATATTCTCATCACTAGTAGATCACCTGAGAAAAATAATGCATTTTCTTGGTAAGATAGCTGACTAGTTAGACAAGGGCTATACAGTGCAATTAATACATCTAGATTTCAATTGAGCATCTGACAGGGTCCTATAAGAAATTGTTATTTAAAAAGGCAGACAATGAGGAATAAGATAAGAATACATCATAATATGGATAGAAAACTGTCTATGGGAGGTGCTACAAGAGTCTATACTGAAAAAAGCAGTTCTCGAGATGAAGAGATGTTACCAATAGTATTTCTCAGGAACCACTCTTGGGATTGATCCTACTTAATATATTCATTAGCAACCTTGGTTCAAGGACAGATTATGAAATGCAAAGATGACACAGTTATCAGCACAGAATAGGACAAGATCGTCACACAGGAAGAATGAGATGACCTTGTGAGCTAGAAAACTGAATGGAATGAAATTTAAAAAGCAAAAAGTGCAACATCATGACAAGACAAACTAATGACAAGGATTTCCACTTTAAACTGGAATTTCATCAGTCATAAGAAATGGAGAAGAAAGCTGGTCAATAGAATGATTATGAGGTACCAATATGTTGCAGCTGCAAAAAGGTCTAATGAATTTCTGGGATGCGTGAGACATTTTCAGTCGCCTCAGAGAGGGACTAGTCAGATCTCCTGCGAAAGAGTGTAGAGGTTCCTGATCACCTCTTTTCAAAACAAAACCTGCAAATGTATCCAGAAAAGGGTTTCTAAGGGGATTATGGGAATGGGAAAATAACCTTCATGAAAAGAGGCAAGGAAACCCTGGTCCTTTCAGCCTAGTTAAACAAAGACTGAGAATACATACAATTATATTTTATTATTATTATTCATAAGCTTACTATGCTTAGCCTTTTCTCATGGCTAGCTCTAAATATGGACAGAATTAAAAAGTATTAGCCACGTGGAAACGCAGTCTAATCCATCAGGGCAGAGAAGACCTTGGACAGGACTCAGCAGTGCCTGACGATCCAGTCACTGACCACATACAGAGTCAGGATCTAGCTTTTACTCTTGAGCCTAAGTCTCTACCTGCCAACTACCGTGAAATCAAGACATGCACACCTGCAGACAGTGGTCTGAAGCTGTCTCCAAGTAGGTGCAAGGCAGGAGAGAGCACCGACCCAGCAAACAACAATTATACACACACACACATATATATAGTAACAATAAGCAGCTCACAGTACCTGAAGTATTACTGAGCCCAAAATGGGAACTCCTCACCTTTATATGATTTCTAGTGAATCAACATTCCTGTAAGCAACAGCTGGATTATGTGATGCAACAAAACCCTTTCACACAGAAACATATATCCCCTCTATGGCTAATACAAGATTTGTCTTAGTAACCTGTTCACCCATCAAGTGTCACCTCTTTGGCTAATGGTTTAGATCGAAAGAAAGAACACACCTCATAATGTACATAACCAACTGTGTAATGCTGCTCAGCGGGGAAATATCCCCTCCTGTAACACTGCAGTGATTACCTTATGCCTTGAAGCATGAGAGCTGATGATCTTTATCTTACCTTTCATAACTACAAATGCTACTATTGGTCATAAAATCATCCAAGCACTTCAAAAATTCAGCCACAATATTTGATTTGATGACCCTCTGCACTAGGGACTAGCACAAGCTCACTAGGCATTCAATGTCTGGCAAGTCATTTGTTTTAAATTACACTTTTATTTTCATATTGCGGAACAGGATTAGAATAACCTTCTGAATAAGTTTCACTACAGCCTTCATAAAAAATTGTGAGCAGCTAAATCAAACCTTGCTTAAGGGCTTGACTATGACTTCAACTTACGCTATATGTCATAATAAATCCACTCTTGCAGTAGATGCCAACACCTTCCCACCCAGAGCAGGTGGACTAGAAACGCGGAGAATGTGCAGAGACAATATCCCACTTCCCCAGCTTTCCTCATATGAGCCAGCACAGCCCTCACAATTTGCTGCAGGTGTATCCCCACTTCCCTGCTGCTTGCAAAACCCTGCACCACAGGAGCAAGGTCTCAGGGAGAGACATTCCTGGGCCACAACGGCTTCCGCGATAATCCTTAGCTATTCAGTTTAAGCAGCACTTCTTATTCAGACAAGTGCCAAAAGGTACAGTTTAGCCTTAAGTCCTTTTGGTTTAATTGCATTAACTTGGATGCTTAGGTGTGAAGAATACCGGATCTTCATTTTCAAAAGAAATCCCCACATCTTTTTCTTTGCTTATTAAGACGCACTACTAGGCAAGATTCTTGTCTGAAGAAAACATTTTTCTTTTTTTTTTCAAAACCAAACTTTTTTTCACCTAGCCCAGAAAATAAAAAGAAAAAAAAAACAGACTCACTTATTAAACAGCAAGTAGCTCACTCATCCTCCTAACTCACCCTCCCCACACACGCACGTTGTTCTTCTGCTTTACATCCCAGAACTTAACAAGGGAAGAAGGACAGATTGCAAACAAAATTAAAGCTGGTATTCTCAACAAGCAACTCACATGTCTGAAAATTCATTTCTCGGTAAGATTATGTAAGCGAAGCCAGCTTCGCTCAATCACACTTGCATGCCAGCTACCAAAACAGCTTTTAAAAAGGAGAAAGGCTGGGGGAAAGAGGATAGGAGGTTCATATATTTATTGAATAAAAAAAGTGAAGCTAACTCGGAAAGTTATTTATTCAAAAGTAATGATGTTTCAGAAAAAAAAAGGACATTTTATCCCCAAAATCAAACGACTCAGTGCAGAATATTCTATAAAATGAGCATCTGTGAAAGCGATCAACGAGACACCATTTCTTTGCCAGTAGTAATGTATTTAAGAGGTTGCTAGCAAACTGCCATGGCAACCACACCAGCACCTGGGGTACAGCATTCTCCTGAGTAACAAAACACCTTCCCTTGAGAAATAAAATAATTTTGCCAAAGTGCAACAGGAAAGTAATTTTTAAACAAGGTAAGTAACTTCAGTGACCGTAGAGTCACCGAACTCCAGGATCAAGCCCCCATCAACTCTATTTCTTTACTCAACAACATCCACATTGAGACCAGCTGTGATTATACAGCACAGCAAAAGCGTGCCTTAAATGTATACCAATCATTCTCTGCTTCTGCATCTAATTTCATTTAGATTGGCACAACTTTAGGACAACCCAGTGCTTTTTGGAAAGATGTCAGTAGTAATAGATGTCATTTCAGTTTCAAAAGCAGAGTAAAAATGAGCCACAATTAAATGGTCAAAGCCAGTTTCCAGCCAAGGCACTGAGGCCAACACTCCATAAAAAAAACAGCCAGGAGGGGGCAAGTGCCTCATTCCCTAGCTGCAAAACTAGCTTAAATTGAAAAATGTTAGCTGGTACCAAGACTTCTTTCTGCAATTTAGAAATACTATATCCAGAAATAGCCTACCCCAATCTAATTATAAAAGGACAGAGGAAGGAAAAGAAAAATATCAGTTATAGATCTCTGTGCACATAGGAATATTTTTACGCAACGGAAAAAATAAAAATACTGGAAATAGAGTTTTTGATGTTGAACTGACCAACAGTGCACATGCCTTAGCTCAGCTCTTTTCTAAAGCAGACTTCACGTAGTGATTAAGTCAACTTTTGAGAAAAAGCAATTCAAAACTCATGTTATGCTGAAAACTAACTTTATACAATGCATTATTTTTCAGTGCAATCCATCTCAACTCTCTTTTTTAGAAGACTTATTATATACCACCATGGGCAAGGGAGGAGAGGAGAGGGTTGAAACACATCACTCCTAAGCAAGCTTCCCTTCCCTGGCTTTTCTGGCTTTCCTTCTATTCTCCATTCTCAAGGCTAAGGGAGAAAGAAATTACACAGATCATCTCAAGCAACAAAAGGGAAAAGACTGAAGATAAAGAATACTGCTGACAATGGCAGACACCAATTACTTTCTTTTTCTGATACCAGAGAAACTTCCAGTGCTTTTAACTCACAATTTATCAATGTCACTGACTGACATTCTACTTCTGCGTTTCTAGCAGACTCACTTATTGTCATGCTAACATTTTATTAAGCTTCTTTTTTTCTTCTCCCCCCTACTTTTACCTTAACTTTAAAACCCTGCCTGGAATCACTGTGCAGGCTGATGCCATTAATAACAAAGACAAACTGGAACCCAAGAGATTAAACGTTATTAGTGATCCCCACCTTCCACTTTATTTTATAGGAAGTTTTTGTTTGTTTTGAAAAGGTGAAACAATAATTTGTTCTAGCCATTTAGTCAGGAATAACATTCACTTATAATGGGTAGAATATTTCTTGGTCTTTTTTCTTCCCTTGGTCTTCAACCTACTTTAAAATCACAATTTTACGTACTATTAAGATACTTGCTATTAACAAGTACTATACATAAAAGGTTATTAATACATACAATTAATCTGTTGACCCATTCTCTTATCACTGTGTCAAAAACCTGCAATTAAATCAAATGTTTTCTTTCAACCATATTTTAGTATGCAATTCTTGAATCAAGTATTCATCAATGCTTTGAATTTTTTATTTAATTCATAAATGGAAAAAGCTTAAGCCACGCAAGATGGTGAACACTGAATTGGTGCAAAAACCCCATATTTAAATCAACTGGGTTTAGATTACTTTTTCACATGTAGCTCAATTTCTATTTAATTTGCAACTGTGCTACCTGCCTCACACAATATTAAAAGTGCATGTCGTCTATGATAAATAGCAATTGCTTATCTAGAAGTTAATTTATCCATGATGGGACGCAGGACATTTTAGGCCTTTTCCTCTTTCATTTGTCACTGAAGACCCCAGAGTTATTTCAAGACACTAACAGAGCAGCTAAGACCCTAAAGATTTCTTGTCACATGCATTGTGTCCTAAAAGAACTTCTGAACTGTGTGTGAAGCTTTTGTTTGTTTTACTAATCAAACTCACCGTTACTAAGCACCGTTTCCGGAGGGTTTGTCCTGACTCATATTATTCGGTGCTCTGCCCTGGATGATGTTATAAAGGGGTATGCAGAGAAAATTCGCCAACAATACTAACCTGGCAGAAATTACAAGAATGTTGATGGACGTAAGAATTCAAAGCTGACTCGACAAATTTGAGAAACAAGTCTTTAAAAATAGAATGCAGTTCGAAAGGGCAAGGTTATACATCTCCACAGAAATAAGAAACTGCACTGATACTGGGTGGGAGTCACAAATGAGATAGCTGCTTCGCAGGAAAAACAAACAAACCAACCAACCAACCAACCGCCATACCAAGCGCAAGGGTTAAAAAGGACTATTTCATACTACTTTGCAGCAGTCATTTACGTATTTGAAGATTGTTACGTATGTTACCGTATGTCCTCCTCACCAATAGCCTAAACACCATTCCAGCCCTTTCCATGAAGATAATATTAGTTTAACATCAGCTTGTTCCCTGCCTTTTTCCAGTAAATTCCAATCTGATGTGTAGCATCCAGATCTGGAAGAAACGCTCTAAGTGATGTGTTGCAATGCTGAGGGGAGCAAAAAGATTTATTACATTTTGCACTTCTTTCATGATGGAGCTGGCCTAATTTTGCAACAATATGATACTGACATATGGGACCCTCAGATCCTCTTTTTTTTTTTTCTTTTTTGAACTGACCTATTAAATTAGAATTGAGACTGCAGCATAGATTAGGGATTAGAAAAGGTCTTCTAATGGTAAAAGCACCAAAGCACTGGAACAGATTTCCAAGTGGAAGCTGTAACAGTTTCCATCTCTAGAGGTTTTTTAAGACAAGGTTAGGCAAATATCTGTCAGAATTTTTTTTTTGTTTTTTTTTTTTTTTTTTTGTTAAGCTAATCCATTGCTTAGCAAGCAAAATGTACTATACTGATCTCTCAGACCAGTTTCCTATCTTTCAGCACTGGCTTTTCCTGTAAAAGCGTAAGTGGAGATACAAAAATATAGGAAGGAAATGACAAGTGAGAGTGATTAATATTATTGTTCACTGTCACAGTTACACGGCTCTGCCAGTGCGTCAGAGCATTCTCAGCCTGAACAGAGGACGATCATACTCACAATCAGCTCTTGAAATCTGGTACAACTCATGAAAGTTTAACCTGAACATACTAAAGGATAAGCAAAAAGGAAAGTAGCAGCACAGACCTGAAAATACAGTGTATTTACATCACATAAAACACTGACAGTCTTTTTTTCCCTTCCACACAAAACTCTCTTTAAATTGCCCTTGAAGAAGATCTGCACATAACCGTTTGAGGTAATAATTACAAGAAATTATGAGGAACTCTATTTGGTTCCTCAAGATCTGACTTAAACAACAAGAGATCTTTGATGTGTGGGTGGAACACTTGCTGGTATTTTCAATAATCTCAGATCTCATTATGAAGGTGAGACCACGCAGGTAGTGGAATAGGTGCTAATTTGTGAGAACAGGTACAAAATCTCAGGTAGTGGTGTCGATTCTGCTTAGACATTATTCTAATGGGTAAAAGATGGTACAGACAATAACTCTGTGCTGTGAAATTGCCCTCAATATTCTATTTCATACGATCCACAAAAAAACTGCAAGGACTTCTAAAAGACCTTGGATCTCTGTAGGTGGTAAAGAATAGCATTTTTAAATCCAGCACTTGAAACTTGGCATTAAGAAAAGAGTATTCTGTTCTCAAAGGGAATAAAAGAACTCAAACGACCAAGCTTATAAACACTCGGAGCCAAACAATTTTCAATTTTACTTTTGTAATTTTTTTCAAGTTAGGATATAAAGTTACTCAGCCTTTAATGAAGACAATAAATGAAGCATCAGCCATAAAACAGCTGAATATTATAGAAGAGTGATGAAATTAAAATTCTTTTTTTCTAACATACCACCACATTCCAGTGTCCTCTGTTTCAAAATGAAGTTTCTACTTTCGGTTGTTTGCTGCTTCTAATACCACCAATCAGAAAACCCATATACCCACATTCAAAGCAGGTAATTAAAATATCACCTTTTCAGATAAGAAATGCCAGGACACCCATAGATGCAAACTTCTAGTTTTCTGTCACTGGTTTTATTTTATATTTTATTCTGGATGGGGCTTTTACTTAAAATTGATCCAAATTTTACAGCAAATTCTACAAGAAATTATGCTGTAACTTTTAGAACGTCAGGATCTTACATTGTGCACCTAACGTAAAATTGTAAATTTGGACTATTCTCAAGTTACCATCATCTCTCATGGAGAGAAAATTGTCTGTGCATCAGCTCATAATATAAGCACAAACATAAATCTCACCTATTGAATTTATTTATACATGTTAATGACACCTTTTTGCTGGATTGAGTGACCTGTTCAGTAGACTACATACCTCAGGAAAGGCTTGGCTCACTTCAGCTTAGTTTTCTCATCTTTAAGGATATAGACAATTATTGACTTTCCTAAACTAGCACCCACATTTTGCTCTTTGTGCTGAGCTGGCCAAGAGGAGTGCTACACTGTGCTATCTTTAGATAATTATTGCAAGTGTTTGCTCAGTCTATAAATAAGGACAACTCATCTCAGATGCACATGATCTTTCCAAATATTAAAATTATTTAGTCAAATAACATAGAAGTAGACATAACAAATGCTTGGGTCCAAACTGCTATTTTGGAGGTCACAACTCCCACGTATCTATTACTAGGTCCCTAAGATGTACAAGTGTCTGGTTTCTAGACCAAAATCTATGACCCTGAGGTAAATACACACGGTCCACGTATAAGAGGAGGGTGATTCACAGCATGGGATTCGCACCTCTAAGCCTGCTGAGCATGAAGCTCCCCATATTAGTTGACACACACAAAAAAGATATAAATGGCAAGTGTTTGGCTCAAATCCCACCCCTCCTCCAGGCTTAGAGGCCTCACTCCATCAGACAGCAAGTCACTTGCCTCTGATGTTTTCCCGAGAACATGGGCACAACTGGCCAAAATGTGTAGGCTCCTAATTCCTACTTAAGCACTTAAAACGCCCATTACGGTCATGAGAATGTAAGGATTTAAATAGAAGATTAAGAGCTGAACTATCTTTAGGGATTGATCCTCCCTCTCTCTCAAAACACAATCACCTTCTTTTTTTCTTTTCTTCTTCCTCTCCCCCAATAGACAGAGAAGAAAGCAGCAGCTTCTTCCCATTGTGCAAAGCCCAACCATTAAATGTGTTCAGACACATTGAGCGTCCAGGTCACTCCTCCGCTTTAGAGCATTCATGCTGCCATTCCCCCAGCTACCATCCCAACAATCAGAGCGAACTTGTCTGCAGGTGAAGTTCGAACTGGT
Source organism: Balearica regulorum gibbericeps (assembly GCF_011004875.1). NCBI lineage: Eukaryota > Metazoa > Chordata > Aves > Gruiformes > Gruidae > Balearica > Balearica regulorum. The sequence goes on from NC_046188.1 coordinate 66,297,204, forward strand.
TTGTGTTTGCTCATAAAAAGATTCATCAGGAGAGTGTAAAATTTCCCCTGTAAGGCCAACGGTCAAGGCACTTACCAAGGCAAGGGAAAAGGACTGACAGCTGGTCTCTAACATGAGAATCGTGCATTTTCTTTACACTGCACTCATTTTCATCGCATGTTGTAATTGGTGCACTATTTGTACACAAGAAAAAAATCAATTCTTTTCTCCTCCTCATATAGCATATTCTTATCTGCCTGTACCTTTGCTTTTACTGGATACAAGTAAACTGGATACTGGTCCTAAGAGGTCCTAAGAGGTCTGTGAGCTCTTTCAATCCCTTGAAAAACAAAAACAGAGAGGTTGCTTAGCTGAGAATCCTAAAAAAAAAAAATTTGTAGTTTTTTTTAAAAATCCAGACCCACATGTTTCAAAACACTAGAATAATGCACTGATAATGAGAGAAAGAAACACATAACAAAACAGAATGACTTCATTCCCACTGCCACATCAGGAAACTGTCAGTAGAGAAGCCCCGTTACAATGTTAATAGTTTCTTACTATATATTCCATTCCCACAAAAATTTCATTTGCTGACCTTAAAAGCAGTATCTCATGTGACTTTTAAGTTCAATCAAACTAACATTCAATGACCCAGGGTGTCACCCAAGATGTGCAGATTACTGTCATTTGAAGTGTCATAATAAATCTTAGATAACTTGATTCAAGTCTGCCATACTGTCTCAAAAGAGCCATGCTGAGGGTTTTTAATCATGCCAAATACCTCACGGAGTGTTTCCTTAATTTTTGTCAGGAAAATAAACGACTGCAGTGGCCAATTATACTCTTAAGTACAGATTTCTTTTGTGAGAATGTATCATTTATTCTGCATGTACTGCACTTTTTCATCAGCCTTGCAAACAGCAGAGATGGAATTTTTTTTTTATCTGTCGGTTGGGAGCACTGCTCCTGTCCCTATGGCAATCAGTAAGTCGCTGTATCGTTACTGCTTTGTGAAGTCAACTCCAGGTACCCCGGGAGACGGGTTCTTGGGACTCAGCATGCAGGAAACTGTGGCAACGCAACAATGCTGGGCCCCGGCAATCAGCTGCCGCTTTTGTTGGACCACACTGAGCTCTGGTTCCAATGGAAGTGGAATTTAAGGAGCCCGTGGAGAGACTAGGAAGCCTTTTCAGTAACTTTGAAAAATTTAGACATTAGAAAAATAAAGTCAATGCACAGAGAATGGGGAAAATAACGATAAAAAGCTTGGGAAAGTATTTGTACTCTGTTTAAACCACTTGTAAACAGCTCTTCAACTCTCACACCACACCCACCTATAGACAGTAAGACAAGCACAGTTAAAAGCAAAATGTTTAACTATTCACTTCTAGTTCTAGGGCCAGTAACCAGTGAGTAAAACTGCTGGCCTAAGTTTTAGAGAAAACATATGCTGATCACAGGATACAGCAAAGTTCTCAGAAATCTCCGCTAAAATCAAGAAGCCTATAAAAAAAAAAAAAAAACCAACCAATGGAGAGTCTACGTGGCTAAACTGTCCAAACAAATTAAAAAAAAAAAAAATATCAGTCACACAGTAAGAGCCTAGGGTTTGTATCAAGTTTGATGAGACATTTAGAAAAAAAAACATAACTGACACCTTTTGAAAGGAAGGATATCATTTGTAGTAAATGAAAATTTAGTAAATAATGCAATGAAGGCAGCTGGTGAATAACTAGGGTTTGCTCAAATGTGACAAATGCAGCCTCTCAGTACAACAAAATACTGGAAAGGAACAAACAAGAAAACCCAAACGTGCCCTGTACCAGTAAGTTCCATGCAGTTCAAGTGTACTTAGTGCCTCCTCAACACACAGTTTGGTTAGTGCTCAGTTTTGATAGCATACCCATTGTATGCTTTTCATGCAAAAATTAATTACTTCTATCTGTCAGGCATCATAAGCTCTATTACACTAAAATGAGGTTTTGTTTGTTGCAATAATTAAAACATCAGAGGAACAAACATGATTACAACAGACAAAACAACAGCCTAAAGATACAGATGTAGCTAACATCTAAAATATACTACTGTATAAATATGTATGGGTATGCATGCAGCTATGGATGATGCTTCTTTTCATAAATAACCAACTCATAATCAAAGCTTAGAGTACTTTTTCTGGTACCTCCACATTTAGTTTATGAAAATCCTTCAAAATTGCTTTTCATCACAAGAAAGTGACTTTAAGGTCATGACTGAACATGACTCATTCTTTTATGGGGTGAAAAAGGTGATGGAGGGAAACACGTGAAACTTGGTGTGAGATACTTGTCATTAAATGGAAGTGCGCAACACAAACTGGGAAGTACGTAATGATTTGATCATATACTAACATTTATCCTCATGCTTATATCTCACTGTTCGCATGTCATTCAAGCCAACCTTGATGCTTAAATATCAAAAGACTTGGCTTTTAAGTGCAGAGGAACATGAGAACAGAACACTGCATTTAAGACAAAATTCATCTAAACTCTTTAGGCAACGTTCAGTTCAATACTTCGTAGCTGCAACCCAAGCACAATCCCTGCGTCACTATTCAATGAGGACTCTGTTCTGTGGTTCTCTTGCATTACAGTGCTAGATACTCACAGGAAAAAGCTCTTAAAACTTTTCATAAGTTGTACTTCATCCATGCCTAGACTATCATGTCAGCACACAATTATCACAAGCCATCTCATGAGCACCAAAGCTAACCGGCATACAGACCACTGAGCTGAACACCAGCACTCAAAAATGCTAGAGAAATCAAGAAGGTGGGTGCTGCAGACAAGTCTTCCCAAATCTAACCAATGTTACTTCTTGCATCAGAAAATCAGCAGAGGTGTAATACAGAAGAGCTTTCAGCTCTAGCTTCTTCCCCAGTGGCCAGCAATGGAGAACCAACACAGGGAAAAGACATACCATACAAGACTTACCAGACCTACTCTCAGCAAATTTTTTTCAGTTCTACCACGTGAAGCTACACAGAGTCAATGTGTGAGTCCAAGTTCACATGATTTAGAGTCAATAAAAGATTTAATCATGACTGCTTTATACTTTCCTTGACTAATTTGCCATCTTCTATCACGCTTGGCTTCAGTTTCAAGGGTTATCATGTACTCTTCCCATTTTACCTACAATCACTCATTTGGTGCCAAGAGATTGACTCCCAACTAGAATCAAATCACAACAGTCACCTGTGACAATTCATCACTTTTTTTTTTTTTTAATAAAAACAAAAACCAAGCACAGTCACTCATTCTCTCACATTGCACTTGAGATTAGTTCTGCATTAACAGTATCCCCCCCAAGGATATCATTCCCTTCAAAACCTCCTTGGAATAGTCCTTTGCCTTCCCTAAAAGCCCTGACAAAAGGTTCAGCTAAAAGTGTATTCCAACCCGTTTGACATTTTTTGCATTTTTCCAGCTGTCGGTGGTTTCCCGTTATCTCCTGACAGTGTTCGACATGGGGCAGTATGCCACACTGCAGCTCTCCCTTGGGTTGAAATGAGCCACTGCTACATTCAAGAGACTGCCAGCCCTGCAGAGCTGGGAGAGGAAACCCTTGCTGAGATCTGATCTTGGTTGGGGATCACAGACTTCTTCACTTGGGGGCAAAGTCTGTTGTAGAGGCTGACAGCTCTTGCTGAAGAACTTACTGCAACTTCCTACTTCTCAGAGAGATGCCTCTGCCTTACTTTCCATCACCACAACCAAAGCATGTCAACAGAATTATTCTAGGTTTACAAAAATAAGTTTTAAAGTGGAAACGATTCACTTAAAAAAAAAAAAAAGCAGGATTTTACTTAAGAAAAAAGGAAGCTGTTCTAGGATTTCAGCTTCAAACCACATTCCCACATTTTTTTCCTCCCACCTAAAACATGGTTTCTTGTCTTATACTTAGGTTATAAAGCCTCCTGGAAAAGGAATCATATTTTTATGATACAGTTGAATAACACCTACCACCGTGATAGCCTGTGTCCAAAAACATAAGTCCCAGACACTGTAGAAATAAAAGCAATTATAAGCATATATAACTCCTCTATCTTTAGATCTTCCCATGCCATGTGATCTATCTAATCATGAGTAAGAAAAATCCCAAGACTACAATTGCATCCCATAGCTACCCTAAAACTGCAATGGCATCTCTTAAGGAAGGCTAACTATAAAACCAGCAAAAATCAAAACACTGAAACTTTAGCGGCACACCACAAGCACATTGATTCAGGTTAAGTTAATAATATATACATACTTATACACGTATACAGACTATTTCCTGTCTATATGCCTACCACAACATCACATTATTCCTGCAATTCAGCTAAGCATTAGACAGCAGTTCAGTCCTGCTGTCAGTTAAAAATATATTCTAATATATTAAAAAATATATTCTCAATTTTTTCAAGAAGCAAAGCATTTTTTTCTAGATATAGCCAAGCAACAATCTAATATGCCCCACTACATAAAACCAACCTATGATAAGACATATAACTGACACATGTTTAAACAAAATTCCCCTAGGGTTCCAGGAATATCAAAGAACAGCATCTGACATTGCTACAGTTAAAACAGCCCAAACTCAGATTACCCCCTGTAGCTCCAAACAGTTTAAAAGATGATACAGTCTTTCTACCTACAGGCCAAAATACCTCCTACTGAGATATATATATGGTTTTTATATACATATACATATATATATAAAAACCAGTGCTAGCTCTCATGCTAGTTGTTGCACACTTATTTTTATGTCACAGTAAAACAATTTCAATACCATCTCTTCAATTTAAGTAATATTATTGTCCACAACTTAAGTCAAATAAATTGCACCAATCAAACAACTTATAGATTAAAAATATTTTTTCAACTAATTCAATTTACAAGGGAATAGACAGCTCATGCCCCCTCTACCCTTAAATCAGAATGAGGACATAATGCCCTCATCCCAACTCTCCAGTCCCAGAACAACATCTCAGTCTCCTTTAGGTTTTTCTTTTGAAGGATAGGGAGTTAGCAACTGTAACAGAAACTCACACGAGTTAAAATAAAGAAAATACTTTACTACAAGTGGGTTGCTTTTTCCCCTCAAGATTTCTGATTTTCTTACAGTTTCTAACTTTGGCACTTTCTGGCTGTCTCGGGTTTTCTCAGCATCACCAGTTCTGGAGAATTCAATATACCTACTGATTTCACAGGAGTCAGATTAGGGCTGTGAAGAAAGCGAGTGATAATTTCTCCGGTTTAGTAATAACATTAAAGGAAGAGTTCTCAAGTTGGTCGCTTTAGAATTAATTAAAATACAGGAGAAACTACTGAAGAATTATTTATATTCAAAGGGGATTATGGCTAACACTAAAATGTTTACAAAATCAATGGGAACCTACCACAAAACAGATACAGCTCAGGGGAATTCATATTGATTAGATTCCAGTGTAGTCCAAGATACAGTTCTGTTTTCCACGTTCCTCGTTAGTTCATCTCCAGATTTATGTGAATTGCAAAACAGATGTAACTGAGCTCCAGTTATTTATATTGTGTTAACTAAGAAAAAAAGAATTCTACTCACCTGAAAGAGAAATTCATTTGTTTCCAAACGTTTAATGAGAGAGGATGGTTCAGTCCGCCTCCACATTCATCATCTCTTGCACATTAATGAATATCCAATAATGCCAATACTAACCAAGAAACAACTGACAGTATCTGTTAGCACTCAGACCGAGTTGCCACTTTCCCTGTGTATCCACAACACAAAACCAAGTACTCTTGGCAACCGAAACAGTGTATGACAAAAGCTGCACGGCTTTATAACATCCAGTGTTCTGTAGCCTTTTATGTAGGATAGCACTGACAGTAAAAACAGCAAGGTGCTAATTACTAAAAGGTATGTTGGTGCACCGCAGCTGTTCTGTTGTCAAGCATCAGCTGCCCTACCAGCCACAAAGGCGTGTCATGTTTTAGCCAAATTTGATATTACTGTTTGTACAGAAAAATCGTTAGATGAAAATCACACACAGTGGCAGTGCCAGGCTCTGAATTGATTCTCGTAGAAAAGAAAGACTGGAAATTGTGCCTTACATTCTTTCACAAACCGAATGCGCTTCAGATTGCTACTGACCTTTTCACAATAGCACTGATTCAACTAGCTAGACTGAAAGCCAAAAAGCAAATAAAGTCACCTAGGGGTAACAGGTTAAAGCAAGCTCCAGAACAGAGTAGAAGGCCTGACCTTCAAACGTTAATGTCACTTGTGCCCAAGTAAATGGAGGAAATTTTTCATTACCAGCATAGTGGTTCTTAAATAGAAATTAAAATTCCAGGAAACCGGTGCTTAACTGAAAAATTATTCACATGCATGAACTAGTGTCTTAAGAGTCTGAATCAGCCTAAGTGTTGGTTACACAGATTCTAATATCTAGCAATGGTCTTGGTCTTCCCAGTAAGCTCGCCTAATTTTCCATTTTGGCAGTTAAGTTACCATACAAGTCCATATAAGTACTGCAAAATTCTTCCTGTGTTTTGCCTAACAAACTCACAATGGAAAGCGATGCCCATATTCTAGTGGTAAGGAAGATCTTCATGGAGAGAAAATAATCAGGATCATTCCTACTCCTGGAAACGCATTAGCAACAATTTCAGGCTGCCATTGGATCCCTATTGCCTCATGTTGCCCTGTGGTCTTTGAAAAAGCCTGGAGAGGAAGAAACAAACCAACTAACAGCATAGTCATGACATCGCAAAGCATTGAATCAACTCTGCAGAAAATTGAATTTTACTGCCTTATGGATGGGGCCCGGAAAGCAAGGAAACAAAGACCCAAGTGATCTGCTCCTGAGGAAACAGAAGTAGGAATGGCAAGAGCTACTTCTTGATCATCCACCACGATGATAGGCCCTACTTTATAACTTCTCCCCTGGGCAGCAGAAGCAGGAGCACCACTAAGCCCTGCATCTTGGGCTCCAACAGATGGAAAGCAGAGAGTAAGCACCTGGCCAACCTGCCACGATGGAGGTCCGCTGCCCCGGCAAACCGCCCACTTTGCCTACGCCTGGAGCCAGCCCTGACACAACTGGTAATTTTTCAGTGCAAACTCTTTGCAAATTAAATCTTCTCTCTTTTTGCGAAACACAGCGTGTCTCTGAGCTAACACTAACTCGCATTCGTGTCTAGGAGATGCAACTGTGCATTCATATAATTATCTCAGCACTAATAGCTACCAATATGTACAGACGGATTCTCTGATGAAAGCTTGAAGGGAAAATATGAGTCATAAGAATTAGGGAAACAAAATAATGAAAAAGAAGATGAAAGGTAAACAATCCTAAGGAACATGAGAGAGAAAAAAAGAGTTTGCATTTCATGGGAAAGGGTTTGTTTTGTTTGTTTTTACTGCACATTAAGCACAACAATAACACATTTAAAGAAATCAGATCAAGGGAAAAAAACAGAACTGAGAATATGTAAACCTAACTTACATTTAATATAGCCAATTTCATCCTAATAATTTTCAAGTGCTTTCATGAGTCTGTAAGTAGAAAGAAAATAATTTTCTACTATTGAAACACAGTGATCCCTACAGGGACAACTGGTATGAGGCATATACAGCTTCAGTGAGGAAGTTCAGGATAAGGTATAAACACAGCAATATCTTCAACAGAACCAATACCAAAAAAAATTAGGTTAATAAAATGCAATTAATAAGAAACTATCAATAGTGAGAAGGAAAACCGAGATGTCTAATCTAGAAACAAAAGGAGGAAAGTAAAAGAAAGTGCTGAGAACAGACAGTGAAAAATTTTCTAGAACGCCCACAGAGTATTTTGAATTTACCCTCTAAATATGAAGAACAGATACACCAACTGGAAAAATGGTAAGGTATCTTTTTTGGGGAAAAAAAAAAATACTAGAAGTATTGTAAGAGTCAGCAAATCAATAGGAAACTAACAACAGTATGAGTTATCTTAGTAAATGTATCTTTGTAATTTTGTGCTAATTTCAACTACTTGAATCAAAGTCTCTAACATTTTTAACTCTTTCCCCCAGGCTCCAAAAAGATTCAGGTATAAAGAAGCAGATTATTAAATAGAGGTTAAAAGTCTTAGAAAAAAGCACTTCTTCCGAGATTTTTCAGAGGCAGCTACCTATCTAAATGAAATCAAATGTCTGTCAAAAATCTTACAGACTAAAGAGGAATTATCTCTCTAAAAATCAAATATGTACATTATTTTATAGAATATCTTTCGTCAGCTTTCCATAACAATTAGTAAATTAAAAAAAAAAAAGAAAACTTATTTATAACTACATAAGCAGTTTGCTTACTTTTCTACACTTATTTCAGTCCATTTTCTGGTATTATTGTGCTGTCCCTTATTGATTACCTTCATCCAGTAAACCTCAGAATACCCCAGGAAGACAACAAAGGATTCTGTTAACGCTAGTATCCCAGTGTCCAGACAGTAAACCCAAACAGAGGAACCTCACAGATATATACCAGGAAACGGACAGATCCTACATCGACAGAGGCCCAGGTGAAGCTTCCTTTTCTTACTAGGACAGTGCAATTGGACAAAGCAGTCTTATTTTTAGTTTCAGTTCCAATATAGCTCCTCATGCAATACAATAAGAAAATACGTTGCTCTTTTTCTTAATTAAACTTATAAATGTGTTTCCATAAATGAATTGCACTAAAAAAAAACAGGAAATCAATTTATTATGTGAAAGTAAAACTTAACACAAATATTTAAAACGAGTATGTCTTGATTGCAGTCGTGAACAGAAACAGATATATTAAAGTTGCTATATACCAATGTAACCCTACTACATCTGGATTCTGTCAAAACCTCAGTGCCTCTTAATAAATTCAGAATGGATTGTACTTAATACAGACATACCCTGTACGATCAGCGTCCAACTCAATTCCTAATTAATCTGAACAAATGCAGGGAAAGAATGCAAAATATGCATGCTGAAATCCAAAAAAGAAAGTAGAGAGTTAACCATACAACAAAGCCCTAGGTTAGCAATAACATCCTTTCCAGTGATTGCTTAACTTTTGTGCTTTCCTTTTTATATGCACATTAGCTTTGAATACTCGGAACCGTATCAATAAGTCACTTACTAAATCTTGCGGGGGAAAAAATTTGTCAGTATAAACTGACATTTGTCATGGATTTAGAGACTCTTGTACTTTTGGAACCAATTTTGGTTTTCCATCTACTGGCAGGAAAATACATTCAACATAAGGAAAAAGGCAATAGATAATATTCACTCGAACAGCCCCCAGTTATGCTATTATCAAAGGCAAAACACATTTTCTATTAACAATAATAAAAAGATAAGTATTTTTTCTGAGAAATCAGCTGATTTTTCCATTTAGGGTTTGGGGTTTTTTTTTGACCAAAGGATAAAAAACTTAATTTCATTCAGTATTTTCCAGAAAGAAAAAAAAAAAAAAAAAAAAGAACACAACCAAAAAAACCCACCAGTTGTGGGGAGAAGGGAGTTGTTCTTTGGTTTGTTGCCTTTTTTTTTTTCTTTTTTTTTCTTTTGCAACTATGTTTAGGTAGAGCACAGCCTTTAATTTTAATTATACAACTAGTCAACACCAGTGTATTTCAGACCCTGGGCACCATAAGTTTCCTGGCTCCCCAAAAGCCTTATTCTTTCACTTTCACCTTCTTTGTAGCAACACCCATCTCTGTTACCTTCTCCCAAGCCGGAGTGCTGCGGCTCTGGGGCCAGGCAAAGTGTCACTGGGTCCTGCAGGGTCCCTACGCGCTGGTGAGTCAGCATTTGTTCAAGAAGCACCAGAGCCTCAGACCCACTTGTACAGAAGCAGTTGAAACTGCTTAAAAGGGTTAAAACAAAAAAAAAAACCTTCTCTGACACACCGCAGCAATGACAACATCCCTGAAGATGTTTAATGCTGTTTTTCACCAAGATCTCTAATACCTATATACAAACCTGAAGAAAATTATTTTCTACACGTACTTCACTGCGTCCATTACCTCAGGACTCAACACTCCCTAGGCTGAGACCAGTCCTCTAAGTCCTTCACATGGGTCCTGTAGGCAATGAAGTTTTCTCCCGTGTTCCCAAAATTTATAGGGGGTGGGGGGTTCATTTCAGTTTGTAATAGATCTTGCCGTAGGACAAGCGCACATCCTTCTCTCTTCTGACCTGTCCGTGACAACCTTATAGTTACGTTTAGACTGCCTCAAAATTGGATCTGTTGTTCTACTAGCATATTGCCAGCACAGACTTTGAAGCAGCTAGATGACATCATCTACGAGATGCATTTTCATATGGTCACAGTCAAGCCCAATCCAACAGCCTATCTACAAAGTGACTGTGAGAACTTCCATCTGGACAAGAAATTCCATGTCCCCAAAGCCATTCTTTAAGAGCAATGAAGAGACAGCTTGAGCATCAAAACTGTGCACCAAGTTTCTTTGAAGTAGCTGAAAAAAAGTCTGCTAGTTCCAGCATTTAAATGAGATTATCTTTTTCTTATCTCAAGACTTTCAGCTATGCAAAACAGTTGCCATCTCTACATTCCCAAGCACTGCAACAGGTAACCACAGAGAGCCAACAGCATCTGACACCCCTCCAGTGCTCTCGATGCAAAACATAGTACACGAGAAGAGAATCACCAAAAAAATTAAGTTAGAAGTTACCTCTGGAGGTTTTCTTGTCCAAACTCCTTTTGTAAGCAGTGCTAACTTCGGAATTACATTTGGTTATACGGGGCCTGTCTAACCCCAGGTATCCAGTTGTTCAAAACTGCAGCAATTGCCCAGGCATAACCAGAATCCATGCCAGAAATATTCCCCAAATCATGTGAGACGAGACTTGCTCAGCCATCCAGAAAAAATTTACTGGTCCATTACTGGCATTTGTTTTTCAGTTAATACTTTCTGTTATTGAATTTTCTTGTCAACTTAAATCGTGAACATCCACTAGCTTTTAAAAGAATTGACCTTCCAGGCACTGAAAAACAATTAGTGATACACTCTAGAGTAATGATGTCCTTTACAAAACAGATATCATAACGAAAGAAAGAGACAGCCAAAGTAATCTTATCTCATGTTGATTGACATTTCCATTTGCTAGAGCTTTAAAACCATGTTCTCAAAATGTATTGCTGCTGCAGTTGTGTGATATTGAACTTAGTTGGACTTGGCTGTAGTACTTAATCCCACAGCTTCTCCCAAATATTCAGAGACCATACAGCTCAGTAAAAGCAGCTGTATGGGGTACACTGAATCTATCCTTTTTGAGTCCATTCCATATGTTTCTCCCAGTAGAAGCTAGGGTTTATGATGATCCTGCATATAGGAGAGAATTCAGAGACAGCTTGTTGAACAGTATTCAACCCAAAAGATGTTAAAATCAACTTTAATCGTTAATGCTCTTTGCTACTAGGAAGGAAAAATGGCCTCAAAACAAGATGGTTTCTTATACTGTCTGTTAGAACAACAGTACTTTGGGGGAGGAAGGAGGGAACCTGGTCTGAATTCCTCTCTGAAGCGGGCAGGCCTCCAGCTGAAAACAGCTGGCCGTGGAGCTATGCTAACTCACAGCACCTAAGAGCCTGTCGTTGCCTTGTCATAGCCCTTTCCCACATACAGGGCCTCATACGAAGTCAATGGATCAAAATTAAAAGTAAACACATCACCGGGCTCCACAGCACAGAAAGTCAATAGAAGACAGGATTGTATGACTCAAATGCACGTTTATTAGTTCCACCAAAATTGCCTAACACACAATTTAAGTGTAATCCTTGCAGTCTTCGCATTGACTTCACAGGCCCTTGAGAAGTTGCTATTCAGATCCTGGGTAACTAAAGGCTTTTGTGCTGTAATAGGAAAACACCGTTTTGCATATATGCATACACACACACACGTCACAGGTACGTACATATACGTATGTCTTTTTTTTAACGATTCTAGTTATGGTCCCGATTTTAAAAAAGGCAAAACCTTAACACCTCAACCTCTGAGTTTTAAGAGCTAAGTGCACAATTTTTAGCAACTTGTATAAAAGCACTGGTAAGTGGCTTCCGTTAAAGTGCAAGCAAAACTTCCTCATTATATACAAATATTTCTCAGCATTTTACAGTCCAGTTCAACCACAAGCAAACTTCTGATCATCACTACAAGAACAACTCAGATTTTTTTCTCTGCTTTGCTGCCAAGTGTTTGATGCAAACACTTGGCTGGTCTGAACTGCCATAGCTCCGCTAAAAACTCCAAATTTTTCCCTTCTTCACTGATGTCAGCAGAAATGTGACAGGAGCTATGCTGTGTTATAATTTGAGGAAAGAATTTTGGCGATATCAGGATCAACACATGGGCTTAATGGGTAAAGAGGAGCAAGAGCTCTTTCTGCTTACAAGGGTTAGTACATACATATCATGTCACCATTTATTGCACGGATTTCTCGCTCTTTCAGTGCTGGAACATGCAGTGGGGACAATTTGCTATAAAGGTCATTATAGTGTAAAGATAACGATGCTGACCCAGCCAGAACACACAATATATTTTTTATTTTTTTTTCCTACTGGTCAGCTTTTAAGTCAGATTCTGTTACAATTAGTAGCCACAACATGCCACAGGGCTTTTCTTTAGCCAATCTAAAAACAAGATAAAGTTTTATTTTTAGAAGTAATTAGAAGGGAAGGTTGTGAAAGTGCAGTTTATGAGGCACTCAAACTCCAGGCCACCTCCAAGAGAGGTGGTCCCAGAGAGAGGCAGTCCTATCCCCCCCTTTCTATCAAGTCAAAAATACACAAATGAACCCCTGCCCCCAAATCTGGAATGTGGGTACACACAGAGATCCTGATTGCAGGAGCTCCCTAAGTTACTGGCTTGGAGGTTGAATACAAATACAGATTGGCAAGACAGTGACCTGCTTAAAGACAGTGAACTAGACCAGCATTGTTTCATTCTGTATTAGAAATTACCAGCCTATTCTTGGCAAATAACAAAAGGTAAAAAGCAAAGCTTTATATATGAAATATCAAATTATGTCAAATACAATTCAGAAGAATGCAACCTTAACATGTAAGAGAATTTGTTAAAGGGGAGACAGCATCCCCAACCATTTCATGTAAACAAAAATCTCAGCAGCCTCAGAGCAGGATTTTTATTGCCATTTTGAAAAGATGAGGAGATTTTTTCCTTTAATAGCAATGATTGTAATCTATTCAAATGCAAGTTACTAACATACGAACTGACAGTTGCAAGGCTGAATTTCTTTGGAACCATAATTATCTATGACACTTTATTACAACAACTCCAGAGCATATGGTTACCTTTTTAGATATTAATATTTATTTTCATCTAAAACTCAGCATGGCATTACACCAAAAGAGCTCAAGTTACTCCAGAGGATGGCAAATAATTTCACTTTCCAGGGTTTGGTAGTTCAGGTAAGAATTTAAACTAATTCACTTGGAAAAGCAGTTTTGATAACACAAATTATCCATCTAGAGCCGTATAAGGCATAAACATAATTTTCCAACAAGCTCCTGAATCTTCTTAGTATAAAAATTTTCACATCTTTTTTGAAAACTTTCTGTCTACTAGCAAGTACATCATCTCTGCCTTTGAACACATGCATTTACTTGGCAGGGGGCAGGGTCTGTTTTGGTTTTATTTCAGTCTCCTCCACTAGCAGCTCATAGCACAAGGACACTGCAGTCTCATTTATTAAAGTCCATAAACCCACAAATGGAGGAGACTGACAAGCGCCTGCCTTTTGATCATGTTATCAAACATGAATTTGAGTTCATGCAATGGTTAAGATTATCATTTTTTAAAAAAAAGTCTTTCTCTATGAAAACAGTAGGCAGGACAAGTGTATTATTTGCATTGTATCACCAAGAGAACGGACTTGCACTGATAAATAGGATTATGTACATCAGTGGAAGTTTAAAATTGACACCATCAGGTAACTGAAGTCTTAAAAAGTAAGTTAACAAATGTCTTTCAGAGAAATGGGGAACTTAAAAAAAAAAAAAAACAACAAACAAACAAACAAGCCCCAAAAAACAACCTGGCCCAAGTCACAGTTTTATAAAAAGAGGGCAAGGGGAAGCAGGTGGTTTTGTTTATTTGGGGGTTTTGGTGCTGAGGGGGGGCACTGTTTGCTTTGGGGGGTTTTGTTGTTTTAGTTTTGGGGTGATAGTGGGTTTTGTTTGGCACTTTTTTTTTTTTTTAAGTCACCGCATGAGGACTTAGTTCCAACTGAAACGTTGCCATTGAGGTAGTCTTTGAGGCAGAGAAGATGATCTTGACTGTAACGTTTTTAGATTCTTTTCCTACTCTCCTCCTTGCTACGGTTTCAGAAGAGAAAAAAATTCAGTGCATGTGCAATGAATACAGTCATTTGCCATCAATAATTGTCCCATTTTCTTTACTTTAGTCGATTTCATGAAGTATTCGGTATGTACAGTTATGCATATATGTACATCTACGCAGCACAGGACATAAACTTATTATAGTACACAGTGAATAGCGACTGCAGGAAATACAGACATCTTGTGAAGCAGGTTTTTTAGGAGTACAACAAACAGAAGGATCATCATTAAAAGCTGACCCAGAAGTCAAGTCAATGGACACCATCCAAAACCACAGTCATACATCACTGCCACACAGAAGGTTTATATGATACCACATAATGTTAATGTCACCTCCCAAGCCACAACGCAGTGAAATTAGAACAGCTGCAATGAAATCACTACAGAGGAGGAGGGGGAAATTGAACAAAATTCAGCTTATTTTATACAGCAAGAAAAAACCATGAGCTGTGGAAACTCAGTGAATTGCCAGCAGACTTTTACTCTGAAGGCCATATGCAGGACTGGATTTATTGTTTTTCAGTTTAAACTGAAAAAAAGTTTGTGAAAAGTTCTGCACAATAAACAGCTATTTACATACAGGATGTGATGAGTCAAAGGATTAAACATTAAAGGTAAGTTTTATGAAGTGCTCTTATCTTCAGAACCATAACAGAAGCCACACTGTATGATGAAAGATTTTCTTGTTCCTTTGTGTTTTCCAACAGAAGTAAACTTTTATTATTGTTTTTCATTAAAGCATGCTGATAGTGAGGTCTTTGCATGTGGAACTACATTAACCTTAAAAGGCTAATTTTTCCTCATTTCTGTGACAATGGTAAAAACCACCTTTTTCCTCTGCATTTCACAATTTTTTTTTCTCTACGACTTTCAGAAAACACATTTTCTTACCAAACCTACCTTAATGTAACTATGTTCAGAATGGATTTTTTCAACATATTTACGTATCTGTCTTTCTGTAAAGAATTTCCTGACTACATCCGACATCATCAAGTTGAAAGGAGAAGAAACAGCCAGCAGTAAAGACCACTGTATGTGTCTGGAACATACTTGAAAATTACAAGGAAATTAAACATGGGTTTATTTTTCAAATAACTAGCAGCAGAATCCTGAGGTTCCAAGCTTACTCTCTCTCAGGTTGAGAGCTTGATAGCCTTATGTACGTAAGTTAACCAACACTCCTGTGTTGGGAAACAATATTACTCTATAAACCTAAGATAAGTAAGAATGGGATCTCTTGCATTACAAGCTCAAATACTGAGATAACTAACTTGCAGAGCTCTAAATTAAAATACCTAAAAGAGGCCAAATAAATAAATTAATAAATAAAACCCCTGAAGAGTTAGGGGGAGCCTGGATGCCTAGCAAGGGAGCAGAAGCTACCACAGAGTGGTATGGCATATCAGGCGAACAGTTTGCCTGGTCCGTCCAGGATGCATGCTTGGGGCAAGTGAGCACTCAGTTTTCTCTCAAAGCTTTGATTCACCTTTGTGCCATCTCTTCAAAATCTGCCAGCCCAGTAAAAATCATCGTAACTCTTCCCAGCGTTACAAAATGAGCGGGTTTCCTAAATTTGGCTAGTGTTTCATAGCTTATGTGACTTTTTTTTTTTAAAATTAGTGATAATTTGTTAACAACAAATTAAGATAATGTGTTTGGAGCACAGAAGGGAAAGAGTGACTTAGGCAAGTTCCTTCTGAAAGAAAGCCATGAGTGTTTCTAGAGCATTCTATCAGGACAAAAATGGGAAGAGTACCGACAGAGTATTTGTACGTCTGCTGTACACATCAAATAATGTGTCTGGAAGAATCAGCATGAGACAGACTCGAATTCCCTATTTCGGTCCCGGTTTTGCCACTGAACTGCTGCACCATCTGCAACTAACTCTCATGTATGCAACTTTCAGCCCTCACTACAGGTTCTCACCTGTCACGTGCTAAAAAGTCATAGCTGCAAGTGTGCACGCTCTGCTACAACTTGAACGCCTGCGTCCTGCAGACACCGGACTTGCTAGCTACTTGTGTGGTTCCCAGAACGTATCCACGCATATGTGACAGAAATAAATGGGCATTGGTTCAACACTTGTGCCTAAATATCCCCATCTCCCCATCAGTAGTTAAACCTCAGTCAACATGATTAATAGAAATATCTCTATACGTCTCTCTGCAAATGATGAATGCTCTAATTATGTCTCATATATGCAGGACAAGCAGGCAAATGTCAAATAAAAAAATCCAACTTCTCTGTTAAGTGAAATACATGGCTTTTACAGAACACAGAGAATCTCCACTTATCTCCATCATTCATTACAAGCTTCATTTACTTGTTTATTTTCAGGAACTGTCTTCCCTAAACACATCTATGTTCTTTCAAAAATGGAATGCATCATATGATGGTTATCCTACATGTATATTTTCACATGAAGAGCTGCTAACTACTTGAAAAGTAGTTACTGAGAATGAATAATAAAAGCCTCTCAGGTTCTTGTTATTTATTTTACAAATTTGCTGACACTAATTCTCTGACAGAAGTCAGAATCTTTTTATTTTTTCCACCGTACTACAAAAGTGAATATGGAATGTTTAAAAAACCCCACAAATACATGTCAAAAAGCAAAGCAGACTCAAACACAATTCTTCAGAGATCTTACAAGATCAAAATGATGCCATAAGGTCCAGCAGGATAAAGCTATGTGAATAAGAGCGAACAGAAATAACAGCAAAAACATAGGTAAGCTAAAATAATACCACACAACAGAATTCCCATGCACAAGTACTTCACATACACTGGAAGAAAGGAGAAATACTGAGAGCTCCAAGTTAATCATCTGGACTGCTCTGAACTAAGGTTCCACTTACCAGCACACATCATGAGTATGAAATTGTTTAACCTCACATCTCAAAGGAAACAGTAATCTTACATGTCTTTTAAGTTTAAAGGCTTAGGAATGATGAAGATAAATTCAGAACTACAGCTGAGAATGGTATCTTCCTTGCTTCCACAGGTGTTTTGTATGGTTACTACTTGCTGTTCAGGTGTTTTGCGTATTTCATTCTTACACAGAAAACCAAAACTCTACAAAAAAAAATCCACCCCTATGCTATACCAACATCGTGCCAAATTGTACCTTCAGCTACACGCCTTTGACCTCATTTATTTAAATCACAGCTTCACCATGCATTTGAGAATGTTATACAGCCAACTATGAAATTATTCTATTTAGCAATTAAACACATGGATGAGAGAAATGAGGTTAGAGAGGCATAGAAAGAAATTTTGCAGAAAGCAGTTCTGACGAGTAAAAGGAAACTTCACACGGCTGAAAGGAGTCACCTCTTAGCTAATCGATTCTTCAGTCTGCAGTTCCCCTTGCTAAAGGGCATTCTCCTCTCTACGTTACTCCTAAGAACTACTCTCCATCTAGCACATTTAAAATTTCATTACATGCAGAAAGCACCCCTCACCATATCCCAGGGAACAAAAGCAGCTGTGATTGTTCTGTTGCCTCATGTTTCACCCACGTGCACACAAGTCAGGGATTTGATTTGCTCTTCCAAAATTTAACGCAACATAGACCAGATATGTTGTAATTCTCACAGTTTCTTCAAAAAGCTCTTTCTTTCCCCACTACTACAACTAATGCGCTGCCAACATCTCCAAAATTATTTGGGTCAAGACGTTTAAATTTTTTCCATAGAGCAAAAAAGGAACAGTCTGCTACTAGGTAAATAAAAACACTAAGCAGCGATTTTATTTAAAACAGCAAAAAAGAACAAATACTGGGTGCTATATTATAGCTGATAAAGAGCCTTGTTACAGTCTTCTGATTTCTGAGTAGTCCCTGCAGTACGTATAGAGATCTTCTCACAGTTTTTTGTACAAAAAAAGTTTCTCTATATACAGTATATCTGGTGCCTACCTTTAAAAAGAAATGTGCGCTGAAAGTGCATATATAGGACCATGCAATTTTTTGTTTGTAGAAAACTGACTAAACACCATAAGATTTATAGTTGCAATTTACCAAACAGCTTTATAAAGCAGTCCTGTTCACTTACATACACTAAAAAGTCTCTTTATGGAAGCAGCATCATTTAAGCCCAGTCCATGCATGTCTCTCATTCTTTCATCCTGTCTTTCAACTCTTATAGTATATTTTAACAGCCTGTCAAAAATGCCATCTCCCTTCCATCACCAATGCTATTGGAAAAAGCATCTAAGGGAATATTTTTTACAAAGTAGTTCAAAAACTTACTATGATGGCCAAAAGATTAAATATTGCAGCCTGTCATACAAGGTCATTAAAAAAAAAAAAAAACCAAACCAAAACCCGCAATGCAAAGGCAAGAAGGAATGTGGTATATGTTGATTCATCAATTTAGTTTTTAATAAGTATATCACAGTGACAAATATCAGCAAGCTCTAGAAAACACTGAGAAACAAAAAGGAGAATAATGCCCCATTGCATTTGTTCCTGTGATGGAATAATACATCAAGAGAAGTACCTCAGCTACACTCTTCTAAGAAATAGGTCTCTTCTGTAACATAGGAAAACCATTTCAGTAATGGTTTCCTTTCTGGCCCACAGAAGTACTTCAGGAAGGACTGCCGATCTTCATTTCTATATTCAAGCCTCAGCACACCTTCACACTTACCTTTCTCACAAATGTCAGCAGAATTCCCACTTCCTAAATTAATGCATCTTATAAAGATGTTGTTCTCTAACAACAATTTTAGAAGGCAGGTGCTACTGTCTGAAAAATGGTATTTTAAAACTTGTAATGACAGCATGACCGTGGTGTGCCAAGGCACAACTGCAACCATGAAGTATGCCCATAGATAGGTAATCTGAATGGTCCAGCGGTGCTTGTAATCTTTAATCCATCTTTATGAACGCAAAAAGGGCCCTTGTGATATTCACCATCATGAAACTGAACTTTGCAATGAAATTCATTCATCAACCATTTATTTAATACTATCTTTCCAAGCTGGTTGTTAAAGGGACAGGTCTTTGAACATTTTGTTTACCTTCACAATACGCAGAGTCCCCTTGGACAGAGAGATAACCATTCTTGCATTCACAAGTGGCTTTTGTGTTCCAGTTTTTGCACTCTGAATTTTCACCACATCTGTGTCCCTCGGCACAGAAGTTATGGCCTGAAATACAAGGAACATGCAACCTGGTATTAAAACATGTTTACTTCAGATAGTCAGGTTTAATATTTACATTGACTGTATTAGTCTGGAAAAACTTTGGCATGCCACAGTCCAGAAATTCTCCCTATAAACCTACATGGAGCACACAGGTTTGATCCCTCCATCAATTCATCCTCACTAAAACCATTTTGTTCCAAAAATATATTTGTATGACTAGTTTTAGTCAGGAGAAAGGACAACTTCAAAGCAGGAAGCCATGACAATACATTAGTCTTCTACTGAACCCATGTAGGTTAAAATGCCACCTTATCTCTGATCGCCACGATGTAATACTAACTTACACAATAAGTGTAATATCAAAAAAAAAATTCCTTCACAGTTCTCTTATTATGCATAATCAAGCATGCTTTTAGAAAACCAAAATAAGACGTTGCATAAGAACACAAAACTATACTGGTAGTCAAAATAACCTCATGCACTGCCTTGTAATTCTGTCATCAAAAAACTAGCTGAATTGTTTCTAGAGTTTATAATTAATCCATGCATCGTGTTTTGTAAGGGAGAAATTTTATTACTCTCTCCTTTTTCCTTGACATAAATTCCAAGTAGCTGCTTTGTGAACAGTTTCTTTTGTTCCATACAAAGTCATTTCTAGAAACACGATGAACTTTCCCACTTCCTTCTATAAAGGCACAACTGCCTGAAGTTCTTTCTTCCTGATTATCGATATTTCTCAAAGATGTGTCAAAATCTTTCTCTGCTGAAGTCTAAAGTGAAAGTAATTGCAACTTTATCTCTTTAAAGGCATTAACTCCAAGTACTATAAGAGATAACTAAACACCTTACAGAATTTGACAACAGGAAATCTTTTTTCCCCCTATGGTGTATCTTTGATGGATTTTTCACTATTCATATCCAAGAGTCTATTTGCCTGAGATATATAAACAGCCATTTTGGTAATTCTTATTTTTTCTGGATTTTCTCTCCTGGAAGGAGGGAAACACAAAACCCAGACACACCATCAGCTACTTGTATTCCAACTTGCAGTTATGAGACTACAGGAACAGTTTCTGCCAATTCTGCCTGGTCATAAAGGAGCAAACTAAAAGTTCTATTTCATTTATCCTAAGCTTTGCTAACATCCCCTAAAGGCAGTTAAGAAAAAGATGACTTCTGAGATCTACACGCCAGATTCAGATCTTTGTTCATATCCCTTGCTTTGAGATTCTTTAAGGAACCTCAGAAGACTTTAGCTTATACTAAATATAGTTTTCATCTACAGCAAGCACATTTTCATAGGGCTATCCTGAAGCTGTTGTTCACTGAGGGTTTTTTAATTCGTTTTAACATGCATTTCAGTCATCTACTAATTTAAAAACCAGGTTTCATCATTTTAGTGCACTCCAACTTTATGAGTCTAATCATCTAACATTGGGTTGTGAGGTCATTTTTAAAAAAGTGTAGGAGTTGTTAGCAAGGAGGACATTTTCTCAGTGTCAACGTCCAACTCCACACTTAAACTTCAGATTAATTTTATTAACAACCAAGTTGTTTTCCTTCTGTTCAGCTCATTCTCTCATTGTAATCCAACTTGTGAAAAAGAACCAACTCCATTAATGAAAACTGCAGATATCCCTTCTAGTCCTCATTCATTTCACAGTCTGGTAAAAACCACTCAAGTATTCCAGATACAGACTTGTCAAGCCTGGGCACATTTTGTACCAGTAAAAAAGGGTGCAGTTACACTGCCTTTAGCCATTTATGCAATCACAGTATTTGACTTCTCATTTTTGCCTTTATAATTATAATCGAAACTGAACACTGGAACCCATCTCCCCAAACTTATCCATTCAGCATCTAATTTATACTCCCTAAGCAGGATTACTATTCTGTTGGCATTCTAGCTAATATCCAAGAGGCAACAAGTTTTATAACATTTTCTTTGTCACTGTTTCCCCTAAGACTATGGCATGCTAGTCTATTTCCTGCTTCTTTAGAATAATAATTCTCCTTTGAACTCATACACAGTATTAGTTTACTATTTGATTATTATTGGTAGATACTACTGCTCAGAACTAATGTAACATATCAGTGTGTTAAGCTAGGCACTATAAAAATACCACATTTTCATTTAGTGTGGATTGTTACTCCCGTCTTAGGATATTTTAATTTTATTCATTTATATTTCCCTCTTATCGAAAAGTGTAAAAATTATTTAATCTTTCTCAGCATGTTACAATAGTCCTTATATAACTTTCTGCACAAAAAAAAAAAACACCAACCCCAAAACACAAAAAAAAAAAAACCCAAAAAACCACCCACAACCCACAAAAAAAACCCCCACAAACCAACCTTTGATTCTGGGCTGCCTTTATCCCAGTGAGTCAACATTTTACCCTGTGACCAGTTCATGGCAAATCTAACACAATTAGCCAAAGAGATGTCTTCTCAGGGTTAAATTTCATCACAAGTCCCAAGGCCTAGATTAACCCTTCTTTAACGACACTTTCGCCCAAGTGCATGCCACTGATTAGTTTTCAATATCACATCAGAGCCCTAGGAATTCAAAGTTTATTTGCCACCTCTGAAATTCATCAGTAGATATGATGACTTTTTGTACCACTAGAACTGCCACCTTTTGTTAAAAAATTCTCTGGAATAACTTGTATTGCTTTTGTTCCCTTATTATCAACTCAAATATGAACCGTCTCCATTCAAAATCAGATTTTCTTATGTTTTCAAGCTTGAAAGCTGTTAAAAGAGCATAGAAGAAAAAAAATGTAATGATCCAGTCCTGTAACTTGTGTAATAAGAGGCTCTAAAGAACTCTTCATTAGGAATACACAATGGTAGCACACCTACTACATCTCTAGGTTGCCTCGGCATTTATTATTATAAAAGACCTGTGAAACACTGTTTCCCACCTTTTAAAAATGCTGACTGAAAATTACTCAACTTCAATTTCCCATAGCATTTCAGAAAACTTGTTCAATACCTCCATAAGCGGAAAGTGGAAGCCATTCCTGTTAAGAGCATGTATGGTGCTACGACACTGTATGCTACCAAGCTTTTACAAAACAAATGTAATTTAAGCTAAACCAACAGGGACAAAAAAAAAAAATGCACTTGATGGTATAGAAGAGTAAGGGTTCACTGTGCCTCTGTCAGAGCAGGCATGCCATTGATTGGATCAGAGGCTTTTCCAAGTACTTTTCTTTTGCAATGAAGATGCACGTGTAGCACTTCAAAAGGGCTAAGGGGTGCGTACCAAGGAAGTGTCGTTCTTGCATTTCTTAGACCCTGTCGGCATTCTCCCCAGCTGAGGTTTTGAAGGCAAGAAAGGAATAAAATGCTATTTATCTTAGTTCATATTGGGCCTGAGTGCTTTTCCTGCTCACCTGGCAAATAAAAGCCACCTCATATTTGGACTGGAATGTGAAGAAATAAGCCAGCTGCGTTCTTCTCACATTTACCAATGTTAATTCAACACCTAATTTAGCTAAATATTGGAATGCATTCTTATTCAGTACAACAGTCAGGAATGCGCACAAGGCCACTGGCTGCGACAACCATGCTTATATTCCTGACTAAACAAGGAGGGACCTAAGCGCTGACTTAAACATCAATCTATTCACGGCCAATCTATTCATAGGAGCAACTACTTATACCCAAGCAAGCAGAATGGAAAAGAATGCAAACATCTGATTTTTATTAATTCTTTGGTGTGAAATGGATCATAGGGTTCCTTTAAAATACCTACGCAGATGGCAAAACCACCTGGTGATACTGCAGTGGGATCTCTGAATCTCAGCCACGGGTGGAAGCTAGCAGAGGGCACACATTCCGATTGCCCAGGTGAAAATAACTGAATTACTGAGACTTCGGAATATTCAGCGAAGTCTTATCTGAGACAGTCAGCTCCTCTCTAAATATAAGAAATAGCTTAAAATAGAATCATCGCATCTGAGCAAGCAAGCAATTGGAGAGGATTTGACAGAAGCATACAAAATCTTAAATAGTTCTGATAATCTAAACTAATTTCAGGCCAACACAGATGACAAGGCAAGTGAGCATGAATTAAAATTACAGATAAACACATTCAGAACAGATGTCAGAAGCCATTTTCCCCACACACACCCAGTGATAAATGTGCACAACAGCCCTTCAAAGTCATTCAAGACATTCAAGATACAATTAGATATTACCAACAGGGGAATTAAACATTGAAGAGTGTGTTTGGATTTTTGATGGGCCTGATGACCTCTGTTCCTTCCCCAAACATTTCTGATAACATTAGTCTCTTCCTTTATCAAGGTTGCTGAAATGTTTGCTCCAATTTTTCTTAAGAACATATTTG
The DNA here is from genome assembly GCF_011004875.1 of Balearica regulorum gibbericeps. NCBI lineage: Eukaryota > Metazoa > Chordata > Aves > Gruiformes > Gruidae > Balearica > Balearica regulorum. The sequence continues at coordinate 66,321,091 of NC_046188.1, forward strand.
TATCTTCCCACTTCTTTCTTCTGACTGTAGAATGACCATTAATAAATGTACTAAGACAATTATGAAAGACATCAGATTTCATGCTACCAGACATAAAACTACCACTTCTGCAGCATCGGAAACTGCACAACTGGATAGGGCTTAGTGGTCTCAAGTCATATCATGTGAAATTAAACATTTACTCCATTCCGGGGCACCTAAACATTGCTCTTATTTTACCACGCTTTTCAACATCTTCAGGCTCCAGTTCCCAGAATCTGCTTTTCCAGAGCAGCACGCTAAGCTGTTTTGTGCTGTCATCCAATTTTTTTAAGTACCGAACATATTTGGTAATGTGGCTTAATTATTGATTGAAGAATGCAAGAACTCTTTCAAGACTACAGCTGGAATCAATATATCTTATATCCGTATCTCTTCCTGCCTTTTTTTTTAATGGATAACACTAATGTTGTTCTCATTTTTTTTGAGAGTTTCCTTATAACATCTGTAATGCTTTCTGTACTTCTTACAACATCCCTAGCTGTTCACTTCAAAAAGTGTAAAAACCCTGTTCTTTTGCTGTTCAAGAAGTTACCCTTCAGTAATCCACATTTCACTGTTTCACATTTCAGAAGCTTCTAAAAAGAACACTGACAATGCTTTCCTTAATAGTATTAGCAATGTTCAAAAGGTCCAAGGTAATTTCAACCTCAAAATCTTTACTATTGTTATGATTTAACCCCACAGTAACTACGTAAATGTGTAAAGTAAATCTGAGGGACAACTCACTGAAAGAGTCATAAAATTTGCACTAGTAATTATGCCCTTTCATGATCTGAATCAGTTTTTAAGGAGTCATGAGCAACAAAGCACTTTGAACGGCAGTTTTTACGCCTTCAGAGACTGTGGTCCCAGAACTCAGTGGTCTGACATAAAACAGTAACTTCATAAATTCTTTCAAGCTGCTATATCAAGGCAGACCTTATTACACACCGCTTATTCGTGTGCATTAGAATAATGGTACTGCACAACCTAACAAGCTTATGAAGATTTTTTTTTTCAGATATAAAGTTCTCCTAAATCCTTAGTGACATTATAAACTAAGTTTAGAAATAAACTAAATCATATTTATCAACATCCATTAAATCTTAATAAAACTAAAACCTTGAAATAACTCATACCTCACAGCAATGAATGAGAAACATTCGATTCCTGAAAAAGCAAAACTCAGTTTCACAGCTAGAGAGGGAGAGATGCAAAACATGCTAACTGGAGAACCTTCTCATCTTCTAATCAAAAGAATCAAAACCTCCTTAAAACAAAACAAAGCAATACAAGTAAGGGTGGCAGAAGCACCATTTTTAGATTTAAACGCTGTTCCCCACCGTAAAATGCACACTTCAGCTCACCAGTAGGATCCTCCACTTCCTGCTAACCAGCGTCAGCGGTCAATCTAAATTCATCAGCCAAACTCTATTACAGGACAGCAAATAAAAATTACTTTCTCCAGAAATCAAACAGCTCTTGCTATTATTTCCTCACACTCTTTTAAGGAGAGCATGACTGAAGCTGCTAGAGCCGTTCAGGCTACTCGTACATACTAAAATTGTGAGCATAACAACATAAAAATTCTCTCATGAAACTTTGAATCACTCATTCAAAAGAGAAAAAATCCACTCTTTCAAAATTATACAGTGTCTTTGGCAAGGAGAAAAACAGCTAAAGGGAACAATAAAACACTTTTATGACACTACTTTTTGTATTAGATTTGTCCCTGGGCTATAAAAAATGTAGCAGGCGTGCTATAAGAAAAATGACTGATTCTCAAAAAAAGTAGTAAAAAATATATTTTATTACACAATGATGCTTTGTAAAATTGTAAAATTAACTAAAATTTCTGTAAGCCCAAAAAAGAGAGCTTAATAATGCCGCATTGTCCTGCTGAAAAGTATAACACGGCCACATAGTTTAAGCAGACATTTATATTAAAGTACACAGATGAAGGGCAAAACTAGGTACACTCTACACAACAGTCAAGGATACATCCTATTTACAGATCTGATGAGACTCATTTTTGCATTCAGGTAGACCAAATCACAAAACTAAGCTGTCATTGTACAGCACAGTTCTTCCATACTATGCCTGCCTCACTGTACATCTTGTACAATCATTTTTCTGAAATCTAGAAATTGGCTTTTAGCAATACATTAGCTTTTGGTATACTATAAACTCACATAGCAAACTCAAAGAAGAAAAGGTATTATTTGCTGTCTTTACTTTTCTAACCATTTACAAACAATAATGACTATCTAGGAGTCCCACCAGCTGTGTACATTACAGTATTCAACTCGGTCCTTTGCTGACTCACAATTTCCATCACCATAAGCACCACAGATTTAATTTTTTCCTTGCATACCCTATTTTATTTTAGGCACTTCTTATTCTGAAAGATATTACAGAGATCCCCTAAGAGGGTAGAGTCTTCTACCACAGCATCACGAAGTTCCTGCATTTCTCTATATTTCTCTGTTGATCCCTCACATTTATCCTTTCATTAAATGGAAACTCCTTTGCTGCAGCGAGAAAAGCACAAGTTGCAAGCCTCCTACCCTTGCCCAATTCAGCAAAGGTATTTTATAATTCTACAGAACATGAAATTCAGTGGAAGTTTTCTGTTTCCACAACTAGATACTAAAGAAAGCACAAACCAATGAGAAACAAGAACTTAACAGTCACTAGTATGCATTGACAAGCTTTACATAGAATTACTGTTCTCATTTAACATTTACTGGTAAATGCTTACTAATCATCCTGTTGACTAACTAAAGGCCTAGCTAAGTGCTAATGCAAAGAATTATCTGTGTTATACATATAATGTGAAATTTGCACATGATGTGCAAACGATCCATATGGGCTTCCAATAAATGCCCTGGTTCCTCAGGACTGTATTTACTACAGTATTTCTTCCTCACTGCTCTTGCTTGGAGAATAAAAGCTGAATATAGTCCCTGAAAGAGGTCATTAAAGCAAAATGGAGAAGCACTCGATCCTTTCCCAGTAAAGGACACGCTGGCACAGGACAGGACCAGAAACCATGGCCTGCTTGCCATATCAGAGGGCACCTGTTTGCATGATAAAGCCCATGCTAAACATGGAATTATTAATAAATATCTATTTTTAACACCAGTACTCTACATATGACAAAAATAATATACTACCACTTTGGGTTGCGTGCAACTGAAGCAAAAATGTCGAGCAACATATATTCTACTCTGAGATATAAAAAGCAGTTTAGGAGAGCTAACTTCAATTTATGCCTTTGTAAAGTTGACAAAATTAATCATATCGTTAAGCGTGATTTTCAAAAGAATTTTAAAAAGCAAAGATGAAATACAAAAGGAGGTGGTACTGTTTTAGTAGTCGGCTAAAGCAGAACTCAAGTGGAAGTTTAACGTATCAATTTGAAAGCACCGTATGTCAGAATTCATAGGAAGTGAAAGTACAATTCCTTCCTTTGCTTCTAGAGACCATCACATAAGTATACATATTCATGCTATTTTATAAATAATGAAAACAGTTTTGGGATGAATATCTAAAAAGAGTATCTGTCATTAACAATAATATAGAACTGAATAATTACAGAACTTATCTTTCATCAACTTTGAAGCTTTCAGATTTCTAATGCTTTTAAGTAATGAAGATAATTTTTTCAGTACTGCACTACATCAAACTGGGCCATCTGTTAAGAAGTATCATTAAGACATCGAGCCCTCTGAGGGACAAAGAAGCAACATTTACTGCTTGCTTAAAGAGTTACAGATGTTTCTAGAAACTGTTCAAAAAAATTAATGCGTACATTCTTAGACCATGATCCAGCAAGCAATCTAAAAAAATACTGGCCCCTGCAATCACATCCATATGATTGCAAGTTCAAGGCCTGAGTAAATATTTAACTAGACATGTTTATTAATTAATATTTACTGGCTAAGGGAGAAATTCAGAGAACCTTCACTGGTATCTACGATGACACCAGAGGAATTTATACATAGGCAAGAAAAGTAGTCCAGCAGGCACCGATAACCATCTAAGCCTGGAAATGTCTAATGCTCATTTGGCAAGCCTGTCGCTTGACATTTCTGAGGTGCATCACTAAAGGCTGACATACAAGTCCTGCTCTGAGAGATCAGGCTCCCCTTAAGTTTAGCTGAGACTCAGCACCAAGGGAGAGGTGTGGAACAAAGGTACAATACAGACACGCACAGGGAACAATCATTCTAACATCTTTCACTGAACAGCTCACTGACTACAACACACTAAGACGACAGCTTGTTTGAGTTTCCATCCTTGTGACACCTGCATTTTTCTCCTTTAAGGGGATTTCCTCAACTAAGATTTTAGCTATCGCTTGTTCAGTCTGGTCTGGCACGCAAGCAGGATTCACCAGGGCTGAATGAGAGCAAGCAAGAGGAACTTGCATCTCAACACCCCACTGGAAGGAGGAAAAACGGGGTTCTGGGCTCTAGAGTTATTTTTTCATTTTTATTCTGTAATTGTCCAGATTAACTCATGAGTCCTGAGAGTACTCAAAACTAAATCAACTTCAAAATATCCATCAATCTGGAATCTTAACATCATTGTTGTGATTTTAAAATAGAGAGCTTAAAAACCCATTTCCAAAACCCTGTACATTCAGTGCAGTTGCAAGTTTATTTCTTTTTCAAACATAACTTCTTAAAACCTGGAATTCTTAAGAGATACTGGGCCCTTTCTCCCCCAACTCTTCCTTTTCTCCCTCCTCCTCTCTAATTCAGAGCAATCACAGCTTTGTATCTGGTAAGTCTTCTACCCAAAGGAATATCACAGACTGGTTTTACGAGAAGGCCAGTTATAGACTCAGGTTTACAGAGGTATCTAATATCTCATTAAAAAGTAATTGTTCCTTCCAATGTATCCCCCCGTTGAATCAGCAAGTTCTATTCCTTCCAAGCATGCATAGTCTCTGGCTTACCTCTACAAACACTGCAACATTGGTTCTCTGGAAGAACATGATCTTTTTCTGAGCAGTTCAATGGCGGACAAGTCTCTGTTACTTTTACTAAAACTCCGTTCTGAAAAAACAAACAACATTTTTAAAAATGACATTGATTAACACATGTACAATGACAAGGAACACATAATTTTCAATGTATAACTCTGGTAATTTCTAGTAACAACACTGGTAAACTAGCAGGAAGCGAGTTAAATTAATTCTTTACACCATAACATCAAATCTGAAGTAATCCACTCGGACATTTCTATGCCCAGAGTTGAACGAAAAAAAAAAAAAAAAAAAGAAAAAAGCACATAAGCTCAGAATTCTATAGTAGTTTCTCCAAAAATGTTGTCTCCAAGTATAGTTGTTTTCCTTCCCAGTATTTGAAGGAATTAAAGAATTTCACTCAAGGTTTTTTTTAAAGACAGTCCTTCTGCTTTATGTAAGTTTGAGTTTTACTCCTCTTATTTCATATTCTACATAACTCACTGATAAGTTATTCAACTCAAACACAGCAGATAGAAGACCAACTTTTTTATGTTGGTTTTTATGTTGTTGTCATGTGTTGTTCTGCTGTGTCCAGTTAAAAGGGTCTGTTCTTCAGAATTACTGATCACCTAATTTCCAAAAATTAAGTCCTCCAAAGATAGAGCAAAGCAGAAATCCCATCCCAAGGCATCCATACAGAAATTGCTGTATAAAATGTAAATCAAGGTCAAGATATTTCTACGATTTTGATTTCTGCTAGATTTAGAATAAGACTGTGTGTAGGAGGTCTAGTTGCTGGTAGAAATTTTCTAAAATATTAGACATAGAGCCTTTCTGGAAATGTTTTACACCAAATTTTACTCCACCTTCTTGCCATCCAGGAAATCAGCCTCACCGTATCTCCAGACCAAACAGCCATCCTGCTCTTCAGTTAATTGTTTCTTAACATCTTGTCCCAAAATAGCTTCTGCTTTTCCCTTACCCCTTATATCCTTCCCCATACCACAATTTACTACTTCAGCATCCCTTCTGCAGCTATGCCATCACTGCGAACTGGCAAGTGGAGCAGTGATTAACCACCAGGATTTGTGCTCAGTACGAGATACAATAACTATCCCACGGGACTGTCCACACCTTAGTAATCTCATTTTCCAAAGGGCTGTGAAACTCCACTAAGAAAGCAGGCAACCTGCTATATACCAACTGACCTTTTTAATATGAATCTAGTCCCCACTCCTCCCAAAATATTTTTCATGATGCCTCAGACGGTGGAACGAAAAGATGGAATGAGAATTTCTGCTTTCTTCAAAGAAATAAATTACCTTTTCTAGCTATCATGATTGCAGAGAAAAGCTTAAAAATATGATCCAAACACATCTAGGACTAAGAAAGCAGAGAAAAACTAATATCAAAAAAAAGACAAAATATGTTATTAATGTCACCATTCTCATAATCTAAGGGATCAGATACGTGACTCTGAACAAAATATGTTGAAAATACCTCTATGTCTACCCTGTACGAAGAAACACCCCTGTACAGAGACACCCTTGCTAGACAGAAGCTTGCTTTCATGTCAGAATCAGTAATTAGCCTCACCAGCCATGCCACAGCGATTCAGCTGTGTCACTTCAGGCTCCAGAATTAGCTCTCACAGCATCAAGCTGCCCTGCACGGTTGTGTATGCAGAAACGCCTGCTGAGTCTATAAGGCGCAAACAACGCACAAGGTGCCCGACAGCTAGCAGGTCTTATAATTGAGAAGTGCAGTAGATCTAGGGAATGCAAAACTGACCATTCTACAATCACTGCCAGCGACTGCCCTTGAGGTTGCAATCGTAAGGCTAAGCAGGGCCAAGCCGTTTTTCTCACTTCCCAATTGTCTTCATTGGCAAGCTGCATCAGTTGCTGTCATGAAAAATAATAATAAAAAAAAAAAAGCAGCTCCCTACAGTATCACATACAGCACGCATCAATGGAGCAAGTGCCCACAGAAGAACAGTGAAGTTAATGGAGGTATTAGGTCTCCTTCTGATCTCACTTCTATAAGCAAAAGGGAGGAATCCCCCACAGTTGCCTGTGCAACTGCAGCAGCAAAGGTGAGAAAAGAACCAGACACACTGAGCCGTCATTTACTGTCATGTTATCAAACTACCAGCTGGAAAAGCTCTGGCTATAACTCATCGCCTATTCAAGCTCAGACAAGACAATTGCAGCAAAAAGGGTACAGTATGTCAACATGTGGACAAAAAGCGTTGGTTGACCATAAATCTGGTCAAAAAGATGGCGAGAAATCAAGAAATCGTAGGAGAGTCAAATCGGTGATCAGGATGAGTCAAAAAGCTAAAGACAATCCAAGCTCACGCCTTCTTCAGTGAATCTTAAGGAGATTAAAAAACCCCACCAAACCACAAAACAAACTGAGAATTCAATTAATTTAACAACAGTAAGATTTTATTTCCCTAAAGTTTCCCATTTTCTGCAGAATTTGCATCTTTGGAAAATAAATTGAACATATTTGTAATTAAGTTTTAAAACAATTTAAATATTTCCACATTGATTATTCTTTGACTTAAAATCAATTTGTTATCAACTAGTACAGATCCAATTATAAGAATTATCATCACTAGATTTCAGATTTTAACCACTGAGATAAGTGAGAACAGTTCACACTTCAGAATTATTGCTTCAGGCAGCCTTTTGTTAGCAAAATCACTAACATTTTATACTCAATTCACATATGTAGTCATACAATCTGGACCGAAATAGATGTCAAACAGACATTCTTCTGGAATAAATAGGTCAAGCTCCAACTGTGACATATAATCCACAAAGAATGAGACCTGCAGTCAAACATTTACAACAAGATAATTAAATTTCTTGTAATTACAAAGGTAAGTACATTAAAAAGAATTGGCTATAAGCCTAATCAGTGACATGTAGTGAAAATCCAAACCACAAACAGTTCATCTCAGATGATCAGCTTTGGAAAATAATAGCAAGATTTCAGATAATGTTATTTTGGGTTTTTGTTGTTGTTTGGGGTTTTTTTTTCTCCCCTCTTGTTTTAAGCTGTTATTGATCAGCCTTTCAGGAGAAAGTTCTAAATAGTGTCCTTAGCTGTCACTCTTGGAACCACGTTGTTCCTTATCTTTCTGAAAAACTTTTCAGTTAAGCTTCCTGAAAGTCAATGAAGCCCTGTCCATCTGTCTCATATTTGTATGGCACTCTCTGACTGCCCACTTCCAGCGTATGAATATCTGAAGGGAGGGTGCCAGGACGACACAGCCAGGCTCTTTCCAGCGCTGCCGCCCAGCAACAGGACCAGAGACAATGGGCACAAACTGAAACACAGGAGGTTCCCTCTGAACATCAGGAAACACTTTCTCAGTGTGAGGGAGACCAAGCACCAGCACAGGTTGCCCAGAGAGATTGTGGAGTCTCCATCCTTGGATATATTCAAAAGCTGTCTGGACATGGTCCTGGCTGTAGGTGGCCCTGCTCAAGCAGGGGAGTTGGACAAGATGACCTCCAGAGGTCCCTTACAACAGGAACCATTCTGTCATTCTTAGAAACACCTGTGCACTAATTTTGTCATTTTGTCATTGTAGATTAATCTAGAGAGTGTTTGTGGGCAGGATTCCAGCTGGGAATGGTTGTCCATCAGTAACATCTGTGCTTATGGTTAAGAGGATGTGCATCATAAATACATTTTTAGTCTGGATTAGTTTTCAGAAATTAAAAAAAAAACCCTGTTCACAGCCTGATAAAGAAAATCTTTGATCTATCTGGATCCATCAGTATTATTTTTGTTAGATGGAAAAAATATAAAAATTAAAATCATCTTAAGCTTGGATCAGTACCTATGCAAAGAATAAAATAACTACCTTCAAATAAAAATTGAAATGTGAAATTTCAACTTTATTTTTTTGACATTACCCCACCTACAAATACATCTTCCTTTACAGACACAAGAGCTACATCTCAATATTTTTAAGTCAATTTTATCAACACTAATAAATTGACAGTTGATGTGTATCCTCTATTGTATTCCTTAACGGACCAACAACTGTTCAAACTTGATGTCTGTTTTTCAAGTTTGGAAAATTAAACCCTATTAAAATTTTTATGGTCCTTCCCTTAGCACAAAGCCTTTCCTTTTCTCATACAGCACAATGACTACTGCCACAGCTTGACTCATCACCATTCATCCTTCATCTAGTAAGCATTCCTAACTGAGGCAGTAAATAAGTAGGTGTTCTGCTCACAGCTTTTAAAAGGTCATGCTGAAGAGACATTGAATGAACTTTCTGTCTGAAGACACATCATCTCATAAAAGCAAGTACCCACTTAAAAAGTCTCCCAAATCAGAAAGACAAATTTTGCCAGCAAGGCTGAATGTCTTCTTGAAACACAGTTGTGGAAATACCTTTGGGGTTTTTTTGCAACATAGACCCATTTTTTTTTCATGGTACTGCATTCACATATGCTGTTTCAAATACTTATCAATACTCGCCACTAAGATGTAAATTCTACAAACTGTGACATTACTGCAATTAGCATTGCCATATCAATTTCCTTTAACAATAAGGAAAATGCAAAAGCTCTTTTCATTATTATTTTAGTCATTTCTAATACGACAGATATTTGATGGTCAGTATTTGCTTTTAATCTTCATGAACGTATTAGCATACTCATAACGAATATAAAGCTCTTATTTATAGCACAAAAGTTCCACCCACATAATTCAGATCACTCTCTCTGGTTTCACTTTAATGTGAAAATCCTCCTGTTCTCATCTTATTTCATATAGGCACTCTCCCTCCCAAATAAGCTTTCTATGTCATATTATAAATAACCGGCACCTTAGTCTGTCTTCCAGGCAACGACCTTGCCCATGTATTTGTATATACAATGTTGAGCACCCCTATACAGCTAAACACCAACGGCAGCAAAGTAATTCTGCATAACAAGCTGCTTTCACAACATCTGCAACCAGTTATTGTCCATTTCCATTAGTGAACATAAAATTGCTACCCTGTACACTCAGCTACAAGCACAATAACTAGATCATTGTAATCTTTTCCAAATGTTTTTCATAATTGTTCTAGCATACTGATCTGTCAATAACATTTATAAGCCTCCCATTTATCACCCTTCCTCCTCTACAAATTCAACAAGATGTAAAAACAAAAATACTTGAAAATTACATGAGAGCAAATGTGTTTAAAATAGCTGTGCCTTTCTGAAGCGATAAATCATATTTAAAGCACACACATACTCACAACAAGTACATGTCTCAGCAAAGCAATGGGCCTTTTATAATCATCTACTACTGCTCTCTTCTTCTAAGGCTCGTCCTGACCACAGCTGGTTTCTGCCACGCTTACACACCATGTAGCGCACATATTCCCTAACGTTCCTTGAACGTTCTCATCTAACACAGTCTCCATTCATCTGTGTTCTTAAATACTGTTATGAACTTGCCAAGAAAGACTCCAGTCCAGTCCAATACTTAGTAATTTACCTCAATTTTTAGCAGGGCTACATAAAGTTTAAATAATACTAAGGTAAATCTAGATTAACTCAAACAATATAAGGCAGGTTGCTTCAAATTTTAGCAATTCGGCTGAAATTAGCAACTGGTTCAAGATGCTGCTGCCTTTTTCTAGACCTCATGAAAGCAGAAATGAGAGAGAAAAACACCCCTCCAGCTCATTTTGCCCTATTTTTTATTACCCTGCAAGGGTCATATGCCTGCCTTGGTTTTGTATTTGTGGCTTTCACTGACTTCAAGGTCACCTTTCCAAGGCAACAGATGTCACATTGGCATGAAGGAAGCCTAAAGAAATACGCTAACTTATCATGGTCACTTTTGAACACCACACATACATTTAAAATCAGGAAAAGTTTATACAACCAAAACTTACTCGACATTCCCTGCAGCTCTTGGTTAATACTCGTTGACCCTCTGCTAGCACTTTGCCTCCATAGATACACTTTGCTGTAATTTGAGAGGAGAAGGCATGAGGTTAAAAATAAATAAATTAAACCAGTATTTAAAGTAGTAAACAAATGCAAGGTATAACACAAAAGTAAAGCCAGTATGCACATACAATGAAAAAATATGGATACGTTAAAAACGTGATGCATTTTGCTTTCATCAGAAGTCAGTATTATGTATAATTACAAACAAATTAGCTAACAATGAATTCATTTTAAGTGCAAGTAGCACCCTTACCCAAATTAAAGAGGAGGAATAAGAGCGTAAGACAATATGTAGTGGACCAAATTAATTAGTATTCATTAGAAAATATTTTCATTACTGACATTCTGTAGATTAGCTACAGCGTTTGTGTTACTAGAGGTCTTCATGATTCACTTCAAGAACTGGAGACATTTATTAGTGTACTGTTCATCAAGAGAGTAATATAAGCACAGATTTCAATTAAACCTTGATTTTTTGTGGGCACAAAGGTGAACCCTTCAAACTTGCTGGAGCACTGCAAAAATTGATTAGATGAAGCAAATGACTACCGAATCAACAAACTGTAAAAATCTATTTTAGAAAAATATTCTCATAACACACGTGAAATAAGCAGATTTCCCAGGAAACTGAAAGCTCCTACTAAAAAATTCCTGTCTGAAGTTTTGATCCTTCCGCTAAAGATAACCTAGCCTGTTGGTTCAGCTTTGGAACTGAACACATGAGCACTCCCTCATTCATTTTAAGGCAGAGACAACTAGCTTAGCTTCGGACTACTGCCACCATGAAGAAGGTAACCTCCAGCAAGGCCACAGTAGCATACAGCTCAGTCAAGCATTACCACAGCTGTCACCGGCCTCTGGGAACTAGCTGTCTAAATTTCAAATCCAGAGGAGGATAGTAAATCCATTAATTAAAGAGAAAAGTTGGACTGTTATGATCTCACATAAATCAAGTATCCATCATAAAGGCACTCTACATTACTAACAAAAATCAATGCTAAATCACTGCTAAAATAACTTTTTGTTGTGGTGTTTCAGGTCTCTCTGCACTTGACCAATAACAGTCTGACCTACGACACTGAAAGTGGAGTTAAAAGGTACACATCCTATGTTGCAATTTGAACAAAGCCTTAAAAGTTTCCTGAGTAAAGGCACATGCAGTAAAAGTGTTGAAAGTATTTGGTTCTTTAAAAAAAAAAAAAAGTCGCAGAGTGTCCAGTAACTGTTTTACCTCAATTTCTCTCCTGAATACCAAGGTAAGGGAACCAAGCACTTACAGGTGCATGTGTGTACCCTTACGGGTGATACCAACAGGAGTATTCCACAGCAGCAACTGTCATAGCCAGATTTTAAACATAAAGGACTGCTAGATCAATCTTCATAAACTTTCAGACATAAATTTGCTTCTGAAGACTTTTTGTTTAAACTTACACTCTTGAAAATGCTCTTTAAAAAAAAAAAAAAAGAGTGCAAGATTTTCTGAACAACTCAGTTTCCATCATCAACAATGTATTAAATAAACAGGCTTCTTTCTTTTGGTATCCTAGTTTTCTTCATTTTTCTAAAGCTGCCCTAGTTTTCATGCCCAAGTTCTTGTGATCTCGCTTATGAAGAAAACTTCAGATCAGGAAGCTTTGTTTAAATTAGGAATCCCAGTAACTATTTTTGGGAGAAGATGAATTAGAGAAATTTCCTTTTCCTTTCAGTCTGTTCTCCTGACATGACTGCTTTTAACAAGAGAATGGACACACCAGAAAGCAAGTTAATGCACCACTCGGAAAAATGATGATATTTTAAACAAAATTATAGTCTCTTGTCAAATATTAGTTGGAAGGCTAACACAAGATGGCAGGGATCAAAACAGAACCGCCTCATTTTTAAAACCCTTAACATATCAGACATTAGAGCTACTTTGTTCGTTAACCCTCAGCTAAGACAGGAAACTGTTCAATAAACCAGCCATTCAATAATCCATAGAGACAGCAAATTACAACTGATGATTCTATCAGAGCTAAATAGGAAAAGCATGGAGAAATTAACACCTGCAGTGCGGCTCTTTGGAAAGCCTCAGCAATTACCACTATCTACCCAAAAGTGACTGACTGTGGCCCTAGCACATCATTCTGTCAAGGAGCTGGCATTTACAATCAATTTCAATCAACTTCCATACATCTCTTCCCATTGACTGACATGCTGAGTTCTCGTCAGAATAACGAGTCAAGTTTGTGCCAATCACTGACAAAAGGCAAGTTTGATTGTTCATCTTTCCATTACAAGTAACAGGAACACAGTTTACTCATAAGGATTTACGTTGAATCTACAATTTTGTGCCTTGCAATTCCTTTGTGCCAAATTTTGACCATTGTGCATACATGCATGGCAGCTAAGGCATGTCAAGAGAAGCATCCAGTTTCATGAAGGAACCTTCTAGAATTTCAATGTTACAAATAAAAACATTTTGAGACAAAAAAAATACAGGCCAGCATAACCACTTTACCACCACCCAAGTAGTCTATTCCTAAACATCTTTTAGTAAGCAGGATAGTCATGCCAACATATAGCTGAGAGGAAAGAGGTGACATGAGTAAACATGAGCGAGTGCAAGATCACAGGTAAAGGACGTTTGTGCGTGGGACTAATGAATTCAGTGACTGAAGAAAGGTGACAGAATGCTAAAAAGCGTTATTACTTTCCTAATAAATCTTAAAATAATTCAACATCCCTGTCTTATGAATTATTGAAAAACTCATAGATGAAGTTTACTATTCTCCAAGAATAGAATGGCAGAAACAAAAAAAAAAAAAAAACCCACACACAAACACTCCCCACCCCCACCAAAAAAAAGATAATTTGTGCTTCTTAGGGTAAGACTGGCACCAGTATTCAGCTAAAATTTCCATATATAAATTGTCTTTGTCCCTTGTGCTACCATTAAGGCAACAAATATTGAATATTCTTTCCAGGAATGTTACTAATAGCTTTCATTTCCAGAAGGAGGAACTGAAAGCTGACAATAACATTGGTCACAAAATTTACTTATTTTACTTTCTTCTCATAAATTTATTTCGCAATTAATTACACCAAACTATCACTCCACACAATGATACTAACTCAAGGTCTGAAATTCTGTCCTGTTTCTTTTAAAGAACAATCTTCCAACTGAACATAAAAGATAGGGGAAAAGATAACAGCTCAGTTTATTACTCATTGCTACAGAAAGTTCAGATCGTAGGCTTGATGCTTCTCAACATCAACAGGAGATACAAGCTGAAGCCAAGTAAGGCTTCCCAGTCCCAAACAAGCAGATAATTTTTTTTTACATTGACAATAGGTAAAAAGAGAATCTCTAGAAGTTTGCAGTGCTTTTTCATTTCTCAGCAATTATTTATTTTCTTCTTAAATCAAGTTGGCCACAGCGACTCACGTTACCTGAATTACCAAGACCTATGAAAGTCATTATAAAACGCACCTGCTTTCAGGACAACTTTAACTCTGCTTAAATAGAGAGCAAAACAAAAAGGTCCGTGCGATATACTTACCCTTGCATATTTTGCAGCACTGGTTTTCCACATGCACTGGGAGAGCATCAGGGGGACAATCGAGAGGGGGACAGGACATCCTCCGGCACTCCACAACTCCACTCTAAGCAAAGGTTTTTAAGACAAAATTCAACTATGACTGTTGTAAATAGTGAGTCTTTTATACAAAACACAGAAGACGGAAAACTACTTAAATAAAAATAGCACTGTAGATTACAGAACCTTCCTTCAGTAACAAGTTTAATCCTATCTAACTACAAACTTGAATCAAAACACATCTGAAGGTGAATAACTCCATTTTGATACATATTACTGGTTTTACCCCACTTCCCCTGGGCAAAGCACGTTAAAGTGGAAAACCTAAGCCCATCTTTACAAGAACATAAGCATCACTTTCTGTACACCGTGCCAATCATCTCTGAGATTTTTAACAATCAGTTTTCTATTTTCTCGAGCAAACAAAGGCTCTCTTCAGATATTTATCAAATAATTTCAATGAGACAAGATTTACATACTAATTCTCTTCTGTTCCTCGATTTTTCAGAGTGATAAACACTGAAAACAGAATCGGCATGTTGTTACCATGCAAGATGCAACTAAGCATCTATGAATACTATTAAGATAATGCTTCCTTTGTGAAAAAACTACTGCACTGAAAACAATTCCAAACCAAACACAGACAATGCCACACTTTCACCCCAAAACTATAAAGTCCTCACAGATATAATTAGAACAAATAAGACAGCATTGTCAAGGCAAAGCAGATTTTATTTATGAAGCTTGCACATAAGCAATGTCAAGTTTTTATTTATTTTACCACTTCCCTCCCTATTGTTCATCCTGCCACTAGATGCATGCTAAAAATGTAATAATTGTCAGAGTCAACAGTATGTATTCAGGGACCATTTTCACATTTTAATTAGGTCCCACTCCTTAAACTCTTTAGAAATTCTTACTTTGCAAGTGCAATTCCTGCAGTGATCATCTTCAACCCATGAGTCTTTGTCTCTATAGATCAATCCATTTACTTGACAAGTCTTCTCACAATGACAGTCTTCCAATTGACTCAGTCTTGTTTCTGCATAATTTAACTACAAATGAAAGTAACTTGATGAGATTTCTGCAATTCAAACACATGATTTAAAAAAGCAAATATGAGAAAGCAGTATACTTATTTTTAGCTGAACCAAGTTTGACTACAACATTCAAAACACCGAACCAGGATGTTGCAGGTATAAACTAACCCTCCTCCTCGGACTTTGATGGAGCTATCCATGCCGACTGACAACAGTTTATGACTCGTGCAACCATCTCTTGTACTGTAACAAATCCCACTAAGATCCCCTCAGGAATGACCCGGCACTGGCAAAAGTACACAAACTACAATAGTATTTTAAAAGAAATTCTTAATTGCTCATCAATCTGATTACAAGTCAAAAAAGCATGAAGACTGGCAGACTGACTTTTCCTAATCATCCCCGTCTCATCATTTTTAAGCATCAGCCAGACTAATACTTTCTGACTTTTAGAAAGGTCTTAACCTTATAATACCAAGTGAGATTTCGAGGGAAAAGAAAGCATTTCAATTCCACCTAGTACAAAATATTCCCAGACTGTGAATAATGGAGAAGCCATGCTCCTGGAATAAACCCTCGGCTAGTGGCTAGCTTTTAACGCTCCTTGCTGTTCCCATTACCTCCTCAATTCCAATTACTAAAATGCATATCAGAAAGCTAAAACTGATGCATCTTTTCCAAGTATTACATCTGCATGCTAGCAATTGCTGCATTTACCGATGAGACGCTATGCAATAACAAGAGGGGACAACGCTCATTCACGTAAGCAGTAGAAAAGGAAAAGGTTTTTTGAACCACCCTCTCCTAAGCCATCACAGACCTACCCTTCGTACAAGGTACCATCTCATCCTCCAGAGAGGAGCAATCCCCGTTTACGCACACTTTGTGCCTAGTGCCATCATCTCTAATCCCTAAGAGCACTCTAAATGACTTTCCCATCTACTAATACTGAAAATAAATACAGACTTAATATTTAGAAGTAAATATGTGCGTTCTTCAGCCCCCAGACTGCCATTGTTCTGAAAATTACCCTGGTGCCAGCCAGATGAGAGTTTCTCAAGGTCTTGATTTTTTTTTTTTTTTACATTCACATTTGTCTTATGCATATAAGCCATCACACTGAAGGCACTGTGAATAGCAAGGCTACCTCAATCTGGCCCAAAACAAGATGAATGCATACTCTGTTTTATTACAAATATGATGCTATTATCCTACATTATAAGTTCCTACATTGTAATAGTAGCAAATTTAAAAAGAAAAAAAAGAATTCACAGTGCTATAGTATATTTTACATAATGGCATATACCTGAATTTCATATATTTCCATCCTCTAAAATTCCATCCACTTTAAACCAAAGTATTCTAATATATCCTTTTTCATTCCTGCCAGTAAAAGAGCAACATATTTAGGGGGAAGAAAAAGAAAAGAAATACTAGGCAAAATTCTGTGTTTGGATTTTGTTGGGGTTTCTTTTTGTTTTGGTGTTGAGGGGTTTTTTTATTTCTTTTGTTTTTCCTCTGCAGTCTTCAAGAGACAAAGCACTGTATAAAAGCTCTTTATTTCTTACATTGTTATTTTGGGATAATAGGGGATTGATACTCATCTCCCCCAGACTCAGCATGATCTGGTGACTTCAAAACTGCCTTTCACATTTTAGAGGCAAAACTATCCTCTTAACTGAGCTGCTGATTTTCAGCAGCGACCCTTTTCAGGTCATTACATTTAGTTGTTATATTTACAGAATATAAAATATAATCAGTTTTGTTAAAAAGGTGTTTGATTTGTCTTACACTTTTTTTTTAAAATGAACATTCCTATATAAATGGGCTACAAAAATTATAGAAAGAAATACCCAGATTTGAAAGTGGTACTTGATACTGTCCTTTGTCTGTCCTAGAAATTACTCCCTAGAAAAAAAAGAAAACTCTAAGACAATAAATATTTTCAATTTATTAACTTTTTCTGTCATTTGCATTATCTTGGTAAGTTTTATTCACTGAAAAAACATTTATCTCCTCTTCTAAGAAATATCTTTAATCACAGCAGATCAATCAAGTAGATCACCAGAAAGCAGGCATACAACAACAAACCCTCCAATACACAGAGGTCATTGGCTGTATCACAGCCCACAGAATTTGTTCAGAAACAACTTTTAACTGTTACCTTCTATACTAGAGTGACTAGAAACATTGTTTGTTTCTAAACGTCAAGCCTTAATTGAACAATTTCTGTTGAACTCAATAAAACAACGAATTCCTTAAAATTACCTGAAATAGTCTTCCAAATGTTGCCAAAGGCACGCAACTAGATTTGTTGAATGTTTAAAACATCAGAAGAAAATTCTCAAGCTTCAAACATTTTTTAGGTTATGAATGGAAATAAATTAATGAGGGAGAAACCCACAACATATCAAACATTTTCCATATACCGATCAAATCCTAAGTTCTTAACATTCAGGAATATTTGTCTAGCTATTATTCACAAAACTTATTTAGCACTTCCCTTGCTTCTCCTCTGCCCATACAAATAACTGAGAGATGACAACCTTCTGTTAAAAATGTATTGTTTCTGGCAAAATTAATAACAAAAATACCTAAAAACACCAAAACTATCAAAATTTACACAAAAAAAATGTGTTACTTGTAAAAGTATTCATAGCCATATAAATCCATGATGTAATCAAACCAGATTAAGTAGCCCATCAATGAACTCAAGTGCTTGATTTCTCTTGGGTTTAATCAGATTCAAGCTTCAACCTTTCTGACCTCAACCAAGGAAAGATTCAGTAGAAAGTTTTGTGCTGGAAGACTTCATGTAACAAGCACATCTGAATACAAAGCACGCTCTAGTGTGGGCCCATAATTTACCAAAAAGAAATTATATTCCACTCAAAGAAACGCAGGAGATGCCCAGACTTATTTCAGTAGACTGTTAAAGTTGCATGAATTATTTTAGACAGTATATTTCAAGAAGAACCAACAGTATTGCAGCACGGCAGTTGGGAATGCTGAAATATAACAGGATCCTTTTCTTCTGCAGTAAATTAACATTTTAGCCAGATTTCTAACACACTGTCTATGGTGGCTCTCTATTTAAGGACACAAGATTAAATCAATTAAACATATACACCAGAAAGCTTCAGAATTCAAATGATGACAAAAATAAGATAGACTTTAAAAGCTAGCATTTATTCATCTTTCAAAGCTATGTCTTTACAAGACATAGGTAGGAAGAGGACATAATGGTGGGATAGCTTGTTACAGGGCGTGAACGAATGCTCCTGTACATAGCACTCCATGACCATCTGCCATAGGCAGTGCTGCTGGGCCCCTTATATAGCCCCCGTGTCCTATCCCGAGCCAGCACTAGACTCGTGGGACTCTGAGGTAAACCCCAAGCAAGAGGGTACTCTCTCCTCCTGTCTACGTACTGCATAATTTGTACTGCTACCAAAATTACTGGAGCCTAAAGCCGCTAGCTTGATGTTTTCTTCCCAGACAAGCCCTGGTCTGAATCTTCATAGTTTTACATTATATAAACTGCATGTACACATTCATTGCAAACGACATTCGCTGGTCTATTCAATGCTGTAATACAGTTGTAACCAAACAGCAATTGAGGGAGAAACTGAAATCCTAGATATAGCGCAGCCTCAAAGCAACAACTAGACACCAAACCATGGGGCCCACTTTTCCAAAACATCACGTCCATGCTCTGCATCGCTTGGTGTAGGGCCAGGTGCTGGGGTTCATTGCTCATGTACATTAGCAAGCCGTTCTCTGACGTCCTTCCCTGCCAAACAGGAGGTCGGCAGGCAGCTGCACGGCCCTTCTAAGCCGTGCTCTTTGCCTTGCCGTACATCATACCCATATGGTATACTCGCATCTACATTGGCACTGCTTGTGGCTATTGACCTCTAGGACTGAAAAGGCAGATATAAACCTTAATGCTTCCCTCAAATGCCTCCACTTTTAACTTTCATTTGTCTACCAAATTCATTTCCTTTCCTGCTGCATGCATTTTTCCTGGACAACAGTATTTCTCTAACTGCAACAAAATAGTACACTGCTATAACAGAAAAGGAACTCACAATGAAGAATTATCCCAGCACCACTTTATGTAAGCACCGAGTCCTTGCAGTACAAATACTGTGTTATTTGCTTCCCCTCGTAAAGTACTAGCAAGCAAAAATACAATTAACAGCAGAGAAAGCGAGTTAGTCAGTACAGTGCATAATTGGAACTTGCTCATACCACCAGCAGGGCTCAAAATAATTGCCTTCCTTTCACAGTACAAGCGGCAAACTGAACTAAAAGCTTCACATTTCGCATTTGGAGTCAGCCTGTCCAAAGCATGTCAGCTGAGTAAGTGGATTGTCAGTATAATGCGCACACCCTCTAACAACAAAGTTTCCACTTTCCTATTAGGAAGGAAAAGAACACTTAAAGGCAGCACAGTAACAAGTATAATTCTTTTATGCTAGTAGCACTACTATGCAAATCCTATTTTCAAAATTCCTGTTCAGTGACTACACTGAGATTAAAGGCATCTACAGGTTGGTTGTAGTTGCACTTAAATCTATAAGTAATTAGCACATAAGTGCTGTTTCAGATGAGACAATGAATTGCCTTTTGCCACAGATCCGATTGTTCAGCAACGTTAACCTCAAAAAAAGCTTCACAGATTGCCCTTTAACACACACCAGGGGTTCAGTCACCTCTAAATAAATAGCTTCCTACCCCGAAACTTCACCACAGCCTTAGCTGAAGGGCCTTGGCTAACACAGAGGTTGACTGTGCAGCGTGGGAGCAGGGCTGAAAGAAAATCTCCAAAATCCCAAACAAAAAAAACCACTATAGTTTCCCATTCATCCTACTCTGAGGAAAAAAAAAAAAAAAAAAAGAAAAAAATGCATACACCACACCACCTGGAGCTGGGCTAACTTTTACACTGTAAAAACCATTGATCAAAGGTGATGTCAAGAGCAGCACAGCCAGCAGCTTCACAGGCATTTCCATTTTGGGCCCTCATTTCAATTCCCAGGAAGCAGACTACACCAGTCCTGAAGACTTCACAGGACTTCCCACAGGCAAACGCGCACCCTCTGACAGCATCGTATGGTGAGGAAATTGTTGAGGGATTTCACTCCTTTGTTTCTGCATTTATCCCTCAGCATGAAGAGGGAAATCATGCTAAGGCTTCTTACAAAAATCAGACCCTGGGCATTTTGTCACTATCTTACAACTAATAAGGCAGACAATAGAAGCTGTATAAGGCTTAAGTGACATCTGTGAAGCTATATCCGTAAGTCTGCTGCAGACAGGGCTACTGGCAGAAGGAGGAAAAAAAAAAATATGAGTCTACCATGAAAATGCAGAATAATTGCAAAAGGAATAAATATTTTCATGTTGGTCTTAGCACAGAAGGGAACGGGCAATTGACAAAGAAGCTTAGGTACCTACTTTTGCAGTCATTTTTGCCAGGAGTTCTTGCAAATCCATGATTCCTTGCACCAGACTTAAGAAATCACTGCAGGTTGGGCATGCTCAATAAAGGAAGAGTAAAAAGAAACAGAAGAGAAGGAAAGACACAATAACCCATAAATAACCAACAGCATATCAGACTTGATTTATCTGAACATAAAATGCAATCTGTTTACACAGTATTTTTGCCTTCTGGAAGTCAGCACGTGCAAAAATGACAAGACTGAAAATATTATTTTTAAAACAAAGTAGTAATTGGTATAAAAAAATCTAAAATAGAGAAAATAAAGAAATTGCTACTTACTGCGATTCAGATTAGGACACTGCATTATATATCCATTAGGTATAAAGATGACTTTCACATCTTGAATAACACCCTTTGTAAAAGAAGAGAAAACTGGTAATACAGATTACAAGCATTCACTTAGACCTGTACAAGTTGTTTCACATGTCATTTCTTAAGTGGGTACAAAAAAAATTGACCAGCTCACTCTTCTCGTGAGGAAAATAAGTGAAGATGGACAAAATATAGTAACTCCTCCTACCTTCCTGTGTGTTTGGATATTAATTTTCATAAAACACAGAAATAATACTGCTTTGTCCTTTGCCATCGCCAAATATAAGCTGCTTAAATGTCTTAAAATGGGACGAGACTGGTAAAAAAGCAGTGGAAGCTGCTTTATCCATTATTCAAGCCTATGACACACTTTTCCAAAATACTCTTCAGTGATTTCGCCAAATAAGACTGTGAAATCAAACATTATGAAAAGAGAAGTATATAGTGCAAGGGGTAAGTGAGAGCCTACACTTCAGTTGTTTGGTTTAGTTTAGCCTACTAGCTTTGCATCTCAACAGGCAGTTCATGTAATTGTTAGATGTAATCAGTTCGAATTAAATCCTCTCTCTAACCCAGACAGATGGAAAGATCCCCTGTGCAGAACTGGCAGAAATCAGGACTCCAAGGTCAGAGCCAGCTAGCGCAGGTTGTATGAGGCCGGGAAACTGAACCGGGCAGGACAGGAGAGAGGAAGGACCAAAAGGTCCAGTACCAGCTGCAACTTCTGTCGTGCCTGACTTGCAAGGATATCCCTGACGGAAGCAGCAGACACAAAGGGTTGCCCCAGTATCCCTGCACACCTGGGTCCTGAAGAACCCTAGATCCTTCAAATAGCCTAGAAAATGCTGAAGCTTGTGTTTGCTCTTTTAAGGTCAGTACAAAGGTCTTGCTCCACCTTTGACTGTGTAACGTACTTACTCCACAAGATCCACTAGCTTCAATAATGTCACGGTTACTAAGAGAGAGGAACAAGGGAAAACAAGAGACTTCTGGGTGCTGCTATTTGCTGACTGTTAAACAGATGTTGTGACACGGCTCTATCTCCTCCCAGACACAGAAGAATTTCTTTATTTTGACAGGAAATTTATCATCGCAGCAGTTGTTATCTAATTAAATTACTGATTTGATATAATACTAGAATGGTTTGGGTTGGAAGGGACCTTAAAGATCATCTAGTTCCAACCCCCCTGCCACAGGCAGGGACACCCTCCACTAGACCAGGTTGCCCAAAGCCCCATCCAACCCGGTTATAAGACTACATTTTAATTTTCAGTTAAATTGCAATAGCGTGAATTTTGCAGACCAAGGACCTGGTCACTTGCTCAAAACGTTGAACTCCATCCGTAAATAGAACATAAGCCTCAGATAGCCCTTGAGGCCTGGAAAGTACAGTAAGTAACATTTAACATTTATGCTAAAACAGCAGAAGGCAAATCAGCAAGTATCATTTCCTGCTTACTGTTTCATGATCAAATATTAACTGAAAATATTAATAGACATAATCAGATCACACTGTCTTTCTTGCAGAAGTATATACATTTATTAACCTTTTCATCTAAGAGAATAATGAAACCATCATAATAATGAGAAGTAATACTGTCACTGGAAATGGAACATCCTGAAAGCCATTTTACATACTTTCTGCTGGCAGTCATCAGCGAGAATTAGGTGAGGCACAAAAATATATTTCAATGCTTAAGCCTCCCCAGCTCAACTAAGAGTAAATGAGATTACAAAGTTTCACCAGACCATATCACACAGCTAACAAGACATCATCCAGAGCAAAGCGATGTTTTCCTCAGCCTTTTTTTAAAAAAGTGCATACTGAACTTCAAATATGTTTGCTGCATCAGAGCCCCACCGCTCAATTGTCTTTTGGATAGATTTGCATTTAAATACAAGCTGAAGAGGAAACACAACTAATTTTTGTGTCTTGTGAACGCATGTTACCATGGAAAAACCTATGAACTTCAATTCACCAATATAGATGCCTTCTAACTCTATAAACCTCTGAAACAGAATTAATACAATCAAATATAGAAGTAAACATTCAAAGAGCAGAAATTTTGCTGATGTATTTTTTCAATAGAAAGACTTCATTATAGGCAAACACTTATTACAGTCATAATTATTGTAAGACATATGAACAAACTTGGACTATTCCTCCTTCAGCATTAAGTCTAGGTTGCTGGGAGCTTTCTAAGACCACAGCCAGAAGGAGAATTAAGCACACACAGCTCCCCAGGGGAAGCCCAGGGCCCTGGTTCACTTTGGCAAAGGGTGGAGTTCTTCAGTGTACGTTCTGTGAAAGGACATCAGGATTCGGCCTTGACAGGGAGATGCCACTGGTCAAAATCTTCCCTGTTTTTCTCTTCCCAA
Organism: Balearica regulorum gibbericeps; assembly: GCF_011004875.1. Taxonomy (NCBI): domain Eukaryota; kingdom Metazoa; phylum Chordata; class Aves; order Gruiformes; family Gruidae; genus Balearica; species Balearica regulorum. The sequence goes on from NC_046188.1 coordinate 66,344,889, forward strand.
GCAGCCATCACCTTTATGTTATTATTAAAGCATTTGGCTAACTAAAACCAAAGCTTCAGTTAAGCGTAAGGACTCACTAGCTTGAAGAGCCTTCCTCTGCGCAGGCAGATTACCAGCTACAAGATTAAATTCAAGCCTGCAGCACTAAATATCAAGCCCATCCCATGAGGATGTAATACAAGAGCCCTGTTTATTGCACTTCTCACGTCTCTATTAAATAGAGAACTCCTCCCACATCCTGTACAAAGGCTCATATATTCCATGAGCTCTCCCCTTCTGCATTTTCATTTCCTCCATTGCTTTTCACCCTCTTTAAAACCTACTTCTCCCACAGAGATAATGCGTGCCACACAGCTGTGCAAGTTGCGTCGGCCAGCGCTGGTGAAAGGCTCTGCACGGAGGTACCAGCAGACGTGCCCGAGACCCTGCGCCTAGGCAATGCTACACCAACGCCACTAGATCTCCACTAGATCAGCACTGCGCTCCTCTACACAAGGCAGGCAGGCATGCCCCATGCCAAGCGCTTGAACAACTGCCCTTGGCACTGTATTTACCTCACCTTGGTCTGTACAACCGAGATGAAAACGAATACAGAGGCCCAAGTACACATGTGATGCTATGCAGTAAAAATACTAACACACTTCTCAAGCACCTACTATACAATCCCCAGACAGGGAGCAGGATCAATAGAGCCTGCTATAGCAGATATGAAAATTACAGTCTTTCAACATGAATCACCTAGTCAGCAATGCATTAATAAGCTCATTTCTACAGCAGCTCTTTGGAGGGAGCCTTAGGGGGAAGGGTTCTCCCCAGCAATAAAATGAATTTTGCAGATAATTCTGATCCTGACAGCAATCAGATACATCCTAGAGTGAGGGTTCCCTGGGTGTCTGGCATCACCCTCTTCCTCCTTTCAGTTCCATTTACTTTGGTTTCCTAATCTGATTATAACAGTATTCTTTAGCCCTAAAACAAATCTTGCTTTTGGGCCACACAAAGAAATCTGAAGAGTCAGCCTGTATTTTTCAAAGGAAGTAATTCATGAAATTCCCTTCAAAGCAAACAGACAAAGCTACCTTAAGTCTGCTCCGCATTTGCTCCTGCCACTGCTGTGCTAAAACCATTCCTTCTTATCTGAACTCCAAATGCTTAGTCATTAGCAGGTGAGTTACAACTAGTAAGAGACACTAGTTGTAAGTGGCAAGGCTTTGACTCCCTTGATTATGCCACAGAGCACTTCATTCCACAGATCGTCGAATAATCACTGTACATAAGGACATGGAACAAAAACATAAATAAGGAAAATGGCAGCAACTGGCCACAGTGACTTGTGGATATCATATCCCCTCCTTCCTTCCTCTTCGATATACTGAAGAATTATGATAGGCATGAGAATGGCCCAAAATGCGCTTTAATGCTATTCGTTTATGGAGAGACACAACAATTAACTAACTATCATGAAAGTAAGAAAATTTCTGGAATGGCGAAGATCATACTCAGTGCTTTTTGTTACATACATTATCATGGTTCCAACACATACAAAAATGCTAATTCTTTTTTAACGCTCTTATTTCCCTGCAGATCTCTGTTTACATTAAGGAAAATAGATCTATTTTTTAATATGCTAAAACAGTGAAACAAATTGCTCTGAAAAAGAACGGGAGGTCCTGCTGAGCATGTAAATATATGGAAAGAGATGTGTGCTCTTTATAAACTGGCAAAATCCCAAGTTTTTGCAATGAGTAACATTAAGAAAAAAAGTAAGATTTCTGAAACTCTCAAGCAGGATTAAAAAAATACAAGCAATTATATTTCTGCCCCAAAGAAAGTTAGTAAAATATTCAAGCATGCATCAAGCAAAGTAAGGCACTTGTCAGCTTTCATTATGATCAATAAAAACTGTCAGTTCATTAGCATATCATTAGCTACCCTGCTGTTTCCAAAGTGTTAACGCGTAGAAATATTAATTTACAAACATATAATATCCCAGAGTTCTGAGGCTCTGACTGCCTGCATAAAATAAAAATTTAAGATGGGCGAATCTAATATAACTTCCTTTTTTTTTTCCTATGTAGCTATAAACATATGTTTACCATCTGTGGAATTATGGGAAGCAGCTGAGGTAAAAAAACAACAGCTGTAGAATAAAATAATACTATCAATTTCACTTCACAGTGACAGCTCAGCTGCTGCAGGATGAAATGCACTTTAGGTTCAGAGCAACTCTCGGACCGTAATTTAAGTTAAAAATTAGCTTCTACCTCTGTTTCACAATTAAAATTGTTAGTTGCTATGCTTAAATAATTTTAGCATAAAATAATTTTCCTAGCTTGTTGAAATCTGGGGACTTCGAGGAGAGGTCCTCAGGAAAACAGCAACTTGGAAAATTGTCTTATGAACTGACAGCTTCAAAGGGAAACCGAGTGGGTGGTAAATCACCTTGGCAACAAATCCATGCCAATATAGAGGATAGGCAGATTGGTCTATCACTGACTATACACTCTTTCACTGATAAACACTTGCACCATGGCTTGTTATCCAAAACTTGAACTAATATCCGAAACTTTCCTGTAGCTTGCTTACAAAGCAAAAGAATTAATTTTAAGGCGGAGGGGGTGGTTTTCCTTTGTTGGTGGATTTTGTTTGTTGCTTGGTTCAGCAATTCAGCCTCAACCAGAAAATCATACAGCCTCACCAGGGGCCAAAAAAATTGATGAAAGAACACATGCAGGAGAGGGCTTTTGAAGTTGTAGGTCATTCCTGTGTTCTTTGCAATTTTGGAAATACATCGTCATTAATTGAATCTGAAATATATCACCATTACTTGACTCTTCTTTTTCATCTGTAAAGTTCCTCATGCCCATACTGGTCTACTCAGTGATGACATCTTGGGGAGCCTCACAAACGGAAAAAGACAGGCTTTCCAGCTAGAAGGTAGGAACAACCTGAGTCGTACCAGCTAGCCAGCCTTTCAGCCTGGGCTGTTCGGAAGCAATGGAAGCTCCGATGGACAAAAGAACACGAACAAAACCTGGTGGCCCACTACTCACTCTCTGTTGAGAAATACAGTGATACACTTAGTTGAGAAAAATAGAAAGGAAGGTACTCCAGGAACAGAAAAATCTACTGTTTTGCAGCAAGGCAAATGCAGTGCATACAATAGCTAGTATCTGCCAAAGCCAGAAGGATCGCAGACCTTCTCTGCTCTAGAAGTCAGTGCTGACAAGAGCAAACAACGAAGAGCCAGGGCAGGCAAACCCCAGAAGGGTGAGAGGATTCTGCATATGAAATCAAGGAGGAAATGGCCTAAGAGCACCACTGCCTGGCCAGGAAGTCACAGCAAAGCTGTCGTTTCAGGAAGGTTTAAAGATGAAAGCCAAGAATAGACTCTTAGGCTGCCTACACAGTCTCGTTCTGTCCCCAGGAGTAGCAAGGCAGGCCCACAGCAGGGAGGTAGGAAGGTAACGAAACCAAACAAAACCTTCAAATACTGGGCACTGCAGTCAGTGACTACGATACTCTTACCTTGCAGGAAGAGATCCTTTTCTCTAAGTGTTGGACCTAACTCAAATCCCAAGTCCACAGCTTCTACTAAAACTCATACAAATCAGATTTCAGGAGTCTAAGATGACTAATCAGAAATATCTTTTTGATTATTTATTAATTTCCTTCTTCATGTGCCATTTCATATCTGCTTACCTTGAAGAAACCATGTTTTCTGTTTCTCTGTCCAAGCCATAAATTGCTTTCAGGTGTCAAATTCGTTTCTGGGGGATCAACGATACGTTCATAAATCCTGTAGAGGGAATACATTGCCATTACTTGAATCCTCTTTTTCCTCTGAAAAATTCCTATTCAAAAATCAGTTAAAAAGAAAAAAAAATTCATTAAACGCAATATTTATCATTGATAGTTTCAAAGGTTTATTACAACTTTAAAAGAAAAAAAACAGGAAAAAAAATAACTATTAAAATCACTAAAATTAAAACTTCCCTTGTGCAACCGTGCAGCATTAGGCTGAACAAACACAATGCCAGAACCAACCACAGTAGGGAAAACAATAAAATGGGACCATTCTAGCCTAGAGGTCTACTTCAAACTCAACTACTCCTTCTGGAGAAAAAGTACAATCACAAACAAGATCCAACCAGAGAGACAACCCTTTGAGACTTTCAGATTGTTTAGAATTTTGAATAGACTTCACAAAGAAACTGTTCTACCTCTACTCCCATGGCCTTTTTGTCTCTACATTTGTGTTATTCATCCCCGCACTTGGCCTTTTCATTTTATTCACTTCTGCCCTGTTTGCTGCTGTTATTGAATTCACTTGGCCTGGGTGTTCACGTGTGCTGCCACTACGGCACATCCAGCTTGCCCAGGTCACTGGCACAGCTCTGGTTCAGAATGGGACCTCTTTCTACATGTTTGCTTCCCAGCACTACAGGGACATTTTCTTGGTTATTCTTTAAGGAAGTAGAAATAATAGCAATAAAAATAACAATGACAACAAGTAACATGAGGTCCATAAGCAAACTTTATGTACTGCATAAACTTGCACATGAATGCAGTAATCTACAAATCAAATTTCTAAAATTAATTCATGAAAAATTGCTGCAGCACAGCATTTTTAAATTCACAAAAATAAGTATCTGGAGTTTTAAAAAAGCTTTGCTTGGGTTTTGTATTTGTTTAGTTTTTAGGAAAGCTGTAATGAGTTTCCATAACACCTTTTTCAGAAGCTCAGACCACTACACCAATGATATCATTGTTTTAGAATATGAAAAATTCAAGACCAAAGTTACTGACCCTGGATTCTCATATTGCCATGTCACATCAGTGGGAGCCAGGAACTTACTGCTTCATAACAAAACCAGCATGCTTAATAAGGATTATTGAGAAGATGATGAAATATATTTCCATTACTATCCAGCTCACAGGGAGTATGTATTGCTGTGCAATCACACCAGTGTGACAGCCAATAGAAAAGACTCTGAATGTGTCCAGACCTGAGGCTTAAAGCAATGAGATTATCTGTATGTTTAAAAAGGGGTGAACTTATTTTTCTTCTTTCTTTAAAGCTATGGCTTTAAAACAAACATGAGAAGTAAACACCAAAGAAAAATACTAGTCAATCAACACAACTCATTGCACAGTTATCTTCCCATTTACACTCCAAGTGTTTCTAGCACAGGCTGACCAAGTAGAATGATTGATTTTCGTGTTGTAAGTTGCCACAGGAATTAGTTTATGTGGCAAGGTTTTGGTAGCAGGGGGGCTGCAGCCGGGGGCTTCTGTGAGAACCTGCTATGTCCGACAGAGCCAACGCCAGCTGGCTCCAAGAAGGACCTGCTGCTGGCCAAAGCCAAGCCGATCGGTGACAATGGTAGCACCTCTGTGATATCACATTTAAGGGTAAAAAACTGTGGCACAACAGCAGCTGGAAGAGAGGAGTGAGAATATGTGAAAGCAACAACTCTGCAGGCCCCCAGGTCAGTGATGAAGGAAGGGGAGGAGGTAATCCAGGCGCTGGAGCAGAGATTCCCCTGCGGCCCATGGAAAAGACCATGGTGAAGCACGCTGTCCCCCTGCAACCCTGAGGTCCGCAGTGGAGCAGATATCCACCTGCAGCCCGTGGAGGACCCCATACCAGAGCAGGTACCTGAAGGAGGCTCTGACCCCATGGGAAGCTCACACTGGAGGAGGCTCCTGGCAGAACCTGTGACCCCATGGAAAGAGGAGCCTGTGCTGGAGCAGGTTTGCTAGCACAACTTGTGACCTCATGGGGGACCCACGCTGGAGCAGTCTGTTCGTGAAGGTCTGCACCCCGTGGAAAGTACCCACTCTGGAGCAGTTGGTAAAGAACTGCAGCCCATGGGAAGGACTCACGCTGGAGATTTTCATGGAGAACTGTCTCCTGTGGGTTGGGCGGCCCCACGCTGGAGCAGGGGAAGAGTGTGAGGAGGAAGGAGTGGCAGAGAAGACATATGATGAACTGACCACAACTGCCATTCCTCATCTCCCTGTGCTGTTTGGGGGGAGGAGGTAGAGAAAATTGGGAGTGAAGTTGAGCCTGGGAGGAAGGGGGCGGGGGGGAGTATTTAAGATTTAGTTTTATTTCTCATTACCCTACTCTGATTTGATTGGCAATAAATTACATTAATTTTGTCAAGTCTCTTTTGCCCATGACAGTAATTGGTGAGTGATCTCCCTGTCCTTATCTTGACCTATGAGCCTTTCACTATATTTTTCTCTCCCTTGTCCAGCTGAGGAGGGGGAGTGATAAAACAGCACGGTGGTCACCTGGTGTCCAGCCAAGGTCAAAGACCATCATACCACGTTATTGGAAAATTCATATATTTGCAGACGCCTAGTATTAAAGAACTTGAAGAAAGCTCCATGAAGTTTTTTATGTCAAGTACAGAGAGTCATATATCCCACCTACTTTTGCTTATCCAGAAAAGAAGGAAACCATTTGTCAAAGCCAAATGGAAGCAATCTAAAAAACTAGAGACAAACTTACTATTTCCTTAAAAAGAAACACCAACAAAAATCTCAAACCTAAGAACCAAATAGTTACATGAGAATTCCAGTTTAAGAATGTGAGTACAGGAGTCAGAAGATGGCTTCTAATGCTCATGATTTTATTGCTCAAGGTTATTATAATTATCATCAGCCCTAATTCATCACATTTCATCAACATGATACATTCAAAGCTCAAGGAAATTTCTGCCTGCACCAGCTAATTACTTCTTACTATCTATAAAATTACACACTGAGCTGTTTTACCTGCTCAAACAGCAAAACAAGACGATATTCTTTTAAACCATGTTTTGAGAATTATAGGAATTTTGGATGCATCATCTCTATCAGTACTTTAAAGTGTAAGTAGGGCTCCTTCTGCCATACCTCATTTGAAGATCTCCTCAAATGCAAAACTGCTGCAAGATGCTGAACAAGGAACAAAGAACTGTCATGCAGCTTGAGAAAACCGATTACTGAATTACACTATCACATTAGGAATTTCTCTTTGGATATATAACACAGCTTTATTCATGACTTAGGTCAATAATGTCCTCACCGGAAAATTTCTAATCTTGTAAAAAGACTAGTCAATATTGCATAAAGAACCCCATTTCTGCTAATAGACAAAATCCCAGTGCTGACCAGGTTCAACAACACTACTTATTGAAGAATATTTGATTTTTATTCACCTGGCCTAGTTAAAGTTTATAAAGGAACTCTGCAATAATCTATCTGCAATTACATGTAACTGACATAACATATAACTGATGTTATTATATGACAGTTCAACAACAGCAAGCAAAGACAACAAATCAGAGACAAGCTCAAGTAGTTTATCTTGTCTTTTCTGATGATTGAACAAAGACTCTCAACCTGTGTGGAAAAGGCTGTAGCAACCTTTCTTCCAGAGTCTCTTCAGTAAATGCCATTCATAACACACATGCTCAGGATTCCCCACATTCCTGTACTGTTCTACTCCAATTCCATTTCTGAATAGGTATTTACCTTCAACGAAAGGATTAATTAAAGGTTGGTTTGTGTCTTATTTAATATATGTCTAAGAGACTGGTTGGTTTTCTTTGTGGATCTGCTGATGGAGTAACAGGCTTAGGATTCAAGAGAGAGCATGAGATGTAGATCAGTCCTTGCTTACCTTCCTATGTAAAAGGATGTTTCGGTTGACGCTATTTGGTTTGCAAACAGTGTGAGCTTACTTTATTACTGCATACTGTCCAACATCAGCAAAAGCACCCCAGCAACCATCCTCACATATCACTACCCTTCTAATCCCCTCTACACTCTTGGGAAATGAAAAGGTCAAAAAAAAAAAAAAAAAAAAGGAACATGGTTCACCATGTACTACTTATCTAATGAAGAAGAATTAAAATTGGGGGGGGGGGGAACCCAAACAAACGAGTCCTGCAACTCCTGACAAAAAGAGTGATGCAAAAAATCCAAGGGACTTTTCCAGTAAGGCTGGAAGCTGCTACACAAAGGCAACCTGAAACTACGTGGAAGAAGCTTTTGAATCAACATGAGCCAAGAAACATGATAGCATTACTCACTCTCAATCAGTGGCTTTAATAAAGATGAAAACAAATCTTTTCAAATACCAGTGAACAGAGTTTCACCAGCTACACCCACTGGCAGCTGAAAGCCAGCAGATCTGAGCCATGCGCAGCTGGAGTAAAGCCAGGAACTGGGCACGTCTCCGGGCTGCCAGGTGCATGTTTTAAGTCATAAGAGCATCATAAGCAGTGCAGCATTCCTAAAGCAGGTTTCCGAGAAGGAGGGAGACTTCATGGGCATTGAAGACACTCTGTCCATACAAAATGATTAAGGTGGCACTTACGCAAATAGTTGGGAAGAGGGTTTCACCCAGACATTACGACTGCCCACGTATGTACGCCACTTACAAATCTATCAAATATTACTGATTGGCCAGGTGATTTTTCAGGGGTTTTCTACAATTAAGACAAATCCATAAAGCATGAACATTTTGTGACATATCCCAAAGTGTAATAAGAAAAGTTCCTCCTTAAAGGTGAAATTGTCTTATAGCTATTGCTTGTGAAGTAGGAAAAATCCTTGCCCAGCTCCCCTTCCTCTATTGGTTTTCTTTTTGGAAGAAAAGAGGTGTTTTTCAGGCTGAAAAACTACTGTTTCTGAAGAGACACAAAAGGATCCTTCTTTTTTTACAGCTTCATTAAGTTTCTGTATCATTCTCATTCCCTTGCTTGATTTTCTGGGCTGAGTTGTGTCACCTTCTATGGCTTTATCCATGCTTGACCAATACTTTCTATTTGACATATGAATAGCTAAATTATATCCACTACACTTCCAGTTTATGGAGTGCTGGTCTAGAGCTCCTTGGAGATCAGTTTTCAATACATTTGGCTTTGATACCCACACAGAGAAATGCACAATACGCTTCACAAGAACAGGAATGCTTAGAAAGAGGACTCAAGGGAACTGTGGCCTCTAAAATTACTGCAGACTGAATAGCCCCTCCAGCATGAGGAGACCCAGGTCTCTAGGTTAATGGAAGCTCTACTCCATACTTCAGACTTTCAGATTTATGATTACTGCATTCACTTTCCAAGAGAAAGCTTGATTTGCCCCTTTACGCTGACATATTTCAAAGAAGCTAAACCATAAACCTGGAGTCATACAACCGTGAACCAATCCTTCTTTCTTGAAATGTTCATGCTCAGAATAGTCACTAACCACTGATCCATTTAGCTAAACACAGTAAGAAAAACACCCGTTAATTGACAAAGACCCATGTATCCTTGTGTTTTGTATCTACGTCTCTACCCTACCTGCACACTTTGATTTATTAAGTATTCTTACACAATCCTCAGAAACATCTTTTTCAAGGACGCGTTCCAAACAGGCGCCTGTGACATAATGAATACAATATACAGAAAACAGAAAATCTATAAAATAATCAGTGGATTCCTGAAACAAAGTGTATCGTAAATATTTGCGTGCAAATACACAAACACACATCTATCTTTGTGTAGAGGAAAAGTCTCTCTAGAAATCAAGCTCTGTTAAGACAAGGAGACAGTTGCCTTCCACGCACGCAATCTAAACTTAGTTTTATCATCTTTATAATGATCTGGTAAAATAAGGAAATATGCTCATTTTACACGTGTGCAAACTGAAGCGCAGAAAGATTAGCCGATTAACCAAGATCATCACAAAGACTGAATCAGGGAGGGACATGGAATTGTCTCTTGCAGTGAAGAAGATTTCTTACGACAACTTTAACAAGCAAAAGTTAACATTTGGAGAGTATTTCCACTTTTGTGGAGATGCAGCTCTACTTCATACATACAATATTTGCCATGCCAGAAGCATTTTGGAAATAGCTGAAATATTTATCAGAACATGAAAATAAACTTTATGTCTGTTCACATTAGAATACATCAGCCAACGGACTGATCAGGAGATGCAACTGCCTAAAATTCTGAACAATAAAATAGGCTACAACTCCAACAGTTACTACAAAGTAGCACACCAAATCATTAAATTTCCAAATTCTTTCAGGTCTAAAATAGTTTACTAAAATGGGAAAATGCCTTCTCAAATTTGCAGGCTAGACAGGAACCAGAGAGATTTCTTTTATTAGCAATACAATTAAAAAATGAATAGCTGCAGTCTAAATATTCCTATGGCTGAAACTCGTTTCTCAGTCCCTGGTCTCTATTGATCCCAGAACAGGCTTTTTTTGTTCCCAATATGGCTGTCATAGTTTCATGAAGCTATAAATTTCCATGTAGCCACCAGGTGTTGATTTCATCACACCCAATTTTAGATGTCTCAAAAGTTTACACCTACAGTGGAGCTAGTCCTCTAGACTCACATATTTAATGAAGAGACATAAGTGTTTCTAGGGTGTGATGCACCTTACAGTAAATGAATCACACTCTGAAGGCCCCTTCCAATGACTGCATAGGAGCCCTTGCTGACATCAGGGTGAATCATCAAAACAGATTTTTGCAATTCAAAACCTGATCCTTAAAACTGATGTTCTCCTGCAACCATTCATTACCCTGTATACATCCATCTGGATCTTCAGATCCTTTAAATAAACTGAAGGGCATGGAGAAGTCACACAAAATAACACACTGTTCATGGCAGAGGCTTTGAATTAGCGCGCTCGACTGCTGTAATACAAAGTCAGAGGACAGAGGGAGGTTTCCCCATGTTTTGCACCAGTCCTTCTCCCAAACTAATTTGCAGAGGTGTTGACCACCTTGACCACTGTTACCATCTCCAGCTGAGGCTGCAAAAACTCAGTACATCTGAAAAAGCCAATATCAGGCCTTCTAAACACAGCCCATTGTATAAAAATAACCAGCCACTTCAAAAAGTTTGTCCAACATGTTTTCTGAATCGCAACTGCATAAAGAAACCAATGATTACATCAGTCTCTAGCTTTAAGATACAGTATTGGCATTTGTCTTTACGTCTATTCTTCTGAAGGGGTTAAGAGCTGATTTTGAAAAGAAATACTAGGATATCGTTACATATTTGTCTTTCAAACCATTTTCTATATGCTTCCCAATGAAAATGTGTCAATACCAATGTGATTGGATTTTCTTGATAGTGTTTACAGATAGGATGCATTATTTGACACGCATTCAGTTCTGGAGCAACTTTAACTGAATTATTCATTCAGTTTCCAGTGTTCTGTTTCAGAAAAATAATCTTCCTGAGGGAAATTTTGATTTTTTCATGCTATCTCCTCTGTCGTAGTATAGGAGTTCACAATTACTTAACAGAGGAAAGCAATTTAGATTAAAATCTCAGGTTTTGAGGGAAGTCTTTTGTTATTAAATTTTGAATATACAACAATATCTGCCAACTATTTAATCAAAAGTTATTGTTCAGCTCTGGGAGAAAAAAAAAATAGGTTTCCAGAAGTAGTATATGTTAGGCAAAAGACTCAAGAGTGTATGGTCCGTTTTTAAGGTCTCTTCAAACTCTGTCACCCAAATGATTTCACCGATTTTCCTATATAATGATAGAGATAAAGTGAATGTACCCTACTTTTCAGTTTCATTATTCCAACTACAAATCTGCATTTAAAAATAAAAATGTATTTAAATAAAACTCTATAAACAATCTCTTTTTGTTATTCAAGAGAAATGTAAATTAACTTTCAAACCCTCTAATAATCAGGAGGAAATTAAACGAATGCAAGTAAAGACGGGTAGAAGATCACATTTCACTGTCAGGGCTGGGGGTTTAATTCTCTACCCATAAATTGAAAAAGGGTAAAGTCACAGATATTATCTGCCCACATGGGGCTTTCTTTACAAAACACATTAGGCTTTTCAGTTTCCTACAAAATTATCACTGAATTTTAGCAGTATTTATTGGGCATTAAACTAAACCCAATCACTGTTATGGATTCAAAGTAGAGGACTGGACCTACTAAATGATATGACATCAGCCACACAAAGGCCAGAAATCCATCTTTCTCAGGATACTATACCCGTATGGTATCTTTCACCTGGAAAACCTGAGGTGAATTCAAACACCTTTATAAACAAGGTCAGTATTATTAACTTTACTTTGCAAATCACGAAACAGATACAATTGGTTCCTGACTGTAACAGTCTTAAGAGCATCTAAGCCCTAGGCTAACAACCTGTCTACAAGGCTGCAGTGTTTACCCTTCTTCATGTAACAAACACAGCACTCCTGAAAGTGCAAGAAACACGGAAAATAATTTCAGTCAGTCTCTAGGCAGAAATAGAAAACTGGACATTTGCTTAGGATTTTCAAAAGTTGTGGAAAAAAAGTTTCAACAAACCATGAGGTCAACTGTATCTTACATGTATCCGGAGCATTTTGCACTTTACTGCACACATGCACTATCCATCATTTTTCATGCAGAAATACAGGATTTTCAGTAACAAGTCAGCTAGTTCGATACTCAAATGGTTATTTCACCTTTGGCAACTGCGCTGCTTTTGGGTGGGGTAGAGATAATGTTCATAAAAGCAGCTCACATGGTGCTATATTTTGGATTTGTGACCAAAACAGTGTGGATAACACACCCATGTTTTAGCTAAAGCTGAGCAGTGCTTACATGGCATCCAGGCCTTTTCTGTTTTTCAGACTGCCCTGCCAGTGAGTGGGCTGGGAATGCACAAAAACTTGAGAGGGGACACAGCTGGGATGGCTGACCCCAACTGACCTAAGGGATATCCCAGGCCATACGACATCATGCTCAGCAATACAAGCTGGGGGAGAGGAGAAGGACGGGGGCACATGTGGAGTTAGGGCATTTGTCTTCCCAAGTAATCATTACATGAGATAAAGGCCTGTTTTCCTGGAAACAGCTAAACACCTGCTAGCTGATGGGACGCAGCGAATAAATTGCTTATTTTGCTTTGCTTGTGCACACAGCTTTTTCTTTACCTATTAAACTGTCTTTATCTCAAATGACTTTTCCCCCCTCCTCTCACTTTCATCCTTCCGATCCTCTTCCCTGTCCCACTGTGGGGGCAGCAACTGTCCTGTGCCTAGCTGTCTACCGACACTAAAGCACAACAGCAACCTTTTTCTTTTAATAGTGTTCCTGAAAGTCCATTTTGACCTGGTAAATCTGAGGTAAATAGCATCTGGTTCACGGTCCTGGCATTGCCATAAAACTTGCACACAATCTACGGGTAGCAGAAGCACAAGAGGAATGTACTTGTCACTGTTTCTGGTGATGATGCCAGCTTTGACCATATTCAGCCTTCTTGGCTACAGCAGTGCGTAAGGTGGTGTTTGGGTCAAAAGAATGCCTCATCTTAAGTGCTGAGGGAGATGTTATCTACATACACGGACTTTTCTTATAAAAAAATCATTGTTCACAATTCTCATAAATTAATGTGAATTATCTTTAAACATCTCAATATAGACATGAGAGCCACATCCTCAAATACCACTTTTCAAATAAGTATCGACTCACCAAAGGTATTTTGGCATCTTTTTACCACCTGTGAGCAACTATCACTATCTGAGTACCAGAGCACAAAACATGTAACAGTAGGAAGTTTTATGATGCACACAAGTATCCACTACAGACAGGGAGACAAATCTACTTATAAATGAACACAACACAAACTCACAGGGTCACTAAATGACACCCTTTAACCTCCGCAAGCTTTGAATCAGGTTCAAAACCAGAACACTGAATAAAGCGAACTGTTAACAAGAAAGCTAAAAGCACAGCATGCTCATTTATTACCACACCAAACATGATACCAAAAGCTCATCTCAGATGAGCCAAATGTTCGGAGTACATCCCAGATGCCAAATACCAGTAAGCCAAGACTGAGCAATTAAAAAGAGATTCTAGAAATAAGAGGGAGAAATTAATTCAATGGGTTCTTCCAAGATCAAAAAAGAAAAAAAGCTCTTCTCCCACAAATTAAACAAGAAGCCCTTAGAGCGAGATGGATATGAGATTAAGAAAAACTATATTAAAGTATCTATGAAACAAGTAGGAAACAATTAAGCCTATCTTGCATCAGAAAGAAAGAGGGTAAAAAATGTGCATCATAATAATGGCACAAAGCAGCAACGGTACTTCAGGTCTTGCAGCAAAATTAACCTCAAAATAAAATTCTACCAGAAGAAAGAGGTAAAACCATGGTTACATGGCTTATGTCATCTCCATTTTGTCATAGGGGGGAGGAAGCTAAGATTACTATTGATGTTTGTCACAAGACATTTGTTAAGTGAGAACTGGCAGTGCTGAAACTTTGCTTCTATTATATCTACCTGCATTATAGAGGGACATGCCAATGCCTGGCCCAAGATCTGTAGCACACAGTCTTCGCAACTGGCAATTACAGCAGAATCTGAAGCACAGTAAGCTTACAGCTTAGAAAAAGCCCTTTTCCACAAAATAGGTGCAGCCTTCCTCTTTTCTGTCTCATTCCACTCTCAACCCCAAAGTCGCTTTACCAAGTACAGTAAGACAGGTGCAACTGTGAGAAGAATCAGGCTTTTCATTCCAACTCCTTTCTGCACTGTTACAAAAAAAAATTTTTTTTCAAAACGAAGCCAGACACAAGCAACCTTTCTACTAAACAGCTTCTTTCCCCCCCTCCAAAAAACCATCTGCTGAGAAGTTAATTGCCTTACAGTGTGTCTTGTCACAGGATCATCTCATCAAGGGGTTCATGTCATCACCAAATGATGTGTGTAATCATAAAATAATCTCATCCATATTCCAGAGCCAATTTCCTTTCATGACTGAAGGTAACCGCAGGCTGAGGACCACAGGCTTCGCTCGTTATCACCTTGCCTTTCCTGCCACGCTCCCGCCAGAGTACTCCCACGAGTGTTGCCTCAGCACCGTGCAATGGCACTCAGCTCTCCCCAGACCTGCCACTTCTCCCCATTAGCCGCTGTCTCTGTAAGCCCAGGGAGGGCAGACTCATTCCACGTTCCTCAGTTCTTACCACAGCCTCATCAGATAACCCACATCTCCATTTTCCCATGGTATTTTTCAACTGCCTGGTTTAGCCTTGGTGGTTTGAAACATAATATTGCACTCTCTCCATAATAACTAATTGGCCATGACTGAGAAGGTGTATGAAACACACAGTAAACATAGAACAAGCCATTATATTGGTTCTAAAATTAAGTTTTGATGGAAACTGCCAGGCAGACAGATAGAAAAGCACCCTCCAGGGACAGCACTCAGGTTTGGAGCTCATTTCTCACAACATCTGAGACACTGGGGAGGTGAAAGCATGGCTCAGTTGAAGTCAATGTGAGTTTTCACTGCAGACTTCACTGGGGCTAGGATTTCACCCCAGGGATACTGCACAGCGCATCTTTCAGTTGAGTTTAAGGTAAGGGGCTGGCGTGACACAGAAAGATTCAGCTTTCACCTTGGTGCTCCTTTGATATATCATTACATCAGTAATACAGATCTCAATAATGGTTCTTCACATCATTGCAATATGTAAACTAAAAGCAGTGGCCAATACCTGATTATTTATGTAAAAAAAAAAAATTAAAAAAAAAAATAAAACCCCAAAACCTCACCTTCACTAGTAGCAGTGGCCAGTATCTGGGTTTATTGGGGGGTTTTTTTGTTGGTTTTTTTTTTAAAACTTCACCTTCTGAAACATGAGACTGGACTGCCTTTGCCATTGTCTCAATTAGCATATTTGCAAAGCACCTCTCACCCACAGCACAGAACCAGAAACTCAGATGTTCCCACGCTCAGTACTGAGCCAACTTGCCCCCCTCACACACTGCAGGACCATTCAAACATAACGGAGGCCTGGACAGAGCTCTCCCACACACAGGTAAGTCTGTAACTATGCCAAGTGGCTCTGCGTGACACATGAAGTGAGAGAGGACACCACACTGCTGCTGCAGCAAGATCTGTGACACCACCTAACACCCCAGAACCACGACAGCCACAACTCACGGTGTTTCCAAGCCTTGACACCTTACACCTCTGAGCACCACACATGCCCTAGCTCTCCACAGCCAAGGAACAAACACGACTGCTTCTGCACCACTGTCTGCCATTAAGAGTGGTGTTAGTTTACTCTGTCCCCAAGTGGTACAATGATGAGACTGTCAGGTTTTGGATAGTAATAAATGCAATCTCCACCTCCCTGCAGTCAACTTGACAATTTTGACAAGACTGGATTTCTAAAAAGAATTACCTTTTGGGAATTATTGCTGTTCTAAATTGTCAAACAAAGGCTAAACCTCTTCATAAAACTGCACTGGTTTCACAGACTTCAGCAGTCTCAGTCCTGTTTGCTCTGTTGCCCTCTCGCACCCCACAGCATCCAGGAGGTTTCAGATCATTTGGAAAGACACTGAACTATTTGCTTTATGGAGACTAATATCTGAGGTCAGCTCCTGAATAGTTCAGAGGGGTTCTCATCTGCTCTCTGGCAAAGGTCCAATACTTTTATAAAAGTGTTTAACTAAAGTTATACCACACTTTTTCAATTCAGCTCCAGTATTACCCTGTATGACTTCCAGTTCTAAACTCCAGAGTTTAGCTAACCACTTCAAACAGAAGAGTTCATTTATATTTTGGATCTCAGTTAATCTGTCTGGCTGGAGCAAGATAATTGTTTTTATAATCTGAAAGGAAAAAAAAAAAACCCAAAACATTTGCTCTATCTGGTTGATTCTCAAATTACCATGATCGCCTCTCTGTCTATATGACCCCCATTCAGCACTCCAACAAATGAAAAGAAAATAGAACCAAGCAACAGGAGACTTCCCCTGAAAAATTTCCACAAAAACAAATATCTAGATGCATTTCAAACTATGCAGGCTAAATTTTCAGAGACTACTCTTGTAAGTAAATCACCTCAATTTATGGGTTTATTGCTTTGACAAAAAAAAACCCCTACATGTATATTGGACCAATGCAAAAAATATGTGAGAATGGGATAATACACCTGTTCACACACTTTAGGAAATGACTAAATCATTTGAAGCTTGCCAGTCTTGATTTAAGATTACTTCCTCTATCATTATCCATCCTCTCTCTCTGACACACCCATAGCATAAAAACACGATGAATGCAAGATGCCAATGGTAAAGCATAACACATTATTCCTGCTCTGTTGAAGTCATCAACCTGTCTATCAACATCTACAATTCACTGGAAAGCACCGCAAGTCTCCTGTTCTAAATTTAAAAAAAAAAACCCAAACCAAACATCAAACAAAAACACCCACACCACTCTTAAGTCTCTATTCAGCAGCAGTTGGGCTTTGCAGCTACCAAACTCTGGCTCCACAGATCCCTAAAACTCAGCAGAGCACCACAAGCTCCCATTCAGACCCTTAACCAAACCCCCAGCAGATGCCTGCTCCACTCTGAGCAGGAGCTGTGCGAGGACTCTCTGCTGCAGCTCAGCACCCCAGGTTTTTATGCTGGTTATAAGTGGTTGCTGCCTTTTAGGGGTGGTCAACGATCCAAGACAGCCTGGCACAGGTATCGATTGTTATAATTTGTTTTCTATAGTACTTTTTCAGCACTTTCATAAATACTCATGGCTTTCTCCCAATTCTATCAATGCAGTATACAAAAAAACTTCAACTGATTCATCTAGGATGAAAAAAAATAAATTTCCATCATAATTAGGGAATGGGTTAAGACATCACCATTCAGTCTTCGATCACGCTCACACTACCATTCTGTTGGTGTGTTATCCATTTGACGAAAATCCCTGGCTATTAAAAAACTTCTTTAAAAAAATAAAACAAATCTTTTCTTAACTAATGCTGAATGCATCCTGAATATTTCCTTGCAGTTTAACTACAATTACTGTAATGATACAGACCTGACAGCAGCTGACGTGATATGCCAGCTGGAGATCTCTCTCATGCTGAAAAGTTTCTAGCCTTTCTGTCAAACAAAAAGGACAATCGGTAGGTGAAAATTAACTTCCAATCCATAATACCGGAGATCTGAAGTTGGGTGCACCTGTAACGCACAATTATAGCGCTCTACCCAAGTAAACATTTCTCTGACAGCTTCTGCTAGAGCTTAAAGAGTGGAGAAGCAATCTAGGTCACAAAATCATATGCAAGTGTTGAGACTAAATTACCTAGCTGTATAACACTACCACCACCACGCCATCTTCTCTCTCAAGAGAAAGTGTTTTACAGTAAGTAAAGCAGTGAATCCCTCTTTTTAAATACATCCCTTAACCTTCTTTAAATTTATTACATTTTAATTAAAGTCATAGAACTTTGTTTAGATAAGTTGAAAACCTCAGGTTGGCAGCCAGAATATCTTATTTATAAGAACTCAGAGGTCTTGGATTCCCATATTTAGATTACGTTGCTTTAATTTATTTATTTTTTCAATTAAAAAGTTCTCACTGCTCATACATTTTTTATTCCCTAATGCTCTGTTCTATCAGGAGAAACATAAAAGAAGCAGACAACATGTTTTTTCAGTTGGAGACTACTTCCTAGCCTGCTCCAGTTTTATAATCTATTCTCTTACGGTCTTACCAACCCCCTCCATCAAACAGCTAAGAGTATCCATCAAAACCACAGGCTGTGTTCATAGTAAAAGGCACTCCAGCACATATTTTCACTGGAAAGCATTAATTTTTGCAGCAAAGTGCCTTTCTCCCTTCTACACCCACAGAGAGAGTTCAAGTACAGGAATACTGATACTGTCTGAACAGGTGAGTACCTTTGTAGCAATATGGTTCATGAGAAATAAAACAATAAAAAACATACAGCAAGTAGCCTTCCAAGCTTAGCTCCCCAGATTAATTATAGACACTGAGAACAATTTGGAATTTGTATTTCTTAAATTGTCAGTAAATACATTTTGATACTGTACCTACCACTTCTTAAATTGTAGGCTCCGTGCTACTCCCTCACTCTTGTCTTAACACTATTAAATGTAACTTTTTTCTGTGTAGTTACTGTTGTAGGGCACAAGCATCACTGTGGACAGTCAGGTACCACGGGCAACACGACAGACTCTACAGCTGAAACTAATTCCCAGTGAAGACAAACGCCAGCCTTTGTAGGCCTATGACAGTCTCCTGGGGTCGCAAATCTCCTGACAACATAGGTACGAACAGCGGGATCCTTTACCTCTGCTTCCCTAAGAAGCCAAATTTGGGAAGGCGCATGGCAGAGTTTATTTCGTTATATATTGACCCTTTAGTGCCACAGGTTATTTAAGAACCTGCTGACAATGACAGTTGCTCTAGTTTAACCTAAACACTCACCAGAAAGCCCCTGACAATTCCCTTTTCCCTGGAGTAGGGGAGCACAGATCCTACACATAACCACTATTTTGAAACAAGACTTGTTCACCACTAGTGGGCTCAGCATTGGAGATGGGAGGAAAAAACAGCAGCGTATTTAATTTCCATGTTACTTTCAGCACAGGTTTTACTTGTGCGTCAGTTGTACATTCATAATTAATACAGTCTTTTCATTTTTCTAAGCTTTCAGAACCTTACTGGAATGTTAAAAGCACGTTAGCAAGGACAGCCGATGCTTATTATGCCAGTTGTCTGAGATGTGACCCTGGCTAGAGGTTACTGCCTAGACTCAGCACAAAGGTTCTCCAAGTCAATGAGAAGAGTCCAGTGACATTTAACAGGTTTTTAATCAGGACTCTACTGTCTCTCCCTGTGTCAGCAGCTCCAAGCTCCAGCATCAAACTTAGCTACAATTCTCACTCCTTGTGCTCAAAGAGCAGCAAAAGGAGCGAGTAAGATGCAGCAGGAGCTGATTTCAAAAGGCCACGTACTTGGGCAAATATACCTCCTTTCATACGTATGCCTCCTCCACCGTATTACCTCTCATTAGAACAGAGGCAATTACACTGTTTTAAAGATGACTCTTAAAAGCACTAAAGGCTTTTACTAGTTCTCAAGTACTTTTCCCTAACCTATCCAGGTCTGAAAAACAGAGTCAACTTTGAATTGAATCCAAAAGACAATCAAGCACCAAATGTCAAAGCAATTTTACGAATCAGAGTAACGTGGGTGATAAGGTTGGGAAGAATAAAAGTAGATTCAACTATCTGTTTACAAATTAAAAGTTTCTTCTCCAATGCTTTCTCATCCACTGCAGTTTTTGGAAGCCAGAGACTAGCTTTGGGTATCAATACAAATCCTGTAGCAAAATTAGGTTGTGGCTGGATATTTTTTCCCAATGCAAACACTTTCAATGCGCTCTCGGATACAGGTTAATTGTAATAGCACTGCATTCACAAATCACTCAGAATAGCCTTCCAAATTGATAACATATTACCGTAACCCTAAACAAAAGGAGCAATGCATTTATACAAATTTATAATTCATAAAATGCATATCTGTAAGGAAGCAGTGTTGCAACCCCCTTAAAGAAATCCAGTAGGAATCGAAGGGATTCATTTTGCTGGTCATTTTTTTTCCTTTTTGCTTTGTTTTTACAGGGGAGAAAACAATAAGAAAAAAAATAGAACTTCTTTAACTAGATAAATACACTTCAAGTTAAATTCTTGTTCTGATGACAGCAGATCTCTGCAGGAGGTGGGACAGGTGGATCTATTGACTGCAGTCGTATCCTCTTCCCCTGTGACTGACTTGTTCAATTAAGTCTGCAGAAGTGTCACTCCTCATTAGGCATCCTGAACTCTGCTGAGAGCCAGCAACACCACACCGGCCTAAAATAGTGACATTTACATGACTCTTAACACTGGATTCTGTGCCTACTTTCAGCTGCAGATTTCCTAACACTAACATGAGGAAGGCTTAGAATTTTCAGTAGTGCTCAGAAGTACCCTTCACTGGCTTGCTCTTTATTTTCACATGTTTTGACATTCATTGCAGTGTCATCAGGAAAAGCTGGTGCAAAGGTGAACAAGATGCTGACTCCTCTTCTGAGTGCAAAGATGTAGGGAGTTAAGATATAATAAAGGAAACTATAACATCAACATTCACAACATTCTCTAATTAACTGAACAGAGATGCTATAGCCGAATGAGGAACTTAAAGACTTTTTTTTTCTTTCCATGTAAACTTCTACTGTGATCTGCCCTCAAGTCATGCTTTCAAAACTATTTGAATTACTTTTCCACAGGAGTTGTCATAAAATACCACAAATACGCACCCAAATAGAGGCATTTAGGTATGGATTTATGCTGGGAGCAGCCTTGAGATGTACTACCTTAAGGGACACTTAGATGGATCAGCCCTGTTTAGGGCTACCTGACAGAGACAGCTATACACATTTATTACCTCATATGACAGCACAAGTCATTCCATAAGTGTATTTATCTATTGCTGCCTGTTGCTGTAAAGAAAATCAGGTCACAACCATGGCTCTGGGCAGCTCTCTCATCTCTGGACAGACTTCTGCACCAGAGAGGCGTTTTGCCTTGTCTTGCTTTCACATTGTGTGGAAGAAGGCAGCCAGTTAAACAATCTGCCAGAAAGAGTCTTCCTAAACCACAGTTGCTGTTCACAAAAAAAAAAAAAAAAAAAAAGATCCTAGGAGATAATGAAGAACCTGTCCCAAAACCCAGTATGCCAATAAACAAACAAAAAAGCATACTGTGGTAGGCAAAGAAATAATATAACAGATAAACAAATAATGGTAAGATAAATAAATCAGACAACTGAAATGAAGATGTTCTTCACAAATTGTAGACTTCACACCTCAATGAAATTAAAATTGCTCTAAGCCTTTAATTGCTTCTAGGGTCCAAATGAAAGGATTCAATAAGCAACCTTCCTTCAGATTAGATTTTTACTGTCAGTAGTTAATGCAGTTGCAGAAAATGGTTGTTACTTTCTTCTCAAAACACTATCTCATAATTACTTTGGTAAAAATTAAAACTTTTTCAAATGTTTCAATAACCGCATACTGCCATAATACTCACAAAACTTTGTTCTGCCCACCTGAACGAAATGAAGACTTAAGAAAGAAATATCTGCTACCATTACCCTATCCACTTAAGTGCCATAATTCCAAAATGCATATACCAATCTTCTCACTGAAGACAAAGAATGTTTTCATATTAATTTCAGTGCAAGAAGACACAAAAATAGTGGTTCATTTTCCTCATTTCCAAGACTATTTTGAAGGTCCCAATTTCAAGTTTTCTGAGTTTCCTCATCAACCACTAAGTTAGCAAAAGCCAAAGTCTTCAATACATTGTGAGATCAAGTCCCAAGGGAAGAGAGATTCTAGGGAAGAGAGATTCTAGGTTTGCTGCTTTTTATTCCTTGAAATCCTGACAATCTGCCATCTTGCAGTCTTCACAACTTCTAAAGGGAAAAAAGTGCACTGACAGACAGAATACCCTTCAGAAAATAAAAAGTGCCATTTCTAGACATGCAAAAAGAAGCTTCCAGGTTTCTCAGAAGTTTCCAAGTGGGGCAGCGGGTGGAAAAATCAGTAAAAAGTGCATTGCTTGATGATGCAAGATAAAAATTAAAATGCCTCTGACACATCTATTCATTCTTCAAATTTTCACGTATGCTGAATGAAGCAGTTCGGAACATAACAGACTGCACACCAATCTATCACAGTTAAATGCAATCACAGTCAAACATAACATCAACTAGTGCCTAAACTACAGAGATGCATTTAATACTCCCCAGTCAGCAATCAACCTTTTCCACACTTGTTCATAATCACAATGAATTGTTTCATTTTAATGCTTTGTTTTCCTTTTGTTATCCCAGGGCAGTTTACTGCGCGGTTTTTAAATTAAATATTTAAAAAAAAAAATCCTTTTCCAATTTTATTCCTGTAAGTAGAGTGTATTTTTTTAAAGAAACATAAATTACTGAACAGATTTTCTTACCTGTTGCAGTCCACGTGGAGCAGAAGGTGGGATGCACTAAGTGACACGGCAATCTTATGCCACTGTCCATCTGCCAGACGGTACGGGAAAACCTCTGTTCTTGACTTCCCATTAAACCTGTAGTGATATCTAATCTCATCCCGTAGGCCACTGCTCTCCAGTTCAAAATAGCTGTATTTAAAAGATGAAGAAGAATGAGTTCCATCTTTTTGTTTATTCATTGCTTCTGTCACTTTCTTCTTAATTCATAGACTTCTTTAAGCAAACACCACATGGAAGGTCACAGTCTACAGAGGTTACTCAGCATGGATTAGCTACTAGTGCATTTTTTAAAAAAGGTAGAGACAAGGCTGTACATTCAGTGCATCACAAAAACAGCAATACCATTTACGCAAAACCAGCTTGTGTTTAAATCACCATTTGATAGCCCTGGAAATTGAAGTCCGCTTTTTACCCATAGAACAGGTTAAACTATAAGAAAATGATCCTTTTCGCCAAAATGTTTTGTGCGAACCCAGGATTTGTAGAAAATGCAAAAATAAAGAACTGTACATATCATTACCAATGAACAAACAAAAAGCCATCAGGATAAGAAAGCACCAGGTGATCATTAAATTTGTATTTACTATTTGCAAATCCACTTTTTTAAAAACTGTTTACTTTTAGGACTCCCCTACATGCAATTGTGCTTAACTCCTTTTCTGACTTGTATTGTTACAGCCGTAATTGTTCAGCTTTACAAGGGAACCAAACCTCCTGCCTAGATTGGGTGTCTCAACACCTGGCATACACAATCCAAACCTCCAGACAGTTGTCACCAGAAAACAATCATAGGAGAGCTAACAAAGTACGGCTATTCACTGTCTTCACACCGGCGGGGGGAGTCAATTCTTTTTCTCGAGTGAATTTAGCCCTTATAGGTGGTAGCCCATTGACAGTGTAAATAGTAAAGCCTTCTCTTGGACCTCAGATCACACAGAGTATTCACAGCATATCAAATCAAGGCTCTCTGGATATAGAAAGAAGGAGATGCAGATCTCCTTTTATAGTAGAAATACCTCTACAACTAGGTGGAGATGTCAGGGTGTCCAGCTAGTCCCTATTTGCGTCTACCTCCACAGCGGTATGTTTTTCCCTAGTGCACAACAGCAATTTCATGTGGCAGTTGAAAGATGAGTGCTAGTTTGAGGTAAAAAAAAAATTAAAACAAAAAAAATTACAGTAATAAAATCCACTTCCAAAAAATAAATGCAACACATAAAAATTAAATATCCAGGCATCGATTTTCATTTTTGCACAAGCCTTTTACATTGCTTGGCTGTACGCAGACCTTAATAGCCAGTGTGCACAAGTGTTACACGAGGTGCACGTACTTCATCAAGAATGGCTCTTACCAGTGAATTGGAGGCTTTTTAGAACATAAAAAAAATGGAAAAACAGAGTTCTTTGGGAGCAACTTACTTATGAGATAAAACACTAGCTGGGAATCTGTGCAAAAGATCGCAACACACT
Source organism: Balearica regulorum gibbericeps (assembly GCF_011004875.1). Classification (NCBI taxonomy): domain Eukaryota; kingdom Metazoa; phylum Chordata; class Aves; order Gruiformes; family Gruidae; genus Balearica; species Balearica regulorum. Next base: position 66,369,273 of record NC_046188.1, read on the forward strand.
GGGAAGGGGAACATCAAGCCAATAAATCTTGACCAAAAGAGAAACTCAAGCCCTCCTCCATCCTGCCAATGTCTTGCCATTACATTTTTCATGCAACATACGAGCATTATCGGGTCACCCGAATCAAAGACTCAAGTGACAGAGTAAAAACAGTCACAGGCAGATAAAGGCAAAACTAAAACAGAATGAAAACACAGCAGGCATGCATACAAATAAAATAAATGCAGTACAAAGCATGAAACACAAGAAAGGCTGGTGTGGTGGTGGAGTTGACTGCTTCATGTACATAAAGACACAAGAAGGGCAGACAAACAGGAGTTTTCTAAATAGAAGAGCAGAACGTTGATTAATGACTACCATTGCCACTACCCATTAAAATACCTAAATTACATTCATAAGAAATCTGGAGAGGATTTTTTTTTTTATTATTTTATTTTGATGCTCAGTAAGAGCACAGTCAATATACAGAACATACTGCTGCTGGTGTTTTCAAGCCAGGAAATCACTAGGACAAGTACCGTCAGTGAAGTCATACTTACAAAGTTAAACGTTTCATAATTGCCATCTGCTGTCAAAGCACAAAAGGAAGTCATTAAAGAGACTTTCTTTCCCTCTTGTTCAGATAAACAGCAGCGAGGCATAAAACTTCAAAAAATGAGGGAGAGCTACATAACATTCTAGTATCTCTCTCACAGACAAAGTATTTGTATAAATATATATATATATATTTTTACATGGTTGATCATAGAAGCTTAAGAGCCTGAGAGCAAGCCAAGCTCCTGTTGCAGGAAGCACATCGCTTCCTACAGTCATTCTTCATAATCTCCGATAGCCACAGAGCTAATCGCTTACTACACAATATTTTCTGTGTTAATAAAAAGGCAACGGTCCAGCCCTGGAAAGGTCAGTCAGATATTGTACTTAATCACATCTCTGCTCTATTATTTGAACAGCATAGGGAATTGCAAAGCAACAGTTTCTCATCTGACAAGCTTCAGTGTCAATAGTTATTTCAGGACTTAAAACAGCTTGTTGCTTACACAGTGAGATCGTTGTCAATCTCATGACTAATTTATATAATACAGAAGTGAATAGCTAAAATTTACTGTAAAAGGTAGTACTAAGATTTTTACATATGTACACCTAATGCACTGCTAAGTGGCACGGGACTGAATAAAACACCACATTTTATTTCTTCAGTGACAGGAAGGGAGAATGACATCAGACAAATTCTGCACCTACTTTTCACTACCCTTCCACAAGTGCAAATCAGCAGCAGTTATGCTCAGACATACGTCAGTAAACAAACAAAATCCCAACAGTGGAAGCTGGCTGGAGTAGCCCAACATATATCTATCTCAAATATTTAAAAAACGCAAAGCCATGTAAGCCAACAGTCTTGCACTGATTTTTTTGGGGAAGATGCACAAATTCACATCAAGATCTCAACTACACACGTACTTCATCATGTTCACAGTTTAGAAGATGTAGCTGTATTTTCTCTACCAGAATATAATTCATGTGCAAATAGCTTTCTCAATAGCAAACATCATCTTTTCTTTCCTCCTCCCACCAGACTCTGGAGGAAAGCCTCTTCAAAAGCAATGGCATAAAGGCCATTCACTCCTGGAAATAAATGCACCTGCTCTGTGTTCAAATTCTAATCTGCAAATTGCGGAATTGAAGACAAATAAGTTGAAAAACATAAGCTTAGGCAAGAAATCATCAATCTGTGAGAAAATAATTAGTAAAGCCAGAGAAAATAAATGGATTTTTTTAATATCTATCTCACCTTTGATTTGAAATGCCATTGCACAAGTTTTTATCTACTATAAACCAACAGGTGAACAACGGGGGGAAATTACCAGAAGCTACCACACAAGAGGCAGGAAAATGAACTAGTCTCTAACAGGTGTTTTGTAGGTACTTCCCAGTATTTTTCCAAGAAGAAGAAAACATAGAAACAGAAGGAGTCAGGGCTCCTTAAAGGACTGCAGCATTTGGGACTGGCTGAATAAATGTATCATCAGTAGGCAAGAGTGAACTTTCAATGTTGCCATGAGATCCATAACAAAAGCCCAAGGGAGATCCTCGAGTGTTAACAACTAGTTCTGCTTCTGTATCACATCTTATGACACCTGTGTGTCAACTGGCTGCTACAGTCCATTCCTGGTTACCCTCCTCAAAACTTTTTCCAAGAGAGAGAGATGCGAGACAGTAATCTACTTGTCAACATGTTAGCACCAAGTGATGGTTTCTTGTTTTATTCGTTATTTCTCGATGAGGATTTATTTTTTCATATTTTTTTAAACAGGCACGATCAAAAGTAACATGCATTTTGACAGGTGAAATTTGCAGAACACATGCATTAAGAAAGCTCGCTGTTTATGGAACAGCAATACAATATGACCTTGACTGAAATTTTCCCACTACCAGAATTTCCATATTTGCTAAGCATGGAAGCTACTGCTGGCTTCTTTTATACAATTATAGAATTCAAATGCCTTTTATAGGTCTGTCTGCAGTCTCTCATTCAAATCCCAATGTGTAAGAGAAAAACATGTTGCTAAATTCAGATCAATTTTATGCACATCAAAAAAGTTGGGATATTTCAAGATCGTGCAATGTACTTTACAGAAGGACCATATTATTCCACTCAAGATGCTTTACAATTCTTTCTGACTTTTGCAATCCCTACGTACCTCACACATGAATATTGTTACGAGAGGATAAAGCCTGACTCAGTGATGTTTAATGCTTTTTTTTTTTCCCTCCTTCTTATTTCACTTCCAGATCAGGAGGAAAAGGTGCCTAAAAGTATACTGTAAATTGGAAACAGCTGCTGTGGATGTAATGACCAACAAAATTGGAAAAGTCATCATCAACATTAAATAAGAACATGTAAGACACCTGAAGCAGAAAAAGCAAAGTATTTCTATAACATGATTTGGCTTAATCTACCATCTGCGTTAAAGAAACATATTCAGCTATTCATCATATCAGCCACAGCAGTGATCTTAACCTGTGACAAACACGACCACATTTCATTCAAAGATTTTACTGCTGTCAGATTGTGGAAGTGGCCAAAGGAGAGAGGGCTCACAGACTACAAATAAGATACGACCTCAAGATGAGCTCTGGGATACGTGTCCTTCTGAATATCCTTAGTGTACACAGCTTTTCCCCCCGCCCCGCCCCCCCCCCCCCCCAATCTTTACAAAGTTAACACCTATCACAAGACACTAAAATATCCCACAATGAAGACAGAGCACCATCTGGTAAGCACAATACTGATTAAATGCTCCAATAAGAGCTCTAAGAACTAAAGCAAAACTACTTTTTGCATTAAATTCTGGAAATCTTCCCCTTTATCACATTCAAACATAAATAAAGTGGAGTTATCATTCTGATTTTACAACTTCCGTCATCCCTGATCAAGTGCCAAATGAAGCCCCACAGCCTCTTTCAAGGAGCAGCACCAGCACTTATAGCAGATGCTCTTAGAGCTACTGAACAGATGTCCCAGGGCAAGGCAGCAGGCACAGATGGCGTCCCTGCAAATATGTACAAACTTGGGGCTTCCATCTAGTCAAAACACTTGTGCATCTGCTTAACATTGTGTGAGAGAAGGTCATAAAACCACAGGAGTTTGAAGATGCAAGCACCATTCACCTTGCACATGCTGCAGCAACACTACGATGTTAGGTCTCTCAACTACTGGAGAGAAAAAAAAAAAATCACTGCCATAATAAGAATTGGGCTGTTATTGAACAGAAGCTTCTGGAAAGTTCTATCAGTCTGGTCAAGGCACAATTTCTTTTTTTTTTTTTTTTTTTAAAATAGTAAAGCAAATTCAAGGAAAGTTCAGAGACCAGCCCGCTTGATGTCACCAGCTAGAAGGTCAGGAAGCTTTGGCACAAATTTGCCCGTTTGGACACGGTTGTGCACGTAGCTTTTTCATTTCACAACAGCATCACGCCAAGCAGAATATCAGAACATTTAATGATGTTTAATGATAAAAATGGCTTCAGGCAAGACTGTGCTTTAGCATCTTTGCAGAAACACTTCTTGATGTATTCAGAGACAAACAGTCAACGAATCTGCATCCATTATCACACAGATTTCAGGGATTTTCATTCTACAGAGATTCTGTGATGAATCACAGATCATTACACTTTCGGCCTTTCGCTGTTCCTTACCACTGACTGAATCTGTGCACAGCGGTACGCACAGCACATTGTTTCTTTGGTTGTGCTGCCAAGCGGCTCAGCCAGGACAGGCACATAAAAGAAACTGAGATCTTGTTCTAACCCTCCCCGGTGGAAAGCAAGTCAGGCCAAGAGCATGCACTGGGTGCGCTATGCCGCAGATAAGCTGGCAGGCATATGCCCAAGTCCATCGCCAATGAAGCCATATAGAGCCAAAGCAGTTTGCCTCTGAAACAAGAGAGGCATCTGACTTCAAACAGAAGTAAACACTCACCTTGCTGTTGTCACCACGGTTCTCTATGGATGCAAAACTAGAACAAGTTACAGCTGTCAAGGCAAATATTTCAGTCGCTTCCACAGGCACTGTTCTCGTTACCCTAGTTATAAACTGACAGGGTAGGATCCTGAGCTCTGAAGCATTACGCGTTGTCAGACACTGGATTTTGAAGAAATGCTCTCACACGCTCACGTGTACAGATCTAGTCCTCCACTACATATGCATACCTACAAGCCATACAAAGCTACTTGTTACAGCTAGTTTAAATATGGATAGATTGAGAGGCTGCACAACAGAACCATACGTGGCAAATCCTCGCTTAGGTGGCATTAAAGACTTACTACTGTGGCAGAGATTATGTACTGATATCATCAAAGCTTGTGAGCAAAATCAGACTGACATCAGGCAGTACAAAAGGTGTCGTGAATAGAAGAAGGATCATCTGTGACAATGAAGGTATCGTGCTGAAAAATCAGATTAACTTTCTACAAAAGAAAATGCAAAAGCCGAATCCCATATGCTGCACAAAGACTTTATCATCAGCTACTGCATTCCAAAAGTATTCCTCCTACACGAGCAAATCCAAAATAAGCCAAAACTTAATATTAAATTCCTACAAATCTCTCAAGCAAAAGCCTGAAAGTTCAACTTCGTTGTTGAACTGTTTGTAGCTGTTGGCTACCTAAACAGGATCCTTTCAAACATTTGTATCCTTTCATTTCAAACAAAAGGAACTAAATCCAGTCAATTAAACAACTTTATTTTTCCATTCAGACCGCTCAGAGGACAATGGGAATCATGTTGTATCAGCCTAGCTTGAAACTTTTAGCAATAAAAACCCCCACACTAACATTTTCTATAATAAACATTTTGTCTTTTGTCCTACAATCTTCTGCATGGCAGCTGGGCATGCAAGCTGCAAGGCATTAAGCATTTATGATGCTCAAAATATGCATGTGTACTTGCAACCAGGCAAAGGTCATCCACATACAAATTTACTTTCTTCTTTGATCATACCAGGAAAAAAAGTAACTCCAACTTCTGCCTGCCAGCTAAAAGACAGCTTGAGTCAGAGCTGGTACAAAGCAGCTACTCATTTTCATGGCATATGTTGTAAGGATTGACCTTAAGCATTTTCGTTTCCATTTTATACATCTAAAGATCTCTTCACTGTGGCTGCTACCTGCCTACTACCTGTAAAAGACCTAGTCTCTGCCTTGTTCATAGTAAACCAAGTAGGTAATACCACACCGCAGCTAAAAATAGTACTGCATCTTAGCAGGCTTCAGAGCCAGCATGGTCAGCAGGACAGAAAAGAGTCTATCATTTGAAGTAACGTGAAGTCATGACTCCTTAGCTGCTACCTCTAAAACATACAAAAAAAAATTTAAAAACCCAACCCGACACATATATATGTGTATGCCCTGATACACACATAGACACAAACACCTGCAAGAACCAAGACATCTCTACTAAAGGTAGGTATCTGCAAGAAGTGGCCAAGTAATGGGAGAAATTTGATTTTGTTCCCTCACAAAAAGCAGAAGTTGGTCTCACAATAAGGGATGCAGGCTAGTGGTAACCGCTCCCGAAAGGGATGGCCTCGCTCTCCTGCCTGCTTATTCCCACCTCATCCTTTGCATCAGATTTAGCCATTCAGTTGCGATAAGGCATGTCAACACAATGAACTAGTCTGACAGGAAAGTAACCTGACAAAAGAAAAGAATAATTTCTTTACATATCGCCCCTCCAAAACCAGGTCACCTTGTACTCACACTATCACTGTAACTCTAGCAAGGAACGCAATCCACAGTTACGGTCTGAAGTAGTCCTTGAAGGGCTCATCACCTACAACCCTTGACCAAAGGTTAGTTTCCCCAGTGCACCAGTGGACCATTTGCAGTCCACAAAGCATTTGTATCTGAGGACTTTCTGAATGAGGGCTGTTGATTTTTTTTAAGGCTAACCTGGGACGCTGAGCTGGCATTAGCTCAGGGATCATTGTGGGTACGCAGAAGCCTGGAGCTGCCAGTATGACCAGAGAGCTCCCAGCGGAGCTGTAACCAAAGCAGAGCATAGCCCTGGTCCCCCCTCTCTCACGCTCATCACTGCAGCAACAACTCAACTCAGGGCATCCCCAAATCCACAATCCCTAAATACCAGATTTTAATAAAACTAAAGAGGATAACATAGCCTTTTAAACTAATGAGGTCTGCCACCTGAGTCAATCTACAATATTTGAAAACAAGTTACCTTAATTGCTGTGTCCCTACAAGAAAGGTTCTTCCCTCTGATCTTGCTTTCAAATTCAGCAGCTTTTCAGTGATTTCTTATGTTATGACAAATGCCACACATTTCCGCTAGATTCCTAGCAAAATAATCTTTTCCCTCCCACTCTCTCAAGGCCCAGCCACACGTCTGCTCCCTGCTGCTCTCTGGATGCCCTCAGTCTTGCCTGCCTTGCAGGACTACTCCTTCCCCTCCATCCCTCGCTGCTGCCACCTGAGCACTGGCAGCTTTCCACAGCCAGCAGTCATTAGAGCAGGGACTGTGACCCTCCTCCCTTTCAGAAGGCAGTACCTAGGGCAAGGAAAGTAGACAGGCACCCTTATTAAACTGCAAGCAAAAAACGAAAACCAGAGACATCACCCAGCCTAATGTTCAACCAAGCAAGTGACCATCTATGAATAAAATGTTGTGAACATCTATCTTATTAGCTGGGAGAGTTACATCCTTGATATAACTAGTTTGAGTAATAGTGTGAGTACAAGCCCAAATTCAGTAGACGTAGTTTTCAGAAAGTTCCCTTCACTCTAAGTTTGAGACATTGCGGGGCTTTGCCTATATCAGAGGGTCATAAAACAAGCAAACAAAATAACTCAGCATGTTGGAGAAGACTCCTGGGGGACCCACACATCCTGCTCCTGGCTGACCACAACATTTCTGCACTGTCCAAATTCAGTTTTAAAGAGTTTCAAACTGTCAGCCATTCTGCTCCAATTGCCAACAAGGTCCAATCAATGTGTTTCAGCAGCTGGTTATCAGCAGCATGTTAATGCTTCAGAGAGACAACCATTGTCAGCCTAGTGTACATAAAACACCTGCTCTCAGCAGGGAGCCACAAGATGGAAGGTAGCTCCTCAAGCAGTAAGTCCTCTTTCACAATACTTAAATCAGTGAAAGATGTATAGAAAATAACAATTCTGCCTTGCTTTCCTCTTTTGCATACTTTAACCCCAAGCACAGAAGCAGGTGGGCCCAATTCTATTTGCATTTGCATCTCTAAAGACCTTTAAGGAAGAAAAAAAATTCTGGAAGAAACAAAGCTCACCTGCTTGCTGCACAACAGTGGGGGGCGGGGAAAGGTGTGTAAATGCCTCATATATTTCACATCACCTCATTCAGAGTGATGGAAGTAAGGCTGGATCTTTATATTCTCTGTACAGCTATCCAGTTTAGCAATTCTACCTATAAATATTAATGAAGATGTGACCTTTACCCTAAAAGAAAAAGGTTAATGGATACATTTGCAGGTTTTCCTTCCCTTTTTGAATACTGGGCATCTTGGAATCCAATATGTGTATACACATCTTGCAGAGAATAATCTAAAACATAGCATGGAGTAAATCCAATCCTTCAGGTTTACAACTAGGGTCAGAAGTCACTTACATACGTTTCTTTTCATTAATTAGGTTTCAGAGTTTAATTTAGCTAGCTTGTTACACTTTTGTGTTTATAATCAAACATATTATGGCCTGGCAGTCTTTCAACCGTTATTTGTGAACGTACAGCTTTCTATCTATTCCTCAACAGTCTCAGAAGCTGTTTGTGGTGTCACTGGGTGGGGGGGAGTATTCAACAACATACTAGACTGCCATGCCCGTTTCCCCTCCCCACCCAAAACTTACTTGCTAGGAATAAAAATCTTTCACTATGAGCCTGACACATTTAACAGAATCCCCCTGAATATTTATATCAGCACAGCTTGCTGTTACAGAGTGAAAGACCAAATTCTCCACTCAGTAAATCCATTTCACCATAGTAGTACAACTAGTTTACAAGTTTCCAAATATTTGGTGTGGCATAAATTTTGCGAAGTTCAGGTTCTAGACATAGGTTATAAGCATAAAAAAAAAACCCCACCCAAAAACCCACAACACACAAACCTCACACACACAAAAAACCACCAAACCTCAGAAAATGTAGAAAAAAAATAAAGTTTTTAGTGCTCCCTCTGAGAAAATCTTAGATACATTAATCTTAAGACTCACTCCCTAGGTCTATCATGGTGAGATCTCCCATTTTGAAACACTCTTCAGAAAGAATGACACACATGGATAGAAAGCTACTACTAATAAACACAGAGCAAACAGAGAAGACAGACACAGGACACACACAAAATAGTAGGGAGGAATAAGAATAAGCAACTCGACATTTTACAAAACAGTTAGTTTTTTCATCCTGCCTCTTTACAAACCAGTATGAGTAACAAAAGAAACAAAGACTTCTTTGGGAAGGCAAGGCAGTGTGGGGAAATAGCACACAAGACTCTGGGACCTTGAAAAATGCACAGAAGGAAACCTTGAGGAGAAGGTCAATAAGGGTATTATCCTACTTCTTATGGATAATTCATAGGTAACGGCCCCTCTGCTTACTAGTTCAGTTTTGCATATTCTGCATTACAATGTCCAATTTCTCTGCTTTCCACAAAAATAAACCAATGGTTAAGAAGAAAATCTTTCTTTGGAGGGCAGCTTGTTACAGAGCAAGTAAATACCCAGCAGGTTACTTGCAAAAAGTCAAAGGGAATTTTGCGTGATGAAAGATAAGAAAACCTGATCCAGAGTTCTTACCTCCCACGTAATGACCAGATGACGGCTTAGAGGCCAGGCGCTGCTTTATGTGTAACATACTGTAAAGATTGAATTTCCTCTTCTTTCCTTTGAGTACCAGAATCCCAGGTGATGCGTACTTGTGCTACTTGTCTGATTTGAGGACGTTTGGATTTGCGCATTAGCAGAAAAATCATTCTGGACTCAATACTTCCTGACACCTTAAGGCCTACAATGCTTAGCCATGAGTAGCGGTTCTACGGTGGCTACCTCCAAAAAATCCCCAGCAATTATAAGGTCATTATTGACATTTTGGGCAGTAAATGATTTCAAAGCATTATAAGCTAGTCAGTAGGGTGACCACTCACCAAAAGAATGCTCGCCATTCTTTTCCAGGAGCTTTATCCATTGTTTCCAAGCACCAAAACTCTTAGAATGCATTCCGAAGTACACAAATCCTTTCCTTTCCAACTCACTGTAATTCACTAGTTTTATAGACAAAGTACTGGAAGAGTTTACGGGTAATTTTTTTTTTCTTTGGGGCGCAGAGGAGGGGGGAGCAAATTTTCACGTCAACAAGAAAAGAAAGTATTACAGCAGCCAGTTGCTTTTAAGTGTGCTTCAGAGTAGTCAGGAAATCAGTTAGCTCCTCTGGTGAAAGCCAGTATTTCAAAGAACCCTAGCCTGGGTATCTGAACATCCTTGATAGATTTCTCCAGATGCTGATCTCGGCCAGCAGTGAGAAGGAACCATCAATATACCTCCAACCCAGCAAGTAAACAGCACAAAGACAATGCTAACTCCGTCTAATTTATGTTCTTGGGCTTTGGACCACGCAAGGCCAGAGCAGGCAAGAGGCAGGCAGACAACTCTGGATGAAACTGTGTTGAATCACTGTTGAAATAAAAATTCATCACGAGTGGGATTTTAAATATCTTGATGGCCTTTTCCAAGCGTTTCGGTAATCTGAAGAGTCAAAAGTTGTGAGCAAAATAGCTCACAAAGATCTTCTAGGAAGAACTGGCTAGCATAATTGTCCAATAAAGAAAATAGTTTCCACGTTCTGCATCCCCAAGTAACATGTTTGTCCATCCTATATTACATTTTGTTATCTATAATTTGGAAAAAAAAATTACACTCTTCAGATTTACCATTGTATTCCAGATAACTATGTACACAGTCTGCATTACTATCAGACAGTTCAATTAGACTTAATCTGTGTTAATTAAGCTTTCCATTTTCCAAGCTGTATTTTAATACATTTGGATCATGAAAACAAAGTCTTTACCATCATTAAGCTGATTCAACAAGATAAAATATTAACAAAGATGTATTTATCATATTTGTAGTATAAATCCTGTCCATCAAATGATGATACAAATTAACAGCAAATCTCTAATTGTTGTGAAATATCCATTTAGTATAACAAACCAGCATATCTGAACTACTGACTTCAAGGAAAATTGTATTCATCTTCTTCTAATACCTTGTCTATTATATCTTTGTTTGTTATTTGTGAAGATTTAAGATCCATTTACCTACTTATTTCTAAAATATCCTACATATCTTAGCTTCAGAGTTTCGTGCTATTAATGGAAAATAAACTCCTGCTAAATCTTACTAGAGAAATTAAACATAAACCCAGCATTCTATGTATTACTACCTTGTAAGTTTTCACTTATACCTTGTGGTGATCATCTCTACTACATACATAATGCAAAACTGGCTTTTGAATTAGTTATGCTGGCACATTAGCATATGTGTGTGTGTGTGTACATGTACACACACCTTTTTGTGGCATGGAATAAAACCTATTTGTCAACTGTTAAACCTGTGCACAACAAAAAAGACATCTCTCAAAGATACAAACTGTGGTACCAACAGCTAACACAGCTGCTTCTTTTATTCAGGTGGTGTTGACCTCCTGCATGTTCTGAAGTCTTGAACTTTTATTTTTACCACTTTTTGGTATGCTGATAAGTTAAAAAACATTATGTCCTTAACTACAATAAATCCTATTTTGTGCATAAGGGAAGAGTTCTTGGCTTTTCCATAGTCAAAACCTATACTCGTTAGGTAATAAATGTACCCTTATAGTTGTTCCCATAGGTTTTAATCATACTGAAACATAATGATATTTCTTACTCTTCTCTTTGCATTGTCTGTTTTCACAGACACAGAGAAGGTTCAAAAAAGCTTGATAAAAAAATGGATGTCATCAGAACAGAACCATGATAATTATCAAAAGCTTAGTAGGAGCAACAATTCAAAAAAAGCTCCCAGCATGTCAAGGGCCTGCACCCATTTCAGTACACATGCAAAGCTAAAGAGTAGACTCACATGAGCAGTTAGAGAAACATCAAAACAATATCAAGCTGAAAGTTCTGCTATTGCGCTGATCATAATGTATCAGTGTCCTCTTCAGTAGTGCCCCAAATCTCTGCTCTCTACTCTTCATCAGTGTTAAAAAGTATCTTCCCCACTGTCATCTACTTTATTAACTTCTGTCATCACACACCTACGGGTTTGAAAGCACGATCTTTATCAAGGTCCAAGTAGCAACTTAAGAAACTAGAGAAACAAATGGTGACCCTGTTTTTAGTGATACGCAATCAGTCCGGAAAAGAAGGATAATTGCAGTAATGCACCAGACATTCACAATGTAACAGCAGTCACTAGCAACACTGGACATGGCTGTTTCGACTCTTACATAGAGCTACAGACTGAAACTGCTTCAGTTACTACACAGAACTACGAAGGTTTAAGTGAGTCTATTACCTAATCCTTCAACTATATTTCTAAACAGATTACTATTAATTTGGAATACTAGAGATAACCTTAGTGCCAAGAAGGACATCAGCAGCACATTTTGCTCGATCAAGATTACTCCTGCATAGCTCATCTCTCTACGACCCTCTGTCCCTGCCCGTCAAGATAGAAGACTTAAGTAGCTAAATTCAGAAGAGGCCATATCTAAAAATCCACTTGCCTTGCATCGTATAATCATCGCTGCCTGTAGAGTTTGACCTTGGATTTTGCTGAGCGCATGCGTGTGTCCCCACATGTGACAGTGTTCCTCTGTCAATGGCTCTCCTCAACGCTCTCTTTCTCAAATAAAATAAAATAAATAAGTAAAACCCTTAACATGGCAAACTGATCCTGTTAACCATGACTTCAGAGAGCTGCAATGGCCTGAAAAAGCTTGGAGGAATTAAAAAGTCATGGCAAAAGGAATGATTGAGCGAGAGAGGGAAAACAGGAAGAGCTGGAGGGAGGGATCCTTGGGTAAAGTAAAACAATATTCTTACATATTGAGACAACGGCCTGGAAAATGAAAGAAGGAAGAAAGTAAAAGAAAGTAAAAGAAAGTAAAAGAAAGTAAAAGAAAGTAAAAGAAAGTAAAAGAAAGTAAAAGAAAGTAAAAGAAAGTAAAAGAAAGTAAAAGAAAGTAAAAGAAAGTAAAAGAAAGTAAAAGAAAGTAAAAGAAAGTAAAAGAAAGTAAAAGAAAGTAAAAGAAAGTAAAAGAAAGTAAAAGAAAGTAAAAGAAAGTAAAAGAAAGTAAAAGAAAGTAAAAGAAAGTAAAAGAAAGTAAAAGAAAGTAGAGGTGACAGAAAATTATGATGACAGAATAAGGAAGTAGCAGAGACCTTCCCTTACCAGTCCTTGTCCGGACATCTCTGCTGTTGCACTGGCAAAAGCCATCATTGATGATTTGGTCATAATAAAACCACTGCCTTCTCCTTCATATACTTTCTCAACAAAAGGTAAGAAAATTGGATGCACGGTTGTGTATCACAGACATGATTAACAAAATTAAATACCAATAGGATTTTGTTTTCCTAAAAGAAATGCTGCAGAATGACTGGTATTAGATTTTAAATGGGAGCAAAGAATGTCCTATTATTTGTATCACAACAGAAAGTTAGACTAGATACAAAGGTCCTTCAAGCCCTAAGAAATTATGAAAAAAGCATTCACAAGTTACAAGTAGGGGAGTATGTAAAGCAAGACACTCTGAAACATCAAAACGTCATTGAAATTGTATTATGGGCCATAATACAAAGTACACTTTTTGTTTTTAATAAACTGATGTCTGCCACTATAGTAGCTAATGAGAGAGACCTCTTTTTCCTCCTACGCTGATGACAACAACAAAAAAGAGGAAGGAGGAAAAGAAAAAAAAAAAGACACACACACACAAAATAAGAATATACTGTATTTATGCCAGAAATAAAGCATACACATCACCATACAGAAGCACAAGTAGCTTAATTGCTTTAACAGCTTAACTGCTGAATCCCAAAGAAAAAAGAAAACATATTATTTTAAAATGATATAAAGCATAGCAAAGCAGGAGACATGTAAGTTTAACTTTGACGAAAAAAGCAAACTCCAAAGCGCATATGAAAAACTAGTAAGGGAAATTGCATTACAAGGTTTGTAACTTCCAAAGTGCATTGTGTCTATACTACATTGGTTTTGATCTTTCTGGTTAAGTTAAGTTATTTTACAGACCAGGATACATACATAATGCATTCCTCCTGTAACAAAAGCCAACCAGCAAAAACTAGAGAAATGCAAACTACAAAGAAAGGCTTTAACTTACATGTCAGATTTTACATCTACCGTTTCAACACATTGTCAAAATGGACCACTGAGCACTCGGTATCTTTTTTTGTTGCTACTGCTACAAGAGAGAAACAATTTCCTCTTACCTGTGCTCCAACTCTCGGATGGACAGTATAACTCCAGAAGTTGATGCCTTCTGTTGCAGGGTGGCCAGAAATGTGAACTCACTCTTATTCCGGAAGAGCTGAAATAACTTCTCACTCACATGGGGTGCTGCATGGATTTCTCTTTCTATATCTAAGAATTTTATTTAAAAAAAAAAAAAAGGAAATAACAGTCCAGTAAAAATGCTAAGTCAGAAAGATTCAGATTACATTTTTCATTTTCCCATCGATATTTTTCATTTTTGAGAGTCATCTACTGCATTTGTTCAATGAAAAAACCCAAATGCCATCTCTGTCAGCATGCCCACTTGTCACTTTGACAAGTTCACAACTGGTCAGCTACTGATTTTCTGACAGAATTTTTAACGGGATGCTGAGCTATTTGTGTCTGCTGTGAGCAGATTAAGTTGCTGTAAATAAGGTGTACTGCAGTCAGACAAATAGGCTCCTAAATTCTGAGACATCTCAGGCACTGCCTCTCCCAACACAATTCACCAAGCTCCAATTTCAGTTTTTACCACTGACTCCGTTACCACCTCTCCATCGTACATCAGAGGAAACCCATCCTTGCAGTGTGTAAGGCAGAGATGTATTATTGCTAATAATGCTATACGGCTGTGCTTCTGCCCAAGAAATAAATACAAGACATGCTTGCAATCCACTATCGTTTCAGGGATTTCTCAGTTTAAACAAGCAAAGCGTGACAGCTCATACAATATTTATTAAACTACAGTCTGACCAGGCCAATCCAGAAATATTTCAGTCTCGCTAATCCTGCTGATGTCCAAGCGGCAGCATGCCTTCTCATATTTGATCTTCTAAAATTCGAATGTGCCATCTCCCTCCACATTCATTTTTATCTCATCCTTTTATTCACAATATATCATCACTCCAGAAGAAGATTAATGACAAAAGGGAGAAATCATGGCATTTCACCTTCCCACTCCTTGCCATGTCCCTCATGCTGAGCCTTTGTCACACATTCACAAGACCTGTGCCACTTGCGGTTCCTGGATGTCAGAACCAATTAGAAGCCCAGTGCGTTCCCTTTCGAAAGGTTTACTTTGAAGCCAGAAATGCCAGCACAAATTCTCAGCTGGAAGAAAACCATATAACTCCACTGAATCCTGAGAATCCGGCCCAGCATGAATGCTGTAACATACAAAGGAGTGATGAGATTTACAATTCAGAATTTTACTGCAGGGAGAAAAAAAAAAAAAAAAAGCCCAACCAAAAAAACCCCAACAACATTGTGTCATTAAATGAGGCTTTGCAGGCAGAAAGAGGAGAAACTGCCTTGAAAAACAACCTGAAACTCAGAAATGCAACTACTGAGGGAATGCCATGGACTGAAACTAAACTCCAACGAAAAAGTATTCAAGCGTGTTTTGTAATTGGGTGTCTCAATTTTTCCTGTGCAGCTTAAAGCCCTCCAAATAAGCCTACACACTCAGAATGCCTAACACACTTGCACTCTGAAATGTACTGCAAATTAGACATCAAAAAATCACTAGTCATTATTTAAAAATCTTTGCCAGAGGCTCAAATTCACCTGATAAATAAATATAATGCCTACTTTACAGCATCAAACTATTTGTCTGTCCAACACAACTTTTATCATAGCAGAGGATAAAGCTTCAAAGTACAGAAATCGTTTCCACTGCCATCAGAAAGGGGAATGGCAGAATAAACAATCCAGCACAGAAGACCAGATTTTGTCTTTATATATAAGATTTCATTATCTGTACCATTATCCTCACCTAGCAGGTGTTATTACTGGTCATAAATACTATCTAGTATTCTAAAAAAAAGCTGACAGAGGAGACACAAAACTATGTGTCCCATACACCAGTAAGTTCTCCAATATCCAGTTTGCTGTCTACTCAGACAGACAATCCACTGGTACTAAGGCACAAGTAAGACTCAGAGATAAAATGTCCAAGAGCTGACAGCTGAAGACAATTATCCTTGTTTTGAAGGCTAAGAATCTTACTATATTACACAATTTATATTTTTTTGCTTAAAAGTGTCACAATTGACAAAAATAAAATACAACTTATCAAACTTTTCAAAAATTCGTTCACATAAAAGCATAGGCAGTGCTGTCAGTGGAACATGTATGTTAAAACTTCAGTCAAGCCTTGCAAAGTCCAACATTTTTCTCATTATAGGGGGACCCAGATATAAAGCCACATCCCACCATCTATCCACCAAAACTTAGTAAAAAATATAGGATTCTTTAGTTGGAATCATGAACAAAGTTAGAAATCCAATCTGAAATATTGCATTATACTCTATCACCTCTTGCTACCACAGCAAAAACACACGCAACGCCTTTCATTCACTGTTGATTAAAATCAATATATGCCATAGATAACAAAATTACAAAATTCCAGAATCTTGGGTTCAAACTACTAGATAACGAACAGTATTTACATATTGCTTTGCAACACCCTTCTAGCGTAATTCATACAAAGGACGTTATGTAACTAGGCTTTTAAAAATGAACACACTTCCAAGCACAGTGCTACTTATCTGGAGTAGGTCTATTCATTGCCAGTGCCGAGGAACACTCCCTACCACTAGACAACTGAAAACACACTTGCAGATGCAGAAATGTCTACAGAAACGATGTTCTTCGTAACTAAACCTCAGTAACTATAACAAGGGGAGATTCCCAACAATTCCGTGGTGAGACGGCAAACGACGCCCAACAGCCAGCGACTGGACTCACAAGCTGCAGAGCTCACCGAAGCTCGCGAGGATCCGGGGGGGCGGGGGGCACACAACCTGGCATTATGGAGATGATAAACCTGTCGGGGTGCTGAGTGCAGCCCTGGGCTCGCAACCTGGGGCCCCACTGCTGGGAAGGAGCTGCATGAGGCCTCACCGAGGGTACAGGCCAGTGGGCACAGCATCACCCCAGCTCCTGTGCCACACAGGCCAGCCCCCCTGCACCTCTCTCGCAGTGCCCATCCTCATGCTGCGTGATTACTTGCTATGTCATCTGTTTGCGTTTTGCTCGATTTCTGCAGAAAGTACCATACAAATGAACTGGGAGTACAATCCATTTAGAATAAGAGCTTTCTATTTTCAGGTTGATTTTCACACTTCAAGAAAAGAAAAATTGAGAATACATACACCCCCTCACCACAGGTGCCTGAAAGGGAAAATACTTTTTATGCTCTCTATAAAAATAACTGTCTGCTCATAATGAAATGTCATATTTCCCACATAATACAGAACAATATAGGTTTATACAGTAATCTTCAGTGAAACATCACTTCATGCTTGAACGATAATGCAATCTCAGCAAAATAAATAAACAAACAGAGATATGACTTTCATATGCCCTTCTATGTGATTATATTTTCTTAATTTGAAATACTGGCTGTCTGGAGGGGTTTTTTTAAGCATACCAGAGTGTTTCTAAAACAAAACAAGCAAAAAAAGCAAGCATACACAGTTATTTTAAAGTACAACAGATACAAATCATCTCAGAGCATCGTCAAGTAAAGCTAACTTTCTACCTTCAGCAAAACAGAGAAGCAGAAGAGACATCTATGTCAGAGAGACAGAATATTTGTTGCTTGATTTCAATTCCTTTTTTTAAGCCTCAGGTCCAAGGAAGAAGTGCGAAACACAAAGCAACGATGCCGTTTGCCAGGATAGCCAAATTCGTTGAGCACTTGCCATCCCCCATTTCCCTACCTGGCGCCACCTCCCCCATTCCCAGGGACATCACCTTGCCTTCTCCTGCCTGTCTTGCCCCACACGAGCCCATTCAGCCACACCAAGCCAAAAGGAGCTTCAAGAGGAACCAGCACCCAGGGCTATCCACACACGGGGGATCAACAGCCGTGACAGAACTCTGGCCAGGATCTGCAAAGGAAGACCACAACACCCTGCCTAGCTACAGCAAGCTCTTACACGCTCAGCCACCTCGATGTATCTTACCTGCAACTGCATTTACTCACTTTACTCACTTTCAGCACCTTCAAAATAAGTCTCAAGTTTTTATTTTAGCAGGGGTTTGTTTTCATTTCATAAGAGCAGTCCAGACAAAAGGTAACGCTGCACTGGGGCCAATGATGTCAGGGCAATCTTTACCTTGTATGTATGAAATGGACAGGTATTGCGGTACATACCCTACAGGACAAATGGAATTAAGAAAGTGCAATAACTCAGGATTGGATCAGTCCTTACAAACCTGATTTAGGCCTTCAAGTCACTTCTTCCTGTGTGGATCCACCGCTTTATGCATCACCAGCTCTGGCAACTAAAAATTAAAACCTCAGACTTTTGCCACTTGTAGCCCAGATCATAGCAGAGGCCCCAAAAAAGAGAAAGGGAGAAGTTGGCTTCAGCTCCATTAGAAACAGCGTAAGAAAATTATCACCACACAGAAGCAGACAAAATTAGTTACAGAAAGAAAAGAATAGCGCTAGACAAGCAGGCAAAGTTCTTGCCAAACTTTGATGACAGTGTTAACAATCCATGGTACAAAGGAAAGTATGTGAGCATTTGGGCTGGAATTTTAAGCAATGAAAAACGTGCACCAGTTCTTTACAAGCTGAATCCAAA
Organism: Balearica regulorum gibbericeps; assembly: GCF_011004875.1. Classification (NCBI taxonomy): domain Eukaryota; kingdom Metazoa; phylum Chordata; class Aves; order Gruiformes; family Gruidae; genus Balearica; species Balearica regulorum. The sequence continues at coordinate 66,387,907 of NC_046188.1, forward strand.
TCCGTCTGGGAAATCTTTTTTCTTTAATAGATGCTTCCATTAGAGAAAAATACTAAAATTCAGTTCTAAGTCAACTCATGTTTTCTGAAGCAACAATTACGTTTCATCGTTCACTAGCCTGCTTGAATACCTTTTACTTCCTTACTTTGGTAGGCAACATACTGCAAAACACATTGTTTTACTGGTACCTTCAATCATTTTAAAGCTATTTGTTTCAACATGCTTTCAGGAGAACCTTTGCGCAGTCACTTTGGACAAGAAAGTAGAATTTAACCCTGCAACAACCAAGAATCTGGATTGCAGCTACTACAATTAAAGAATCAAATCCTGTAGTATATTGGCTTTTACCTTGCTATGGGCAAAATCCAATAAAACTGAAATCTCTACTAAAAAAAAACAAAATAAAACAACAAAAAACCCCAAAAAGTCATCAGCTTTCCAAAAATGGAACCAAGAGTAGAAGGAGGATCCAAAACTAGCATCTCTCAGTGTAGACAGTTTCTAACAGTTGCTCAGGGTGAAAACAGACAACAGTTTCACAAAACGCTTCTGCTCACTGAAGGAAGGTGCTTCATCAAAGCCTCCAAGTCCAAGTGGGAACCAATGCACAGACTCCTTTCCGTACATTGGTCCCACTAAGTCCACAGAAGAACGCTGACACCAACCATGGAGATCTTCTCCAGAAAGAAGTCATTTCACTGCCAAGCAGGGAAACACCCCAGGTAGTTGTCCCTCCCTGCCTAGCAAGGGCAAAATGCAGTTATCTGCAGATAGCACCCATTTTTTTATTTTAAGCCGTGGGGAGAAAATTCACACAAACTTCTCCTTATATGCAAACAAAAAAACTGTAACATGCTCTTGTCACGGGAATAGGCACAGGAGCCATGCATATCCCTCAGAGCCCTTCGGGTGCTCAATTCAGCTATCAGCACTAAGGCTCAAGACAGCCCACGCCACGTTGCAGAGACCCACCAGCCAAGTAGCAGCATACCTAGGCATCACCCTAAGCACAGACCCAAATTCATTCACCACGCCTGTCACTCGCCCCAACTGCTTCCATGCCAGGCTAAAGCATGGGGTTTAGCAAATTGTGAGGTACGACGAAGGAAAAATAAGTGCAAGTTTACGTTAAGGTGCTCAGCAGGCACCACCCTGCTCTCTGGGGCACCCTGCACTGGAACGGTGGGGACCAGCACCACCCGTCCCACCTGCCAGCAACCCAGAGAGAGGGGTGAAAACACCTTGCCTTTCTCTTAAAAACTATGCGATCAGGGACGACCAAGGAGGGCACATCTTTGCTTCTAGGTATTCTCACATGTACAAAAAGATGTTGTAAATGCTTTTGCCTTGCTGGCTCCGCTCGGAGTCAGTAATAAACAGTAGGAAATCATGTTCAACAGCACAGCTTTCGAAATTATGATTATTCATTATAAATCACTTTTTACCTGTAGCTTCAAACACTGTTTCTCAAGAATAAGATCTGTCTGCAGTGAAATGCTTGGTGATTTTAATATGCAAACCTCCTACAGAGATGATGTCTCATTTTAATTATTGTTTCGGTTTAATGGGTTTTCATTAAATTAGAGGATGGAGCAATTACCAGGGTGAATAGCTAATGTTACAAAGGTAAGTTCCCATGACTATACAGCAAAAGCAGTGCTGCTAGAGAAGGTGGAAAAATAGTATAATTCAATGTAAACTCTCCTTTTGCGTGATGCAAAACCACCCTGGCAATAAGTGTTCATATATTGCTGTCATTTTGATGTACGTGTTTGTAAAGCAGTTTATGACTAGGTCTCTCCTAACAAAATTAATCTAGCATTTAAAATTTTATATATATATATATTTCATTCCTTTCAGGAAGCTATTGCAAACCCAATCCTAAAACTCCAGATGCCAGGGACAGCAGAATTTCGAGTCACTGAAGAAATCAAACAGAGACTATTTATCAAATCACAGTTTCTCCCCAACCAATAATTTAGTTGATTTAGTGGCTTAATGTCGGACTCTTCACTTCTTGAAAATTGGCCAGACTTGAACACTAGCTAGAATGACCACACTCATGTTAATTAAGTAGCTGTCCGAGAGTCTAAGTCCTTTGCTTGCTTTATCAGCATTTCAAACTGAACCATGGAAATTGAGTATCATGGAACAAACAGAGCAGCAGATATTGCCCAAGACTTGGAAATTTTTATCTGTCAAAAGAAAAGGTGGCCACCCAAGTTTCTCAAGCCCCAGCCAGCAAAACATGCCTTAGGTGACAGAGAAAGCACAAAAGCAGAAAGCTGTAGCAAAGACTACATCGAAAGACTGCCCCTCTTTTGCTGCATATGGGTTTCATGTCTCTGGGGCCCTTGTCTTTTCCACCCAAATGAACAGAACAACCAAGGAAAGCACTGGAGTCATCTCTCCAGCAGCAGAAGGATGAACAGCAAGCCTGGGCACACATATAGCGCAGCGACTGACACCGTCTTCAAACCATTTGGCCACTGTGACTTACCCCAGTTTTCTGATTTTGCTCCAAACCTCTTTGCAATAAGCTTCCTGCCGAGAACAACGCTGCTCGCCTTGCTGAGCGCTACGTATCACCTGTTGTTACTCAGGCAGTCACTTTTCCTTATTTAAAATATTTTAAGCTGCTACTGAGCTCAGGCTCGCCTTCTCGAGGAGGCTCTGTTGTTTCCTCAAGAGACTCGCGTTAAAATCAAGACTATTTACAAATGGATGATCCCTTAAATTAAATGCTTGGTAGAAATGCTCCAGAAGTTATACTACCATTAAAAGCACATAATCTGCTCTTAAATCATGAGAGTTAATCAAATTACATGCATTGTTAGTTAATTAGTTCAGGAGTCACTGATTATAAGATCTTTTCCACTGTTTATCTGGATTAGATAAGGTCTCACATCACTGTGACTATAAAGATTGATATTTGCGAATTTGGAAAATAGTAACATTTTAACAGAAAGAGCATGGACTACACTAGCAACACTGTCACGCATGAACAGAGCCAGTGGCAATGTGTGCAACGTTGGGAAAAAGCAGTAATTGCTAAGAATCATTACCAATATGCTGTCCATTTCGCAGGAGTACTGTCCGCTTCAGGGATCTATTTTAGTCTATGTTAAATGCTAATGTCACACAAAATAATGAGCCACCTGAAAATACTGTTTCTGTTCTGGCTTCATGCAAAAGCACGCTAAGCAATTTTTTCCTCCTCTTCTACAAAACATTTTCAGGTATGCTGAAAGTCACAGATCCAAAAAATTGGAAGTGATTTTTAAAAAATTGTAACATGTACTGAACTTGACAAAACATGCTCTTCAGCTGCATTTGTTTGAAAGAAACTTAAGCAAAGATGGTACCACAAGATGAGGAGAATCAAGAATCAAGTTTTGCAAATAACTCCTAACTGTATAGTTTGGACTTAGTTCCTCCCACTAGAACCCTTAATGCATTTGTAATCTAGAAACAAAATTTAAACTTTTTCAACAGAGCGTGCAGAGAGATTGATCCATTTGTATTTTTGAGCAATATGTAATAATTCTGATGTCTCATTTACCAGTCGTCTATTCTTACAGGTAATAATAAATGCTGCTCATCCTTTACAGCAACAGTATTAAAAATAAATAGTAACCATCAAGTACTTCTGACGTGCTTTAAGATTCTCAAGTTTAACATGAATCAGACAGAAATAGTCAACAAGTAACGCATAACCTGGATTTTCAAGGAAATTTTAAGTACCAGATCCCAACTGAAACAGGAGAGAGGCTGAATGGCTAAATTGTTTTGAACCTGTTGAAAATCCCAGTCTAACTTCAGCGAGGCCACACAGAAACCAGAATTTGCCTTCCTGGTAAAAACCTGCATTCTTAAATGTGTAAATCAAAATACCAGTTTTAAATAGCTCATTAACAAGGAAGTTTCAGCAAAACAGAAACCTCTGACTCAGTTTATTCCCTTGCAGAGAGAGGTTACGACGCCTAATGCAACTTACGGCAGCTAACAGACCTGGCTACACCTACACAAAGGTTTTAATTTCCAGTCCAGTAAAGCCTTTTATCACATGAATAATCCAACTAAAGGCAATGAAATTATCCATAAAGTTCAAAGTAAGCATATGCTGAAGTGCTCTCTTGGTTCAAAAACTCCCAATGATTTGACACTCTAAATAGTTTTTTAATTACTTTTAAAGCATTTAGCTCACTTATTACTAAAATCTTATGGTTTTTTTCTTTATTCTTTATATACGATTTGTACAAGCATTAAACAAATGTGTTTCATGAACTAATTCTCCCTTCTGTTTTCTTTCCCTCAGAAAAATCACTTCCATGTTATTGCTAAAGCAAATTAAATCCTGGGTGTCTGTTTTATTTATTAACTGCATGATAATAACATGAGGCATAATACATTTGTCAAAGCCCTTCTCTACTGAAGTATAATTTCTGTTGTCAGCCTCTTTACAATTACGTTTATATTCAATATTCTAGTTGTCTTTGTTTCTTGGAACACATATAAGCACACATTTATATATTCTCCCAAAATATGTATAAATCCTATTTGTGAAGTGTTCCACGTGCCCCCCCCAAAAAAAGAATCATAAATACAGCTAACATACTTAGTCATTCTCTGCAAATTTTATATGAATTATTTGAGAGATTTAAGAATTTTCAAAAACGTCACAATAATAACTGTTTTATCTTTTTACACCATAATTATGATTTGGAGCATTGCTTTTCTTATTTCACCCAAGCATACCACAACTCATGAATAAAATATGACAACTTTGATAGCATCCATTGCTGTGGGTTCATCCGTAACAGCAAACGTGCTTGGGGTACTAAGAGCTCCCTTTCGCTCCATAAGCCTTTGTTTCTGAAAATAAGCTTTTATTTAAATAGAACTGCCACATGTGTCCCCCTTTTTTGCATTTCTTGCCGTTAGCAATAACACCAGCAATAATGTTTACTTTTTTTTTTTTAATGACTACATTTTGAAACAATTCGGATGGCATAAAGCTAGAAAGGCAGAATACCCCATCCGAAAGCTGGTACTCACAAGACATCAAAAAACATTAAAAGCACTGCCAGCATCAGAGAACAAAAGGCTAACACAGAGAGCCATGAGTTTTAAATGTGTGGGCAACACTACTATAAAAAACAAACTTAATTTTGTTCTGGCTTCATAATCAATTACAGTGAAGTAAACCTAAACAACTTCCACCGTTTCCCTAATAACATTACTGTACCTAATTCTGCGCAGACTCCTCCAACCACAACTTGTCAGTAGAGCCTCTTAAGAGGAAGACTTGAGATAAAGCGCAGTACATGAGGTTTCCAAATCATCAGCATTTACCAAATTATTCTACAAACATCACATTTTAAGGCTGTGCTGCTTTATTTTCCAAACAGCATGATGAACATCCGCAGACACTTCCAGAGACCAAGAAAAATCATGACACACACACAAACGCCACTCCCCTCCCACACATCTTGGCTTTGTTATTTTCCCCCAGTCCCCAAGAATAGGCTTTAAAATTTCAACATTGCCATGCACAATGAGCCAAAGTGGAGAAAGAAGCAGAGGCAGGTCTGAACGCCATCTGTAGATAGTCTTCCATCATAGAAGTAATGAGTATTTAACCTTCAAGATCCAGTTTTACACGTGTTGCACTCTCAGAGCATCTTTGCAATCTTCCAGCTTACAAAAGATCTATATATATAAAATAACAAGAAAAAATAAAACAAAAGGGGGACATGACACAGAACTAAGTTTTACAACACAAACTTGTTCACTGTAGGAGGTGTCTGTTCCCACCGATGCCAAGTGGAAAACTCAGCTTCAGAGGGAGGAGTCACCCGTAAGTACAAGGGGAAGACAGACTCAGTAAAATAATCCCTGCAGCTGCAGTGATCCTATACTATTTTTTTGCTGTTTATAGCACAGAGGACCAAGGAGAAACTCAGCTGTAACTATGTAAGAAATGTTATCACACAAGGAGGGAGGACAGAAAGGCTCTAACGAGAGATTTCTGGGAAGCCAAAACACCAGCGCTTAGCTACAGTATTTATTGCTCAAAAATAGTGATTCATAGATGCCCGTTGTCAGAATTACAGAACCAACTTTGCTCTTTTAGCAGGCATACAACCTACATAGCGACTGATTTAGACAAATGTTTTAGTGGACATCAGGTGCCAAAACCAATTGGTTTTGTCCTTTCTATTAAAACAAAAAAAAAAAAACAAAAACCACTAATGCTCTGCATTTTGTATCATTGAATAGGCCACAAAAGGCAAGGCAATCACATGATATAATGCCATAAACCAGCACAGTATGACATGATTACTTCACACCATTTACGTGGCAAAAATGAAAAATAAGAGAAAAAATGTCCCCCTCGTGTCATTTATACACCCACACTGCAGGTGGCAAGATTAATCTAGAAATTGGCATAGAAGAAGTAGGTTGAGGCCTCAAGTAGCATCTAATCTTTATTCTTGATAGGTAGTACAAGACAGCAGGGTTTTTCACCACAGGAAATGGTCCATGCCTGGCTCTTGCATTAGCTCTGATTATATCTGCCTTTGTGTACTTTTTAAAGGTACAAAATCTTAAAAAAAATAAAAATCATTGTATGCATTTAAATTTGCGTGATATTCATTTAAAATAACACCACTTTCAGGCAAAAGATGTAGTTCTGTTTAGAAGTATTTTAATCAACTAGGATGAGTGTAAATATTCTTATAAAATGGATATTAACACATTTCTACTAACATTGTTTTGAAAATGAAAAGATCCCTCTTGGGGTCAACATCAACCATAACGGGCCGCTTTGTTTCATTGCCTACGCTGAGAACTCAATTCGTCAGCGTTGCTTTTCCCTCCCTCCACATTTTAACTCCACAGTGCCAAGCAATGCTCCGACATTGCTCTCTTTTACCCCAGCATCGGTCCAGCAACCCAGACCAGCAGCATCAGGTGCAGGGACTTGCCTGGAACTTGGGCAGGATTCTCCACTCAGGGATACTCTGCGCTGCGCAGGGACTCGCCTCAAGGCAGCACAACGCAGGTACCAGCTCTGCTTCACCTCAACTTCCCAGAGCTCTGACTAGCACGCGTACCATTTATAAGATATTACAGAACGATATTCTTATTCCAGTTTAATACATGTTTACTAAACAAGTATTTAATAAAACCTGATTACATGCAATATGATGTGACGTAAGAGTATCAGTTTGCCAAAATCCTTTGCAGGAAAAAGACAATTTTTGTTCTATTTCTGTTCTGATGAAGGTATAAAAAACTCAAAGTGTCATTCTTTCTTTATTCTAAATTGATTTACTTTCATTCTAAGCACCTAGATACTCACGTGGTATGGAAGCATGCAACACTTACTAGCAGTATCAGAAACTAATTTCTGCATCTCCCTTTCTGCCCACTGAAGAGCAGAGACCTTTTATTTTCTTTCTGCTTATCGTCATTACAGGACTTTGTCAACAGGTTGCCAGAAGCATTCGAGGCTTTTAGCATACTGCAGAAATACTGAAGTGCTTATCCCACTTCTCCTCTGTACCTACCACCATGGCAATGAAGATAGACAAGTAGCACAATTATTGTCTCCCAGGAAAGCAAAAATAACTGCCAAGGACAGAGGCAACGTGTGCTCAGAATTCTTTCCTAATCATTGCAGACATGATGGGGAAACCCCAAAAATGTCAAGTAACACAAGGCAGCATGACAATATTCAGGATAGAGGAAAGAAAAAAAAAAAAGAAAATTAGAAAATTGGCACTGTCATTTAATGTGAGTAGGTTTCCGTTTTAATCTACACTGACTCGGGGCGGGGGGGGGGGGGGGAAGGAAGGTGGTGTTTGAAACAAGAGGATGTGCAAAAAGAAAGTCTGTGAGGATTTACAAGTTATACCTTCATATCAACATGCTAGATAAATTTTACTCCTAGACAGAGTTCTAACATAATTCAAACATTAAACAAGAGTGGAAACAGCCAATATTGAATAGGTATATAGAGTACTTTAAAAACTACTTGTGGGAACTGACAAAGTTAACAGTAGTTTACATATCTTCAAAGCATTGTTCAATAATTATGTGTCAAGTGATCGTTTATTTCCTCCATTGAAGATGATTCCTCTCACTCATCCCCTCCTAGCTCATTGTATTCCAACTCCAGATCATTTCTCTGTTCTCAAAATGGCCTGTTTTGCAAAGGGGGAAAAAAAAAAAAAAAAAAAAAAAAACACAACCCAAAAACCTTAGCCTAATGATTTCATTGCAAAAAAAAAATTCTATATATTGTATATACAAAACACATTAAAACATTAGCTATATTAAAAAAAAACCCAAATATAAATGTGAAGTTAGACAGATGTTAGGGTTAAAGTCTCACAGGCAAACCTTGCTCAACTCTCCAGGGATGCACATCCCAAGACTAATCTTAATTAAAGGATCATGCATCCTTTCCAGAGGGTCCCTGCCTCAGTCAGTACACAAAGAACAAAAAATATTTCTTTAACAAACAGGATCTGAAGTTTTCCTTTATTTTTACTGTTCAAGGATCACCTTGAACAGTAAATCTACCATATTCAAATCCTTCTCCAAAGACAGAACAGACCATGACCAAGTTAATTATTCCAGCAGAGTATCTGAGACCTCTACAAATATTAATGAATTCTTTTCACACCACTTGTTACAGGAAAGGGCATCGGTACCTCAACTTTACAGGTGAACAACCAAAGCACAGCAAAATTAAGGTTCTAAATCGCTAATAAAAAACCCCACATTATCCAAGTTGTATGCTCAAAAAACATTTGTTAAAAATTAGCACACATCACAGATACTTTACAGCACTACCATATCTGAACTTTCAGTGCTTTTCCCTACCTAACGCTGCCTCGTCCATAAGCAAACCTTTACTCAGTCCTGCCCCCCTAGTCTAAGACGGCAGTCCTCGGGTTTCCCATCCAGGCCCTAGCCCCTTGCCTCTCGCTCCAGGTTGCTTCTCCCAACCACTGTCCATAGCTCCCCTTACCAGGCTCTTCACCCCTACACCTCACTCCCTTTCCCTCCGGTCAGAATCCTTGTATCGTCCCTGTCACAGCTTCTCTGCCCAGCCATCACCAGCTTCCTTCTTGGCCTCCAGCTCCTCACCACAGCTGATTCTCTTCTCTCCCCTCCACCTCCCCATCCGAGTCCCAGTTTCCTTGCCCTGCCTGTCACAGCTAATCTCATCTGACTGTTTCTCACCACCCACTGCCCAGCACCAGCTTGTATCACCCCCTGGCTCTCAGGGGACCCCAATCATCCCAACTACATTATTGTCACTTTACATACCCAGTCCTTCCCCCTAAATTTCCAGCTTTATCTCCCTCTCCTTTCCAGCTTCCACAGAGGTCTGGGAAAGAAGGGAGGAAAGCAGGAGAAGTACTTGAGATCCCAAAAAGAGATCAAGACCTGGTTGCCCATCCTGCTGATGGACAGAAGCCCAGAAACCATCCCCACCAGAGAAGTCACACTTTCCTCCATCCTCTTGGGTGCAGCCAGCCCAGCTGTTGGTATCTTATTTTAACTCTTATTTTAGCAGTGCTTTACAGAGCAGCTTTGACAAAGGGCTGAAAGCACTGACAGAACTCTCTGGCCACTCTCTAGGATGGCGGGCAGCTACCACAGCTCCTAAGGGACATAACAGCAGATGGACATCCCAAGGGACAAGCACAGAGGAAGGGTGAAGATCCCACTCTCCTCAAGGGAGGGGACAGCCCCTATTTCTCACCACCTCACAAAACTCCGTCACAGAGGAAGACACATGCTGGCCTGGTCCCCACCATCTTCATGCAGAGATCCATCCCCACCTCTGCTCGTCCATGGTCATGAGCCACCACCATGGGCAAGCAGAGGTGCCCGTTGCAGCCTTCAGGACCCTGAAAGAAATAGGCTTAGAGTAAACCACCGATTCTGCTGTCCCCTGGTGAGAGGAGGATCTCAGAAGGGAGATCTCAGTGGAAAGAAAGGGGAAATGGTCAAAATGTAGTGCCAAGGAAGCAACAACGCCTGAAGTGTTACCACACGATTGGGGTGAGAGGCTGACCCACACCTCAGATATAGATTCTATTTTTGCTTACACATACAAAGGCTTTTTATTTGACAACAGCTGCCTTTCCTTCCTGAGGTCCCAGGAACTCGGGACAGGTACCCCACAGGCAACACAAAGTAAAACCCCAAATTCACCCCGCCCCTGTGGAAACCGGCACAGACCTACGCGACAGAGGGGAAAAAAATCTCTCACTCTTCCTTTTTTTAAAAAAAAAAAAAAAAAGTTCAAGTAGTTTGCAGAGTTTCCACAAAGATACATCTGTACTGCCTGGCAAGGTGAGGAGAGGCGGGGACTGCCCTGTGCAGGACACAACCGGTTCCAACTGCCCCGCCTCAGGGCACAGCCCCGCCCCCTCTCCAGGCTGGTGGCGCCTCAGGGAAAACATGTTTTAAAAGGGCAAAAAACCTCATCCGGCTGGAGCGAAGCAGCGAGCTAGCAGCTGCGCAAGCACTCGGCTGCGAGCCCAGATGGGCGGTATGCAATATCTGGTAAAAAAAGAAAAATATTCCTTTCCAACAGCGCAAGGGGCATGTCTGCTTTGCCAACCACATCCTAGTGTGTGGAGGAGCGGGTCGCCGGCAGCCTGGGGAGGGGCACCCAGAGGCTCTGCACTGCTGCCGTCCCGAAAACTCCCAGTGTCCCAGCAAGGTGGGGTATTCAGATACCAGCAGGCACGGAAAAGGTTACTGGAGCTACTCTCTTTTACGACAGCTGAAGGCAGCACAAAGATTTTGAGTCACCCATGTTGTGCCTTCCTAATTTTTCTGCTACTGTAAGATTTCTGCTCTGTAAAAATGATACTGCTTATACTTAATATTTGCTATAAACATACCAGGAGAGATCACACAGAAAGCAATGACTCTTGTTGTATTATCTCGTGTAAAGAGGGACCAATACTCTGAACTCTAAAATTAAAGTTTATCTCTACTACTCAATGCGGACCTCCCTGCCGTTCACCCTGGGAAGTGTAATTGCAATTTTCCTCCTCAAGCTGTTATCTGCCTCCTCTCACTCAGTCCCCAGCTCTTTTCTGAACTCCGCAGCTCGCACACCTTGCACATTACAGTGACATAACTGAGCTTTAACACTTGAAGTGGATTAAAACCTCAGCCATAGCATACAGGTCACTGAGACTCGGGTGAGAAGACGTTCACACGCCGATGAACAAAGGCAGCAGCCTACTCACCCAGCCTTTGGATTTACTGAGCGCACCTCAGTGCTGAGCTACTACCCCACGCACACAGCCAGGGCATAACAAATGTATCCTGAAGACTGTCCTAGCAGAAGCACAGCTAACGTTCCCGATATCAAGGCTATGCGCCAGCTCCTGACGACAATATCAAACCCCTTGGACTTTGTACCGCAAAAGCTGACTTTTAAGACTCAGACTCCTAGAGTTGGATCTGGAAACACCTCTATTCTCTAAGCAAGGAAAGAACAAATCAAGGAGGAAGGTGTCAAAAAAGAAAAATCAGGATCCATAACACACTGAGAGGAAACACCAACAGAGAGGGATGTACTGCATCTGGCAGCTCAAGCAAGTCTGCTGGGAGCACCTCTACCCGATTGGGACTGCATCTTTGCTCTCTCTCTCTTTTGGCCTGAAGCAGGACAGCCCTTTTGTTTCAGGAACTCAACAAGATTCACTCTTTTCTCACAAAAACATTGCCTTTCTCCGTGCTTTAAGATACTTACTATTCTTTCACCTTTCCTATTGGAGCCACAGCTGTACAGAGAAGAATTCGGTAGTCACCGGTACAAAGTGGGAAGAAAGAGGATGACCGAACTCTGTGCTGCAGGAGCTGCAGGCCAGGTGTTTCTCTTATAAATCCAATGGTTGTTTAATACAAGCCAAGAAACTGTCAAGGAAGAAAGGACCGCATATAGCTAGACTTTTAACAGTACTTGGTGGTCTAAGTTACTGAGTGCTACACGCAGTAAAAAGATCATTCCTAATTTAAAAACCAAGTTGAAAAATATTTCCAGGTTGCTAGGAAAGGAAACAGCAAAGCATTAATAAACTTCTTGGGGGAACTGCTTTAGAAGTAAAGGCATTAAGCCTCTGTTACTTCAAGAGATGCTGAGAGAAAAAGAATTAAAAAGAAATGGGCATAGCCGACAGGTTGTAAAAGGAATAAAATTTTACTTCCCCAACGAGAACTGAGCACAGAACACAAGTCAGACTGGTTAAGATAATCGCATAATATAACAGCTAGGTTAAAAATCGGGCTCAGTCTACCTAGAGACAGGATGACCAGTTAAGCACCTCCTCTTGCCTTATTTATAATGAGAGCCTTTCTCTGCCACTCAACTCAAGACCCTGCTGAGGTTTCCACCTACAGGGTCAAAACAAGCCCCGCTTCCCTGCTGCCTGAAACACAGAACACGACTGAGCCCCACTAAGAGGGCCACAGCTCGGTGTTTCTTAATGTGCTAAAATTTATACTATAATCCTGTTCTAGGAATTTCAGTATGCATTTTGTCATGTTTGTAAGATACTCTTTACAAATGTCTTTCAGGCAATGTTTGTAAGACGTTACTGTAATGCATTGGGTGGACAAGTAATATTTTCAATACATTTATTTGAGGTAGATTTCTCACCCATCCCCAGAACTGTTTCCTTGAATTCGTTGGAGTCCTGGTTGGAGGTGAAGAGGTGTGGGGTCAGACATGAGGATCTTGGGTGCCCCGTTCCCCAAGAGCACTCTAGTCGAGAGTCTCCACTTGCCCTTCTTTCTCCCTTCATGCTCGAATAACCAATCTAGACACAAAGATTTTCCCCCCCCCACCCTTGTTCATATAAATAAATAAAAGATAAATAGCTAAGACACAATAACGTTAGAGACCTTAAGAGAGACTGTTTGCAGAATTGCAATTGCAAGTTAGATAGCTACATTTCATCTAATTCGCGCTGTCGGCACTTACACTGCTTTTCAGATTCCCTCATCCCCATTTCACAGAGAATGGAACTGAAACACACAAATAATGGAATTGATCAATTAAAAATCAAACTGAAATACTCTAATAATCGAAGTCCATGCCCAACAGGACCACTCAGATGACTACACTTAATTACAGGTTTCTATGCTTTTCTGAATTAGGAACAGATTTGCTTGCCCAAAGGCAACCCACATCTCTCAATTGCCGCTTTGATTCTATCACGCTGTCACACAATTTGCGATGGAGCTGAATTTGTTTCTTTGCCTGTAAAGCTGCTTCACACAGAAATCTGAGTTTCCGCTCTTACTGCAAATATTATTATCAAATCAGAATACTCCACTGGCTTCACTGAGGTTGTCTAGGACTGAAATTGCTAACTCTCCAGGGAAAAGAGTGCTTCTGCATTTTCTCTAGAATAAATCAAATTATGACATCAGTCCCCAGCAACTTTGTAACACGCAGTACGTCACTTACTGTAAGACAGCTAACATCGCCGATCAAAAATCTAGTTAAAAATAAGTTTCTCTTTCTTTTGTGCGTGTCTTCCCATCACACCTTTCCTCATTTCTTCTTTTTGCCTCTAGACGCAACTGAAAGAATGCCCAAAACTTATAAAGCTTCCCATTTCAAAGAGTTTAATTCACAGAAGAAGAATCTTGCTTAGGAAAACAATCCATATTTTCATTACAGCAGGACACATAACTGGTTTGGGGAAAAATTACCATTTCTCTACCTCAAAGATGTAGACTTCCAGGGACACACAAAGGAACGCACTCAGTTTGAACAGCTCTAGTAAAGCCATTTTAGGAAACACCTCTTACAAGACAGAAAATGATCCACGGGGAACCTTTGTGTAAGCTCAGAGCGCTGTTACATTGCTGTAAGGACGCTGCCAAAGGCGGCGGGCAAAGCAGACCCTATGAAAACCGCACACCAAAGAACGTACTCACAAACTCTTCTTCTCTCTCATCTCCTAAACTAGAAAATCCTCAGCGGTGAAAGCGCCTGAGTGAAGAGGTCTTCTAATGTGGCTCCATGTTCAGCAGTCAGCCTGCCAGGTGAAGCAGGTCCTCCCCTGCCCAGAGCCCCAAAGGCAATGCTGGAGTAGCGCAGTGCAGCAAGGCACAACAGACATTAACCACTCACGTACAGTAAGAACTAATCAAAGCAAAACTTTGCTGAAAGGACCACATCTTGGAGACTGGAATAGTTGGTTCAAGAGGCTACAGTTATTTTGGAACCAAGCACTAACTTCCAGCCTTTTCTCTCCCCTGGGGGTGTCAGGTTGGCTGTTTTTTTGTGAATCTCTACGGGAAAAAGTATCACTTCTAACTTCGGCGTAGCGATTGCCCGCACACTGCCCTGAGTTCTATATCGGTTTTACTGTATGGCGCGATAAAAATCAAAATTAAGTATCTCCTGGTTCCAGCCAAAGGACGTGGCACACAGCCAAACTGTAGTTGTAAAGTAAGTCACCTCTGTTAGTAAAAGGGAATTCATACAGCTGCCTACATACTGCTGACATTTAACAAATAACAGATACGAACAAGCAGGGAAGCAGCCAACAGGGTGGCCTTGGACTTCCAATCCGTCTGACAACAGCAGCAAAAGACCCCTCACAGACCTCTCTCAGGATGGAGTAATAGACCAAGGGTCTTCAGCCTTCTCCCAGCCCAAGGGCTGATGAGCTTAAATGAAGACAATAATTTTCCCGAGCCATCTTCCAAGAATTTTTATACTACAGGCAATATCCAAGCACAGGACCATTCCTGTGTGCATTAGCAAGAAGAATTTCTGTTGTGGGAATTAAAAAAAAAACCACAAACAACCAGCAGCTTTATTTACCTAACCACAGACTTCAAACTGTTTATTCACTTTGTACAGTGAATTTCTGTTTGGTGCTTCCCATAAGCATCTTCCAATTTATCTGCTCGTGTGGACTTTACAAGCTTTACCTTTTTTACACTAGTCTTCCCCAAGTCTGTAAACAACTGGTGGTGTCCTCCAAGGCCAAAAGAACTTAATATCCATAACATCTTCACCGTTAGCCTTCCAAAGCTACTTTCAGTATCAACAGTTTCAATTGGTGTCCTGAAAAACACATCTCAGTCTTCTTCCCTGCAGTTCTGACCACCGGTCTGTGAAAACTCACCATGACAGTGCGATTGCGATTAGCTGCACGGAATATCAATTGGAAATACTAAAATTTTGTAAGTCAGTTAGGCCATTGCAGTCCTTAGAAGAATGACTGTACTTTAATATTGTTTGTTCATAACGCACAAACCTGGAGTCAAGGTATCGGAAGAAAAACAATTGGTATCCTTAAATGATTAAGTTAATGCTGCTCTTCTCGACATTAATCTGGGAATCAGTGACAATTATGCTACTCATCCTATCATAAAAGATGGGAAATATGACTAACAAATTCTGAGGGGGTCTCCAGAAGTCTCTCTGCTCTGGCTCCTAAACCGGCCTTAGCCGGGTAAAGAATGAACTAAGCTTATAGACTCGCTTCTTTTATTGCTTATAATAAAGTCAGTTAGCATTGCAGATCCAGAACTAAAACTAAATTAGATCATAATTGTTTGCCTCTAAAAGATACACAGCTACACAGAACAGTTATCAAACAGGAGACACTAACATGCACACTTCAACACAGAGTAAAGCACAGTAAAGAAAAAACAAACATAGAAAGCCTCCACAATAAAAATGTTCCTAACCGTGCTTTAACATGCATGCTAATCTCAACTGCTATAAATGTCTTTCTCGCCTAACAAGTATTGTAGCAACTCAGTGCTTCCATCCCATGGAATGTTGTCTTTTAATCCACACCTTACTTAAGTCCATGGTAAAACTTGTTAATTCATTCAGAATTTCACTCACTAAAAATAAAAATAAATAAATAAATAAAACACTTCACAAGCATTATCTTAGAATATTGAATAAAAAAAAAACCCACAAAAAACCCCCCACGATTCAAAGTGACTTATTCTGTACCTGCTACTCAGCTCGGACAGTTAAATGCAATACTGTTCCATTTTCTCACTTTAATAGTTTTCACAAACTTGATGAAAAACTTGCTACATGTTACTAATCAGCGTCAACACTTTAAATGCTTTCTCATAGTTACGTAGCTTCAGTTGTGTGTGCGTCTGCACGTGTACAATCACAGAGAGAACATTCACAAGAATACAACCGAGTCCATGGCTTGGAACCGCTTTGACTTATTTGGTTAGAAGCAAATATTGGAGAGTGTTGAAAACCTACCCAAAAATATTTCCCTAAAGATCTGTAACCTCAACTGCCTGACAGTACACCAGAAAAGGGAAAAAAAAAAAAAAAGCCATATCTATTTCATGAAAGGAACAAAGACTATTTCCAAAAAATAAAAAACAAATAAAGCAACTGTTAAGTACGCCCATCATTACAGGGAATCAATTAGACATCAAAGTTCTTATAAGCTGATGCAGGCAGAAGTGAGATAGGAGAATTGAGGTTTGTCTTACCTTGGAATAGAAATGCTTTGCTGGCATTGTGTAGTCCCGACACTTGTGTTACCCCAAGGGTTGTATTCACAAGATCCAGTTCTGTGATGATATCAATTTGTAAGTCAGGATCCATTCCAAATCCTAGAGCTGTTGGAGGCACAGAGAAAGAAGAGATGGAGAGAAAGAAGAGAGGGAGAGTTAGATCAATTTTTATTTCAAATTGGGTAATGAAAAGAATGGAGAAGAGCATCTAGTGCAGACATTTCTAGTACCTTCACCCTCACACACACACTGTATACAGTAATTACTTATAAGACAGTAATTCTGCTGAAGGAAAGAAAAGCTATTCTTTTCCAATTCTTTCAATTAAACTTTTTCCTTTCCGCAGATCTTACTACACACAAGTTAAAACATTCTAAAACTGATACATTAATCCAGGATCTTCACAGGGCTAAAAAGTAATGAATAAATAAAAGTATAACCACCTATGCAAAAAGATGGAAGAGATTTGCAGCATTCATCTATTGACTACATGATTTCCAGGGAGACGCAAGGACTGAAAATTCCTCTCACATTTCATACTCAGCTACGACTAACAGATCAGGCCCCACAGCTCCTTGTCTAAACGTAATCTGTTTTCCCAACTGGACAAAAGGATCCCAAAGGAGATACGGTAGCAGGACAAAGCACGCCATCCTGTAGTCCAAGAGCCCTGGGTGACTCACAAAACTGTGTGATATTGCTTCGGAAGCACAGCTCCGTATTTCAGCGCAGTCAGTGCCTGTGAAGCGTGCCAAAGCCTACCTACAAATAGCAGACATCCATTCACCTAAACCAGCAGCAGTACCTTCTGGTCTGCAGGAGCACCTACAGGAGAAGCACACATCTAAACCTAAAATTTAGAAATGGCTTATGCCCAGAAAAAGACTGGGCACTCCTTGAACTAGTAGGGACCTGATGTGAAAGACACACACTCAAACAGTTTGAAGGTGCTACGTTCAAATGTTTAGGGCAACTTGATGGTTATGGCACACCAAGTTCCTTGGTGGGACAGGCTGGGAAGAAGCCAGCCTGACCACGGTGTCTCTCTCAATGTAACAATAGGCACAGCATGAGATCTGTGCTCAAGACATAGGTCAAATACCTCGTGTGGGATCTAAGCACTTTCCTAATGAAATTTTACACTAACATAATTAGTAATGGGAACAAGCTTCAAGACTGAAATCCTGACACAGCTGAAGTCAATGGTAAAAGTCCCACTGACTTCCGTAGAGCAAGGACATTACCTGTAAAGCACATCCAGATTGATTTCCACTGAGCGGACTTCACGTTCAGGTCTAAATCGATTCATTTGTTATTCCGGGACTGTGCTTCTGGATCAGTTAAGCAGCAAATATCCTACTTTGAGTCTTTGAAAGGCTCTAAGAAATTACCGAGGTGTACAGAACGAACAAGAAGTTACGTATTCTACTCATAAATCATCTGTACCACAGCACTTTGTCCTTTCCTTCACTCAAGTATTAAAACTTGTTGGAATAATGTATCGTGCTAATGCAGAGGATACCACTGCACAAGGGACAGAGTAGTAAAAAACATTGAAAAGACAGCTTTAGGAGGTCCCTAGCAACCTTACTCTACAATGAAAATTGACATCTAAGGGCACCTGGCAGAACTGAAGCTCCAAGAGTGCCAACATATCCAAATGAATACATACACAGTGCCTTCATAAGGATGCGGGCATAAGTACCTTTTTGTAGAAAATTAAAATTACAGAATATGAACCTGGATAAACTTCCCCAAAGGTAAAAACTTCCCAGATAATCAGCAACATCATCAGGCTTTTAGTACTACCTTTGACTTCACCCATACCAGACACTCAGGCACTGAACAACCACAACTGACACTGCTGTGCACGCTGACAGGCCAACTGATCGACAGGAGAGAACTTATTCACCTATTGACTCCCAGCCTACAGCAACTCTTGAGTACAAGGGCTGCAACCTACAAACTCCAGACACAAACACATATATAAATACAGGGAACAGCCTTTCTGGGGGGGGAAAAAAAAAAAAAAAAAAAAAACCACCACCCAAACAACATAAAAACAAAGATTGTTTTAGAAGAAAACTAGGAGGACTTAGTATTTCTTCTAAGGTTTTCATTCAGAAGAAAAACAGCACACTGTAAATTACATGAACTTATCTATCAGGAAAGATAGCGTCTGCTGTCCTTGCTAAGAACAGAGTATGCTTCTCCTCATTTGAAAGGGGTTAGATCTATTCAGATCAGCAAAAACCTACTAATACAAAGGGAGGTCAAGTAGGGACTAAAACTTGCTCAACGGAAAGGACAAACTACGTCCAGTAAGACAAATCTTGACCCCATTACAGTCAGTGAAAGCTCTGCCACAGACATCAACAGGGTGAGAACAGAAACCACATCCAGCAAGTATAGGCACTCCCATAAATCACAGTAGCTCCCCTGCTCTATTAAAGCTGTTTATTCCAGCCTGAATACCCGAGGCTCAACAAGTATAGATCACTGTAGCTCCACAGGCTTCGATTTATGCCAGTGAAGGATCATGTGTGACAACTTCAGTGTGCCCCCTTACAGCTTTTAAAATGCTTTCAAAACCAGAGACTATTTCTAACGTCATAGCAACTATTTAGCAAGAGCATACACTGTTTTAAATAGCTAGTCCTTTTCCTGTGTGCTTGCTCTTCAAACTGCAGCAGGCACTCAAAAGCCTGGTTAATAATTAATAAACAACAAATCAGCAGCTTCAGTATGATAACCAAGTCTCCTTTTCCCCTGTGGTCTCCCACAGTCTATCAGAAAGATACCACAGGCATATCAACCGCACTTGCATCTAGTATTTTATGCTGCCTCTCTTCAGTGGAACAAGCAGCTGGAAATACCGTTTCTTTCTGAAGTCAAAATTAACCACCAACCCGTCTGCTCTCACTGGAAAACTGTGCAAAGCTCGAGCCCGATCCTAACTTATGTGGCTTTCAATTCCTATTTAAAGTAATTGGGCCGTTGCCCTTAAATCAGTGGCTTACACAAGCAAAACTCCAAGTGATTCAGTCAGGTGGGCGGGAGTAGAAATCATCTCAGGACTTGGTGGATTTGGCCCAATGTGAACTGAAGGCACTACTGTAGATTAGAGGATTAAGCCATGTAATTATCAATGATGTCACTAGGAAATCCCTAAAAGAAATTAATTCTGCCTTACAGCTCCGACAGCTTGTATTCTCTGCTTGCGCTTTTATCACCTACAGCCAAGCACCAGCAATCATGCCACGCTCCATCTAGCTAATGCGCAGCCATGCAACGTATGCAGCGCATTTATAATTTCCTCGACATGTGTAACGCGCCATTTGGAAATGGAAAAACTTTAAGTAAAAGCACACTCCACAACCAAGTCATTCCCACGTACCCATGTGCAATCATTCACACGGTAAAGAGCGGGCTCTAGGAGAGGCGTTTTGCTCTTTCCTCTCGCAGCTTCAGCAGCAATTGTTGCACACAAAGAACTTTCCGAGTGGCTTCCCAATTCCAAGGAGTGGAGTTTCGGGTCCTACAGACCCTTTCAAACGTCTGTATGCACTACCAGCGGTAACGCCACCACGAAAGGGACAGGTGGGATTTTCTTCCAACTATTTTTATGTCGCACCTCTCAAGATCTGTAGATTTTGAAGAGGTAATAATTACCATAAGAATAATCATAATTTTAAAAAGTGGATTCCTTTGCACTTCTGATAATTGTGCTGGGTAATTTCCTTAAGAATAGCTACGAGCACCAGCGAGAAACGTCCCCCTCACGAGCTCCAACCCAGGGAGAGCCGGTACCCGGGGAAAGAGAACAAAGCCTCCACAAGGAACAGCAAGCGGTACTTCGGTCGCTCAACGCCGTAGGAAGAGTGGAGCGGGCACAGCATCGGCAGGAATAACGCGCTCGCAGCCCGCCTCCCGCTGGAACGCGGCTTCCCCCCGCCCGCTACCGCGGGCAGCACCGCCCGGCCGGACCCCCGGCGCGGCCAGCCCGCTCCGCCCGCACAGGTCCCGTCCCCGCGGGGCGCAGCGCGCCCACCGCTTTCGGAAAACTTTCCCTCGCCTACCCCAGGGCACCCGCGGAGCGGCAGCCCCCCGGGGCTCCCCACTAGGAACGAGCCGGGCTGCGCCCCGCCGGAGACCCGCGCTCGCATCGCTCCGCACAGCGAGGGACGCCCGGCTCCGCCGCAGCGGCGGCCGACGGAACCGGAGCCGCTCACGGTCCCCGCAGCGGGCACAGCCCGCCGCCGCCGCCCCGCAAAGTTTCCGCCCGCCGGGCGGCGGTCCCGGCCCTCGTCTCTCCCGGGGAGGCGGCAGGGGCGGACACCGGCCCCACAGCCCCGGCGCGGCCCCTCACCTGCCCCGGCGGCGGCCGCACACGCCCAGAGGAGCAGGAGGAGACCCATCGGCGCGGCGCGGGCGGCGGCGCCCGCCTCCCTCCCGGCAGCTGCTGCGGAGCCGCGCCGAGCCCAGCGGAGCCGAGCGCAGCCTCCGACGCGCGGAGCGGCTCCGGCAGGCGGCGGCGGCTCCGCCCGCTGCCCAGGCGCGGCCCCGACGCCCCCGCAGCGGGGGCTCCCCGCCCGCCCCCCGCCGTGACGCGCGGCCCCCCCGGGCCTCGCCAGCGCCGCCGCCCGGCCACGGCCACGGCCACGCCACGGAGCGTGGAGCGGCCCCCCCCGCTACTCCCTCTCCCCGCTCTCAAAACGTTTCACGCGGGGAGCGGAGGCTGGAGGAGCAGACCCGGCTCTTCTGCCCCCCGAAAGATGAACTCCCCACGGAGGAGGGGTCCCCGCCGCCCGCTGCGTTACAGGCGGCACGTCCCGCAGCCCCGAGTGGGTGCGAGATGCGGCCACGCAGCTCGGCTGGAGGCTGCGTGAGCGCGGGCCAGCGGCGTGTTCTTTTGCCGCCTCCTCCTTGCTCTCGGCTTAAAAATACTAAAAATCAACCCATATTAACTATTTAGTCTTAGTAATAATTTAAGCCTGGTATGAATAAGCAAAAAGAAGTTCTGGGATGTAATATGGAAATCTGTACCCTTCCTCGAGCTTCTTGCATGTCCTTGCTCAAGTCACTTAACTGCTCCCTCTTTCATGCCTCTAAAGTGTAAAAAGGAGGTAAAGTATTTAAAGATACTGGTGAGTCATCTGAGAATCTGCTCTGATGGCTGTTTTAAAAACCTGCCTTCAACTATTTCTTCCCTTTAGCCTTTAATTTGGCTTGATCTTTGGCAAGAAACAGATCACCACGTGCATCAGTTATATGCAATGACTCTCCCCCATAAAACACCTGATTTCAATTTGAAGTAGAGATTACAGGCCCCACATGGAGTTCCCATCCCACTGAGCAGGAGCAGAGTGAGATTTCCAGCTGATCTAGCTTTGCTACCGTTCTAATCAAGCCATTTCAGCTGTAAAGCCAGAGGATCCTCCTCTCTGCTGCCTCCCCTCATCACTTTGTGGTTTGGTTCTGCACCACGCAAATTCCAGCCATCTTAAATGTAAAATAATCAGCTGTACATTTGGATAAAGTTAGCATGGCACAAAAAAAAAAAAAAAAAAATCATGCCCATCTTAGGGGGCAGTTGCATTCGCACACCTTTACATTAGCTAGAGCAAAGAGTATAACTTGGTTGCCTAATTACTTAATTAGTAAGATCTCTGAAAACAGCTGTTCCTGACTACAAGTAAGGTGATGCAATGCACTCCAGGAAATCTCTGGGCTGTTCATTCCAAAAGCATGCCGGTAATTTATGTCCAGTGTATCAAAAGAGCTTTTACTCAAATGTAACTTTGTATCTTCTTGCTTTTGTTTAGGATGTTATTAGCACCACTCTAAGCCATGGAGCATGAGAAGAAGTAGTATATGAGTATGCCTGTGAATACATAGATATATATCCATAGCAACAAGAAAAAGAGGCAATGGTACATCAGCAGGTGAAGACGCACCCTTCAAACCCATCTTGATACAATAATTTTTCTGCATAGTATTTACCCTGTGATTTAAGAGGAGATTTCTTTCTGTGAAATAGGTCTATACATCCAATTCATGTTAGCTTAGCTATGTTTGTGCTTATCTGGTAGTAAAACCAGGGTCTATCTATACACAAAATTGAATCTAATTCAACTCAAGTTTTCCATTTTTCACTTGGTGTGGAGTCTTTAGTGGATATACAATTTAAACTGGTCACAGCTAGATTCTTCAACAGACCTGTTATAAGTTTAACCTAAATCTGGTTTAAACGCTATTTTAAAAAATTACTGAGGATACATAGAAAAATTTGCACTGAGTTATCAGCTTTAAAGCATAGCTTCAAACATATCTTGAACAACCTCATGGGTAAGGAATGCCCTGGTCATTGCTGACTTGTTCTTCCGTTGATCAGAAACATCCACAGGTACTGCAAAACGTAACACAAGCAACTCGGTAGGAAGTTGGTCCCACACTGTGGGTCTTCCCATAGTGCAGCTCGGTGCCCTAATGGTCACACACCGGGAGAGCAGTAGTAATATTACAAGCATTTTCAACTGTTCCCATTGGAAAAGCATAGGACAAACGGATGGAAAACAAAAAATCACATTCTTCCGGCCAACACTACTCTTCCACCTCCTCTAAGAGCAACAAATCGTCTTCCTTTATTACCACAAAATCCGATATTCTGATATGATCTTATCTGAAGTATAAATAGCTGAAAGGCATGACATTCAGATAAGAATTAAAACTGTGTTCCTGAACATTCATAGCAATTAAAAAAAAAAGTAAAATCTGATGGCACTTTTGCAAGAGTGAACTGTTAGTCCCGGCAAACTGGCTGGATTTCAGCTCAGATAATATTCCTGTGAAAGAGTGTTCTTGTACTCTCACTTGGACCTTGAATGCTTCTTGATTTTGACCTAAATTATTGTTGTGTTGCTAACTGTGTGGTGTTAAACTGTTAGTCCTGTCAGCCACAAAGCTTGTGGCGTTTTGTAGTTTGACCAAGTATTTTTGACTAGGCCCGGTATCTCTCAGAGCTGTTGCATGTTTTTTGCATGCCTTGGATGAAAGGCAATTGAAAGTGCTAAGTATTACTTTAAGCGTAGCTGAATTTGGAGACTCAGTTGCCAGCCGAACTGCAAACGCTGGAAAATAACAGTGCTTCCACCTGGGGGGGAAAAAAAAAAAAATTCCACTTCATGGGAGAGAAAACCTCGTTTCATAAATAATGGTCGCATCCCTCAAAAGCCTGGCTGGGAAGGGAAGCTTGCAATCCAGACGGGCAAAGTTTACTTTGCAGCCAGCAGAGGGCAAGAGTTAACAGCAGCTCTTACACCTAAATACTGCGAAAAAGGGTAGATGTAAAGGGATGGAGGGAATGCTATATGCCATACCTGTCCTACCAAGTGATAAATAGTCCAGCAGGCTGAAAGTGCCCACGTTGAGGTTTATAATTGCATAAAAAATTAACGCACGCACCAGAATGAGGCCTTACGAAGAGAAATCATTTGTCTACTTCTGTACTCAGTCATGGAGCAATACCTACTGCTTTTTCTGCCTTTTTTTTTTTTTTTTTTAATTCCCAAACACTTGGTTAACTACTGTTTGAAGACTGCAAAGTCTAGATTAAACTTCACAGCTGGTTAATCTATTAGGTTGGTATAGGATATGCCCTTCAGTCTACACCCTGACCATAGGAATTTCAGTACCCAAAAGAGTAAAATTATTTCAAACTAAGCACATCTGCTAGCACTGCAATAGAAGATGTGCCTATCTTCCAGTCATGTAAGTAACGTACAATGGGTTCACCCAGGCCACACTTTACACCATATAACCAAGTTAAAAGGACATGGATTTTTATCTGCTCCCATGAGTTTAAAGATTTAAAGCAATGACAGCAATGGTGACTTCATGGTGACGGCAAAGGACTGTCTTTTACTCCCAAAGTCAATGTGTTGCTTCATTGACTCACACTGGTTGACTCTGGAGATTTGACAAATCCAAAGTGCCTCAGTTTTTCCTCCCAAAGAGGGGACTAAAGACACTTACCTGCCTCTCAGAACTGTTATGATGCTCGCTGGGAAGTTCAGACTTCTCCAAGATGAAATCTGCCTTATATGCACAAAGAATTTCTGTAGTCACCCATCATTAGGTCCTGCCATCTCCTTCATCTGCACATGCACATCTCAGAGAAATGCAAGTTTAAAGACAAAGTACTTTTTTTGGGGGGGGGGTAACTGATTACCAGAACTGCTGAAACAGTCCTGACTGTTTCAGCATAGCTATTGAGCTGTCTTCAGGATTAGGCCCTCACCTGGAATTACTGTCCCGCTCTTGGCACCGCAGTAGTATTTCTTGCGTTACCACATTTGGTGCCACACTGTGATCACACGTCGTACTTCAGCTGTTGCATTTGGGGAAAGCTTGTTAAAAACTCGTGTCTGCCAACAGCGAAGCAGGTTGGCTCAGTACCATTTCCACAGCAGGCTGCTGGGAAGGGAAGAACCTGCTTAGCACGTCAGTACCGTGCCACATTGCCCTCCCCACACCGCAGGAATTCAGCTTTAAACAAAAGGTACAACAACATCAGGAATGGTGTCCTTACACTTTCCTTCTTCGCTTGTTCTTCCCTTACACCTCTCATTTGCATCTCCCGGCTGGTATGAACCTCTATTATTTTTAACAGTTCAACAACCTCTGCGATGATCACATTGATAGGATAAGAAGGATCTAAGCAAGTTCTCTGATAAGCAATCAGTTACTCCACAAGCTACAGAGCACTCAAATAGTTAAGAATCCAACCATTTAATTGATACTTGTTTCTGCAGCTGTGCAATATCTCCATTTCCCAAGAGGGCTGTTTCCAGTTGCTGCTCAAGGTTTCTAACAATCAAACGGATCAATTCTGCAGATGCCTTAAGGCTGTGTGTTAAGTAAGAATGATGTTTGTGGTGTGTATTGGGTGGGGGAGGAAGCGGTGGAAAACAAGAAATTCCATTCACCAGAAAACGTCAACGCATTTTCTGTTTTAAACACTGGACATTTATTTAGAGTCTTTAGAGCCCATACATTATCGAATAATTTTAATTTATCACATCCAAATATAATAGGCAAATATATAATACAATAAATCGCATTTGTACACATAAATACAAAATCTGAGGTAGGGCCTCAAGAATAATGATTTCTTAAATTAATAACGTACAGCATTATAATATGCACTACATGAGATAGATATGATGCATCCTTTGTAACATAATGTATCTTCTCCACGTATAGCTAATGAAAAAATTATAATGACCTGGTTAGGGTACAAATCTTTATCCATAGGCAGCAGTACCCCATAGAATGCCTGTAAATATATATATATATTTATATATGACATTACGCAAGTAATTAAGATTTAACCCATCAGCGATGGGTCCGTAATAAAGTGCCATAGGACACAGGGCGCAAATTCTCAGCTGGTGTAAACTGTCACAGCTCCAGACAAAGCTGCGACAATTTATACCAGCTAAGCATCTACCTAACAAGGTAATACTCCGTAATATAAATGACAGATAACAACCTATTTTAGTTGATCAATAATTTTCCTAGCAATGGAAGATAGCTATAAGGCAAATGGTTACCTGAAGATGTATTTAAACATTATGGGCAAATAATAATATTGCAAGCAATAAGGTCCAGCCCGGTTCTCACATTATGTTAAACCCATCAGAAAAACCTTCTCTCTTTGGCGATAGGCTGCCTGAGGGTGACAAAGGCAGAAACCCCAAATACCCCTACCCTCCCCCCTCCAGTCATCAACCCGAGTCCCTCGGGAATATCAGGCCCTGACCATTTTACAGATATCTTATGTGCACACCATTTAACTCAAACTAAGAAACGAGTGTCTCTTACAGCAGTGTTACTAGCAAAACAGAGACGCTTTCTGGGATGCCACTTGCCAAAGCTCCACAGCCTGCAACCCGCAATTCCTACAAGTCTTTCTCTGCAAGAAAAAGTGGAACTGTGGCATAAGAAACCAATAGGAAACCAATGTGTGCCGTAAATAGCAATTGCTTTATCGCAGGCAACAAGAAACCATCTTATCCGTACAACTATACATATACTCCAAAAGACCAAAGGTATTTAAAATAAATCAGGCATTGGAATTTCATGGTAAGAGAGAGCCACACAGTGTATCGGAAGCGATGATCTTCAGTGCTGAGGCACATCTAACGTGGTTAGTGGAGCAGAACCGAATCAAAAGACTACTTTGACCCAATTGAAACATCATATAAAGACAATCTAAGTCTTTCTCAATTAAAGGTCATTTTGTTAAACCCTTCTTTTGGAAACAAAGTGCTGCCGTGTCTAGCTGAAACATTGAACATTGCATATTAAAAACACCAGGAAGACCCCAAAGAATTTGAAGATGGCAAGCATTTGCATTAGGTATAGTCTTTAATGCATACGATAATGCATCTCAGCTCATCCAGAAATTCAATTTCATTTCAAAGAAAAAAAAAATGCAACATAAGTAATTTTACCAAATTTGAACATTTTTTTACTCACAAGTTAAATAGATCTGCAAGTACGTACATCACATTTTTACTAATATGGCTTTTTCCCCTCCTTTTTTTTCTTAAAGATCTTTACTGGTATTTAATTAGTTACTAAATATTTCTTTTTTAGAAAATTATCAAAGTACATGCAAACTTTTCCTAGAACATGGTAAATGAAGTGCATTCCCAAATGTCAAGGTTACTTCTCATCTAAAGAAGACACTGCTGGTTAATTTAATCTCAACATTCAGATTTGGCCAGTAAAATACTTTTAAAAAGGTCTAATGTGGGGGGGAAAAAAAAAAAAATCTGCTTTTAAAATACAATGAAAGCTTCATTATCTTCTGTGATTTTTGTATTCATTTCTCCCCTCTTTCTAAATGTTTTTTGCAAGCCTAGTAATGGAGGTTAAAGCTGAAGACAAAAAAAATCAGCTAGAACAAAATCACTATCATCTGTTTTCAGAGTTTCAAAGTCAAGCCTAATTCTGTGCTAATGACTTAGCAGGCACAGGAACAACATCTAAATTAAAAGCAAGTAGATTAATTACATAAATCATGGAAAGCAATTCAATTTTTCACATGCATTCTGGTTTAGTAATCCAACCCAAAGGAAAGATATCATAACCTAGCGGTATTCCTTCAGATGATATCTCTTTTATACTTAAGGTAGACAGCAACTGACATCCTTACACCGAGGTAATTCTATTGCAGTTAGCTAATACCAGTTCCAATGCATGTCCTGAGACAAGTTAGTAAGTGAAAGGATTCAGAACTGTTAAGCAATTTGAGCATGTGTTCTTTTTTTTAAGAGGAACAAACCTACAGATATATTGTATGTAATCACAATAGTAGGGAAAAGAAACTGGCCTGGACTCCAAAAATCAAATCAAGATGCTAGGTAACATTGATAAAGAGAGGCCTAAAGCTATTTACCCTGACAAAAATACCTAATTCTCGCTAGAGGTGCTGACTTAGGTTCCTTTCTTCACCCAAAGAAGGCCCCTCAGCCCCACGTAGACGTGGGGTCCAAATTTCCAGCCCGTCTTTATGGACCTTCATTACATCAAACAGAGCGTGGCTTCTCAAACCTGCCTCTGCCAGGAAAATAAAAGCCAGAAGTAAGAATAGCACCCCCCTTACTAAAACAGCAGGCAAAGCTGAAACAAGGGAGCACAGCTGTAAGGCGGAGAAGCTCACAGAAAGGTCCCGTCTTGCTGCCACGCGAAACGGGGACTGACAGAGCCCGTGGAGTGGAGATTCAGGGGCCGGCTCTAAATGTCGCAAAATCTGCCCTCGCTTCTCTCAGTGACAACCCCTGACGGCGCTTCGCTTGTCGTGCGTGAGGATTAAAGGTCTCCAGCAGTGCCTAGAACTGGCAACACTAATTGCCCCGTGAAAGAGGAAGTTCAGCAAAATGATTAATATATTTAATATACATATATATATACACACACAGAGAGAAAATAAGTTAACAATTTGTGGAAGTGTTACATTAAGGTTTAGGTTTTGTTTTCTTCGACGGGATGAAACAACACATCTACTGATCTACGGACACACATTAACTGAAGATTTACCTGAGACCCTGTAATATGAAGACAGACAGACAAAAGAACGGGATAGAAACAGTCCCCTGAAAGGAAAGAACGTTTACTGGCTACTACAGTAGTGTGTGTGGGGAGGGAAAAAACAGGCTAAACTACTCTAAGCTCACCATCTCTACACTGATTGATAAGATATTTATAGGGACATAAAACATCACTAGTACACACTACATGAACACTGATCACCGTTAAAAAATATCATATATGTATGTATAGGATATAACAAGATAGTAAAGGTTATAGTTTTGCCAATTATCGAAGATATATTTTTCTCCCTCATTCTAGTGTATTTACAATAAATTGGGCTAATATTCTATTCAGGTAAATAAATGTACTCTTAAAAAGCTCTATTTTTATTCTGCCCAATAGGTAACAAAACTATTTAAGTTTAACATTCATATCACCGCTTATACCTGATTCCTAAAATGTAATGATTTAGAATGTCCTATTGCTACGCGATGTCATAACGGCCGTCTACTAAATTATCCTCTCCTCCCGACCTTCGTATTTTGTATAACTAACGTTGCATCCGTGGGGATGACTGCAGTGGTTAATTGTTATGGTTTTGGTTGTTTGGGGGGGGTTTATTTAATGAAAATGATTTAAATGAAGAAAAAGAAAAACCCTGTGTACATTTCAGAGAGAATACTGCTTTGAAGAATTTACGTGCTATATATATAATATATAGACAAGCGGGGTTCTGCTATTTCCCCATTGGTTGAAAGAGAAGAATACATCTAAAGGTTATATAAAGATGGTTACAGGAGAATGAGCAGGGAGTCACAAAGTTGAACAGCACATCTAACTTCTAATAACTGTTGTCAGGTGGTAACTAGACTACACTTACCACTGTAAGAATACAAAGTTAGGCACAAATTATATGATGGCTTCTTGAGGAGATACTGTAAACAAAAGCAGAGAAACAAGGAAAACTATGTTCAGAACATCGGAGCGAAGTGAGTAAAACCACAGTTAGCACTAGTGTGGAGCAAGGTTTCACACACTTCCTGTAACCGAGGCATTTTTAATTGAAATGGCGGACATGAAAAGAAACGTATGACAGTACTTTAAACAGTGATGCCCATACACCTCAGCCTGGCATGGTTTCCAAACCACTTCTAGATACAAACGCAGTTTAGTCCCAGTTTCAAATGATTAGTTCTTTAAACGTCCCTTTTATTTTTCTACTCGAAAAGATCAAATGAATTATTGTTTCTGGTTTGATCTCGCATATTGCTTCCTGGTGTCCTCTTTAAAGGGTCTCTGCTTGTTTAGATAACCAGTCCTCAAAGATAGCACAATTCATACTCATAAAAGAAGCGCGCAGGCACAAGGGGTCAAGGTCCGCTGTCAGCGTAGACAAAGCGACCCCGCCTACTGCCAGAGCCTTATGCTGGATTTACACCAGGACTACAGGAGATTCTTTGCTCGCTTCCATCCCGTCTGAGGGCTGAACTTCCCTTTGATTTCACTGGTAACGAAATCCTGGTCCAAATCGTTGCTACCCCTTACAAGGATCCTTGTGTGAAACTGGTCCGTTTCTGCACTTAATTTCCTTAGAAGATTTTTCCATTGTATTCTGTTTATTCCTACATAACCTGACAAGACCTGGTACGTCACCCGTTGCACAACACACTTTTGCTGTTTCACCAGGTACGGAACACGTCATGGGCATCACCTACACCTGGAAGTGGTCTAGCTAGGTCTTCCCTAGGGCATGCAACAGTAAGTCCTACTTTCCTAAGCAACCACTTTCAGGCACTGCGAAAAAGAAAAGAAGAAACTGTGGGGAAACAAAATGAAAAAATAAAAGATCGGAAAAGGCTGACAATGTTATTGCCACCCACGTAATAATTATTAGCATTGGGTCCCCAGTTCTATATCCTTCACTGGCAGTTTAAGTCCCAGGGAAGAGGTTCCCAGTGGATCAATCATATTCATGTAACGTTCACCACGGTGCTTGGCCAAAAACGGACCCCAGTCAGGCTGTGGAGAGCACACCAACTTGAGACGCTGCAACGTGGGGGAAAGAAAAGAGAGTCTCATTTGAAGTTACGGAGCAGAATTACAATGCAGAAGAAATGAGGATAGGCTCATTTGAGATTATTGATGATGGCCCTGCAACGCTCCACTGCTCAGTGTTTGTTTTGCACAAAGTTTGCAAGATTAATAGAGGATAAAGTGCCCAGATTTTAATTATGCATTCTCCCCCGCTCCATACGAGGGGAGCTCAGAACCACTGCTACAGATTGCGAGGCTCACTTACTGAAGGACATGTGCACAATTACTTAGCCCAATGGTCTAAGCGGTGGGTGACTGCATTAAAATAATTGGATTTCTGTTTAGCATATTTCCCAAAAGTATACAAATGACCAAAAAGAAGTACATTGCTATGAATGAACAAAGGTTTTAATTTTGAGATGACAAAATGTTTCATTTCTATCTGCAGGAAAAAAAAAAAAAAGAAAGAGAAGAATGTTAACCGGGCAAACAACAAAAATCTAATATTTCCACTGATTTCTTTATTAGAATATATTATTTGATTGGCACATTTACAGATAAAAAGGAAAGAAAACATATTTCTGATGACTTAAGAGGGAACAATTATATGTTTATTACCTAATAAAGTGAATCAGACCTCTATATCAGTTATTTTAATCTCTGCTTAATTACCAGCTTGCAACTCTTACCTCCCAAATCAACCATAATAATTTTATGCAGTAGACTCAGTATTCAGGAAATACCGGGCTACAGCTGAAATAGCTTCAGCAAAAGCTCCTTCAAAACAGATCCAACTTTTTGGCGTTTCTTTGCGTGCACTACTAGAGGGACAGTAAGGAGAGCATCCTATTTTTGCAGTAATATACGTGCCAGTACTACACCTATAAGTTAGAATATTTGAAGCAGCACAATTTTTCTCTGTGAGAGAAACTCATGAGATGATGAACAAGTAAGTTTAATGTGACATTAGCTCATTTCCAATAGGACCCGTTGTCTCCTGACCTGTGCTCTCCAACGTGCTCTGCGCAAGGGCTGAATGGCCCTTTGGACAAGTGGCCTCGCTGTCTAGTGCCAACCGTGTGCTTGGATGCTCTCCCTAGGGTGTCCCACCACCTAATATTAAATTCTTTTGCTCTGTGCGAAGCTGAAAAGCAGGGTCTTTTTTCTTTGGCATGTGTAGTGTGACACATTGAGAGACCAAAATGATTATTCTATTATAGAACATTTTCTCTCCTTTTCATTTTTGAGGCGTATAACGGCCCCGATGGGTTTTGCCAAAGAGCTGAACTGCAAAAACGACTATGAAAAGGGGAGGCGAGCGTCTCTCCCTTATCCCGAGGAGGGAGCAGCGCAAGCAGCACGATGCGAGGAGAGGGCAGAACTGAAAAAGCCTCAAAGGCCAAAAATAAGAGCATTGAACTTCTTCAGAAGACAAGGTGAAGGCAACGAAGAGATGAAATGCTGACATGAGAACGACATTGCTGTAGCGCGCCTTGTGAGGAACTGAGGAGCCAGCGGGGTGGGAACAGCCGGGGAGCGGTGGTGGCAGGTGGCAGCAGGGGTGGCAGGCAGGGCCAGGGCACAGAGACAGGGAGCAGAAGGGGACTGCCACGTTTCTGGAACGGCGGGGGCAAGCGGCAGGAATCTGATTTGCAAAATAAACAAAAGTAGCATAAAAGTAAAGTGCCCCCTGGAATTTTTTTAAGCCCAGGAGCCAGAGAGG
Source organism: Balearica regulorum gibbericeps (assembly GCF_011004875.1). Lineage (NCBI taxonomy): Eukaryota > Metazoa > Chordata > Aves > Gruiformes > Gruidae > Balearica > Balearica regulorum. The sequence goes on from NC_046188.1 coordinate 66,420,344, forward strand.
ATCAGCTTATTCAAGAAGAATAAAGAGATGAAAAAGGGGGAAAAGAAAGATTGCCAGCTAAGTATTATAACGAGTAGTTTGAGCTGTAGAGCGTGAGGTCTTTTCATACATCTCATTCCTGAACTTCACCAAGTGGCACAACCTCCCGGAGCGCGTCCCGGATGACTCAGGTACCCGACCATCTCGCACTCCGCGACTCCTGATTGACGTCTCCTAGCACTGAATGCCGGGCTCGCTGCGACACGATACGCACCAGCAGTCGATGCTTCCTACAACTACACGCTGCTTTGGCAAAAAGGCCAACAAAGCTAGGAGAGCAACTTTCTCTCAGTAACGCCGTCCCAGGGCTTATGAAATTTGTAACTCCTTCTAGTTGTCATAAAGGCAATCACTTAACAATTTAGGAACGTTCTGTTGAGGAACAGGGAATAGAGGGTCTGCATTTTAAATCAACTGAGCATCTCTTTGCAACACAATAACTAGCTTACCAGAAAGTAATCTTAGCGCTATCAGACATTCAGTATCACAGAAATCAATGTAAAATATAAGAGTCTCCAGCGACCGTATTTTTTAAACAGCAAAAAAGACAGAAGCATTACCTCTATAAATTTGCCTGGGGCTAGATGCATTTTTATCACAAACATAACTGGGATCCAGATAACTGAGCAGGCCAGCATCAGCCATCCAAGCACCATGGACCAGCCTGGATAGTGGTAAGCTCCGTAAGTCATTGGTTCCCATTGGTAAAAACTGAAGCAAAGAATAAACTGGAAAGAAGGAAAGAAAACAAATGTTGGAATAAGCAAAACAAGCCTGCTAGGCAACAAACGGTAGGTACCCACACACAGAGACTGTATGTATGGAATACAGATAAAAGTACATACACCTAAGGCAAGGCGCTCGCACAACCCGTAATAAACAGGTCAGAGTCTGAATCTAATGAGTTTCATGGAAATCTTGCAAAATCCCACAAAAATCACTGTATTTATGCCAGAAGAATGGAAATTAGGATCTTGCCCCTCGAGTAACATGCTTTATTACATGGTCTATTGGCAGTTTTACCTAATATGATTATGCTAAGTTACTCCATTTCACTTAGTGTATGAACAGCAATACATCTGCTTACATTTGTGCATAATACAGCAACTTTTGGGAAATGCCTGTGCTCGCAATAATTGCGCACAGAAGATTTATAGCAGTGTAACTAGGTGAAGGCACGTATAAAAATGATCAGGTTTATTTCCAGAGATGTGGAGTAATTGAAAGTCTAATATTAGACTATCCAAATGTATCAAATATTAGCTTTACAGAGGCAATAACAGAAGAGAATGTATGGCTTGGTTTTGCTTTGTCTGTTTCCGTTGCATAAAAATTGAATTACGACTGATCGGTGTCAATTTATTTCTCACCCTAAGTTCACTAAATATTACATTTTGAGGGAACAGCAACACAACATGCAAGTTTGAACTGACCTTGTTTGCTTTCCAGATTTGCTTTCCTTAAGAGAAAACATAATTTCCTATTCCCTGGTTGTGGTTACTGGCAGTAGCTAAAAGTGCAAGTCTGATCAGTAAAGGAACCGAGCAACTTGCAGAAAAGCCTTACAATTCCCTTCAGAAGTGTAACAACAGGTCTAAGGCAGCATCTTGAAAACAGCCATTGGAAGGAAGGGGGGAAAAAAAAAAAAGAGATATAAAAAACTCATGTGCACACACCTTAATTTTTAACAAGGTCACCAAAAGATAAAATGTATTGCCATTTATGTTAAGCTAATACTATAGATTAAACTAGGCTACGTCTTCAAACTTTTAAAAAAGGATTTGTAAACTATACCTGTATATTGTCACAATAAAATAATAGTTGCCTTTAGACAGGTAAGACAGATCTACCTGTTTTTCACGCACAGCAATAAAGAAATTCTATCTGGGAAAGTAGAGTATCTTCATTATGCCTGTTGGAGAAATTGGTCTCATCATAGAAAATTTCTTTTCCTTGGAACTCAGGATTTGGTTGAGCTCACCAAAACTCACAAGTCCCTTCACACGTGCATTCCTGTCTGCAAAAACTCAATTGTTTTTGAAAAAAAAAAAAAAAACACCTCATTCCTGAATTAACAATACCAAAAAGAAGTTACTAACGTTATCCAGAGCCTTTTTTTTTTTCTCCTCCCCAGAAATAATAAAATTGACCAACACTTACACTGTGCTAAAGAACAGCACAAATAGGAACTTCCCAGCAGATGAGCTGAAATATAACTTCTCTGGAAGAAGCGATTGCGAAGGACTCTTAGTCACCATTTTGCTTCTTCACCCTACCCAGCTGACGCCATACTTACTGTTTCAAAATGCCAGCCCTTTCAGAAATTCTAGTAACTTTTATCTTGTACCTAAACTTCTATGAATACTGGTAGAAATTATTTAGCACTGCTATGAAATTATGAGTTTCTAAACCCCTACACAAAATACTGATAACCTTGCCGCACCTCTGGTCCAGGTTTAAGGAATTTCAGGCTGAAGTATGCGCTCTCAAACATAAAATAATGGCGAAAGAAGGCTCGGTGGTTTCATAGTGACTCATCAAGCTGAGGGGTTTTGAAATGGCTGAAAGAATTATTCCATTCTTGTGCCAAAACACGATACACAATTAAGGATTCTGTCTGTACTTAGGTTAAAAATGTAAAGGAAACACTGTATTAGAGCGCTAGAGAGTAAATGTAGATGTAGTCATTATACTTTCACTGTTGGACTTGAAAAAACCAGGCGTAGCAATGGTGAAATTGAGAACGTGCCAGCTTTTGGACTAAAAGGAGATCTAAATTTGAAGTAAAGCGTCAGTCCAGGTTTTGGGATGGAAATACAAATAAAGTAAAATTTAAGAGGAAGAGAAAGAAAGAAAGAGAGAGAAAGAATCCCACAAAACTAAGCAAACCACGGCCGCCTTTGCCACCGGAAGCCCCACGCTGAACCCACCTCAGCAGGTCAATGCCCCGCCCCCGGCCGGGCCGGGCCGCGCGCTGCCTGCCGCTGTCGCACAGCGCCACCTGCCGGTGCCGGTGGGGAAGCGCCGCCTCGGCCGCGCTGCCGGGACCCGTCCCCGGGGGCTCCGGCCAGCCGGGTGCGGAGGGGCGAGCACCCAGTCCCGGCCCCCGAGCCACTTCGAAGGGTTTGGAAACAAAAGTTACTTTTTTCCTTTTGTTATCTTTTTTTTTCTTTTTTTCTTTTTTTTCTTTTTTTTTCTTTTTTTTCCTCTTGTTTCTTTTTCTTTCTTTGTCTCTTTTTCTTTCTTTTTCTTTTTTCTTCCTTTTTTCTTTTTTTCTTTTTTCCCTTTTTTTTGCTTTTTCCCCCCCCTTTTTTTTCCTGAAACTGAAGGGATTTGTATTGGTTATCGAGAACGTAACTATTTCCACCTTTGCAAAAATATCTCCACCTCTGCAGTTAAAACTTTGTCACTCAAATTTCCACATAAGCCTTTCCACAAAGCACGTGTCTCAGGTTAGTTTATGACTCAATAAAACGAGTTCCCTAGCTCAACCTGAGGACAGGCAGAGGGATCGTGTGATTTCCTCTCCCTCTCTATGTGTATGTATACATACCTATATATTACACACACACACATATATATGATAATCAAAACTGCCAGTACATAATGGTATGCTATACCAGCATTTTGCACAGACAGGGAAAGGCCGACATAGCAGCAAAGTGCTATGTCTTTCCCAAAATGCTTTGTCTCTACCAAAAATACCATTATTTATGCTCTGTTTTTTCTACTACACGCACAAGAACACATGTATGCGTGTGTCTGGGTATCTGCATCCAAGATCTAATTACTACCAGTCAGAAACACCATGAATGATGAAGAAACAACAACAAAACTCTTTGAAGAAGACACTAAAAAATTTTTTTTGCTCACTGTTAAAATAGTTGGTGTCACAAATGCCCAACAGACTCTCCAGAATTTACTTGGCTGGAATCCAATCATCATTTCTATATCTTCACAAAATCTTTGCAATCCTGTAAATAGCAAACGTACATGCAATTAGGTGTGAAAGAAACCAGCTGCAATTTGCTACATAGCTCTTGTTATCTCCCTTGTGTCTAATTACAAAAAAACCTCTGACTTGTTGGTTGAAAACTTCAACGGAGGCTCTAACCACAGAGTAAAAAATGAGACTATTACGGTGGAAACCATTCTAATCAAATATTTACTTCGTAAGGATTAAAGTAAAATTGAGCTTTTTACATAGAGATTAAGCGTTCAGTGTGTTTCGGGTTAAAGCACTAACAGTATGTACTGGTTAGCTGCAATTATGTGGATGCTTGTTATATTTCCCTGTGAAGATGAACCTTATTAATACCTGTATAGCTGTCTCAGCACAGACAATATCTGAGCTTCTCTATTCCTGCTACGTGACCAGGGTGCAAACTGTATCGCTTCGCACTGAAACCGGTAACGTCCTGGTATTTTTCAACTGATGTGTAAGCAATACTTAGAATTATTAGAGAGCACCTGTAAATATTTTAAGTTATATTCGATGTTGTTTGAACAAACAGATCGACTGACATGTTAATTCTTCAGATTGTTGTATTGATCCCAACAATAAAGTTACTTGAGTTAATAAAAAAGGCAAGATTGGAAAATGGGATATCAGCCATCTCCGCAGCTATCTCCCTGGCCATGCCGCGGGAAAGGGCTGCTGGCCCAGCAGCTATTATTGCCCTGCAACAGTAATTAAAACAAAATTGAAATTTGTTCCAGCTTTTCTAATGACACTAAGAGGAGGGAGGTCTGGGGTCCAAGGCTGAGCTCACCCATCACACAAACCTTTCAAATTTGGGCCAATTTTATCTAATAAAGCAGGTGATCGTCTCTGTCATTTAAATTTTACGAAGCATTATTCTGGAGCTTTTAGCCTAACTTTTATGATGTGGGGACAGGGAAGAAGCTTAAATATTGGAGAGAAGTCACCGAGTAAGGAAGAAATACTCAGAGCAAAAGTAATAAACTGCTTTATGTTCTCATTGTCCTTATAGCCAGCCACTGCAGCTGCTGAATAGAAGAAGGGATAATCCCCAGGCTTGATCCACCTAATTTTGAAGCCTTCCTGTCGATATAAAAGAGAAATAAATCTATCCACCTGACTGTTCCAAGATTTAAGAAGGTAAAAAATAGCAACGGTTCATTATTCAGTGTCTTCTGATGCACCTCGGAGAAAGCAGCAGGGCTAGATGGTGCTGGGCAGCCCTAAAGGGGCTCAGAGGGTGAGCACAAAGTAAGCCAGTTCAGGCAGATAGCATGTCAGAGAAAAGCTAAAAAACTGTGTTATGAGAAGAAATAGAGAAGAAAAATCCAGAAATTAAAGAAGATGGTATTGCAAAAACTGTATTTAAGGGAGGGGAAAATTACAACCTGCAGCGGATGTAAGCTTAGAAAGCTAACCCAAGGTGACCCAGATGTCATTTTTTTTCTGTAACTGTAATTTCTCTCCCTCTTTTTCTCTTTTTCACTGACTACAGCAAACGGTCTTCTTCAGAAAACCTCTTCTATTTTCTGTAAAATACACGTAATTTTTACGACCCATGGAATCCCCGTACTTCAGCACCTGTCTGACTCATCGTGTGCTGCTCCATGTTGTAATAGAGCTTTGTACGCCTGGACCGAGCCTAACCCCCAGCGCCACTGTGTTATGGACCCGAAAGCAGATCTGTGCTACGACCGAGTGATTTGCCCCCGTGTTTTATTTACACGCTTATTGCGGTTCAACGTACCATCTGCAGTGAGCTGCTCGGGAGCTGCTCACACAGCAGCCATCCCTGCAGCGCGCTGTGATGAGAACAAAACTAGTTTTAAACTAATTGCAGCAGCACAAAGTATGGGCCGAAGAGTCTTTGCACAAAGTTTAAAGCTCGTCCAAGTGTCTCTGCTTCAGCCATGCTTGCTGCTGCAAAGGAGGAATACCTAACTGGATGGTTACCAGGGGCTTCTGCCTCCAAATTTTATGCAAGCTTCATGCAAATCTGCACAGATTTGTTTGAAACTCCAACTAAAAAATTTAGTTCCTTCTAGGAACTGTCAGTAGATATTCCCAGCCTCAGGCACTTTTAAATATTAGCAGTTCAGGAGTCAAATGCATGTAAACAGATACAGGGATTAGACAGTACTCATCTCTTTCCCAGTGAAAGACTGACAATAGGTTCGTCAAGTTCCACAGACAAACGCAAAGGATGCTTTAGTTAACAGAATGCCAATTAAATCTCAGTATATCTGATCTCCCTCTCAGATCACTCAGGCCGCCTGAATAACTTTGGGAAATAAACAGTACACGATATTCCATATCACAATTTCCACTCTCTAAAGTAGAACGATGTATTCATAAGTGCTGCAGATAGAAAATCCATTAAAAAGGAGAATACAAACTGAGATACACAACTACTTCAATATTCTGCTACAAGTAGAACATTCAGAATTACTAACACTTTCTACAAATACACTGCAGCAGTTACCGCTTGCTCGGACAACGAATCTTCCCAACAACAGACTGTGGAAAAACAGAGCTAGAAGGAGTACGAATAAAGTTAAAGGTCATACATTTCCAGTTTCCAACAGTCTTTCGCTCAAGCACAAGAATCTTTGTATTTAGCTTCATGTTACAAAATGCAACGGTGGGAATTTTGCTGATGATTAAATTAATACCTGCAGCTCTAAGCTATTCTTTACCAATCATGCATCATAATCTAAACAACTGGAGAACAAACATCTATACCAGCATGTGAAACAAAAAACATCATTTGACTGGATTAGGTAGCACTGACTCTACTGAAAAATAAACGATTGCAAGGAAATAACCAAGTGTGTCGCTTTTTAATTTAAAAATCTCAACAAGCTCAGCAAGCAGAACATGTTACAAGAACTACAGACAGATTTATCTCATCATAAAAGCACCTGCCACTGTTGTGCCAACCTGCTCGCTATGAAGAGGACATGTACACAGAGAAAGGTGTCAGTGGAGCATAAAACAGCAATTGTCAGAGCTTAAAAATATATTATGCCAATTTTAAGCACTGCTTGAAGGAGTATAACAAGAGCAGCAGCTTCACTTGTATTTACAATGTGCAAATCACGAATATACAAGCTGTATTCCTATGAACAGTCCTTAGAAAAGTAGTTTTAATGCAGTGGAAGTAGCTATGATACATTAGTCAAGTGGATAACGATTGTAAAATAAATCTTTCCTTTTTCACGTAAAGGACTGGCAGTTCTTCAGTCTAGCAAAAGGTTAATTCCAGGGAATGAACTTGAAATAATTTATATCAAAGGCTTTACTAACATCTGTTGGTTAACAATCAGTTGGCACAGAAAACATGGAAAGAATGATTCATAACCAGCAGATCTTTTCTAAGTCTCATTACATTAAAGTAATATGTAACTAAAAAAAAAAAAAAAAAAAAAAAAAAAAATTATCTTGTATTCAAGTCCTTCCTTTGCAGTGCTATAATATTTCTGCGTTATTTTATGTTTTTCATAAAACTCAGCCTTTTAAGGGATACCGAATTTGCTGGGCAAAGCAGGCACTAGCCAGAGCAATTTTGCTTACAAGCCTAATAAAATGTTGTTCCACAAAGGCAGGTTTGCAGTGCTTCTGCCACACAGTGTTCAGAGGAGGAACAGAGCCAGTGTTTGCTCCCTATTTACCTTCATCCTTATTTCAAAACATACAGAACACAGAAATTCTACAGATATAAGTAGTTTGGGGGTTATTTAAAAATATTTTAAGCAGGGAAATTTTATCTAGCACACTGATGGCAATGGCTTTAAAGGGGGCAATCTTTTTGGCACAGACCAGGTGATGCTGTAGGTACTGCTGGCCAGGAAGAGTGACGACATCTAGTGCTTTAGCACAGCGTTGTTCAGCATGCTCTCAGCAAACCGATGAGGAAGAAGAAAGGAAAAAACCACCCAACAAACCCTTGTACTCCTCTTGAGCATTCCCACTCGTCATCCCTTATGGAATTGTATCGATTTTAGGAAACCTGGGAAATTGGTCAGTACGATAACCAGGCGCCAATGTCTGAGACGACGCGTGCCCGGTGGTGTTTCCACGGGAAAGCGTAAATGCCAAATCTGGTGGTAACTGGCGGGAGGGAACGGGCAAACCTTGCGCGTCTTCATGGAAACGGAAGCACACAGCAACGGCACAACTTGCCAACATTGATTTTCAAACCAGGAGTTCTGCTAAATAATGCCTCAAAATCCATCTCTTGACTTCAGGAGATATCACAGAGCATTACACTCAGGTCCTTTGAGAAGACTGGTTGAATGTAAAGCTGATAGCAGTTATCAATGTAATTTCACTCACAGAGATTACACTTCTAAACCAACTCTAATTGAAATACTTACATTTCAGGGGCATAAAAAACAACAAGCATTTTGATCAACCAAAACATGATTGGTCTAAATCAACTTTTCTCTTAGCGTTTTGACTTTTTCCATTGTATTCCATAACATTTCCTCTCTAGGTCCTATCTGACTTAGCTTACAACCACTCAGGCCTGCTCACTGGATTGGATATCAGTGGAGATAAAATACACTTCTATATTTCCATGAAATTAGAGAAAACAAGGGAGAGATGATTCCCTGTCCTGTCTATAACATTCATTTCTCAAGCAAGAGCAACAAATTCTGCGTGTTTTGAATTACTTATGATTTTTTAATGTGTTTATATTACAGCATGGACCCCACAACGTAGGTAGATCTAGGTATCCAGTGGACAGGACAAGAGCCTAAGGTCATGCCGCTATATACGTGCCTTCAACAGCACATCTTGCAACTAGTTTATGCCTAGCTGATACAAAATATATAATTCATTCCTGCTCACAGCAACAGCAGAAATAGCCTTATCTTTGCCATCTTTAACACCAAGATTCAGATCTTCCTTTGCTTTTGAAGGCAGGTCTTAAGTGGCACCACCACACTCCAGCCATAAATTAATCATCTGTTATGTGGGGAGATCTTCACATTTCCTACCACTACCATTTGAGATCACACATTTCCAAGAATCAGTCTCCTGAAAGCACTGGACAAGTTTGGGAGCAAACCATCAGCTGGTATCAGTTGATGGAGCTGCAGTAGCATCAAGGTAATCACACCGCTTTATACCAGCTGAGGATCTTCCTCATAATTTAATGTACGTCAACATGGATCCATATAACTGGTGTTGTCGCTATGCGTAGTCAGTCTGAGTAGCTGCATAATCTTGATTCTGTGTTATGGACAGATGGGCTAAAGGGAAGGCTGGATGTGTACACGGAAAATAAATCCTTCAAAGGTTGTTAAATGCAAAGGTACCACTTCTGGCTCAGGAAGTCTCTGATCCTAAAACTGTTGGAGTGTGAAAGAGTCCCTGGAGAAGTGTCCCTAAATGCTTGTTCTGTTCTTACACTCGTCTCTAAGCATTGGCTTCAAAGCTATTGGTGGGAAAAGGAAATTAGACTATATGAAAGTCTTTTGAATACATGTATTTAAAGGAATCCTATAGTAATGAAATCCCATTATGCTTCCATTCAAAATAAGGGAATTCTGAGGCTTTTTTTTTTTTTAAAAAAGTGTTACTCCTTTCCTTAAGAATTTCACATTACCAGCTACTTTACCATATGCTAAAATGTAACTTTGATGTAGGCTGTCCAATAACAATATTTTTCTTACCATATATATAGGAAACTCCAACAAGCTCAAAAATGGCAATGATGACAAGAGAGTAAGAAGCTGCGTAAGTGTCCACAAGTTGTAACATATACATTCCACCCTAAAGAAAAAAAAAAACGATAAAAGAGCCATTACTTGTGGCAAATAGCTGGTGTCTCTTTTCACCCGGGTTACAACTCTAACTGGTGCTAAGGCAGGCAAAACAGACAGGAGCAGGACGCAGGAGACTCTATCCCAAGTAAGCATCCAAACATTGACCGGACACAGGGTCATGCCGCACTATAGTTTCTTCCTTCTGGCTGAACGAATGTCAAATCCAACAAGAAAAAAAGCAGAGGATACATCTGAGTCTGGTAACTAACACACCTTGGGAAATTTTAGTTTCCTAAAATCAATACACCTTTCAGATAAAGGACTGAACTGCGACCAAACCATCCACCAGCAATGTCTCTAACCACTTAACACTGCATCAAAAGCCATATCACCATTCAAACCAGGGATATCGTAATAATCCGTCCAGTTCATCTCTTTGGAAAGGATTTAATGCCCTGTCTTCAGGGCAGCGGTTGGGAAGCAAGTAGAGGAAGCACTGGATCCATCCTAGGCTTTAAAACAGCACAATTCAGCTGGTAGGTGATGAGATGAGAGGAAAGAAAGAAAAAGGGGTGGAAAGGATGAATATAATAGTAAAATAGATTTTGTGCGCCTCCTCTTGAAATTACTGAGAGTTTGTAATGCTGGAGGAATTAGTGGACAAAAGACACTGAAGACTATTAACGGCAGATGAGAATTTCATTATGAACTCCACAGTTTGCCAAGACTATTAGTATATATCTAATCTGGGAGGGAAGGCACCCAAAACTGCTATGCATGTTTATATGACATTAATTTTTTTTTTTTTTTAAATGAATACCTAGCTTACATGAGTACTTTGGACATGTTTGGCAAGGGATGAATTTTAAAAATCTGATTCTCAAAGATTTGAACAGCAAAGTCTTTTCAATACATCTCAGAGCATGCATTGGGGAAAAAAAAAAAAAAAGGAAAAAAAAAAGAAAAGAGACTTTCAGGCTCACCCGGTATCTTTGCACATGAGGCAGAATTCAGCTTAATCTTTTTGTAACTTGTGCAGGAGGAGAACGGCCACCAGAGGGGGACTGGGGACAGACAGCGATGCTCAAAGACAATATTATTACCTGAGTGATCATAGGAAATCCCATGATGAAAAAGGAGATGCAGCACCCAAGAGTGAACAGTGCCTTGTGCGTACGTAAGTATTTGGGGAACTCATCCGAAACGGAGGTCACTATAGTCTCAATAGTGGCAAACTGAAAGACAAAATAAAAGGATTCATTTCAGTGTGCAAAACATACACAAAATGGTCCAACCGGATGTATTGGAATATGAGAGACGGTATTTCAAATCCAAGGTGGTAAATGTTCAGTTGTCAACGCCAGAGCTTCCCCCAAATGATTTCAGCATTGATGGCCTTACTTTATTCCCCTTTTTACAAAAAGGTTCGCTGACCACATGGAAAATAGCGAGTAATCTCATGGTCCTCCAAACAAATCAACAGGAAAAGCAAGAGGAAAAGAAGGAGAAACAAAAGCAGTTTACCATAGTGTCCAATCCAAGCGTCAGAAGCATCAAAAAGAATATTATAGCCCAGAACGGAGAGAGGGGAAGCCGAGTTAAGGCTTCTGGGTAAACCACAAAAGCAATTCCAGGACCTAGAAATGACAAAAATAGAGGTTGCGGTATCTTGCATCGCATTAACATTGTTGACTGAACGGAATGGGGAGACGTGAAGAGTCACGTTTCAAAGTAAAATACAATATTACTTTGCTTGATAAAAGAAAAAAGATCGGATTCAGTCTCGCCTATTTACAGAAAGATTTAACTATTACAGAATTTAACCTCACATGATTAATTTCCATTTTGACTCTAAGTTTCAAAACACTCATCCTCTCCTACTTTCCAAGCTGCAGAATACATATTTAGCCAGTATACTAATATACTGATCCAATACAAAAAATAAACAGATATCCTGTACTGCAGCTACGTTTCTTTCCTGCCCTGTGATCAAATTCCTGCCACTGTCCCTGCCAATTAGCATCCCAGCCTTAAATCAACATAGCAGTCGCCCACACCTCAGTACGACAGGGATGAACGGAAAAGAAAATACTCTTCTTTAACTCATCAGCACGCAGTCAAATGAGCAGGAGAGAACACAACAAACGCACAGAGCTGATACCAGACACAAGGTAATAACTACCATGAATCTAAAAAAAAAAAAAACCCCACAAGAAATTCTGAAATGAAGCGCAGCAGAAAAAAATAAGGAGGAGCCTTAACCAGGAATTTTCCTTTCTTTGTTGGTTTGATATCTTGGGCATATTTTTTATTGACTGTAAATTAAAAATATTTTTTACAACTATGCTTAGATTTGCCTTGGAGAAAGAGCTGCAGGAATGTGGTGGTAGCATTACAGTGGATGGCACTTCTTGATTTATCCCAGCCGAAAGAGGGCCCGCTTCAAGTGCCCTGAAGGATGTTTCCTGTTGGGCAAGACACAAATTAAAGCCAAGTTGTGCCGATTCCATGACCCATGCCCACAAGAAAGGGCTCCAAACTCACTCTGTCCTGGCCATTTCTAATCTGGATTATCGGATCCCAGTTCTTATGGCTCCCCACACCGTTTCTGTTTGAGAGAGGACCGTGACTCTCTCACATACTCAGAAAAACCACGCGGTTTCAGTAGCATGTGTAATAATCTCCATGGGCGGTTTGTGAAGTGTTTGGAACAAAAGACAAATACGAGAGTTAACAACATTGTAAAAAAAGAAAAAAGAAAAAAACACTGTACATGACTCATTAAGTGCTGCTGCCTTTAAAATGTGCTGTGCTCAGAAAAATGGCTTTTTGGAATAGGAAGGTGCATGTAGAACTACTATGTATTCATGAACACGTGCTTTCATCTCTTGATTAAAGATTTCTTCTTGACTATTAGAGATAAGAGCTCTGTTTGCACTAGCTTCCTGCACGTAGGAGTTTAATTAAAGTCTTGGAATAATGAGTTCCCATTAATCACACTTTTAGGAAAAGTTTAATTATAGAATATCAAAGTGCACATCTCTCCCTCTCGGCCCCTCATAACTCTCCAAGATATCATGTGCCAGGGAGCATCCAAGCACAGGTAAATGGTCACAGGGAGGCTGGCTCCATCCTCTCCATCTTCAGAGATTTAGAGGGATATGAACTCTTCTAAACGGCTATTAAAGCCAGGAAAACTCCAAAGGTTTTATATGCGTTTAAACAAAAAACAAGTCAAGTGACCTTGAACTTTCATTTTACATTACTACAATTTTTCAACTGCAGTATGTTCTTAATCAAACTGAGAGAGAAGAACGAAAATAGATTGTCCTGTCTTTCCCTCCGTGAACAGAGTTTGATTTGCTCATCAGGTCCCTGAGTTTTTCCTGAAAGGAAGATTCTAAATGAAAAAAAATACTTCAGATTCAGAGTCATAAGGGGAAAAAAAATCCCTTTTCATTGCCATTAACAATTTCATTCAAGGTTTTAAAAACCTGAATGGATATCATCATCATTTTTGCTGTTTTCTCCTTCACTGTGAAATGAAACTTCAGAATAAAGAAACTTCAAAATAAAGAAATGAACTTCAGAAGGAAGAAAAGGTAGGCAGAGACAAGGGCTGGCTCTTCTCCCCACTTGCTGAGTCTGCTTGTTAATTCTGTTAAATCAATGTCTAACTCAGTCTGCAACTATCCCCAATCTTCCCTCTCTTCCTACGGTACTGCCCTCTTCTATTATGTGACTAAATTTTGTTTCCCCCGCCACAGAGAGCAGTGAAGCCTCACCCTCGTGAAACATTTTCAAATGGCCTGAAAGGGTTCTTACAAATGCACTGACAGCCCTACAACGAGACTGTCTTGAGACGGCTTTTTTTTCACATCCCCTGGAACAGCTGCTGAAACAGCTGGGAACAGAGAGCGCTCCAGCCTGCGACTAGTCGCTCACTCAAAGACCGCCAACAAGCACTCAACAGAAACGGGATTGCCATCCACTGCGCTAAGTATTGTGTCATCTCCAGGGAGATGAACCAGCTGAACCAAGCGTTTCCTCCAGCACCCCTAACAGCTATGTCTCTCCATGTCCCCTTCTGTCCAGCCCTTCGGAGCTTCCACTGCAGCTTCACTCGGGCACGGCTTCTCTGAGCAGGATTTGAACCTAACTCCTTACAATAATTTCAGTGACTGCAGTGACGTTTGGATTGCAGGGTTGGGGGTTTTGGTTGTTATTTGTTTCAGGATGGAGGTAAAAAGATTAATGGAAACATTACTCCTAAAACACCTGGCCTCGCATGGAGTTTTCCCAAACATAACGGTCTAATCCAGCCAGAAAACAGGGACAAGAATGAAACTTTTCTGCTCCCACTTACATGACTGGCAGGACCAAAAAGAAGAGACAAGGCACTGAAGACTGAATCAAGATTGCATTAGCTTGCAAGTGCAGTATCCCCAATGACTTGCTATCAAGAAACAGCTTGCCAGCTGCCCATCCTATGGAATTCTTCCCTCAGAACCCCCAGCTGAATCTGCAGCCCGGTTAGCAGCCCATCACACCACGGCTCAACTGGTGCAAGCCCCAGACTAGCTAACTCCTTGTGACAACCGCAGCTTACTAGCTTCCTCTCACTTCAATGTCTGGGCTGCCACGTACCAAGCGAAGGAGCTGCAGAAATTGCACGTGGCCTGGCAGCTTTATTTGCATCTCTGAGGTCAGAAGTACTGCAAAGTCTGTGGGATTAGCCATGTTTCAGTTTACAGAGAAGGAATAAGCAAAAGGAAACTAAGAGCCTTTACTTCTCCTTAACCAGCAGCAAGACTTTGTTCCCTTCTCTGTTGTCCTCCTTTAACTTGTAGTAGCTGGTTTCTAATAAACAATTAGAAACATTAGAATTCCGAGAAAAGGTACTTTTTCAAGAAAAAATAAAGAATGCTTCACCTGCTTCACCAGCTCTTGTTCCTACAGCTGCAGGATTTCTGTGTGCCCAGCTCGTGATGTCTGCTTTCCACTTAGCTCCCACGACATTGCTAAATGCACGTTAACCTTCATACCCAAGTTGTGCAGAACAATCTATGAATAATACCATACAAAGTCTATGGAAAGTCATCTTGATTTCTATTCCCTGTTGTCACTGCTGCAATTTCTGAATCACGATGCTCAGTCAGGTACCTTAGGCTGCATATAGCAGCTTGTGGCATTGTATTTATCCACACAATAAACCTGTCAGAAAAATGTTTAGCGTCTTCACATTTAACGCGGACAGTGAGACACGTCAGGTATAGAAGCCATAAGTCCGTGACATTCACTTTTTGAATTCATCAGTCCTTCTCCTGTTCAGACCCTCCTCTTGCTCTGTGCTATCATGGGTTGGGGGGAAATAACATTGGGAACCGTCCCCATGTCTGAGAGAGAGACACGAATCAGTTCTCTTCAGCTCCTGGAAATGACTGTATCGTGTTGAAAGCTAACACAATCCACTTAACACCCTCACGTGCTCACAGAAACAGCTATGGTGGGGGAATCATAAATATGTTATTACAAAATTATTACAAATTTGTCTTTTTAATACAGTCTGAAATGGTCTTAAAGATCTGGGAGTTGGTTGGCTGAGAGCTGAAGTGCTGCACATTGCGCAGAAAATGTAGAACTGGACTATGGCAACAACTATCCCTCTATAATCCCCTCTGAATTTTACAACCCTTTAAATTTCGCTGGATCTTACCCCCAAAACGCCTCCCTTCCTATCTCCTGCCACGTCATACCAAATGATACACGACAGCACCGATTCGTCCATCAGTCAGACTCTTCTCCCTCACATTCAGCTCTACCAATTAAGACCTTTCAGATCCCCGCTTGTAACCATCTCGCTTCACTAACCAAGACCTTCTAATCAGTTCTTCAGAAACTTTTTACTTCCCCATGGAGGCAGCTCCTTACTTTCCACAGTTCAGAAGCTCAATCCACCTCTCACACCATATTTCTCTCACTCCCCACATCACAAAGCCCGCCACCCTCTCATCCACGACTCCCAACCATCACGGACACCTTTTACCTTGAAGAAGACTTGACAAGCAGCAGCAGAGACAAACAAGAAGGCCGGTGATCGCTTACACTATGCGAAGGAGACATCTCACCCTAACTCCCATCAGTCATTTACATAAAGATTTGAAATGAGTCTCAGATTGCTTCTTTCTCTTACCAAACGAGTGATAAGGTATCTTCAAGTAATATCTTGACTTCTCAGTGTACCTTCTCCCACACAGAAACGCCTACAAGTGGTTTACTAATCCGCTTCAGCTTGAAGCCCTTATTCACACCTCCAATGTCAATGTCATCATTAATAATAGAGCTGAAGGTGTCACCAGGTGCCTAAGTAATGAAACGGTAGCATACCCTACCTTGGTCTGCCACAGCTTCGATATTCACTTTGAGCTCATTTGCCATGAAGCCAATAACTGAGAAGATGACAAAGCCTGCAAATATACTTGTGGCACTGTTGGTACACGTGACTATCAACGTGTCCCTGAAAAGAAAACACAAGAAGCCACGTCACCTTGTTGTAACACATACAAGGAAGAAGGGGTGTGTGTGTACACAGTTAAGGAGTCTCTCTCATGAGCACACAGATCCCGTGGCAACGCTGACAAAGGTACACTTGTACGCATATCAGGTACATTTGATGCTGATCAGAGGTGACAGAAGTCTTCACAACACTGCCAGGAATCAGGTGTGCAAGTTTCCGTCACCCACGTGCTATACAGAAAGCCACAGGCCAAGCAGGAGGATGAGCATTTCTGCTCTTGGCGTCTCTGAAGAAGGTAGCAATGACGACACGATCTGTAATGTGGTGTTTTACTCTTTGTCTGATGAGGATCACTATATTACATTTGGACTAAGCACCACTGTCCAGGCAAGACAATTTTTATCCTGTATCTTTCTTGTATTTATAGGCAAAATTTCAGAGTTAAGCTTTTTGTACCTTGCAGCACTCACTGAAATGCCTGCCCATCTGCAGAGGATTCCCTGGCACAATTTTCTCTTGTTGTTGTTAAGAGAATCTCAAGAAGTCCAGACCTGAATGTCATACTGTAGTGGGTAAGTACATGTGACTTGACAGGAAACCAGCCCTCGTGATCCCCATCCATCATTATCACAGTCTTGTGTGTCCAGAAAACTTGCCCTTAAACTACTACAGTTTAGGAACAAATAAGTCACTTCAAATGTGGGGTTGTTGCTGTTGTTTTTTAAGTTGGCTAAAATTGCTTATTCCTACTGCTATTCATTTGTCAGGAACACAACAAAATATAACCTGAAAAGCTGTCAAGAACCTCACTGAGCTGCAAACTTCTGGAATCTCTAACAGAACATCTCTTAACAGGAATGATTAGGTTAATTCTTCAGGTCTACAGGAAAAAAAAAAAAAAAAGAAACAAAAAAAGACAATGGTCTGTTTGGAATCATCATGTGTCAAAATCTTCTTCCAAAACTCAGGTAAGTTTTAGGTAAAATATTTTAAGTATGCATTATGAAGTGAATTTATGTAAATTCACTGCAATTATAGATTATTTAACGATGTTTAAAATGAATATGTAACTGAAAACTACAATTTTATCTACAGTATTAGAATGTAACGAATATAAAAATTGAAAGATAAAATAGTCATGCTTCATTTCAGTATTCAAGATGTGTTGTAAAATTAAAAAGGAGCAACTAAGCTTTGCTAATTATTTCTGCTTCAACGTTCCATATCCCTTTCTAACATAGATAAAGCATGTACTTAGTATTAGACCTGTAAGATTTTTATACTTCATTACCATATATTTCATTCAAAATGTTCATTAACATTTTCCGAACTTGGCAAAATATTGCTAAATCAATGCAGAAAGATAGCATGATGCTTCTCCCACTTTTTGCCCTAATATTCTGTACGTATTCATTCATTTAAAAAAAAAAAAAAATCAAAGCCCAGTACAAGCATTTTCACAAATAGAACCCAAAGGATTGCTGAGTGGGAATTACTGCGTATGCAACACTGTTACTTATTCATCCGTATTTTAGGTTAATTATAGTACTTTTGAACACTAGCAGGAAATGTTTTTGAAATTCCTTTTTAAAATCCTGATCCACATTTCCTTTTAAAGGTAAGTATTCTGAATACAGTGCTTAGAAGTTATAGGATATAGGAGTTCAAATCCCAAGGAGCGTGTGCTTTAAAGTCTTGATTCAGGCAAGTTTTTAAGCATCCCCTTGGCTGTCCTGAATCAGCACCTCTGTCACGGCAGCAGTCAGTAAAGGTTTGCTTCAGTAGAAACAAGATTGGCTTTAAAGACAATAAAATAGCAGTGAGGCATTCTACAAATGCCATTTGCTTTGGGTTTTTCCACCTGCAGACATTTATCTGGCATGCTTGTTGATGAAAACCTGTACCATGCCACCAGAACAAAAGCGATTTTAAATGTCACAACTTGAAATAACTTTATACGTGTAAAACTACACTAAAAGTAATCAGAAAAAAATAACAACATTTAGGAGAGACAAGAATTACATATATGGAAATTGCACGTTAAACTTCCACATGTGTCTCAACCGCAAACTTCAGCCCGTTCTACACAGGGGTTGTTCTTCAGCAGAGGCTGCCAACTGGCACGGGTTCATAGCACTGCTCACAGCTGTTGACAGCTTCCCAGGTTGCCTTTCCACCTAAACCTGTTGATTCTGAAAAATGAAGAGCCAATAGGAACTACAATAAGCCTATGGCTCATCTTGAGACTGGTAGATTAGGACCTGAGCAGAAGACACAATACACAAAACCAAAAAAAGATTAAAGAAACAAACAAAACAAACAAAAAACCCACACAAGAAGAGAGGAAGGTCTTTCAAAGCAGATTTCTGCAAGTTGGAAGATGACTGGTTTTGGACAAGACTTCTTTAATAAGACTGATGGGTTTCACTCTCACATACCTGTAGCAATTATTATGAAATTTGTTGTAAGAAGAAAGAGTAATCAGACCTCCCCATGCTGCAGACAAGGAGAAGAAAATCTGAGTGGCAGCATCCTTCCAAACCTAAGCAAGATAGACAGGAGAGAAAACAGCATTGGCTTCAGGAAAGAGTGTTAGAAAGATCAGTAACGCATAAGTAGTTAAAATTAACTTTAGAGCAACGGATGTTAATTGAACATTTAAAAGCAAAATCCTTCCCCAAAATACATAGTGCCCATCTGATGAGGAGTACTGGTCTTGTTGAGCCCATACAAAATGACAGCATCACCTTTGCTGTGTATGGAAGGCACAAATATTCAGACTATATTGCTTGATACCTATCAGTTGAAACACATTCGACAAAGAAAATACAAATCAAGAGGAAAAATCTGCATCAAGTACTGATGGTTTATCTGCCGGTGGTGCTAAGTAATACTTTATCTTCGTCATAAGAGTAAGAACCTCAGTGTTGCTTGATGTGCTCCTTACGAATGAGATTACATTAAAATCAGGGGAAATGTCTATCATTAGGTGTACATCAAGCAGCACAGCCTAAGTTTGGGTCCTCATACCTAAACAGCTCTGTTTCCTCCCATCAGAAGAAAAGACATGCTTAGCTAAATCTCTCAAAAAACAAACAAACAAAAAACCCAAAACAACCAAACATCATTGTTTGGTCTGTAACAAAGTTCTTCAAAGCCTGAAGTGCATTTATGTAAAAAATTCCTAAATTGCCTGGAATTTCAAAGGAGTTGGTCTTACTTATCACTTGCAAAATGTTCAAAGCATTGGTATTTCTATTTACGAGCTTTCCTACAAAGTCTGATTTTCCACCCAAGTCCACAGTGCAGAAGTGGAGATACACGTACACGCACAGACAGGTGTACCTATACACGCACACTATCCAGGTTTAAGATATTATTTAAACGCTACTTTAAAAATTACCAGCCAGCAAGCAGCCAATCCTCCATCGAATTGAGTATAATACACAGCTATTAATTTGTGTTACACTGCCAAGAAACTTGAAAACAGAAGCTTGCCTGAATATTATGGAACACTTACCCGGGGTTATACAGATACTTAGTGTCTTCAGACAGCCCCATTTTGCAAAAGGCAGCAGTTCTCACCTCCTTTATTGCACAATGTGGGATCCAAAAATGCTCATATTTAATGCAAAATTAATTTCTGTATTGTTTGCAAAAGATTTAATACTCCCATCACCAAAGGATCCAAATATCCATTATTGCAGAGGATATGAAGGAAATTAAGATCTGCACAATTCATCCAGGAAATTGTTTTCAGCTTTAATTATCGATCTATCGGTGTGATATCACACCGCTATTGATAGAGGAAAAAATTCTTTGGGGGGGCGGGGGTGTGTGTGGAGGACAGGACATCAACAAAAACCACAAACAAAACCCAGTAAATTTCCTGAGGTGTTTCCTGATGTAAAAATCCCTCTAAAATTTCTAAAGAAATGACTCTGAATTGTAACTCTCACCTCAGGCTTCAGTTCAGTCTACAGATTCCTGCCTCAAGACACCCAAGACCAGCACACGGGAGCTCACCTGCGATGTCACCCAAATCCATGGGTGCATTTACGTCTACACAGACACAAATCCACGTGTATTTTTGGAACATGTTTTACTGGCTTCATTGGCAACAGATGGCCTTTTAGAAATCAGTTGAAATCATGAGCGAGGCAGCAGAGCTGAAGCTTCATCTCATATAGTCAATGCTTGAAGAGCAAAGCCAGGTACCCAGACCCTTAATTCTGTCCTCTCCTACACAGCGAGTAGCCTGGTCTGTCCTCTCCCACACAGCGAGTAGCCTGGTTTCTTACAATGCAGGTAGGACAATGATCACAGCTATTCTGTGTCAGTATGTGTGCTATCAGGAGTTAGATTAGGATGTATAATTTGATTTTCTTTAATCTAATGTCTCAGATACTTATTCAGAACAATCTTTGCTCAATAAGCAAATGACCTACTCAGAGCATTTCTCAAGAAATGCAAAGAAGTTTATTATGTTACCCATTAAAAGCTTCATGTGTTTGTTCAAGCCGAGGCAGCATCCGACAGACACCAGTGTATGAAAATCTGTGCTTCCTTTTTAACTCCCTATTTTCCAAATGCACCTACTCAGAGATTCAGGTGAAATATTAAACACGAAGTAAATACCATATCTATAATAATATAAGTAAAAAATGTGCACACAAATAAGAAACATTCATTGCAACAACACTCCACGTGAGATGAAGAACAAGTTTCCACAGATGACAATATAGCCTCTGCACGGAGAAAATGCTTGCAACAGACGTTAAGAAATCCGTATGGATTGTTCACCCTAGCAGAGTTACAAGTGCAATAGTAAGCCCACCATAGCATCAATTAGCTTCTCCCACTTTGGTGTGATGAAGTACCAAATTCCAGCTCCAGCTCCAGGTAGAGTTACTCCTCTTATAAGAAGAATGATGAGAACTACATAGGGGAACGTAGCTGTAAAGTACACCACCTGGACAGACCAAAAAAAAAAAAAAAAAAAGGATTATTCAAAGGGCTTATTTGGATCCCTAAGAAGAGAGGGGAAAATATGAACATGCTACACTATTGCCTGAAGAAAGGAATTACTCTGTCTCAGAGACAATCACCAGGGGATAAAACTAGGAAGACAACAGGGTTATTTCCCAGGAAATCTAAAATTTTACAGCTCTTTTTGCCGTTGGAAGCAGGAATAATATCAACAACAACAGAGGTGAGAGCTGGGATTCTAGAGAGAGGGGAAGAAGAAGCAGGAAAGAAGGTCTGGAGAGTAACAGTGGGAATTTACAGCTAAATGAAAATATGCCTTTTGATCCTTGCCCAGAGTCATCTAACACAGCCCAGTAGAAATGAAATGAGCAATGCTATTTAAATACCACTTAAAGTTCTGCTTTCTTCTATGTACTTCTCTGTATTTAACTAATCCTAAGGAATTTTTATTCGTGTTTGTGCCTCTCAATAATTACATATCACCATTAAAATATTTATGGTCCCAATGCAAAAAAAAAAAAAAAAAAAAAAGTCAGTCAGTAGAACGATCCAGATAGACCTAATCATCATGATGTCTAAATACACAAAAGAGGTTGTGTGTTTAATGTCTTAATAATTACCTAGTACAGAGCAGAGCTCTCTGCAGTGAAATAAATGGCTGGATTATAGCCAGTTAAGCTGCACACTCTACCCAAGAGCATTTCAAATCCTTTTCACATTAACCTCTGAATCTTACGGTGACCAGAATCCTCTGAGCTTAAGTGACTTTTGGAGCTGCTTTCACAACTTTCTCTTTGCTGTTTCAAGAGGTGTTTCAAGAAGTTGTCCCAAAGAATTTTTGTGCAGTGAATATACTGAACTCATCCATGCATAAATAAAGGTTTTCTATCCCTGACACCAAAGAGTCAATATTTTTCTTGGCCACTAAGACTCACTTGAAGAAATAGCTACTGCTACATACAAACTCAAGACGTTATCCTGTGCATGATCCGTTTCTTGGCTCTAGCCTTTCATGAAACAGTTTTTCCTATCACACTAAGGGAGGAGGGGATGGGAGAGGAACACCAAACTCAACTTTCCCCTGGTACTCCGAGTCTCTGGATTTTCTGCTAATTCCCAAGCTACTTCCCAAGATGTTGTCAGCTTCTAGATGCCAAGGGATGGCTTGGAATCAGAAACCCTGTGCCCAGCTCTAGAAAATTCATAGCTATCTCTACATAGCCACCATCTCTGCATAGCCACTATCTTTATCCCAGGAAACATCTAGTTATTTTTCTCCAGCTTTTTTATCTTTTTCAACCTACTCTTTGTAAATAAGCTAGATTTATCTTATGTCATCATCTAACATTTTAACCTGCCTGCTAACTGCAGTGGCATTGGTAGAGAAGTCTCCGATATTGCATTCCCGCAGGTTTCACAAAAACACACTATTTAGCTGCTGCTAAAGAAAAAGCTGCATTTCTCTGCTCAGACGGCTGCCGGACCACTGCGTATGCCTGTACTCCCATGCCAACGAGGGGACACGCTCCCTCTTGACATTGCTAGTTAGGAGGCATGGCAGCAAGCCGCAAATTTGAGGGGCAAGGGAGAGAACGACATAGGATGTCGGAGAAACGGAGCAAGGGGCCGGGTTACGGCAAGGAGGAGTTTTAGATAGATGGCACACAAATATTTGGGAGGACAGGATGCACACTATCACTGCTCACACTCACCATTAACCAGTTTAAGTTCAGTTCTGATTTTAAAACATGTTGTTTAACATCTCCATTTACATCACAATTCTCCTGATTACAGTGAAATGTCAGGTGATTGCAGAATTTTAATGAACACCACACAGAATAAGGAAGGCTGCTGAAGGCACCTTTTTGCCATCTCACTGCTCGCGCAGCTCAAGGGCTCATTGGAAACTACTGAAGATTAAGGAACAAATGCTGTGCTGAAATAATCCTTTTTTTTTAATGTTTTGGCTGGACAGGAAAACACAGACAGGAAAAAGGCATTTCATTAATACTTAGCCATTTACTGAAAATAATTTTCAGTAATTCACTGCCTTAAACAAGAGTGCAATTCCCTTGAAGCAGCACACTGCTTTGTTACAAGTGTACGTTCACAAATATTTTTCTTACTTTTCCTGATGACTTGATTCCTTTAGCAAGGGAGGCATATACGATCACCCAAGCTAGGAAGAGGGAGAGTGCCAAGGGCCATCGAATCTCACCAGGATATTCAATCCCTGCTGAAATCTTCAATACAAAGTATCTAAGAATAAAAATTAAAAATTAAAAAAAAAAAAAAAGAAAAATTAGTTACAGCAACTATAGGCAGTAATTCAGTGCAAATTCCTACACTATTTCCTTTTGCTTCAGTGCTCTCAGTGGTTTCTCTAGAAGGTTCCAGTGATTCTCACCATGTATTATTTTATTTATCTGCATTGCAGTAGTAGATAAAAATGCCAAGCGTGGGCCAACATCCCAGCTGCGCTAAGCACTGTAGGAACAGGACATAAATAATCCAGCATTTGAAATTTAGCTTTCATCATTCCTATGCATAAAAAATGGGTATCATTTGCTGTCCTTAACTATTGTATTTCTAGTCTGCCAAACAGTGATTTGTTGTCTGGTACAGTGGATTTTAGAGAAAGATTGATATAACGTCTCTAAACAAAGAAAGATCTTACTTGAAGTATTCTTCACTTCCACTGACAAACGTTTTGTTTCCTTCACTGGTGAAGTTAACCATAGTCAAGTTTGGATAGGCACTCATACAGAAAGTAGAGTTCTTGATTTGTAGTTTTGGGTGGTCACCAATAATACAGGAATCTAGGAAAAGAAGGCAAGAAAGACAAAAATAACTTGCCTAGATTTTTTTTTTTATTTTCTTTGTGTTGGGTGTAAAATGACGCTTTTCAGGTCGTGGCATGTTTGGGGCATTTTGCAAAAACGGTTTTCGGGTATTTTTTCATTAAAAATAAGCCTCGCTAAAGCCCAAGAAGTTGTCTTTGACAGAAATCAGAGGCTGCCAGCTGTAACATTTCGTTCCATGCTTCCTCCTTTACACAGAGGTTTTACTTGGAAAAAAAGAGTCAGGCTTTTTTTAGCATTACAGTTGAAAAATCCAATTTATCCTTGATGAGGAAAAACGTAAATAAAAGGGAAAGGGGGGGGGGGGGGGCGGGAGTGGGAGAGCACCCATATGATGCAGATCACTTCAAAGTGGCTTTGGGAAGCGACTGGTTGGGAACCTCGGCCAGCCACAGTCATCCGCAATCTCCTCTGGCATCTCCCAAGGGCGCAGCCGAGCAGGAGAAAGCTCTGGAAACCCACCACGTCCGCAAAGAATAATAAGAATAATTTAAAAAAAAAAAAAAAAAAAAAAAAAAAAAGCCTGTTCCAACTTACCTAACAAAAGTTTGTTTTTATCTTTACAGTCTGGCGTGTTCCACGGGTTGTTACACGAAGCCCAAGGTAGCACGGGTACAAAGGACGCAAAAAGGTAGAAAAGCGTGTAGCACAGAATAATATTGTAATATATGGCTATTAGAACGGAGATGATCAGCATTGCAATGCCGCAGCCTGAGAGGAGAGAGAGGGAGAGAGGAAAATAACGCCATTAATGCCAGGCGGAGGAGGGGAACCGCAGCAGGTCCCGGCGGCTGCAAAGCAAGGGCTTGGTCTGGCGCAGGTACACAGCGCGTCCCGCACCAGAACGGGCTCCGCCCGCAAGGACCGCGCAAGTTGCGCGCTAACGCTGCCGAGACACCAGCGGAGACGGTGGGGGAGGGCCCGTAGCATGCGGATGCGCTGCGGAGCGGGGGCGCAGAGGAGGCGGCGGTGCTTAAGCCATGCGAGAGGGAGGGGGCAGGTCATGCTCCCCAAAACCGGGCCGGGCTCCTGCTCCGCTCACCTTGCAAGGCGGGGATGGCTTTCCAGACCGACACGGGCCCCTGACTAGCAAACTGCCCCAGGGAGACTTCCAGGAAGAAAATGGGGATCCCAGCTAGAGCCAACATCATCAAATAGGGGATGAGAAACGCACCTTAGGGGGGAGGAGGGGAAGAAAAAGAGAGAACAACCTGAATCATGGCGCACGGGCGGGCTGCCCGCCGAGGGTCCGCGCCGCTTCGTTCATCGCAGCGGGGTGAACTCGCCCCGCTCCGCGGCCCGGTGCGGAGAGCCCCGCGGGGCAGCGCGCCCACCCAGCACCCCCCGTGGCGGCCACCGGCCGGGAACGGGCCGAAACGGGTCCGTGGCTGCCCGTGACACCGGGAACAACTTAGTCAAGACTTGCAGATTTGAAACGTTTTCTGTTTCCCGGTGCCTCCAGCCGGGACGGGGGAAGAGGAGCAGCTTGCTGCATTTCCAGCATTTGCTCGAGACAATATCAGTATTTTAAAATGAGTATTTTAACACCTCCCACTTAAAAATTCTTACGTGTAAAAAGAAAAAAAAAAAGCTCACCTTTTTTTAAAAAAATATTGATTTTAGTTTTAAATCGTTAGTTCTCTCACATAAAATAGCTCTTAGAGCCTCTACACAACCGTTTTCAACGCTCACAGCACCCATATGCCCTGCTGATAGTCCTGCAAGAGCCTTACAGCTGCAGTAGGTTGGAGCGGTAACACCCACCGGTTCTCAATTTAAATAAGAGCCTCCGTTAGGAGAACCTCGGCAAATAAACTTTTTCTTCCCGTTGTAAACTACTAACGGCACAACCTCTCTTCCAACTTTTCTTCCCGTCTATTCTGCTGAGCAGCATTCGCTCTATTTCAAACGATTCTTTTTCGGGTCATTGAGAGATCTAAAAGAAACTCCCCAAACTTCACCCAATAACCTAACATCTCGACTGGAGTTCAAACGCTTTCGTGTGACTTTCCCGACTCGGAAACCCTTTGTATCGTCCTCTCCTCCCACCGTTTGCGGATTCAGCCCCGATTGCGTTTAAATTAAGCGAAGGGGGGGCCGGAGCCCCCACTCTGTGCCCAGGGGTGATCAGCCCGGCTCTTCCCTTTCCTCCTCCTCCGGCCAGCACCAGTTGCAGGGGGGTTTAAGGAAAGCGCTACCTTCTAACGAAACTCTGTCGGACCTTTCCCACTTTCAGAGCTGACCATCAGTAAAGCCCAGCCAGGTTTCTCACTAGGTCGCTGATGGTCTGGAGGCGTCCCCAGACCTCGGCTCAACCCGGGGCTTGCTGCCCGGATTTGCCAGGCAAGGCGGCACCGCCGGCCCCCGATTCCCTCGTGTTTTTTTCCCCCGCCAAAAAGGTAGGGGTCGGCTCTGCCACGTACGGTACTGCAGGTAGAGAGACAGGAAAAAGCCATCATACCTCCCCCATTCTTAAAGGCCAGGTACGGGAACCTCCAGACATTGCCCAGCCCCACTGCATAACCCACCATGGAGAGGATGAAATCCAGCTTGCTAGACCAGTTCCCTCGGGCTTTATTTTCATCCCCTACATCGTCTTCCTAAAGGGAGGAAAAGGCGAGAGGGGGGGAGAAGAAAAAAAAAAAAAAAAAAAAAGACGACATCGGAAAACAGCCACTTTTGCAAACAAGCATCGCGGTGCTGCGGCTGCCGGGTTCACCGGGGCGGGGACGGGGGAGTACGGGAGAGGGGACGGGGGACCTTTCCCTGCAGCTCCCACCCGCCGATACTCGGGCTCTTTTCTGTCAGAGGAAGCAGGAGAGGGGCTTTTAAAGCCTGGCGCCCTCTCAGGCTGCTCCCGAGGCAGAGGAGGCGGCTACTGCTGCCCGGGGCACTGAGGGGGGGTCAGACCCCGCTGCCCGGGCCCCTCCGCCCAGTTGGCTCCTCCGGGGGCGAAATGCGCAGGGCTTGGCCGGACGGCTCCCTTCCCGCAGGCTCCGGGCACTGCAATGCGCATCTCCCGGCATCTGCACAGGGCCTCGGGGGGGCGGGGGGGGGGGGTATCGCCTGGCTCCTAATTCCCGCAGCACGGGAGGTCCCATCGCTCTCTCTGTTGAGCAGAACCCCGGTGCCCTTGGACGGGTAAGGGCCGCCCGCCGGTCCCCAGCAAAGGCCCAGCCTTTTCCCCCGGCACACACAGACGAAACGAAAAGCCGGGTTTACTGAATAAACCCGCCGCCCTCCCCCCCTTTCAGGGTAAACCCAGATACACGGGAGGGCAAGGAGAGCGCCGGGGAGGGGGGCCGGCGCCTTCCCGGCCTCGCACCCCGCCAACGGCAAACCTCTCCCGGGGCTCAGGGTCTGGGGAGGGTTTGACACCTTGTGGGGTTGGTTGATTGATTGATTGATTGATTTCACTTTGGTTTTGGTTACAGGCTCCAAGGCATTCAGCCGCCAGGCGCTTGAGCAGCCGGCCGGGCCTGAGGAGGGGAAGAGCAGAGCATCCTTTATCGCGGCTGCGGCTGGGGACAGGATTTGGCCTCACGCAGGGAGGCGAAACCGGTGTGCGCACACGCGTACCGCGGGCGGGACCGGGGTTATACTGACAGACGCGGCTCAGTGAACGCATTGGAATTAGCCGGGAACCATTGATTGTCGTTTATACCGGTATTACGTGATTAGCACTCGCCAACAGTACAGCACTTTATCTAAGCCCCCCTCTCTCCCCTTCTTCCCCGCGGCACAGCCCCATCCCCGACTGATTTGGAACCTGATTTTAGGGCTTCAGCCCCAAATCCGTGCTGAGTGGCAAAGATATCTCATTCCCACGAGCTGAAGGAGGGGGAAAGAAACCCTGTAAGGAGCCAACTCACCCCCTCCACTCTGCCAGGAAGAACAGAAGTGTTGCCATCTGTGCCCAGTACCACGGTACTCTGGCTCAAGGTCACCCAGGCGCCTTTGGCGTTGTTTCGCTCCAGTGTGCTCTTACCAAGGGTTAGATTAGCGTCCCCGTCTGTGCTTTGCAAAGCGGGAATTTTGCAGTGAGGGATAGCAGCTTGCCCGGCGGCCCCTGCTCCAGGGGCGTGCTTGCACGGAAAGGTTTCCACAGATTCCCTCCGGAGAGTGGAGTTGGCTTGCACCGGGGTGCTGCTGAGCTTGCAGATCCCGACTTTGGTCCTCTCAAAATCATTTGGTTTAGCTTCTTCGGCGAGAAGTGTTTTGTTGTCGTTGGAGAGCGATCGAGGAAGCCTGGCCATCGCGGCAGGGGCTTGCGATGGGGCATTCTGCGGCTCATTTTCGGGGCTGATTCTTACGACTCCCGCACCTTCACTGGCTCCAGGAGCAACGGTTTCAGGACTGTTCACAAGCTGCTTGCTCATATCCCTTTGACTGGCGTAATCCTAAAATGACAACGTCACATATTTTACCAAAAGGGGGGGGGAAAAAAACCCCAACAACAAAAACGTTGGGACTGCAGAGATTCTACGAATTTCTTTCCTTGTGCACAAAACGCGCGTGCTAGAAAATCTGGATACGAAAGTGTTGCAGAATTTCGAGGTGCCCCAGCTCGCCTGCTTGCCCTCTCATTCAGCGTTAATATTCTGGGAGAGAAAACAGTAAGGTACACAAAAAACTCAAAACAAACAAACAAACAAACCTCACCAGCGCCTGCAAACGCCTAATTCGAGTTTAAATAAGTGTTTTTACAGCACTGCGCCGCCAGACCTCGTTAGATTTCACATCACGACTGTAGGATGCTCCCTTCCCTATCACCAGTGTAGAAAGATTCTTTAATTTTACGCCCCATTTCCTTTCTGTCATTCAACAATGCACATCGGCTTTTTTTTTTTTTTTTTTTTTTTAATATATACAGGCAATAGACAAGCTGCCCTGTAGGCAGCCGGAGATGTTAAAAAACAAGTGAAATAGTGCTGGTGAGCATTTCTGAGCTGGCTGCTACCCTTCAAAACCCGACAGCAAGACAGTGAAATGCAAAAACAGCCACACCGCCACAGCGGACTAAATGACGATAACAGCTAGCTTTCCCTGTTCTTTTTTCTTATATTTTCGACTCGCACACGTCTAAAGACTTTTTTAAGCATTCCCCTATTCATTAAACAGATTACTGACAACACTCTCGCACCCCCCCGCCTTTCCCTCCAGCTTATAATGTAAAAATGCATCTTCTTTTTATACCTTAAACAATCCGCAGACGAACCCTACCTTTTCCATCAGTTTAATATTAGCTTTACAAATACACCTTCTTTCTAGAAGACGGTTTCACAAAGCTACCCATCAAGGTTGCAAGTTTTCTCTTCGTCTTAATCCCGTCTCCCAGCGTCAGAGATAAGATCTGCAAGGGCTCGGACACTATCCGAGTGCACTTTGGGGTACCACCGTTTTCCCCGCGCCCCTTTCCCCGCCAGCAGCCCTACCCCCGGTCCGCGGGGGGCTTCCCGCCTGGGGTCCGCGGACAGCACCGCGGACAGCACCGCGGACAGCGGCGGCAGCACCGCGGACAGCGGCGGCAGCACCGCGGACAGGTCCCCCTCCGGCACCGCTTCCCTCCCTTCAGCCCTTTTCAAAATCAAAAGGGAAAAAAAAAAGCACTTACCATGTCTTAGATAGCCACAGATAGACTCGGGAGGGTAAAACCAGCAGTACAGGCAATTGGCAGACTGGATTTTGCCCAGTCCAGAGCAAAGCTTTCTATACTTCCTTGGGAAAGACTGGGTTTGCGTCAGTGCATAGCAAGGTGCCCTTCGTTTGACATTTTCTTGATAATAAGGGTTTGATAAATCATTACCCTTGGTTTCAGATTTTTAAAGGGACAACAAGAAGCCAGAGCGCCGGCTAGCTGTCATTCACGCGGCAGTGGGATTGCGTGTTCCGTGTGACTCATGTGGGGGCTGATTACTAAACCAAATCCAGCAAGAGCACGGAAGAACTTTCTTGCTGGTAATCAGAGGGAACATGTGAGAAACACGTACTACTGCACCCAAAGCAAGAGAAATATAGGGAGAAACCTTTCATTTCTACCCCTCTCCCGGTTACTGTAGTGTGTGATTCCTTTTTTTTTTTTTTCTCCCTGCAGTCCATGGCTCGATCAGACGTTATAATAGCGCGTATATATTATATATTTTTAATATATCTCCACATACTTCTACGCACAGAGAGAAGTTCACTGCGTATAAAGTACACAAACACATTTTAATTGTCTTCCCTATTCTCTTTGCACAGGGCGACACGATATCGTTTATTTTTACTGTGCCTCGTGGGGGGAAACCCTCAACACTAAGCAAAACAAAACGATACATACAATAAAGCAATTTTCTCTTTCATCAAAACTATCTCAACAGTTAAGCGGGAGCAAAGACGACCGCAACCGCAGTCAAGGTGTTGGTATTCTTCCTCCACTCATCAAAGCATTTATGTTTGAGAATTGGGGGGAAATTACTCATCATTAAAAGTCAGATGTTAACCCAGAATCGGTTTTGTAACGAAGTAATTGACCCATAATCACCTCTCGTAAGCGTTACTTGCTCTTTGAGGGGCTTTCTCAAAGATTTGTTGCGCAGAAGGTAACTTTCTTCACTCTGACAAAAATTAAAAGCGCATTGGCAGATCGGGATGCTCCCTAAGCAACCTTCCCCGTTGCTTCAGCGTCAGAGATGCGGTTCCTCCGCATGCACTCTGCTAGCGTCAGCTTCTCCGGAGAGTATTTTATATTTTTAGCGTAAGCAATGTGTGCTCCCATTCGGGGGAGGGGAGGAGAGGAGAGGAGGGGGCTATAAACTCGCCAGCACCACACGCATTTCTCGTATGTCCTTGATTTTACAGGTTACTAACGTTTGTTTCAGCGGACAGAGCAAATTAAAAAAAAAAAAAAAAAAATCGCAGTAGCCCAGACAACTCCGCAAAGCCTCTGGCTGCCCGGTGCCGTCATGACCAGGGGACCGAAGAGCTTTGTTCCACCGCAGGCAGCTGCCCGCAGCCCAGACTGCGGCTCGGCGTGCAGGCGGAGCTGCAGAGGCTGCCCATCTCCCCTGGAACTCAGCCCAACTCCTTTACATTACACCTGGGCATTGCGGATGTAAGCAGAAATTCACCTGCAAGAATTATAAAGAGCACCACGAAAGCCAAGGAGATTGAGGGTAGCAAAGCAGAACATTGAAAAATTTTTTTTTTAGCAGAAAAGACCACCCCGTCTCCCAACTGAAAAACGCCTTCGCCTTACAGCAGAGCTTCAGAGCGTGTTTTTAACACAGCTACCGTCAACTTACTATGCCGTTACTTCTAACATATTCAAGCATGGGGGCCTACCTCTAATAGAGGTATATAATTAGAATACGCATATATAGGTATTTTTACACATACACACTGTGAGTGTATGTCCCTCTCTCCAGATACGCTCTTCTGCCTCTGTTCTACCATATATACTCTCCCCGGTGTATTCAGAAATCGAGGGGCACACGCAGAAGGCAGTTTTATTGGGGAGGGGATGAAATCGGTGGCATTTTGCAGTGTTTCCTTCTCACCGCCCCTCCAGCCGCAGAACAATCTGTTCCGAGCCAGGGAAGGGAGCACGGCCGTTAGCTCAGTCATGCTGCCCTTCAGGTTACATTAATGCCTCTAAAGGCACGAACCAATTAAAAGCGACAAGGCAGGAGTCCAAGAAGTATTTTGGTCACGAAGACACACCCCCCCCCCCCCAAACCTCTTCTAGAATCACAGGGTTGACTTACTTTGTTCTTTCAGAAAATGGACAAAACTCATTCTTCACGTTCTTTTCTAAGCGATATTTTTTGCTTTCTCCATCAGCACTGAAACGTGAAATCGAAGTTTCACCCCTGGAAAAGACGCATCGATCTCCTCGACTTTCAGCAAAGGGAAAAGCACCCCTCTTTCCCCTGCACCCCGGGGAAGGACGCTCTCGGTGGGGCACGGCGGGAGGTTCCCGCTGAGATCCGGAGCCAAGGACCCGTGCTTGGACAGGAGGGAAACCCGCCGAGAAACACGGCTCGGATTCGAACATTTTCCCTTTTTCTAAGACCCCCGTCGGCGGCCATCGAGAGCGCAAAGCCGAGCGGGGCAGAGCCGCGCTGGTCCTGCCCTGCCCTGCCCTTCCCTTCCCACACACGGCTTCGGATGGAGACACCTGTCCTTGCTCCAAACTAGGAGTTTGGAGCTACGGTTCTTCTCAAAAACAAAACAAATCCCCCCGCCCCCAACGTGGGGTTTTAAGGCCCCAGTTAATTGCCAGTAAGTTAATTAAAGTGACTTTTCTGAGTTCCCTCTTGGTTTCTCATCGTCGCTTCCCAACGCCTGTCCGGAGGCGAGCCGCCCCTTCGCAGCCCCGGTCGCGCACCTAAGGGGTTAAGGAAAAGGACCTGGCTGCAGCTCTCCCCAAACACACGCCACCCTCTCCCTCCCTCGGGGGCGGGGGTCACCCACCCCCGACTTCAGCCTGGAAGGGGTCCCTGCCCGCTTCCCAAAACCGTGGCCACCGGCACAGCCCCCCCCGGGGCCGCGCACCCCGCCGCTGGGAGGGAGGGCGGCTGCTCGGGGGATGGGGGGGGATTTTTTTCTTTTTTTCTTTAAAAAAAAAAAAAAAAAAAAAAAAAGGCAGGACACCTCCCCCTCCCCCGAAACAGCCCCCTCGGGGTTCACCTGCTTGAGGTGATCCCCCCACGGAGACAGGGGTGCCCACAATCCGGCGCCCTCCGCAGCCTGTGGAGCGGCCGAACAAGCGCCTTCGTCTTAATTACTTTGTCAAAGATGAAAAATAGCAATTGATTTTTTTTTTTCCCCCACCCTTACTCGCCATCTCTCCTCTTCCCCGGCCCCTCTCTTTTGCAGATAAGCAAATGCGCAGACGAAGCGGGGGGGAGCTGGCACCCCCGGGAGGGTGGGGGGGGGTCGAGCTGTGCCGGGACCCCCCGGGCACCCAGCCCCCGGAGCCCGCTGGTTCGGAGGGTGCCCCCTCGTTCCCCCCTCCCTCATAACGCCCTTTCCTGCCTTCCCGCCGCATTCGTGTCGTGCCTCAACGGGGAAAAACCAACCCCAAACAAGTCACGACATGAGCAGGCCATGACAGCTCCCCCCAAACACGCCGACAGACACCCACGCAGTTCCGATCCCTGCGTAAAATCCCCCGTCCTGGCTACTTTATGACTAGGTTAAGCATCGCAGCTCTTAAATCCGCCTCCTCCTTTCCTTCCCACTGGAAAGTTTGCCTAAAATTGATGGAGGCAGTCGCAGCAAGAAACTGCACCCTTCCCCCCCGCCCCGTTTTCTCCCCCCATTTCCAGCCGCAGCCTTTGCAACCTCCGCAAGTGCCACCCTCTGAAATCACAGCTGGTCCCGGGGTCCTCACTTAGGAGAGGAAATCAGCTTGTGTCAAGCAATTCACACAGCACATTAATCCAGGCAACTAGCGGGAGGTTTCCTTCTTCCCTCCCCTCCTTGGTCTCACCTTTTTTTTTTTTTTTTTTTTTTGGTACGGAGCTTTCCGGCAAATCCAGAGAAAGCCGCTTTGGTGGGAGTTCTCCACAGAAGACGGCCATTTAAATTCTTTTCTCCCTTAAAAGCTAAAAGGCAAATACAATGGTAAGTATGAGGAAGGATGTCAAGACCTCAGGGAATGCCTTTAAATGCCCAGTTAAGATTGCGATTGAATAGCCTTTTTGTTAAAGGTAATTAGATTAGAGGTGTTAAACGTTAGCTGTGAAATGCACTGATTCAATCTGTACCGCGCACGTTGTGGATTTGACTCGCACTCGGATGTGGTTTTTCACCTGATCGTTAGACATAAGGGTAGGTGACACTAAATTCAGGCAAGTCCCCGGCAAGTGGGAAGAGCTCTTGAGCTCTTGCTGCAGCTCAGGACAATCTCATTTGCAGCCCGAGAGATGGGCAGGTCCCCTCCCCATCGCCTCTCTGAGGATGCAGAGCTGCAAAGCGAACTCCAACCTCTCCCTGGCGAATAAACCTGCCCTCACCCAGGGCTTGGAAGTCTTGCAGAGAAACTGCAGTTTTGGGTAACGTGGAAATGTTCGTATATATGTAAAAAAAGATTATGGCTTTTCTTATAACCGACAATGGTTTAAAACCATTGCAACTATCCAGCTCTAGCAATACATAATGCAAAGCCAAGAACAGTATCGTATTCACCCAGCTTCGAAACCAAAACCAGCAAAAGCAGGTATCGATAACCCAGATCTTGCAAAGTGATACTTCACCTTCAATTTCTTGCATTTCCCTTTTCATTCTGTCTATAGATATATATGAATTTTTATAGCCCTGATTCAACCGAACGGTTTCCCCTTCAGAAAACACGGACCCGTTCTTAACACAAAGATTCACCTTATCAGGCTGCAATATTTTGCCTCTCTCAGTTAATTATGTCCAAATAACGAAGAGACTGTAAAATCTTTCAAGTGATAATTACCTGTTATTTTTCTCCTGTGAAATGCCTCAGGCTCATCCTGCTATTTATTGGCTCTACTGTACACTCTCTGATGAGCTTGCTTCCAATTGCCTTAACCCATATAACTCACTGGATGGCCCTTGGATTTTCAGATAATTGTCAAAGTCCGGTATCCTCACTGTGCGAAAGGAGGCAGTTCCCTGAAATATTTAACTCCTTTAGTGGAGACCACTATAAATAACAAAAATTAAAAGAAAGGGGGGATCAGGTGGGGGGAAAACAGAAGCATCTGGAGGAAATTTCTGCACCACTAGCCAGGCATTTAAGCTTGTAACAGCTATTTAACCCATACATACATGTTTCTTCATTTGTCCAGACATTTGTCTTATCCACAGGGCATAATAAACATAGGTTTAAACCCCCACTTTGCAATAGGACAGGGCTTTTCTTTCCTTTAAAAAAACCCCACATATTTAATGAAAAATTATAAGTAGGTGCTATTTAGAGGTCTAAAAATATTTCCATAATTTCCCCACGTGCAATCAAGTCAAGGATATTTTTTCTGGTACCACAATAAGCTCCAGACTTAGCCTAGTCCAGTAACCGAACCCAACACTTCTCCCTATTCATGTAAACACGTACCTGTCCTTACATCACAACCAAGATAAAAATACATCTTTTTGAACTAGTCATGCTCAAAACTGGATTAAGAGCAGTAGTTTCTCCTAACTGCACAAATACATAAGTAGGGATAGCACAGGGAACAGACAAATAAGCCTCCTTAAATCCCCGCTGGCTCTGTGCAGGGAAAGCTGCAGAACCAACGCACGAAGGAGTGCTTTGTAGAGCAATCCAAGTGTTTCTGGATGTCATCAACCAGGTCACTTTATCTCAGTCTTGGCACAAATCTAAGAGGGTTGATGGACAGTGGCTGTGGCAACCGTGGGACAGGTTGGCTGGAACAGAAACAGATCCTGGCTGTGAGAAGAGGGTGGCAGCAGCCCCGATATCAGACACAGCAGGTC
Source organism: Balearica regulorum gibbericeps (assembly GCF_011004875.1). NCBI lineage: Eukaryota > Metazoa > Chordata > Aves > Gruiformes > Gruidae > Balearica > Balearica regulorum. The sequence goes on from NC_046188.1 coordinate 66,455,960, forward strand.
AAGGAGACAGGGACAATGAACTGCACGTGGAGGGACATTGAACCCCAGCACGTTCACCTGCAGAAAGGTGCCTAAACCATCTCTGAGGTGGTTTTGCTTGACAAATGGGGAAGTTTTGGAGCACACAGACTCACTGTTCAGCCATGAAGCATCAACTCAGCTAAATGTCAATATTATTAAATGTTAACACTCTAAACAACGCTATCTGAAAAGAATAATTCTCCAAACTGGAGAATTTCTCCAATCTTGGTCTCTTGTTACCATGTGAACATACCACACTAAGGTTTGAACTACAGATCAAATTTGGAAAAAACATATCACAACTATCACAAAATGAAAGGTGATTTTCTAGGCAGATGCCCTGGGAGGGCACTGTAGGCATCACGCAGAAAATGCACCAGGTACTAGCAGATAATCAGTCCAATTTAACACCTTTCACTCACTGCCTTATTCACTTTTGACTGTTGAGTCAAAACCAGTAAGAATGAAAAATCGTGGCATGCACCTCTGTGAGGCTATGGGAGCTTTACCAGGAGTCAACAACATTGACTATATGGTCCCATTTAAGAAAAAACACATAATAAACATACTCATGTAACTACTTCAGTATCATGACAAGGCAAGTCATGATAGTAATTTGGATTTCCGATTGGGGGGGGGGGGAGGGAAATCGACAAAGCCTAAAACTTTTTCTGAGGTCTCTCATAGGAAGTTCTTGGTTTGCTTAAACCAGAGTGCTCTGCATTAATTTCTTTTTCCTCTTTGACTATGCAAGGGGAAATCCCCCAGTACATAGTGAATTGGGTATGGCGGTTGTCATACAGAGATAACAAAACTGTGATCTGTCAGGATGAAAAAAATCCCGCACTTCATCTTGCAGAGCGCCAGATGAAGAAACCCATCTGCTCAGGGTTCATAAGTCAACTCAGTGTTGGGATGTAAGTCTAAATCACTAAGTGGCTTGTAGGACATCCATAGGAGCAGTGAACTTTTAAGGTCAAAGGTTCAATCTAACTTTATTTTGGCTGAAGAATAAACACGAGGGGCAAATTTTCAGCTACAGCTTCTCTCACTGGAGAGAAAATGCCCACCCATTTGGAGGACATTAGTATTGACTCCCTTTCCTGAACTAAACTGGTCCCAGTGTACTTGGAACAGCTCTGTGGGAATAGACTGGTGGAAACACTTCACCTAATCGCATCCTCCCTAGTAGACTCCCAGCGTAAATCCAGACAGAGTCCCTGTTCTGGGGTCTAAGCCTTAGGTACGAGAGAGCTGGGAATGCCAACACCGCAGCAGCTGGGAACTACCCCGTGGTTGAGGAACAGAAGATAGGGATATATTACATAGCCACTTTTCAGCTCCATTACACCGTCAGATGGCTCAAAGGGGCTGGCATCACAGCAGAGAATCTGGCTTACAGCTTGTACACATGCGGCTGTTATTCAAAGCCTTCTCAGCTGTTAGTCAAAGCTACATAATCCCGTAATGTCTGCACTTCACTAAGCGCAGACCTATGCTCTATAATCCCACGGTGCTTTTTCTAGTTATGCTGAACTAGGCTTGAATTGTAGCATACCTTTAACTTTAATTCTGAAGAGACAACTCCAACAATATTTACAATAAAAAAAATGACATTACAAGTACTATTTATTCCCCAACACAATCTGTGCATTCCATTCAGGGTATTGGATTTGAAACAAAGGCATTGAATTGCTTAAAAACCTTTAGAAAAAGCAAGTGATCTACCAGTTTACATATTGAAACCAGCTTTAAGCATTCCCTTGAGCATAAATCTCCAAGGAATTAGGATTACATTGCTCTCCTAAGGTATGAGGTTCTTTGTTTTAATGACAACTTTCTTAATTCCTATGGTTCATCTTCTGAAATTCTGGGTAGCTTCAACACTGAGCTCCAAATACACTTAATGCTTTGGTCATATGCAAAATTCAAGGTGATCCACTACCTAAGGTAACAGAAAACTGAAGCCAGACTTCAGTGGCAAGACCATATTCTTATTAAGCTTTCCAGCTCACTCCTACACTTATCAGTGAGACGGTAAGAGATGCGAAAAAAGACCACCAGAGGTATTTCAACAGCCAGTTTCTCCTGAATCCCTTTATCATTTAATCTTTCTTTACCCTTTCCTAATAAAACTACATTTATCTGGGACACTCAGAGGATTTTTTCTCATCATGTTGTAAAGAACTTAACAAAAAATAGCTAAATAGCATCGTTTATCTTCTGCAGCTTAGGAAGCAGACAAACAGGCCCAGCACACACAGGCAGTGGATGGAACTGGAGAACGGAGGAACCTACCAAGGATGACGCGAGACTGGAGCTTAGCTCTGCCATAAGCCTCGTGGGTGACCTCAGGCACATCACTTCAACTGAGAGTTTGAATGAGTGTGGGCAGTAAGCTCTGTTCTCTCTCTTCCTGTTCAGCAATATATTCTTCTGAGATCAGGTCTGACTCCAAGGACTTAAACCAGGTTCATATGCCCTTGGGTGACCTCTCAGTAGAGAGACCAATAGTCTGGGATAAAAGCATTTACCTGATTAACTTTAAAAAAGCATTAGCCATCTTAATTTTAGGCAAACGCACGAGTATGAAGTCTTGTTATGCTGGCAGCCAGGAGGGGGTTTCACAGGTTTAAGGAATTAAACTCCCCTCTCTCCTCCAAAAAACTCTTTCTGTCAAGCCTCTACTGAAAGAAAAATTGGTCCAAAACCCTGTCTATCAATCAGCCCTTATTACATATTTTCATAGTCTCTATAAATATGACACTGCAATATAATTATGCTTTGAGGCTACTGTGCCATGGTTAACCCATACTATGCTTTCCAAATGGCATCATACTGCTAGAAAACCTTCCTCAAAACTTTAGCATTTTAGCACCTTGGCATTAATTATCTTCTTTCCAATCCAGCAGTTCATTTATTTCTCGTCCTTTGCACAGAACATCAGCTGACGTGGATTTGTTGGCATTGTCCCTTCACCATAGCATCCCACGCTGACACCAGAGATTAACTCTATGTCCAAAAATAGCTGGACATTTTAGGAAGCAATATGAATCAACAAAATGAGAGTACTCAGAGTTGTAAAAAAAAAAAAAAAAAAAAAAAAAAAATCTATTCCAGCAGCCCATTCAGCCCTGAATTGGTCAGGCAGTTGGACTAGATGATCATTGTAGGTCCCTTCCAACTGAAACGGTCTGGTCTATTCTATACAGATCCCAAGAACAGGTAACGAATCATCTTGAGTTCAAAGCACAAGACAAAAAGGGCCTCACCTTTGTCCAAGGTAATCGCCGCCCAACTTGAGTGATTACATACAATTACAAAGAAGTCAGCAATATTCTATAGCTGAAAGACAGAATTCATCCTAGAAAGGGATTTGAAGCAATCTAAAAGCAGTTTCAAAATCATGCTTGGTGGAACAGCAAAAGGGACTATAAATTAGCAGAGAAATTGTGATATTGGAAATTACATACGAAAAGTAAAGTTTGCCATCTGCTCGTGCTTGTGGTCTTTAATTGTCAAGTTAGTCAAGTGACATTAGTGCAAGAGGAATAGATTGGAAAGAGGAAGATTTAGCACCACAGCACCCAGTGCCTCCATATGCTGGGGCCTCAGGTCTTTGACACTGGAAGTCAAGTCCTAGACAGAAAGGACCCAAGGAGATCCTAATGACAAGCCTACCTCCACCAGCTTTGGCAAAGCAGCTTTATTGTGCTTTTTTAATTATTTTTTATTCTTGTTTTCCTCATTATCTGACATTTTGCTAGTAGAGTCCCATTCACCATGACAAGACTTACTGTCATTCCTTCCATCATCCGGTCCGTCTCTGAACGGTGGCAGCTTAGGCCACCAGAGATACAGGCTGAATTCTTACCCTGCCCTCACGCATTTTTCCCCTCCCTGCCTATTTTGCAATCTGTTTCTGAAATGCCTGACCTACCAGCTCAAGCTTGGCTGGTGGATCATTGCCATGTACTTCCGACCAGCAAGGCAGCTAAAGGGGCACTATCCAAGATACCTCATACTTTCCCCGTCAGAGGCTGGGTGAGATGGTGTACTGTGCCTATCTTTCACCAACAGTAAGACTGCAAACATCAATCAGCACAAGGTAGAGATGCTGCCTTGTCAATCTTTGCTTTCTTCTCCCCCGCCACCCCCCCCGTGGCTATTTTTGCCTTGTTTTGTGATTTTTCACATCGTTGTTTTGGGGTTGGTTTGGTTTAGGGTGTTTGTTTTGGTTTGGGTTTTTTTGTTTTGTTTTGTTTTGTTTTTTTTTAAGTAGCATTGAATTCTAACAGCAGCAGCAATGGAAAATAACTCCAACCTCTCACTTGTTTTTATTGTTCTTCCCCAAAAGAAAGTGCTTACCATTTTTAAAACCTTGTGAACACCTAATAGAGAGGATTATATTTCCCTTTTCCCATTTGCTTTCTTAACATATCTTTTATTAAGGATCATAAAAACCCCCCTTTTCAGTTAATCCTATACAACCTTTACTTTAAAACTGTCAGACTTGCCTAACTATTTTATGTTGTACAGCAAGACATCCATGCTAACCTCTCTCTTTCTCCGGATTTATTATGTTAGTATAACAGGGTCACATTTTCAAGGAAAGATCTCTTCCGAGATGAGAGGTCAACGCTCAGCGGCTCTTACGAATGTATTTGGGCTCAGGCATTCCCAGCTGACTACCCCCCTTTTCCTCAACGAAGACATCATTAACGGGGGAAATCTCTGACAACTTTGACATGTTGTCCTGCCACATGACTCCCCTTTTAAAAAAAGGTGAAAACGTCTCTTGTGTCAGTCACATCTATGAAAAAACAAGACGCACCCAGAAAGCAAGATTTCTCCCTTCAGAACAGCCAAAAAGGCCCAAAGGCCCTCAAAGCCACTTATGGATTAATTCTCTGCCATTTATCTGCCGTTTTATTTTTTCTCTAGACATTGTGCACTGAGGGAACAAGTTGCCCATGCATGCGCTTTATACTCTAACCTTTTGTGTCCTGCTGTTAGGGGAAGAAATCTAAGTCGTCTTTTGGGGGCCCTTTTACAGTTTGAGGCCTCAGCTGCTGAAGCACGTCTGCCTGGAGCTCAGGCATGTTGGGCCTCGCCCAGGTCATGTACCACGAGCTTTTACACACCAGGTTCTTCACGGCTAGCTTCAGAACAACCCCTCTTCACAACAGGTAGTCGGCTTGCACAAAACACTAAGTTACAAGACCCAAGAAGGGCATCAGAGAAAGGAAAACCATGACCCAGCAAGCAGGCCATTTTCTTGACTAACTTAACATCGGACTTCAATAAACCGCATTTAATACCTTCACCTTTCTTGACTGTGCCCTTACCAGCCACCATATAGTGCAGCCCAAGCTAGAAAAGCAGATCTGCCTCTCTCGGCCATACCAAGGGAACACTAAAAACTCCGATATGGAAGGCAGCAGAACCTTAACAAATCCAGGACAGATGCTGCGTGAGAAGAGATCAACAGACAGATCCTCAAGGCTGTGAAAACCAGGAGCAGAAATAGCCACAGTATAGATCGGACAGCCCCTAGAGATGATCAGCCCCGTTGACTCAGCAGCCTCCCTGCCTGAGCAACCCACCACGGATCCACTCAGCCCCTCTGGATTCAGGCCAAGCCCGTCATCGCTGCTCTACCCATCGCAGGCATGGAAGGCAGACGGTTCCTTTCCTCTTTGGAGGAGGTTTGTGGGGTTTTAAAAGTCCTATTTAAAGTTTCATCTCCTTTACTGTTCCTTACCTTGAGATAAATAGGTTCAGTCTATTCATTGCTTCCTTAGCAGTCAGCTTTTCTAGGTCTCTGCTCACATCTGTTTATCCATGCCCGCTGCAATTGTTCCATCTCTTCCTGAAATACCACGACCCAAGACACTTATGCATCTCTAGCTACAAACATAAAATTAAATACAACTTCTAAAACATTTAAAGATTTTTCAAATGTGGCTAGAATTTGAACAGCGCTCAGTGATTTTCAGCTAAGTTAGATGCCTATCTTCCTTAGAAATTTTAAAAATCTACCTTACTTCAAAACAAAGTTTCCTTTACAATGAAACAATTTAAAACATCTAAACAAGTTCCCCTTCTAATTTAATTCTTTTAGATATTTGCCTTTGTAAAATATGAGTAATAACACATGAGTCAGAAAACTAAGGTGATATTTTCAGTTTGAACTTAGCAGATTTATAAGCAAATCAGTTACTGAATTTGGGGCAATGGTAGCCACATGCATTGCAGCTACCAGTTCACGTATTATTTAAACATATTAAAATATAACTCAAATCTCACACATTTGAAGCATAATTCACTTATTTTATCAATATGGTTGCCCCTGTTATTGCACTCTTCATTTTACTATAGCTATATTTTATGAGATCCACTTTTTCTATGAGATTTTATTCTAAAGCTAGAGCAATCTTGCTTGGTGCCACGTGCGTGACTGGCAGCATTGGCTTGGTGTGCAATACGGTGATTGATTTCATCTTTCATGTACGTCTGTGTACGTGTTTTCCACTTCAGATGCTGTAAAAGCAAACAAATTGTATTACTTGTGAAAGACAATCATAAATATTCATAAACAGAATTTTGGTCCATAACACTTTTCAAAGTAGTTTTGATATTTCAATCCAAACGTCCAATTATTTTCATGGGAGACAGTCCTAACATTTGAATAAGTGTCTCAACTAAACAGCCCAATTTCATACAATTTTGTTCCATGACAAGATATGATGAAGGGGTAATGATTACTTTCAGTCCCCCTTGCACAGTTTCTAAGGAAACAAGATATCACATCAAATTCTGCTTTGTTGGAGAATGCACATTAAGGACTTTGCTGAAAGTTAACATCTAAGCATCTCCAGGTATCCTTACTGGAGAGGTGTAGCCTTTTGGATTGCAGATTTCAAATATAGTGGTTCATTGAGTGACACTATGAAGCATTTTCTTCCCTTCTCCTTTTTCTCTGCTCCTTTAAGACTAACCCCTCAGTTTTCTTCAAGCTGATCCAAAAATCTGAGGGAAACCTCTAATTCACTTACCTGCACCTCCTGCATTGTGACAAGAACATCTCTCTTGCAATCATAAACCCATCCCCCCTTAACTGTAACCGGGCGAACAGATAGAAAAGACATATTTAGCAAGTTGATATGCTTGGAAGAGACTTTGACAGTGGAAATATTTGCTTTTCAGTTCTGCCACCTCACCGTAGGTATGGGATTTGTCCAGGTGAGGGGATGAGGTGGGCTGACTCACTCGCGCTGTCACCATTCCTGTCCCCAACGAGGAAACAGCCATGGAGCCATTCAGACTAGGGTCCTGCATGGTATGGCGAGCTATATGCTCAAACGCCAGAGACGGTTTAAGCCTGCACAGATGCATGCGATGTATCGACCCGGACAAACCAACTACTTCAGTGTCAGCATTCTCATCTCTCCTATTGCAGAGGAAATTTGTCAGAGCAGCAGTCATTACTTTATAGGAATCGTTACAAAACAGACGACACAAAGACATCTTTGATCTAGAGGATGGATTCTGCCTTTTTCTAGTCAATTTGCTCATCTTCAAGCAACACATCATTACTCAGCTTTGAGCGATGACATTTAGACAGACAAATGAAATTGATTTTGATGTCTGAAGAGTTTAACCTAGAGAATTTCACAGAACTTGGCCAGGTGTTCCTTTCTCCAACTTCCTGCTGGGATTGACAATTATTAGTGGTTTCACTTCAGACACAAAGAAACCACGTCTGCTTGGTCTGTAGCAGAGAGAGAGGCAAATGCCAGGTATCACACAGCCCTGATCTTGAGGAAAAGCAAAGAACCCGCAAAGAAAGTGAAGGAGCTTACAAACACACACTTCGATGCAATTTTCATTGAGACAAATACTATTCGGGAGCATGTGTCAGATACAGGGAAAAAACGCCAACCAACTAACCAAAACCCCTCCACAAAATCAAACACAACAGACTGGAAATGAATGTACAGTCCAAGGAGGAGTAGCAAAAACGTCTGCAAGACAGAACTGTTTCTTCTTCAGAGATGATCTGGAAACTACCAACCGCTCATGATATCAGCTAACAGAGTCAGCAATGTTCAAACAGGGCTGATCCAGCATCTCTTAATTATTTTTTTTTTTTTAAATTTATTTATTTAGCCTAGCAAGATCATAAAGAACTGCTGCAAAGCTTAGATTTAGTTACAACAGGCAACAGAACCCGACATATGGCTTCCACTTGGACAGTCCCAGGCAAGAGAAAGAGGGATATGTACATGCTCAGTATTTACTTCTGGTGTGATTACCACTCAACAGACTGAGCCTAAAAAGCTTGTATGTGGAGCCAGAATACTATTTAATACCTACGGCAAGTTTTCGTATCCCTTTCAAATCCCACACGACCAGAGGGAAGGGAGCTAGTGCAAACCGCAGTCCAGAGGATGTACTACAAGATTAAACGTCATCTGCATGATCTACAGCTGGCCTTTCATCAGATCCACGCGTAACCCCCTGTACAAATCCTCCAGGTGATAGCTCATACTCTCCCTTCTGTTTCCATGCTACTGAGCATGAAAAATGGCCTCGCAGTGTAAGCTGCAACAGGCTGGCAGGGAGCGAAGAGGAAAAAGAAGTAAGACTTGCAGAGGCTTCTGTGAAGTACAGGAAATCATGATAGGATCTAGCGATGTTTTCTTAAACCACACAGAGCTCTAAGTTGAGATAATTACTATACCAAGTTCCAGGCAGGTATTTTATTGCCTTTTATTAACTTTCCCTACCATCTACATTCTTACCAGCTAGGCTTATGCATCCCTTAGCTTCAGTTCTAGAGAAAAAGCAAATTACACTTGGCTAACTCCATCTAAGATTTTATTCTTTATGGAAGGCAGGGAAGAGCAAGTAGAGGTGAGGCACTCTGGAAAGAGACTGTGTATTTAAAATATTTTATGTAAAAAAAGCACACGACAGCTCCACCTAGTTCCCCACACCACCACCTTTTCAAACAGACCGGTGAAGTATTACTTAATGTGTAGTAAATGTCAAACAAACAAATCAGAGTTTGACTCTGGACCACTTTCTCTCCTCCCCCAAATAATGAAAGCTGCACACATCAAGTAAAGTGAATGTAGATGGGGAAAGCGATTTGAAAGCATGCATTTGTCCTATTCCAAAGGATCAGTACACTTCGGTGTTTTAAAAATACGGCCGGCAATAACAGAATTTGCTGAAAAACAGATTGACTAGCAACGACCTACTAAACCCAAAGTTCACAGTACTGGTGATGTATTAGCCGGGCGTATTGACTAATGGGAATGGCTCCCATCTTGCTCGCAGTGCTATAACAAGATGTACAAACCCATGAAGCTACTGAAAACATTCAAGCACAGAGTGGTCCCAGAGGAGCAGCGGCAGAACTCAGGAAAAACCACCACGTTCTAGCAGGCGTATGAAAGAGCAGTATTTTATCAAAACCCCATTAAACTCCCCTGTAAGTTTACTGAACGCCTTTTCCCAACTCTGTAGACTATCAGGACAACTTCTTGCTAGGAATAAATCCACGCGCACAGAGAAACTGTTGGAACAGCTCGGCCATTGCTTGCTTATTCCACTGAATACATGGATTTCAAGGTTTCAAGGGTTTCAGATGGCAGTGACAAAACATGACTGCAAGATGATCTTACAGTGTTAATTTTGCTAAGGTTTTCCTGTTGACAGCTCTCTTACCCATTTCCTTCAATAATGTCTCAATTACTTCAAAAGTAATTAACTGTCATATGGATGACTAAGTCATGCATGAAACATCTGATTCAAAAAAAAGAGTTGTGTGTGAAAAACAAAATTCCATTAAGGGATGGGCTGAACCACCACCTGAACTCCATGGTATATTCCTTAGCCAGATGTTGCACCTAGGTTTTAACTTAAGAGTTGATCAAATTAATGGATTAAAAAGCAATCTGAAAGCCGTGAAAAATTGAGACTTTACTACCACCCTTACAGCATGTCATTTGCCTGTGGTTTTGGGGTTTTTTTATTATAGGAAGATGAGAAAAAGCATGACACCTTTTAAATATTAAAACATAGCTCAAGTTATTATGAAGAAATAATATCCAGGAAGTCTGTTTTAGAGAAAACAATCTTAAACTGTCTTTCACTTGAGACACCACAAAGGGGCCTTCACGTGGGCTCTTTGGAAAGGCAAACTCTTGTGGAAAAAATACAGCTGTTTCAGCAGAGCAATAGAAAATTAAAATCACTAGTCACTTCAGAAAATTTTGATCACAGCTGAATGGTTTGATAGTTAACGAAGGAGCTTGCCATTTCTCCCTCAATATCCTCTAACAGCATTAACCTTCCTTGGCATGCGCGTATTTCCACAAAACCGCTCTCCTTCCACTTCCCTTGGATGGCAGCGTGTTCCCTGCTGCTCTCTGCTGTCATTTGCAAGAGATGTTGGTTTGTTGTAGGTGACAAGTAAAGAAGATTGGAGCCACTCATCTCCAGCTAGGTTGCACAGTCCAGGGTCGTCGTCATCTGGTACCCTAAAGGTGGTCAAAATTACATGCAAACGAATTGCAAGAGCATTATTTCTGCCGCTAGGGACACTACACAGTGTCTGTTATTCTCTCAGCTAAATCTGTTTTGGGGTCTACATAGATGTAACAGCCATGAATGCTCTAAACACACAATGCTTCCAAAATTAGCATCAATGCACGTATTAACACGAGGCAAGAGACTCGACTTTCCTACTGCTTTATCTTCTCAGTGTAAGGCTTTGTATTAATTCACAAGCAAGCAGCATAGGGCAGCTGTAACATCTGAGTTGCAGAGAAGTCCTCCTCCTCACATCCAATTTTCCACTTGAGTAGCCTTTGTTTCAAGAATGTCCGGTGTTGTGACAGAAGTCAATAATATTAAGAAATTCCCTTTCTTCAGCGCCCTCCTCTTTGCATAACTCATCAGAAGGTTTAATCAAAGTTCAATTCTACTTACTGAATCCTACTTGTATTTCAGGCTTAATTACCTAAATCATCATTACCCAAACTGGATCAACACTCCTTCAAGGGAGCTCTCTTTGTGGAACGTGTCATCCAGGACCTGTAGTTCTGCAGCAGGCCTCCCACCAGCTCACTTTTCTCTCCTGCCACCCTAGACCTTTTTTCATCCAGGCAGACTGCAATGCTCATGGAAATATAAGGCAGTAAAAGTTGGTAATTCTTAGCAAAATTGACTTTTTACTGCAAAGGGCAGCACTGGAGAGTGATGGCACAAAAGAGCTAAGCAAACGTCTATTAATTTGATAGTACTGGATAAACTGTTTTTTGTTTTTTGGGGGTTTTTTGTTGCTGGTTTTGGTTGTTGGGGTTTTTTTGTTTGTTTGTTTAAATCTAGGTCATTAAATATATACTGTGAATATCACCTGCTAAAGTGGAAAAAAATTTAAGCCAGGTGTGATGATACAGAGAGGAGCATACATAGCACAGATTATATTCTGGTAACATGGCATCCTATCCATGAGATGGGTTGTCACCAATGGAAACTTCCCAAATGTGGGTATCTTCTAAGTACTCAAAACGTCCACATCCTTGTTACTCACATTACTACTACGTACCGATGTGATCTCTCCCGCTTAATGCAACACACTTTGCAAAAATCTATGCTTTATTTCATACAGACTGTAACACGCCTTAATATGCTAGAGTGGTAAGCAAATAACATGAGAAAACGGGCATCCTCAGCTTTGCCTGGCACTCTTTGGAAGAAAAATAAATAAAATTGAAAAGCCTCTCAATCACCAAGTAAAGCAGGATTATTTTTTCTTCTGCCAACTGAATCCAAGGAGAACAATTTCATTTGGGTTGTAGCTCTCACTTGTGAGAGGTTAACTTTAGTTTGCTTGCTTTCCATGGGACATATTTGCTCTCGCTCTGTTCCCACTGATGTTTTGAGTAGTACCCAAGTGGAAAATAGAATTAACATGCTGAGTAAGCTTTATTCCTCTTTAATTTGTTATTGCTGTCATTAAGGGTCTTTTATTTTACTTTGGCTAATTGTTACAGGAACAGCAATAGAAACGTTATACATCTGTAAGTTGATTGTTTCATGGTACAGTCTTTCCATGGGACAAGTCTTTCATTTATCATGGAGGAGTCCAGAGAGCGCTGGAACCTTAGGTAAGTTAAAGACAGCGAGTAACACTCTTGCCACTTGGAAAAGGATATAAATGAAGTTTGTTTCTATTTTAATATATGAAAATTAGCAAAGTAGATAAAAATTCAGAACCAGTTGGTAGACATCAGGGAACAGACTTACTTACAGATTCATGTACTGAGAAAGCTTTTGAAATACTCTATTAACAAAACAATTTCTGCGTGTACGGTACCTCACTAGCAGTAAGGTTTCTCCTTGCCCCTTCGTCTTTGCCACTCAACAATGCTGTTAAAAATACTGCTTTTAACTCTGAAGTTCATTACCTACCTATGAATTTTACACAAGGTCAAAAAATACATCAAACAGTATGTTTAAACTCTTTTACTAAACCTGGAAAACTGACCTGTCTCCACGTTCCAGTCCTGGAACCTGGAACTATGTAAATTTAACTCAAATTGACTGCTTTTTAAGCCTATTTCATCACATAAGCCCTTCTGCAAATTTATCTGCAGTGGTCATAACATTAAACGCTAGTTTTTCCTCTATGTTTCCCCTTACCTTCTCACGTAGTACAATATTTAACTGGCTGTCACTGTTTCACCAGCATTACATATCTGCCAATGCCTTTATAAACACAATAGCAAAAAATCTGTTTGGCATTTCTTCCAAAGTTTGTCTATTAAGAGATATGCCCATGATTTTATTTTTGGTTGACCTCTGAAAACTCTTAAACACTATTATTATGCGATTAATCAATGTTTTAAAAGCAGTAGCAAATTTTACCCCAAAAGCTGGTTTCTAAAAATAAAATCATCATCACTTTAGTATTCATACAAGCCTTTAGTTTCAACTCTTGATCATCCAATTCCCCTTCCAGTAAGGGTGCAAGCTCTTCCTATTTCTTCCAGAAAGTCAGTCATAGCTAGGCTGTGACTTTCTAAAAATCTTGGTAAATATACACTTCTGCAATTTTTTCTTCAAATAATTTAAGCCAGGGACAGAAAATGTTAAGAGTCATTACTACAGGAAATTTCAGGTGCTATTAAAACAGATAGCAGAGAAACATCCTTGAAAGAAAAAAGAATCTTAAAAACTAACTAGCAGCCTACCTTTTTTCATTAGCAGCTCTATCTCCCAAACCAGCTTGAAAAATACTCCGCAGAGCTTTATCTATTTGAAGTTGAGGCTTTATTTTTATCTGGATCACAGAAGCTGGATCTAGTTCATTATAGCGTACCCCATAGGACAGAATTTAGAGGGTCAAACTAGAGGTGCACACAGAAGAATCCTATTAGAGACCCCAGCATGATGCACACTGAAGAGACATTCAGTAATGAAGGACCAGGAGCTTCCAAGTTTGTCTTGCTCAGCTGCTCTCTGATGGGAAGAACCAGGTAGCTTTACAGCTTAGCTAGCTAAACATTTACAAGCACTGCAGAAGACAAGGAACATTAAATAAGCAACAGATCATAAAAAGGAGAAACCCCCTGTAGTTTAGCATGTAAGAAGTGGAGCTGTGAGCATCCATACTCTTTTCTGGTGGGGTATTTTATCTTCAAGTATATGGACTTTGGGATCAGATCTGCAAGCAGGAGAAGGCAGGCCAACCTTTACTTTTATCTGAGTATTAAAAGAACTTTTATGAATCGCTAGTCAATCTCAACACCGCTGACCTTGGGCTAAGTATAATGTAAATTACTAAAGCATGAATAAAGATTGAGAATTGATAGTTGAGAATATTCCTTGTGAAAAAAGTTAACTATTGGATTAAACATTAAAAACTTCTGTACATTCAATGTTCTTCAGAACTCCTGGACTTCGTTATTAAGCATGGCAAAAACATATTTTCCCAATCAAAAAAGAAGGTGATTTATAGCCAAATTGGCATTTTTTTTTCTAAATTATTTCCCATTCAATAAAGTGTAGAAATACTTATGGGATACTAAAGATAATTCAATAGAATCACAATCATAGTAATTAATCTGCAAGTGTATTTTTATAGAAAAATTTAGTTTAACTACAAAACATTCAGTGAATACAACACGCATTTCTAAGCGGTACCATGAGTATAGGGTACTTTGGAAATGCATGGTGCAAACTGGAAAATTTCAGTGTGCCTCCAGTATGGGTGTGTATATGAGCACATATGGGTGTATATGTGAGTACATATACTGGAGACACACACAAATACACAATTCCATGACACTGCTAGTATTTACCACGCAAGTTCCTTGGTTTTGCAAATGAAGACTCTTTCCCACTAAATGTCACTTACAATTTGGGGCAGGCCAACTTTTATCCTCTTGAAGAACAGACGTGCTATTACCTTCACGTGTGCCTTTAGTGATTCAATAGTTTTCACACAGGAAAGAATCCCCCCCCGCCCCAAGCCAAGGACATTATTTGGATGCAAATTAATACACCGTGTGTTTCCATGAGAGCATGAAAGCAGCCCAAGATGAAACACAAATTCACAAGTCTACAGTACCCCTGTAGCAATTGTGACTTCCTATTCAGTGCCCACTTCACTGTGTGACATCAAGTGCTGCGTTGCAGGAGAATTTCAGCTTTTGGAATAAAAGTTTCCACTTTTCTGCCAAATTGGCATTACCACCGGTAACACACTTCTTTACTTACAAGCAAAAGTATTTCACCTCATTACACAACACACAATTACCTAAAGTCTGTTGAGTAGATTCCAAAGGAAAGGATTTCCTTCTTGTCTTAGTCCTTTAAAAAAGGTTCTAATGTTACTTTAACAGCAGTTCAGAGATCCCGAGCAAAACACTGTCACCTTTCCTTCTTGAAACCACTTTCAAGAGAAATACAAGCCCATAAACTGCATGGTGTTACCCTTAGTTCCAACCCTATTGCAGATTAAAGTGTTTAAACATCACGACACGTCCGTCCCCCCCCCCAATCCTCGACTGTTCATAGCCTGTTTCTGTAAGCAGCCAAACCAAACCCACCGTTGCAGCAACTGCCACTATTTGTTCATAGTATTTTTCCTAAAGCTGCCAAAATACATGCTTCCAACCACCTATGCTGCAATAGGCTAGTACAGAAAAAAACTGTAGCCACAAATAAATGAACCATCACTGGATAGACAGAAGAATTTCAGTTACAAAGAAAACAAGGAAACTGGCAACTGCCTTATATAACGTACGCGGTTCATTTATTCGGATAAACGTAACTGACGTGATACAACTTTTTAATTATAGAAGTGTAATAAAAATAAAGTCTTTGTTGCTGCAATCTTGCAGTTGGAATTGCAAACTTATTCCAACTGGGTTTTCCAGCTACTGCCGAGGTACACTGGCACATGATTTAGCTGCTTCTTTCCTTAAAAAAAAAAAAATTTAAAAAATTGCACAAGGATTTTGCCAGGTGGAGAATACAACAATACTGAGACATTATATTTATTGTTCCTCATAGCAAGACTTTAATCTGATTTTTCTCATCTAGCAGCCTCACGTAACCCAAACCCATCTTTCTTACCTTCCCCACATCATGTGAAACACAGCAGAATCTGATTTTGTTGTCAGTCTCCACATCCCAGTGCAAAAGCATCCAAACAGTACTGTCTCAATTTATATGTAAACTTTTCATATTCTTGTGTGTGCATATACGTACAAAAATCCAAGAGTTTACAAGTTTTGGATATTTAGAAACAGTTACCAAGAGTTAAATCTAACATTTACATTTGACATTTCCCAGGGTTATATGCACAGAATTTTCACTGAAGGCTGTAGGTCTGCTGCGTGTCCTTCACTGAAAGGGTTATCAGGAGGGACCGTGGATCCTTTCTGTTTTTGCGGACTGTTATCTTTCCTCTCAGAGCCTCTCCTGCAAAAGCAAAAAGGAAATGCTTACGTTACTGAATCATGCACAGTAACAGCAAAGATGCGTTACACACCTTTATGTTGCATGAGAAGCTGTTCCAAATTAATCAGAATTAAACAAATCTACAAAGGTTTCCTTCACGTTTTCAGAGCTCTAAACAATGGTCTTGACAACAAATGTGAAGTCAAACTGACTGCAGTTCAACCTCGTGAGTTGCTGAGTTATGTCCGATGCTTTACTTCTCAGATGACCCCCCCGCAAAGAGCTGATATGCCAATTATTTTCCTTGCAATTGAGGAAAAACACTGTATTCCTCGGATACATTAACCTCTCCCTTGGATACATTAACCTCTCTCTGTATCTGGTTGCGTTGGATCTGCGCATCGCTGCCTAGCATTTCCAGACACACCCAAGTCTCAGCTGGTCAGGTACTAAGCGCCATGGTACTATTCCCCCCGCTCTGCCTCGGTTTCAAATTTTAACTCATTTTCCCATGAAATGATGTATCACATCTTTAGATTCTTGAACATAAATTTCTGACCATGAAGTAAGCAACAAAATTAGCAGTAACACAAAAAGTATAGAAAAGCAAAATGGCTAGTCTGTAAAATTTAATATTGACTTATTCCTTTGCTGAGCTCCCTAATTTAAACACATCACTACTACCAACTTTCAGTAAAACCAAGCAATCACAGAACCTCCTACTTCACACGCAATGTGATCTGTATTTGCACTGCATTTCGTTTAAGTTCTAATTAGGTAATATTTTACTTTACAAACTATCAGGCTTTCTTGACTATACCGCTTGGCACGTACGGGCTTCTGCTAAAACCAGAGAGAACACTGACAGACAGAAAGAGCTGAGATGCATCTCTTCCCAAGGTAGAGGGGCACAGCTCTTGCTTTCGATGTTACTAAATTTAAGTAAAAGCTTTCCTCCTAGAGAAATTCCAGGCCTTGATGTTTCTGCTTAACATTTTGTCCTAGCCTGCGCTGATCAAGCCTGGTTCCACGCCAACAGCAGCTACAGTTCCACAGCACATCAAGTTTTTCCGTATTTACTCCTTACATAATTCAAAGGTCCGTTCTAGCTTGTAAAAGTACTTTCAGATTCTGAAATAAATGAGGAGAAAAATTAAACCTGCTGTGCCAGCTTAGGAACTCGTATATACTGAGAGATGTTTTACTTTTTACACATAAGATAGGAGATTATTTGTGGCTCTGTAAGTCCAATTTCATTACCTAACAGTCCACTTTACTGTCATGCAAACATACTCAATGGATAAGATGTGAAAAGCCTACATAGCCATAAAACATTCTGAAACTTTATACAGGACTAAACGAAGGAAGAATGAGTCCATTTCTCTATAGGCGCATTGTTCTTAACTTCTTTTCCCCCTGCATCTATGAGCCTTATAAGACGACAGCAGAAAACTAGATTTTATAGATCTCAAGAGCTCTAGGACCGACTCATGCTATATAAATTCAAGACAAGACTTACAAGTTTGTATCCATCATGTAAAAGTCACAAACTGAAATCCACAGCTAATTCCAACTACTCATAGGGTCTACTATTTGCTTACTTAAAAGCTTTATTTTGAGAGATCGAGCTTTCAACAAGGTTCTTGATTTCCAGATACTTACTGAGTTACTTTAATTAACAATATTCATACTGTTGAGTATTAAGCCCAAATTTACTGAGGTGGTGGCATAGGAGGACATTAAAGAGAATTTAGTTTTCTTACTGGCTTTCATCTGCTTCCCTCAGCCTCCATCCCACACCCCAACAATATGCCTGCAAATTCCATGTTCCCTGGGCAGTGCCCTAAGATTTTTCCAGACTTGTGTGCCTGATTGGGAAGCCGGGGGGTACCAAAAAGAAAACCCTCAGATTTCTGCAGAGCAAAGATATGGGGTAGAGTTTCATGAATTTTCCTAAATCATATATAACTGACATTTGGGCTACATTGTCCTCACTAAATAGTGGAGAAAGGTTAATAAATTTCCAAAATGTATTAAGTGTGGCTGTCAATCTAGTACTTGAAGAATTTAGCCTCCAGTCTTTATTTTCATAGAAAGAGAAAAAAAAAATCATCAAGAAGTAAAGAAGTGGAAGCAACCTGCAGATTTCTTTGCAAATGCAAATTTCTTTGTTGACATGGACATACATGATTGAACATATAATACTACACATGTACAAAAAAGTAACTTTTTAAACATCTCTGTGCTTGAAATATTTACATACACAGCAATTTTAAGTGTGTATATGTGAAGAATGGTTTCCAGACTTTGGCACCTAGACTAAAGGCCTGAAGTCAGAAGGTATCAACATCCCCTTAAGTGCAAATCACTAGATTCACATGCGGTTTGAGCTACGTAAATACTTACAGTACATTGTGCAGACATTGCTTCAAATTCAGATTAGCACAGGAGCTATTTCAGACTTGTCACATATAAAAATAGCTAAATCATCATTTTGGAAAGAGCTCAAGATACAACCCAGATGCTGAACCCAAATACCTCCAGGTTAGTATTTTCTATTTTATTTGAAGGCATGGACTGCAGACAGGCAGAATGTATATTTCATTTTTACATCTGACAATGTATGAAGTTTTTAAATAACACCATATTTATGTTAGAAAAAATAAAACAAAACTTTAAGCCAACAGCATTAACATTTTCAAGTAAGGTATCTGAAATGAAGTGCCCCAACAAGAGACTAATTTTGAGGTCAGAGGACCTTCTCCTTCTAACACCACATTGGGGGACTGTAAGAATCAGGATACCTTCTTTGGTGGCCTTCAGTCAGATCCTCAAAAGGTTGGTTACAACTCAAACTTCTACGCAACTTGCATGTCATTGCAAAAGCTCTGGAATGACAACTTGTGTTCCTTTAGCCCGGCTCAGGCTTCATGACCAACATACGCATTGCGTATCTT
This sequence comes from Balearica regulorum gibbericeps, assembly GCF_011004875.1. Lineage (NCBI taxonomy): Eukaryota > Metazoa > Chordata > Aves > Gruiformes > Gruidae > Balearica > Balearica regulorum. The sequence goes on from NC_046188.1 coordinate 66,474,925, forward strand.
TAGGAAACTACACACTCAGTGAATATTCTAATATCTGAAGAAAAAAAATTCCCCAAATACAGATGTTGCCTCATATTGCAAGGAAATACTACCTCTACAGGCTTTTTGGTCTTGTTTTTAATGAGCTTACTGAGCAGCTATCTCTTAATTTCACTATGCTTTTGTGAAGATTGCTGCTTGCGGTTACTAGAAAAAACTCATCAATCTATTGTCCATCTTTAATAAGATGATTATTATTTTATTAAGTAAAAATTATATTTAATTTCATGAATTACAGCTGACTTCATAGAACAGAACCCTCAGATTCTGTTTGTACAGGCGGTTAATGAAACGAAACATTCCATTTTTCTCAGCTCCTTTCTTATACAGTAACCACATTAAATCTGCCTTTCTAAACAGTCGTTTCTGAGGGACGAAACAAACAACAGCAGTGCAACCAAGTAACAGAAAGGCAGTTCTGAACCATTAATCAATGTCATGTAGATAGAAAATGACTGATGTTTTTTCACCGTTCTGCTGTCCTGTGAGGTGCCTGGAGGAAGCAGTCTCCGGGACTCAGCTGCATCACCTTGCTCTTATCACGCTCAGTTGAATGCAAGTAAACCGCACAGTGCCATTGCAGTTTGATTAGGACAAAACTGAATCCATTACAATCCCCTCCCTGCATTTTTATTATCCCTTGGGGAGTCCTGAAATTTGTCCCCAAAAAGAAAAAAAAAAAAAAATCACAAAAGAATTGAGCAGAAGTGCTGCAGAAGGCTTGCTATCACAGGAAAACATGAACCCCTAGGTCCACACTGCCAAATAATACATGTCTGATGACATGCTCTGCAGTACACCCTATACGTGTGCTCTGAACAACCAGAAGAGTTTATTTTGGTTCTTTTACTATCAGTAAAACTGTAAGCAATTGCATCTTCCACTTATGCCTGTGCAATACAATAATACATGGGGCAAGCCTGCAGTTTGGGAGCGAAGACACATCTCCGTGCAAGAGCGTGATCACTAAAAGTGTTTAGGCCCAACAAACCATATTTTTTCAGTCTCGAACTTGATTAATCTGAAAGGATTTGATGGAACCCAAAGATTCCATGCAGTCTCCTGCATACATATCCGTAACATCTACTTAAAGCTCCAAATGATCCAATGGCAATGAACTTGTAATGTGAAGAACTGCCCTGCCTTTCAATGCAACTTGGTGTCCCCTCCCTCTTCGATTAGGAAAAAGATTGAAAGAGTTACTGAAGGCAGCCAGCAATCAAGATCTTTCAGGCTTCCTTCTCCCTGTGGAAGAGCTTTATGAAGCAAACAGTACGAACATGGTACTCAAAGCATTCTTTATTCTGACCCGCATTGAAATTTTAGAACCATACAAAAGATCTCACTGGAATAGTTTCAAAAGACAGCTGTTAGAAAACTGCAGTGAACTTGGGCTAAAGACACCTTAACTACTGAACTGCTGGAGAGAAGTATCTTTAAAAATCTCCTACACTGCAATAACCACAAGCTTCTAAGTGGTAGTCATGCATGCCTTCCCAGTTAGATGACTGTAAGCTCTGACATCGCTCTTCATGGTAAGATTGTCCTTGCTTGAGGCTGACAAATTAAACACCATCCGGTTTTCCACTCCAGTTTAGACTAAGTGAACCCACTACCTTACGCAAGCAACTGGAAAAAAAGCAAGTCTCAAAAGCATTACTCCAGAAGAGTTGGCTAGAAAGTAGTTTCCATATACCATCTATCTTCTGGAAATGAAAAAGAACAAGGAAAGACAGCAATCATTTGTGGTGGGACCAAGAGCATTTCCCTTAAACTCGGTAACTTATCCTTAATCCTGCCATTCATCATCATAAACCGCAGGCACCTGCAGCCCTACAGACTGCCACCTTCCCATTTGGCCACGTCTCTTACTGAATCACAATGCAATGAGAGCCAATGACCAGTAATTCCGTACTGAGCAGTAATCGCTGCCTTTCGGTATTAGCCATCTGATCTGTGACACCCTTCTTCCACTGGCTGGTTACTCCTATGAACTAAGCAGCTGTTTACCAACTCCCTTCCATTGTTCAGCCTCTTCTGAAACTACGTTGAGGTTCTGTCTTTTCCTCTCACGCCTTGAGTATATTCTCCAAAGAGTTTTTTTACTCAATTGGCATGTTTCCACTCTAAGACAAACTATGAGCTAGGCTGCTGCAAAGAAGTCTACACAACCAGTTGAGTAAGCTAAGACAGTCTTTATGGCTGCCTAAGATAACAAAGATTCCCAAGATAGCTCAAATACCAGAAATATTTGCCACAGGGAACCGTGAAGGTCAGATACATGGTCCTCCAAAAAGTATAGCTGTAGTAGCCAAACTCACTCACCTAGAACTAGTCTTAATTCACTAGTTCTTGTAGTGGAGCTCCTAAACTGTGGAGCCTTGTCTCAAATCTTCCTCTCTTCGCTCTTGTAATAAAATTCTGAGAAAACTAAGATTGCCGTTGCTCTATGAGCCATATCCACTTGCAGTTGCGGAACTCGCAAAGGGGGTCACAGAGAACAGCATGAGAAATCCATCCAAGTTTTCCTGTCTAGATACAGAACTTCTGTGATCTTTCAATGAGATAAAACAGCCGCGGGAAGAGATTCTCTCAATTTAGTGCCTGAAATACACACTTACAAATGTTTCTGAAAAGTCAGCAGGATGATTTTTAAACTGCAGATTTCGAAAGATACAGCCTAAGACATGCAAGATTTAGTGTGACCTCAAAATTCAAGTTTTAACAATTACTAGATTTTAAAAGCGAGCATCATTTTTGGAGGTATCACTTGCAAGTAAACAAGTGACAGCGTGCTACAGACACCATGCTGCAGCTGTGGACGGGCAAAACAGACGCTAAAATCTCAATGAGGAACCAAATTATCCAACTGGGATGTACAATATTGAAGTATTTCAGTACAAGATCAAAACATTCAGACAGATTAATTGTGCCAGTGTTGTTTTCCTACTTTTAACAAAGCTCTCTAGGTAGACAAATTAACTTTTTTCAGTTTGTAAATTTACAAACAGCTACCCAATTATGGAGACTGGGGAGTTAAAGATAATCAAGGATTTTTACAGGGGCTCAGTCATGTGAGTTCTACTTCAGTTTTGCTGTGCTAGCCCCTTTTTAGCACCATAGAAAAAACAAATCAAGGCTTTATTTCCACTGCAAGGCAATATCAAGAACACAAAATGCCGACAATATGCTGTTTTATTGCTAATAGAATTTGCTTGCAGAGAGATCTGGGTTTTAACTTAATGCACTGGTAGTGACAAGATTCTGCGAGCCCTTTAAAAAAATTTCTGTAAGCTTTTTATTTATTTAATAAATGCTAGAGACAACCAAATGAGAATGATATTCTGTATACAGTTTTTGGTTATGAAACTTAGCAGGAATATTTCAACAAACAACAAAAGGAAAATACTTATGTTTAGACCATTAATAAGACAAAGATACTGCTCTGGCATCTCAATTTCAACTTTCAAAATGAAGACATTTCCAAGCTATTAAAAGGGCCGCTAAGTGAAACCTTGTACTCTGTAGGGAGTCTACAACACAACACACTTTGGACTGAGAAAACCCAGTTTTTCTGGCAATAAAATACCTAGCTTCTTTCTCCAGTTTCTTTAATTTTACTGCTTGCTAAGCAGTTAAAGCATATCCAACATGCTGATGCTATTTTGTTTTACTTCACTGTGCATCAGCTTCAAGGCTCTTGCCACAGCCTATGAGGAGGAAAACTAGCTTTTCAGAATACAAGAGTAGTAAGAGAATATCCCCCGCTCACACGCTCACACATTAAATCTAAACCAAATCAACAAAAATTATCCATTAAAACTATATATAAAGCTGTCTACCCGAGTTAGGTATCAAGCGGAATTTCGGTGGCAAATCAGAAGTATGAATTAGGTTTAACTGGTATTGCCTCACTCTCTGGATCTTTGGACCTAGATTAAACCTCTCCCATTTCATCGCACAGAATTTGCAAACACTGCATGCCTAGCGCAGGCTGCGGCAGGAATGGCAAAGGAGGGAGGATTAGTTGCAAGCCCCATCCTTCGGCTTGTAATGGCTCGATTCCGTTATCGTTAGAGATCAAAACATTCAGTCTTTCTTTATGGCTGAGAAAATAGATCTGTTTTTACAGAAAATAACCTGGCATCAAACAGCTGAGAGAATTAGCTAGTTCACGCTGCGGAACAAAACAATTTTGCCACGGCATAAAGCAGCCTTTTCCTGGTAAATACCCAACAGGTTCAGATATCTGTAAGCTTAACCTCTTTTACAGAGCAAATCCAAATACGACAGTGCTTTATCACCACCTCAGGCATATCCCCCAAAGCTGTAAAGCATCTGATAGAGACTTTAAGTCAGCCTATTTTACTCAGAATTAGAAATCTGAGGGAACTATTTTTCTTTACTGGGGGAAAAAAAACCCCAAATGACTCCACACAAAAAACCCAACACTGCCCTGTCTGAAAGATGGTTTCAAAACAGGAAAACATTTTAAATGCATTTTATACCACCAAAGTCCTCTTTCATAACCTACTAAAATACTGAAAGCAAATGCCACCATGGGTACACTGGTCAGATTATTGCAAGGCTCAAATCATATTAGTTCTATTTATTTTGCAATATTTACTAAGAAAAGAGCTTGTCCTGACTCAAACAATACGTTTAGGCACAAGTGGGACTTCTTCGTTGTGTCTCCCAGTGCCATATATACGCATTTATTATTCTAAGAATTTATACAGATTGATGAATCTTTGTAAACAAGGATGGACATAAAGGCTGAAGCCTTCAAATGATGCTAATGTGTTTAATCTAGTACAGTTACTTTTTTCTTCAGTTAACTTGCATTGAGAAAAGTCCATTTGAAGACAAAAAAAATTGAAGGAAAAGGGTCAGAGAATGTTTTTTGTTTTTTTTTTTTTGTTTTTTTGTTTTTGTTTTTAAATCACCTCCATTAAGCAACATTACTATGTAAGTATCAGGAAACACCTTCTGCCCTGATGGGCTTACATTATCCGTAACCAAATATCCCACAAAAATGACAAAGAAAAAGGAAATTACATCAAAAGTTTCTCTCAGATCGTTCTCTAACACTAGAAATAACTGGTAGAGAATCCTAGATTCAAGTGGTAATTTTATATGATATAAAAACAGAAGGAGTAAAAGAATGGGAAAGGGGAACTTAAATAATTACAAAAAGAAGGAGACAGAAAGAAAAGAGTAGCATAGCTGTAACAAGATTTGTTACAGGAATAATTTTAAGAGATATGAGCTACTAAAGAGTAAGGAAGGAGTTACAGCAAAAGTGATCTTGAAGGTCAACTAGGTTGTGTTCACTGCTTCAAAGCACACTGTTTCTGCAGCTGCCTTCAGAAAGTCACCGCACCTAGACTGGAATTCCAGAGCCAGACACACCTCCCAGTAATTTCACACATTTGGTAAATGTCAAATGATCTATGTAATATTAAATAATGTGCATATTTTAACAAATGTCATTGCACTTAAAAAAATTTCACTTCACAGTCTATGACATTGAAATTTAATGAGTGCAGCAAGGAGACCTTAGCCAGCCTTGTCTAGAAAGAGAAAGAAACTCAACAGAAGACAAGCCAAGTACAAACGCACCAATTCATATGTGTGTCCCAAGAAGTGACAGGACCTAAGAATACGCAAATCAAAATTGAAGAATATTAGGTCAAAGCCTGAAAGAGAGAAATGATTTGTCAGATCACATAGACCATAGTGGTTTTAAGAAAGAAGCTCCTGGTAAGAAGTTGTCATGGCTGATAGCTAGAAGCAGCAACTACAAAAGCGGTTTGAGTGCAGATGCTGCTTTCACCATTGCACATTCATAATTAAGATTGTTAAGACAGACAATACTCCATCTACCTCAATACTTCTCTATAGCACCTCCAAGCCTCTTGACCTCAGTTTCTTTTGCAGCATCCACATAAGTTTTTGTACGCCTTCTCCCCGTATGTCTGGTCTATTTATAAACTGTTCAGGTCGGGGCCATGCATTACCCTGAGTTTATTAACTGACCAGCAGAAATGAGCCCCATTTCAAGGTTCTTCCCTTGGTCCTGCTAGTCTGTAAAGAAACACAGCCCTCAAAGACTGATTAACCACTGCGTAAGAGTTCAACGGTGGTGAGTAAATATCTAGCGGTTAAGTGGCCAAAATAAAAAAATAATAAACCAGCATAAAAATATAACTACTCTATTTCCTTTGATTATAAAAAGACTAGAAGAGTCTGAAAAAGTGCAGTTCTACAGGAAGAAGAGGGCAAAACTTATAAACCTTGCCCTGTTGTATGTCCGTCCTCTTGCATGACTATCCTGTGACAGTCATGGACATATTTCTGTGCCTATAAAGCAAGAACTATTTGACTGCTTGTATAGAAATTATTTGCAAGACTTAACAAATAGTACTACTTAAAACCACTAACGAGCATCACTTTAGCCTTCAAAACCTTAATTCAAAGATTTATTATCTGAATTTTGGGTTACACTGATGACTACAGAAACCTTTTTACTTGTATCAAATTCAAGGTGAAACACATTCCAATACTTACCCGTTTTATAAAGATTTACAGTGTATCAAAATAACTTATTCCATACTTCAATGAATCAAGTTCATGGCTGTGAACTCTTTGAAACTGTTTTCAATTTCCAGAGTAATCCCAGTGCCAGGTACAACACCCATCCGCATATTCATGATTCATTTAACAAATACAGCACAGTTCAGAAGTGCCACAAAAAATCCTGTGCAATCACTTGACAAATATGATACTTAAAAACATCAGTAATGTTAAAATTAAAAGAACTTTAATAGCAATGTTCTGGTCTTAAATTTTTCTGCCTCATATTTTAATACCTAAGTTTTCTCATCAAAATTACAGTACAGACCTAAGTACAAGACATATGCCTACGTACAAATACATATGCACGCATTTATATGCATTTTTAGATATAATTTTGTAGACTATAGATAGGTATTTCCCGGTGCTTTGCTTAGACAAAAAATTTCTTTAATAGCAGCTGAGAGATTTATTAGTTCTTTTTAACACTTACATCATTCTTAAAGTATTTAAGTTTAATGGTAACAGCAGTGTAGCACAACCATTGTTGCACCACAACTGAATTCAAATATACCTGCTTCTACAGGAATTGGTTTCTCCAGGAGAAAAACTGTCTGTTTCCAGTGTGTTTTGGTACACTGGGGACCAGTTGAAAACAAGACCTGCAATGGAAGAGTTCAAGAGTTTGATTAAGAACAACATTTTTGATATCACACCACATCAATCAATTACCAAACACACATGCACATGAAGTGTTTGCTACAGAAAAATAGACTCACTGCCAAACACCATGAGGCAGAATACAATACAAAACCACTCATTCTCAAAGACATTTTTAAAATGCATAACCAAATACTCACCCTGTTGTGACAGTTCTTCTCAAAAAATATATCAAAATAACCAGCGATTGCCTATAAAAAGAAAAGAGGAAAAAGCAAATATGATAAAGGAATAATAGTGACACTCTTGAAAAAGTAGATTGTTAATATATACAATTATTGGGATTTCTACTCCTTTTCAAGCCTTTAGTAACAGGAACAAACTTAGATTTATGCTGTCAAGCATGCTAGAAGTCCTAAGACAAAAAAAAATAAGCTGTCATCACACCTTTGTTCTACTTGAGAATATTCAGCCCACTGTAACCGCATTTTATTATGTATCAAATTTTAGTCTGAGTTTCCAAAATAGCCCGCACACCCTAACAGCAACTGAAATTACATATGAGAAAACAGCCTTTTGAGATGTGCAAACCCACAAGCATAAAATTCAGTCCTTGTCCTCCGTGGTTCCCACAACCCTCGCTAAATACAGGCACAGCACGAGGGATTCTGCGCGATGTGTTCGCTCTTTGCGTAGCTTACCGCTATTTTCCACAAAAGCTCCCTGCAAACAGAGGCAGAGCGTCATCAAGCAGGGAATATTTTTCTTCCTCTACAATACACACAGATAAGGGAAAAAGATTCACGAATGCTTCACGCTGGCTTTTCCAGCAGTTAATAATTTCTACCAGTAGCTCTCCATAGGATTCCTGGGAACACTTCTTCTGTCCCTCCTGCCATCCTACTCCTAACCTCAAAGAACCGCTCTCTTCAGTGCGTAATTCATTAATGGGACTTTTCTTTCAGCTTGAAGAGGAAAAGAAATACAAAATGTCCACACACAAAACAGTACACCGACACTATTATACAGCTTTCTAATACTGTCCTGCTTTTTTGACAAAAAAGCCTGGTGAGAGTCCCAGAAATTCAAAGAATTCAAATAAAGAACTGGAAGATGCTAAAGACAATCAACTCCACAGTTTCACCTCTGAAATCCTGTCCATGCTCATCTTTATTTGCTTCCTACTGTCTCCTACAAAAAGGCTAAAGCAAATCAGCGGGCCCAAGGCAGTTATGCCTTTTCATTCTACGTCAGCCTGAAGAACTGACCCAGAATAGAGCTTTTGAGAGACTCCAACTACAGCAGCTGGGGACTCTCTATCCCTGCGACAGCAGGAACGGATTCTCCCCACGTCAGCTATAGTACACTCAAACAAGATACGTACCAATTCAACGATGGCAAGCCCGTTGCATGAAAACTCAAAGCAAATGACTGATTATAAACTTCCTCTCACGGCATCGGTGCTTTTCTCCTACTCTAAGTCCAGGAAACTGGTTGTTCTGAATAGTTACAAAGGGCAAGTTCTGTAGCATGCCCTTCATTCACATTGACTCAGAGATAGATCGTGAAGGGGAAAAAAGAAGTCAAACATTACAAAATTAAGGTAACAAACTGAATGGCATAGGGCTTTACCATTATGCAGTATTTAATCTGAACGACAGCTAAACTATTCTGGTATTTTTCCTCTCTAGTCTAAATCCAGAACAGATTTCACCAACATGGTGGAGAACACAACGTGTTAAGCAAGTAAGTCTAGAATCCTAAAATGGTTTGGGTTGGAAGGGACCTCAAAGATCATCTAGTTCCAACCCCCCTGCCACGGGCAGGGACACCCTCCACCAGACCACGCTGCCCAAAGCCCCATCCAACCTGGTCTTAAACACTTCCAGGGGTGGGGCCTCCACAACCTTTTGGGACAACCTGTCCCAGAGGTCTATGTTAAAGCATCCATGTTAGCTTTTCAACTAAGGATACTCCAGAGAAGTCTGGCAAGTTCCAAATTCCCATGTGGGCAAATATTCTTAAAAAACCTCCAAAAACCCCAGGGAGACACTGAGGGACCTTCGTGACAAATGAGTACCAGGTGTTGGAAATGGTGACTCTTCCATCCCTTAAGTAAAGTCTTATCACTCAATACTGACAATCTCATTCCCAAGTGAATTACAGCCTTGTCTCTAATATGCCTTTTTGAGTAAATACTGAGAAGGTTTTGACAAAGTTTTATTGACCCATCAGACTACCTTTCTTGATGCACAATCTTTTCTGGACATTAGTGAGAGACCTACTAAGCCATAAAAATATTTTTCAATCATCAGGTCAATACTGTTGATATGCTTACAAATAAGACCTAGGATATGATTACTGGAGAAAGAAAAACAAGGTTGTGACAACAAAAATACATTAAGAACGGAGGGAAAAAAACGGGCTTCCACAGAAAATGAGACAGTCGAGCTACTTTTTGAACCAGAAAGCTAAAAGCTCCAGACATACCATGGCTAAGAGGGATGCAATTATCTATACGCTTGGTAGCAAGAAGTAACAGAAACACCCTATATGTGACCCTGAGAAAACATCCCCAGATTAGCTTTTTTGGGGGATCAAATTCAGGCTGAAAAGAAACTGCAGTTACAAGCAGTAATAACCTATAATCTCTGACTGCATTACAGAAGCCTATTTCAATAGTCCCCAAACGCAAGTGCTAAAAAACCCCTAAACCAGAACCTCCACCACCCCCTTAAGGTATATTAGTGTAAGCCTTGCACCACTACAGAAATGATCTGGTACCCCACGTTAATGTCTTGGAAAATAAAAAAAAAAAAGGTAGAAGTACACACAGATGATGCTTTCCACAATTTCATCTACAATCACTAGTCCTCTATATTTAAAAACAAGTTCTCTCAAATCTAAAAAACCCTACACAAATCAAAGTTGAAATACCTGATAATACAAAACTAGCTATAAAATTGTGCTTATGGTTATTATCTTCTTTGTAGGAATTTATATCTTCCCTTACATCTTAACCTTTTTTTTTGAATTCATTACTTGTTGGTGGGTTTATGCTGAAACGCACAATACATATCTTTTATATTTAAGTACATTTCAGTGAAATAATTCTATAAAAGTGAAGTTCAAAACATTTTCCTGTCATTTCACTTTTGAACACTACCACAAATTGCAGCAGCTATAACAGTCAACGAGAAACTTCTATTAAATATGCAATACTACAAAGGAAGACATTTCCAATGTTTATACCTTGAAGGAAGATTAAGTCCTCCCTTCTTGTAAAATTTAACACATGCGGCTAAAAAGCAAAAGAAGGAAAAAATCACAAGTGGCATAGTAGAAGCAATCACAGACACAAACATATTAAAATGGAATATGGGGCTGGGCAGATTTTTACTAAAGGTGGCATCTTTTTTACAAGAAGTCAAACTAAAGAAAAGGAACAAGCAAATAATGCTCCCATAAATTCTAGGTGATGTTTTACAACTACTGCCCTGTGGGTTTTGTTATTTGGTTTGGTTTTTAAGCATAACGATAACAGTTATTTCTCCCATTGCAGTTTTCCTCATCTTTTTGCTCCACCTTTGACAGCTCATTTACAATTTCACCAACGACTAATCAGCAAGAACTTAAGCCTTCTCTGGAAGAATCTTTCAAGTGCCAGTCTCTTGAATACCATGAAAGAGGAAAACAAAAATAATGACTTTAAACTGGTAATAAATAACTGCAACTCCAACCTGACACATGCTCTGGCCTCAAAGGATGTAAAATGTTAGGAACCAGAGCAGAAATATTATTCTTCCTGTTCTCAAATAAATTGCCAGGAGAAAAAGCAGAGCTATGAGGACAAAACCACCAAGCTCAGAACAAAGTCTCCATATTGACCCAGGGAACTAAGAAGGTTAAATAAAGAACTACGGAAATATTTAGGAATAGATGGACGTAACAGAGACCGCAAAGCATCATCCTATAAAGGTCAACAAAGAGTTCACTCAACGAAGAATAAAATATTCCTGAAGTTACAACAGCAGCCACCAACTTCTATCTGATTTTTCAAACCCAGGTTTTGATGAAGAGTTCGTGTAAAGCACCTTAAGGTCCTCATCCGTCACTGAGGGTTTCCAAGGTGCTCACGCAAACATACGAAAAACCTGTACATGAAGCACGCCCTCCCAGTAAGATTCGCTTGTCTTCAACATATTTTTCTTCCCTCCCAGATAAATATTTTGAGCCTTTTCTCCCTTTATTCATGTAACACGTACCAAATATATTAAGATCACAAAAAGCTTTAATATACGTAATAGATGAATATTAGTACATTTTATTTATACTCTACCACTTAGAGCCCTTAGCTGCAATGGGAAGGGGAGTATAAATTTTAATTCAAGTATATCTGAATACTAAGGCTTTTTGCTGAAGAAAATGGCTGGCTATACACACAGAATTTTAACAGGATAAAACAAATGAGACTGCGCGACTCCTTATGAGATCTCGTAAAGGCAACCTTACCAATTCACTTAGGAACAAGGAAATTAAAAATTATCATCATCGCTATCACCTACAGTGAGTAATTTATCATTCTTGCTCTTCACTAGTATCATGTTCCAACAGTGAGTGGCTACAACAAATACAATTAGACAGCTGGCCACAGAAGTGGGAGATAATGTGCTTTTGATGGAGTTTATCCAAGCATGGAGATGGAATGTTTGTCATCCATGCAGCAGAGTTGCTGCATTTTTATCACAGGGAAAAGAAACCCCTGGCTATTAAACCTCAACAATTCTGTGTTTTAAAAAGACTAAGAATCTGGAGATCACTGCAGAGGAGGCTACCAATAACTAAATAAATCAGAAGGACAAATTCTGCTTCATAACATGATAGAGTAGTCTTTCCTTTAAACATAAATTGGGCTTTCAAGGTGTGTTTAACTGTGGTACCCAAAGCCAGATTTCCAACTTCTAGGTTTTTTAAAAAAAAAAAAAGAAAAAAAAAGAAAAAAAAAAAAGAGTTTCTCCCCTAAGGTTGGAATTAAAGACTTATATGCTAATACTTATTGTTGACTTGCATGGGGAAGACTGGACATTAAGAAATGAAAATGTCTAACATGTAAGAAGATTTTAACAAGCAAAGATTTTCCTTCATCAAAATAATATTCTCCAGGCAATTCAACTTCTTTTTTCCTCCTAAAGGTTTTAATACATCAGTCACGTCCTCTGGTTCATTATCCTTCTTTCACCCCCTTCCTCCCTCCCACTTTTTATACACATCCCCTGCTCTTTGACAAGATCTCTTGGGAGCAATGAAGAGATACTGCCATTTTCCTCCCAGGGGATATTGTTATTCAGCCAGGAAAGATCAACCTTGATGGACTCACAGGGGAAACGCTCACAAACAAAAGAGAAAGTTTGTCAATTGATTTCTACACTGAGGGTAATCACCATTATATTTTATCTCAAAAGCTCACACAGTGATCAACTTAGAATACAATTAATGGAATATTTTCCTAGCAGCATCTACTAACTGATATTAGCCAGATGTCTCATTAAAATCAGCAGTGACAAACCCTAGCTCTTTACCAGGAAAATGCACTTTTGCAGGCTAATTAAATTTATTTTTGGCCATTATCTTTGTAAGACTGAAATCAAGTTAACTTGCACTGAAAGTGCTTTGAAACTATTTCATATAATGATTCCATGCAACTGTTTCGTGCTTTGAAAATCTTCAATCTGTGAAAGCTAAAATAATTATAAAGAAACTTAATCCTAAAAGATACTACGTGGTGGTAAACCACAGGAGGAAAAACCAAAAATCCACAGAAATAATACGTGCTCTGAGAAAAGCCTTGACTTCCCCTCCACCTCCAAAAAGCTTCTGAAAAACTAAGCACCACATTTAACATATTTATTTTTGCTCAATCTTGCCATATTTCTCAGATTTATTAAGACTTTTTTTTTCTTGAAGACTTATCTAATTGCTTGAACACCTAGAAGAAAAAATTACTTAAAGCATTAAGCTTTTTGAAGGATATAATGTGTATATAACGCATATAAAATGCATTACAGGATCATCTGCAACACCCTTAAGATGCGCCTACACAAAGACATCACGCTGCTCTGTTATGAGCATGACTTAATACTCTGCTAGGTTGATTTTTTTTTTGTTATCCTAAAGTATAAGAGTAATTTAAAATAATTTACAGGTGGAAGGACAGACTTGAGTCAGGTATGTTTCAATTAATACTATGCTCTTAGGTTTTGGGAATGGCATAGCTTTTCTATTTCTCATCAGTTCATTGCTAAGTCTGGGCATTTATGTCCTGACTTGGTCCATTTATTTACGAACAGAAAAGAGTTCACCTATTCCCCACTGAACTGCATGGTTTTCAAATAAGCCCTGGTACAATTAAGTGGCACTATCATCCAAGCAGCTAATTAGCCAAGAGGTCAGCAACAAGGCCTTGTGAGAGCAAGAACAGTGGTAATATCCAGAAAGAATAGAAATATCTATTTCAGCACTTGCATTATCAGTTTTCAGGAAGGAAAGGGTTGTACTAAAAAGTGACAAAGGAAAATATAGGGGAAAAAATAAAATCAAAGGATGAGAAAGAGGTGGGTGGGTGGCAAGTCCCAAAGGTTAGCATTAGGCTTGAGAGAATTATCTTCCTGTGCTCCCTCCAGCCAAAAACCAGGAAAAAAGCTCTGTTCCTAACTGTCTCCCAAGAAAGCTTTCCTGGAGAAACAATTCACAAGAACAGAAATAATGGGGAAATCAAGAAGAGGTCAACTTCTCTGTTGAGACTGAAAATAAACAGAATTTAAAATCAGTATCTACTAAAGGAAAAAAAGAGACTGAGGAAAAACTAAGGTCAGATTTTAGAGGTATTAAACATCTTGCCACGGAAATGAGAAGCGCAGTCTCTCCTGTCTGAGAGGTGCTGGGGGTGTTCCAAGTCATAATCAAAGCAAATGTGGTAATGAGTTGGTAAAAAGATTGCATTACAGCTCCGATTCCTGACAGCTTTTATTCCCTACTGTCCTGTTACCACAGACATGCAAACAGGTTGATGGGAGGAAGCCGCAGACCCCAAGGTGGCTAATGCCTCCAGAGTTGCCAGCTGAAGGTTTAGCTCTTCGACGATTAACATGATGCTGCATACTCCACCCAGGCAAGGCCATCACTCCTTGCCCCAAATACTCGCCAAATCACTTCCCATCAGTGCTACGCTTCTGCAAAACCCAAGTTCAGTACTAACAACAATGCATTCCATGCTGCTGACACATTTCCACATAAGAACGTCTACCCAACACTCCTCTGCACCCACGCAATGCCGTGGAAAGGAGCAGCATGGAAACCCCCAACCCCGTGACGCAGTGCAAACTAGTAGTTGAGCTGCAATAGGATCCACAAAACAACTAACTTGGGACCATGCACCTAAGCTTTCCGCTTGTTTGGTTTTTAAAGGCAGACCGCTTACAGAGGGTTGACGTTCTGATGGTATCACGGGTGTAAGGTTAGCTTTGCTGCTGCTGGTGGCACTAGGAATAAGACAACCAAATCTGTTTTCACACTTTCATGGCACAGAAAGGGCTGAGAAAAGGCTGCTTTGACACGAACACTAGGTTGTGAGCTAAAAAAACCCCAATATATGCAAGCATATAAGGATGGATTTCCAAATTGTTCTTTTTTGTGATTTTTTTGTAAATTAAGCAAAAATATTTAAAAATATTCGTATTTTTAAAATGCAAAAATCAGAACAGCCAAGTACAAAAAGCTAGAATTTTGGGAAACGTAAGCAGTTTCCTCTTTTTGTGCAAAAACCGAAAAGCTAGTAGAACAACAAAACACAGATGCAAACAAGACAAACATCAGATGTTATTTTCAAAGAACAAATTGCAATCTTAAAGCATCTCCTCAAAAATTCCCAATATAAATAATGGACTTTTATTGTTCATTTACTGCAAGGTTAGGCAGCCTGATATGATGGATGAACTGTCAACCCCCAACTAAACTTCTACAATCCATCATAGAAAGAGTGGAAATTTCACTCAAAGTGTCAATAAACCTAAATGATGAAGTGCAAAATACTTTACAGAGTTCTGATCATTTTTTAGAACCCGCATTCACTGCAAAATTTCAGAAACACTGCTCTTCCCCCATTTCCCTCCCCTTCTCCCTGGAAGTCATAAAATGCAGGTGTACGTCTTGATTTATAAGTCAATGATACCACAGAATCATAGAACAGAAATGAAGCTATCGTAAAAGTCTAGTGCTAGGGGAAATGATGTTTACCAAATAAACTATTTTACTGTACACAAACATCAAAAAGATTGCCAAGATGTTGTAAAGATTTCTGTTTAATTAATCAGTTATTCAAAAGTGGCCACATGAACAAAGTTAGCCCAGGGCTGCACTAGAGCTTGGTCTGAAATCAAAGCTGACTCTGCCCTGAGGCAACTAGAATTATGCTACGACAATTAAAAAAAGATAATTTTTTTTTTTTGGTGAATGCACAATAAGATAACGAAGATTTCCACTTAATAAAAAACAAGAGGTTACTGTGTCTTAACTTGGTGATAACTGACAAATCATTATGAAGTACTTGTATATAGCTACTAACTCCCAGTAGTAACAATGCATTAAAGTATACATATTGGAAAACTTCAGTTTAGAACCCCAACAAATTCTTAAGTATCCTGTTCTACAGCAAAAGCGGTGGCAACTGCAGCAGCAGGAACACGCAGATCCATCCAAAACCAGGTATTACATTGCTTGACATAGGTATCCAAGAGACTGTTATCAGCTTAAGTGTTTACATTATACAGCAACATACTCTCTGCATCAGAGGAAGCCTGCATCTCTTCTTCATCTGCACACGCAAAAGCCAAGTGAATCAGTTGTAGCAGACTCATCACAACATATTAAAAACTAGCTACCAGTTACTCCTTTGGACTGGTGATGTGCTGTGATTTACTTAAAGCTGAGTATGAAACTCCCAGCAGAAGTATCACAATACGCTCATTACAAAAATTTTAGTTTTTACTACAGATTTCAGAGCCTAATACAAACGAGTCAAATTTGATGAGCATATTTTAATAAATTGGTAGAAAGCATTTATAATTAACGCTGAATATAAAAGCATATTATGGCAATCATAAAATCTGTAAAAATTAGGTCATCCTGCCTTTGCTTATCATTTAGCATTTAAAAATACAATGCATTACTTTCATCTGCTATATGTTTATGACATGAGCTATAGCCTACTTTTCCAATATCTATTTTGTTTTTCACTCTTCTTACTACACTCAGAAAAGCTCTTCTGAGAATAGTGACTGTGCCATTCTTGAGCATAGTGGTAACAACACGTCTGAACAGAAAACTCTGATTTCGGAAAACGGGCGACAGAACAAAACCAGAACCACCCAAATGCTGAGGCTCCTTGTCTTTCCATTTCCCCACCTATCTGTATTATACCGTAACACTTCTACTGGAGTTTTAGATCCATTTGTCTACAAACATGGCTTATTTTACACGTGTCATGCAGAAATCAATGTTTGAAGGCAGGGACTGATGATAGATGAAGCTTAATTACTACACTATCAGTCCAATGCGATACTGACCATATATGAAGAAACTAAAATCGTCTTACCGTACACTTTGTGCTCTTTGTAATGGTAAGGGTGAAATCTGAAGAGAATTCTAAGTCTGGCGTGGATGCAGTATTACAGTCGATATGCTGTCAAAAGGAATAATACAATTCGTCAGTGACAGTGTTGTACTTAAATCGAGATCCTTCTTGGGATGAAGGGTGTTCAGTTGCTCCCACAAAAAGACAACTTTTCTAGAGCAATAGTAATTCAGCTCTCCAAAAATGGGAAGAGACTTAAAAACCACCTAATCCTATCTGCAGGCTGAAAAACACCTAAAACCTAAACTTCTTCCCCAAACGTCACAGTAAACAGACGCTTTGACTAGCAGTGGTGTGGAAGTAGATATATCACTCCATTCAAGCAAGTTGCTTAGGTAACCGTCTTGGTGACAGCTGCCTGTTGTTGAGAGTAAGTAGCTTTCACAGGCATCCTTGCAGACATCCTCAGCAGCAATTAGCTTATAGGGCCACAATTTCTCAAGTCACTTCAGCTGTAAGATTCTGCATTGCCCTTCAGGTGACGATAACACTGTCAAATCAAACTGCAACCTGCATTTCTTATTTTTTTATATATCTCTCTCTCTCTCTTTATATTTATAAAATCAGAGTTACTAAAGACCATTAAGCTTCAGTTTTCAGTTGTTAATAAAAATTCCATCACATTTTTTTCACTGTATGAAGTTCTTTAGTCTACATACTCAGTTAAAATGCTTTATCCAAGAACATCATATACTGCTGAAATTAAATGTCATATATGTTATTAATCAATATTTCTCCATGCTGCCTCGCCTTTCTTTAGGGTATGTTTTGCTTCCTGAAAAGTTGCATCACAAACTATTCAAAACAAGCAGCAGCAAATCTGTGCAAACACACTAAAATATCTTCTGTAATAGGCATATGATAAATTGGAACATTTTTAAGCTTTGCCTCAAAAATATAATCCATTTGTTCTGTGGAATGGCTATTGATTACAACAATTTACTTATAATGCCACTGTTGCTCAACTCATTAATTTCACTACTTTGTACTTTAACTCCAACAAACAAGCTCATGCATTGACTTTAGGTTATTTTTAAAACCGTGATTGTTACTGAGAACAAATCGCTATAAACCCATTCAGCATAACACTTATGCAAAATGCTGCACGATGACAAACTTTGCTAAGCACAGACACCTGAGCTGGACAGTGACTGCTCATGACAGTATATATTAGAAAGGGATACGTACTGTTAACAGTAAAGCATTTTGCTTCCAAAATGACAGCAGCTTATAGACCGCATTAGGAAAATTTAACTATAGCTATTGTTATCAACACTTTCCAGATGTTGTTTTAATTTATTTGTTTGCCTAACAAACCGACGGAGCTCAACTTATCCATGCAGCCGCTAATTTAGAGCGCATGATGTGTTCTTCATTTTTTTGTATCTCAAACTTGACCTATCGGCAAGAAGTATTCAACTACACTTCCACTTGAATCAGAACATGCTTATTCACTAAGGGTGTCACTATAATGACAGGTCTACAAAGTGTATTTCCACAACTGAGCTGATCACTCTCCTCTCTCCTTACACTCAAGTAAAACAGACACTTGCAAGCCTCAAGTCAGCATCCTTAGGAATTTTATTTCACTGATTCTAGAAGGAGTCTAGTCAACAAGCTCAGAGGATAAAATGTAAGACACATCTGTAATGACAACTTTATCTATGAATAAAGAATCCTGAAGTAAACAAAAAAAGGAAAACAAAAAGGATGTAGAGATGCACAAGAAAGCCAAAGTAGTTACTCAAGTTACAGACATACCATTCTCAGCTCTTCTTACATCGGAATACCTGATTTAAAAAAAGCTTAATACTTTTTAATCTTCTCTGCAATAAAAATATAAACAAGAAAAGCTTAAGCAATAACTGGCATCAGGATATAGTTACAACAAAATAGCACTTCACCTGTCACTGCTTTTGTGGGCAGGATGACAACTGACCACAGCAAGTAGTTTCTATGCTGGAAGAGCCTGGAACTACCCTCGACAAGGGTGTCAAATTCAGGGATGAATTATGTAAACCCATTTTCTTATATATACAAAATAAGATAGGAATGCATTTAAATAGAGATTACCTATTTACTAAACAGGCAATTCCCACTGATGGGCAGTAACGTTACTGCCTTAAGCATTTTACACTAGAAAAGTAACCATATGAACAATAGTTACAATACCATTGTGACAAAAAACTATCTTGGTTTATAATAGTCTTTCTCTCAATTTGATCTGAACTGTTCAAGTTATTAGTCTACCCAAAGTTCGTCGGAATTTCAAACTAGTCAGTGTTCTGGAATTATATCTCGTCATGTAGGTATTCTCTCATATGAATCACTACCAACTTTGCTGCTAGTTCTCATCACAAAGCTGACGTTTAAAAAGACAACACAGAAAAGTAAGCATAAAATTAATTCAGTGAGTACTGTGGAAAATATTGTTGCCTTTTCAGATATGGTCATTCTTGCTGGATGAAGCTATGAGTGGTGATAGTGAATGTTCTTCCAATGAAAGATCTTTAAAGCCAGCTAGCTTGACACAGAAATGGATAAGAAAGCCCCCCTGCAACTCAGTACACTGACCGAGGTGAAGAGGGAAGGACAATAGAAGAAAAGACTCTATTTTCTATTTTTTTGGGGTATAGCTTTAATTTCAGTTATGCAACTTGTAACTCACTAAAATGCAAGTAAATGTGGGTTTGGATAGAAGAAAATGTAGAACAGACCAATCTAAACATGGGAAAATTACTTTATTAAGAGCTCAAACTTGTATTAATTGCCTTTTTTTTTTCCTAGAAGTCTTACAGTCTTAACACCAGGAACGTTATTGCATTTGTATAATTCCGAAGATGCCAAAAATTTAAGGCGGCTCTAGTACGCTACCTTAATGACAATGGCTGTAGATATCAGTGTGTTCGGATCCAGCACCTCCACAACAGCTTCTGGAATTACAGCCTTCTTCATGCAAGACATGTCAAAGCCATATACATCTTCCCAGAAAAGCAGCTTGTCCACATATTTATTCATATCCCCCACAGCTACTAAACTAATGGTGCAAATGTCAGGATAAACTGTAACAACAGAAACAGATTAGTGAAATTTTATTTTAGACATGCATAAAGAGGACTTTTTCTTTTCTCTTGAAGTGATTAACATCTTGAAAGAACTTTTTTCAGCTCTTGGACAAGACACTTTTTCTGCTACTTTATTTTCTGGAGTCCCATTTGTCCACAAAAGAGACTAGACATTGGAACTTAATTTCCCCCACACTGCTCTGGTAACAGCATTTCCTGCTCGTGACAAAGTATCTCTGTAGTTGAATCCCACTGCCAGGAAACGATTGGAAACTTGGTATCTGAAGAAAATAATTTGGAACATCCTATTCTGGCTTCCATACCCAGACTGCCCTAAAACGTATTTAATAACTGTAGACAGACACTCAAAGGAAAATTCAGGTGGTGGCTTTGCAATAACAAGAAATCTCAGTGAAAAGACCTTATTTCCAGAAAAGAGCAAATCTTCTTACCCAACAGTTTTATTCCTGTTTCTTATCAGCTCTGGCTGGTATACTTGCCTTACAGCCTAAAACATTAGGTCTGGGTACTGGAAAAGAACAACCGCTCTTCTACCTGCACCTGAAGAGTATGGAAGCGACCCAACAGACAGAAGAGAACATCCTCATCGTGTCCCCCCCCCCCCCCCCCCCCCCCAGTTTTGGGATGACAGCTATCATTCTTACTCTCTTCACATTTGTCCTCTCCTTTCTCCCAAGAATATCTTCCGAACACATACTTATTTACAGCTTTTGCAAATAACAGCGCAAGACTGACATTTGCCTTTTTAACAGCTGTCTACAGCAAAGCCAGTCGAGCTCTTGGCAATCCCTATCCCCTGCTGCCTGGAAAAGACACAAAGAATAGCTGCTATGAACATGGCTCTCTACAGCACCATCAAATAGTAAGAGAAGCTCAATTTATACTTAGCTAGGTTTCTTTCCACAAAGAAATTCGCATAGTTTGGTTTTAAGAGTTTTAAAGCCCTTAAAAGCCACATACATTGAATTCCTGATCTGGCTTTCAAAGCAAAATGCCTACTAATAATCACCTTGTTTTATTTTTTATTGATACATGAATGTGGCAGCATTAAGAAAACCGAAGCTAAATTTCTCTCTTCCTCCCTAAAATCTGGTGAACTGTAAAATTAATTTTGTCTCTGGCTCTGCTTGAAATTGTAGCTTATCAAAATGAACATGGAGAAATCATCGCTATAGCACGGTAAGTCAGAAAAGCAGTATTTTTTCCTTTGCAAAATACTGAAGACAGAAACAGCAAATTGAAATTAGACCTTTAATACAGTGAGAGTAGATTTAGCCTAAAGGAAATAATTTTATACATATTAATGATAAAAAAGAGTCTTCTCTAAAGAAGCCTTTTTTTTTTTCATATGAAGACATTAAAGTAAGCAATCACCTCTATCTTTGGAATGACTAGTTCATACAAAATACACTGTCATTTTTCTCACTTTCTGACTCTTTAAAACAGTATCAATAAATAAATATCAGTAAGCTTAAAGTGGAATCCCATCGCTAAGCTACCACCATCCCTACTTTGCAGATAAGGACCTCAAAGCAGAAGGCTTCTCCAGGAACAGGCTACAATTAACTCAGCAGGAAAAAGGCAGTTTCATGAGAACCAAAACAGGAAGGTTTTCAAACCATCTTGTCTGAAACCAATCATTTGGTTCCAGCACGCTTGACAACTGTCTCGCACGCAGAAAAAAAATCAACGTCTGGTGGTAGGAGTATTTGCAAGCAGTTTCTGCAGCCATCAAGAAGGGATTTCAACCTCTCGAAGCTTTCATATTGCTGTTTACTAGCGTGATGACTGCATTATATTTGGCATTACCTCGCAGCACTTCGAACCTTAAGGAGCCAGCACCGACACCCGAAAAATTATAAGACAGTGTGAAACAGACAACAAGAGCAAGTGACTACAGCCTCTGAGGGAATATTTTCCAGGGAAATGCTTTCCATAGGATGCAAGGGGTATGGCGAGAAGAGACTGAAAGTCCCTAGTTGTAGAATACACTTACAGGAGTGTGCTAGAAACGCTGAAAATGAAAACCACTGCAAAAAGTGATTAACTACTATTATCTTCTTTCCTCGGACTAGCTCACATTTCTAGGACATTCTGTTAACAGGAAAAAGTTTACTGTGTGTATCAAGCATGAAATATTTGAGTTGGACCATAATCAGTTTTTATTAAATCTCTTTGTTCACACAGCAAATCCTTAAATCAGCAGTGGAACTCATGATCGATTTATACAAAGTGCTTAAGAACAAGTGAAAAAGTAAACACTAATGCTCTAATCTAACCTGTGTTTTCAGTTGAGCCTATCAATAGCAAATAAAAAAAGTACACAATGTCTGTTCCGACTTCACAAAAAGAAATCTGCGTCCCACCAACAGTGCACGGGCACGGTAATGCATTTACTTCCAAATTTACAAACCCACGCGTGTCCAGAAGCATATGCTATACTGAAGTTTGACTGGAAATGCAAGCATGTTATCTAAATATCAGCCTAAACCATCTAAACACGGTAGAGTTTTGTAAGTGCTTAAAAGCATCTGCTTAAAATTGCATTTGCTATTTCACCCATTCTCCTCGATAACCTCTGGAAATCCTCTGCTCTTTCTGCAACCCTGTAACACTTTCCTGTGCAATCCTGACAGACTTGTCATTTTTTTCTGATTAAGCCTATAATTTAATAATTATTCCTTCTCACAGGTGAAATGAACAAAATGCTGATTGGACAAAAGCACATACTCCTCAGTGCTCTCACAGATTCATCGTTTTGACCATCTGTGTCCTTCTCGACTCAGTGCCCAGAAGTCATCTGTCACCAGTAACAGCTCACGTGCTGAACGGAATACGATGGGAAATCCTTTATCCCTTACCAACACCTCACGAACTTCAGGACGCTGAAGGGTAAGGCAGCAGTCCTCCAGATATACGGAAATAATTTCAAGGGAATACCATCATCAGTTTGACGTGAACAAGCAAACAGTATTATGTTTCGAATGACACCTTCCTTAGCTATGCCACCCATCAACGTGCACTGCGCTCAAGTGTATGCAAAAATCTATACTCAAGCAAGTAACAAACAGATGGGTCCTGGGCAGCAAGAATTTTATGTTCCTGAATAAAGCTATTATATACCGTACACATTACCCCAGACAGTTTGGCATAATCCACTTCAGCATGCCAATAGGCTAAACTGAAGTAACGACGATACGACTGACTGAACACAAATCTAGAAATTTGGATTCTATTCCCAGCTCGATCACTGAAAGATTTGATCAAATCGCAGCTGCTTCCGTTGCTTTTCTCAGCTTTCAAATGGTCCCTGGAATAACGATCTTGGGCTCAGTAGTACAAGGTGGCTTGAGACAAAATTAAGCTTTACGGCAGATCGAGGAGTTTCTCTGTTAAGCCTTCACCTCAGAGCGAGCTCTCAGTTTTGGCTCATCTGAATTTGGACATGCCCACAGTTCTGCTGCTGTTCATCCACACTGCAGAAGTGTCTTGCTGAGCAACTCTGGCACGAATCGCAGGCACAGCCATTTACCTGCTCTACAAGCTGGCAGAAGAGCAGTCAACGTAAGCATCATAAGGAAACGGCGTTCCATTTAAAATCTGGCCATATCAATCGGCGACTGCCTAATACCGTATGCTCTGTGAAGAGTCAAATAACGGCCCGAGATCATTCTGAGACCACAAAGGGTAAGTGCACTGCAGAACCAGCGTACCCTGTCTCTCAAAGGAAACTTTGGGAGGCACAAGCCACTACCAAACTTCCCAACAACACAAGTAGAGCCTAGAGAACAAGATACTGTTGCAGCTTCAATAGAGGTCAAAAATTTCTGGCCCTTTTCAGAAAGCTGTGGAAGTAGTAGCTAAACATAAAATGATTCCTTACAATTTTAGGAAATGTCCCTAAATTTAATTATATTGCAATGTAAAATTATCATCATATCTCTATACAGAGTACACCACAACTGCGGTCCACATCTGACCGGACTATGCTGTATCACTGAAAACAAAAAAGCTCTTATTCTGTCATGTTGCTCAAGCGGCTTCTAAATATTTTAACACACGAACAGTCATCTCTCGCTTGTATATTCAGCTTTGTGCCCAAATGTTGAACAACTGCATAAAACCCCTTTTTTCTGCCGCACTCTGTAGCGTACAAAAGCTCGCTGCAATCAAAGGGGAGCACTGCAGCGAGCACTGCTACACAGTCATTAATCCAATCATTAAGTCAGTGTAGTGAAACTAACTATGTGCATGGTTAGCACAAAAGGGGAAAAACCCCAGACTGATGACTACGATTGAAAAGGTCAATATGAAATACAATACTGACAAAGGAATTAAGCACAAGGAATAAAGCATATGCAGAATACCGCATCGCACGAGGACTAAATATTTACAGACGTTTAAACGCTGCTTAAGATGACACTATCTAAGCTACTTAAAACGATAAAAGAACTCTACTTCAAAATAAAACCTTTTTGTTCCATCATTTCCCTACCCACCAGCCAGGAAAAAAAAGGGTATATTCCCACCAGGATAGAATAAATATGCGGAACTGAAGCAATGTAAATCCATTAGTCATTTCACGTGGCTTCTTGTGTTTGAAACTATGTCCTCCCCACACAACTTCCCTCCTCCAGGAAAACATCCTATCCACTTTTCCTCTAATTCATAGTAGCTTACTCCAACAGTATCACATCTTACAGAATAAAACTTCTTTTCCTCTATTCATAGTTATGCAGAAATTGGGACTTCAAGAGGGGAAAACAAATGCCCATAATGTGTGGGAAGAAGGAGGAAAGATTTAGCCTGTACTTAAGAATAAATAACCCCCTCTGTTCTTAAAATCACCATTAACTTGAGACCTTGATACCCCATCTAATGTTCTACTATTACCCAGACAGTAAATTAATGCCTTGAAGCTCACACTAATGGGAACATTCTTCATTTAGACGGGCAACTTTCTCATCCATGCATAGCTTATTCTAAGTCTCCAAGTTCATTTAGTTTCCCCCCTACCCCGAGCTAAATTTATTAAAAGAATTAAGCACACCAACCTGAGCCTCCCTCTGCCAGGTACTTGTCCTTTGCATAGATGACAGAATCCAGCATTGACTCAAAAAGAAGAAAATAACCCTGTTTATAGAAAAGGGGAAGAATTTAGAAGTCATTATGCTTCTTATGTAGCCTATTCAATCAATCTACTGATAGACATTATCGGTTTAAGAACTTTACATGCCCACACATCTCAGTAAGAGCCAGCACCCAATGAATTTCTCAACAATAGCATTGTCACTTCAAAACTTTAGTTACATGAAATATCATCTTTAATTTCCCAAACTGCAATTATCTAGCATCTACTAAATTAATTAACCATAGGCAATAAATATCCATCTACACCAACAATTACCCAAGAGAGTCCTACAACATCAAAAGAAATGAAATTCACCTTAAACCAAGTGAAAAGCTGTATGTATTTTTTTTTTTTTTAGTAATAACTCTGAGGCACCATACAAAAAAACCCCAAGAAAATCCCTTCCAACTTAGAACTGCAAGTAACATTGAAATTATTGTCAGAGAAACATCAAATGGAACACATCATTGCTGCTTCACAGTTGTAACTTCATGGTGCCCTGTACCAGCCTGGGCAATGCTAAGACCAGTAAAAATAAATCATTTACCAAAGACATGGGTTCTTTGGATGTTCTACGTCATTTAGCAGCACCTGAACTTAAAATATTCTCAGGACAAAAATAGTCAGAACTAGATTTGTGTAGGTGTTTTTGGTGTTGGGATTAATTTTATAGCAGGCTAGTCATACTGCTTTAGCTGTTTAGGATAACTTGTTGTAAATTTAATGAAGTCAGGCACTTTCTGAAACAGAACAAAAAATTTCCTTCATTAAACATTTCTGAGATAGAAAACCATATAGCAGTACCACATACAATTAGCATTTTATATAAAACATCCAGTTTCAACTGCTTTTAAGGAAACTGCAAGTTTCTAAGAGATATATAGCCCCTGGTTTTCCAATTGATTTCCTGATTTTACACCCTTCCTATCTTTCAAGCCTGAGTACGATCCTTATACTTGCTGAATACCATAACACATTTCCTCCACATACACATTCTTACAACATTAAATCAATTAAGACAAATCATGACAGCATACATTTTGGATTTTCACTTAGGGTCCTAATTCTCTTTTTGCTTAAAAAGACAGCTTAGCCCCATGGCTTGATTTATACACTGACTGCAAGGAGGAAAGAACAAAAAAATAAAAAAGACAACTGGACGTCCAGACTTTAGCCCTGCAGTCTTACACACCCAGTCGGCAGTAACCAAACAAAGCAAAGCTAAGAAGATGTTTTTCCTTCATCTTTCCTACACTTCCACATTTGTACAATAATAGGGATTTTTATTTATTTATTTTTGAAGTCACGCAACTGAAGGTAGCATTGTATGCTAAGACCACCAAGTTTACTTCAAGTTTATGCCATCTCGGACGTTTATTTTGCTTAAGGCTCTTAGAAGAAAAATTGCTGCTAGTTCAGAATTGCTTATAAAGATCACCAGCCACACTGCAGCCTTCAGAACTAAAAACTAAACTAGAAAACCAGAAACTTGAAGCATGCCATATCTGCATTCAACAAGAGCACAGTCTGAAGATAACAAACGTTCCCTTTCCTCAACCTGTTTCTTCTGGAAGCAGGACAGCGCTCTACTACTAGACACTTTTCTTCCAAATGTTGCCCGTTCTTCCACTTTACTGCCTAACTTTTCGAAGTCCTTAGAATAAATCCCAGAATGACTACTGCTTTGTGAGCAATACGATTTTTAGTAAGCTTTGCAAAACAGTTGAAAAGGCCAGGAGCTCCAGCTGCATCAGGCAGAGGTGATTTTACGCCTACAGCAAGCCAAAAGCACAGAATGGAACGAGAGTTTTCTTTTTTCATTCTTATTCTTGCAGTTTTAAAAATAGAATATGGTTCATAAAAATTCTTTTCAGATGCTTTTAACTGAAAATGAGTTGCTTTCACAGTATTTTAAACATGACCTCTAGGATGTATCCTAAGACTAGGTACCAGCAACAGTCAGTAAGTTACAAAGTGAGATTTTTACCATCAGCTCATCACTTATTTCCTCCTGCCTAAAATGCCCATCGCCTACAATGTCTACCCATCAAGTGCAAGTACTGCTGCAGGAAGACACACCTTCTCACGAGAAATACAGTAAAATTCTCACTGTCCTTTCCCTGACCTTTCCACTCTGGCATTGCTGGTTCTCCCCCCTCTCTCCCAGTTCTATCTTCCCCCCCAATTCATTATAGCATTCCCGTAAGTTACATAAACCGTCAACAGTATTGAATCAAGTCATTTATTACTTATACCAAAGCCTTTTGCTCAGTGTGCTGTGCTCATCTGTAGTGTAATTTAGAATGTAATTTCACAGGCTGCTGCCTCACCTGTAGGGGTGCCATCTGGAAAGAGAATTATACCTGACGTCTTTTCCCCGTGATGCTGTGGGGCACTCTTGCTTCCACCCCAATAACGTTCAGGGGTTTGTTTTTTCTTAAGCCTGTATTAGCATCCTCAAAATTAATTACTGCAAAGAGATCTCTAGCATACAAATCTGTGAGCCGAATATTAATAATTCCATCTTGCTAGTGGCTAAACGAAGACATGTAAAAGGTGGCAGGTTCTCTGTCAAAGACAAAGTGAATACACAGCACATCTTAAATATTATGCTGTGATATTATGTGTTTTCGACTAAAAAGCTGGCCATTTCTTTCTCAAAACAAACATGCTCTTCCTTATTTTTATATTTTCAAAACTGA
The DNA here is from genome assembly GCF_011004875.1 of Balearica regulorum gibbericeps. Lineage (NCBI taxonomy): Eukaryota > Metazoa > Chordata > Aves > Gruiformes > Gruidae > Balearica > Balearica regulorum. The sequence goes on from NC_046188.1 coordinate 66,502,807, forward strand.
AATGAAACGGCTGTTCTCCAGCTAACGACAAAAACACACAGAAACAGAAACACACAGCACTATGGAGTCACTCTGTTCAAGCATACAGCTGTCCTACCTCACGTCCATCCAAGAAGTCAGTATCAGAAACCCATGAGCCCACCGACAAACCTGAATCCAGAGCAATGTGACAATGGCTACAATTCTTACATATCTCTTTTATCTGTATTTTGTTCGTTACAGAATTATAAAAGGCTTACAACACTTTGATAGCTTAGTATCCTGCATTGTTAAGTTTTCCTCTATTATTCAAATATACTACTGCACTCTAAAATTTATTTTCGTTTTAATTCACAGCTGCATAAAAATATTTTACCAATAAACGGAAGTGTAAGTATAGAAAGTTCTTTTAGCATTAGCACGTCAGTATTCATCACGATATTCTTCACGGAGAAAAAGAGATTAAGTTCTTTAAAGGCATCAAGATGCAAGAACAACACTGAAATTTAAAATATACCTGATTGTGTGGAGACTACTAAAGTAAAATGCTTTGCTTAAAACATAAGTTATTTCAGATTAATGATTTCTTCATGTACAATTCCCTCACCTGTTCCTACCAAATACCGGAGTGGAACTTGGCTTTGCCTTCATTTATTTTCTACTTATTGGTAAAAGCCATATATATTAAGAAATCTTTTCAAAAATTGGTACTAGCATGTTTACAATAGCAAGAATTAGCAGAAATTTTTAGTACAGCAGAAAAAATATGTAAGAGTAGAATCGAGAAGAAATATTTACCTACTTGAATAAGCAATGCTTTTCCCTCCCTGCCTTGTACCCAAGATCCATTTTATTATTTTCTGTAACATAACTGAACCTGGTCTGGTACTCCGATTCCTTAAGGGCCCAATATTGAATATTTAATGAGATGAAAGGCAGCTATCAAACCACTGGCCCAAAGACTGGACGTGTTTTTTAAAATCCCATCAGTATAAAAAAAATGCATTATTTTCTTAAACTGGAGTTTCTAACTACAAGGTTTCCATTGGATTAGAGAGTAAAACAAGTTACAGAGGGTACGTAAAACAGCTGGACAATGGATTCTGATTTATAACTTTAAATGTAATCTTGCATTACCAGATGCACAAAACCGACACGGCCCGCTCAATTTTGTGAAAAATTATGTTTTACTTGACAAAATCCCCCCAAAACCTGTGGCACATTTAAATGAGATATAGCAGCTACATGTAAACTCTTCTGCATGCTCTGCTGCAGCCACTGTTTCCCTCCTGTTAAGCCAGCCTTCATGCTGACCTCTCATGTATGATTTAATTTTTAAAAAAAGGAAATAATTCATTACTGACAGAGCAAGCCCACACATTTCAAAACCACAGCTTGACTTTGTTATTTTGCACACCCTGTTGTGTCCTTATACACATGTAAGGTGAGAACACCAAATGGGAAGATCTCAAGAGCAGAAAAGCGATACCCATTATTGGTTTTGGCAAAAAACCCCACAAAACAAAACAAAACAACTATGTATTTTCATGCAAGGAAATAAAGTTCTTTTATAAGAACCCTTTTGCTGTAAAAAAAATTAAAGCATTCAGCTACTTAGTACGCTCTTTACACAGCATTATTAAACACACAAAAAAGCTCAATTCTTATGTAAAATTTTAAGTTATTACTGTATTATGGAAATAGAACACTTGTACTAATGCACCTCCAAATGCTAATAGAAACAACAGAGAATATTAATGCTACAGAAAGGCTAGTAAGTGTTAAAAAAAGCATCATCACTGGGAAAGGAGAAAGGAGAGAAAAGATGGTTTCCAGTGCTTCAGACATGCTCACTTCCAGTCCTTTTCCCTGGATCCTGAATATCTCCCGTTCACAGCGCATCCTGATAGCACTGCAAAATTATCTCACACACACACAAAAAGATATTAGCTACCTGAGCAATGATATGATTAAGAGACAAGAGCCTCCGGATTCTATCCTTGGTTTATTTTGAGAGACCATCTCTTTCCCAGCTTCTCCTTGTATAACATTCTATTGCATATTCAGGATCATAAAGCACCGCATAAACCAGCCGTTTGTGAGAATGCACTGTACGTTCACACTGTATTCCAGACAACCATCTCAGACAATCGGCTCTCACAGTAAAACCCCTTGCAAATAAGAAATGCAGATGTTTTTCAAGTGAATAAAACTCTCAACCTCTAGCTTGATCGTCTTAGCTAGAGAAAGGAAGTAAAAGCATATCGAGAAAACAATCTGCACACAGATGCAGCTGGGTGAGAACATTCCAGAAAAACATTACATACATTTTGTTTCTTTCTGCACTCGTCCTTTCAACAAGCAGCCTACGAAGTTTACAATTACAGTACCAAAACCCACGTGTGCAATAACACAGACACCTTTGGATGTTGATAGCAAATCTGATTAGAGAAAAACATCATTGTTTCTTAAAATTCAGAATCTCCGGGGAGAACGCACAAACGTGATCCTGCCTCAGAGCAACTCTACGGTGTATACAACTCCTAAGTACTTTCCCACCACCCATACAAATAGCGGCAGCACATTCAAGTCAAAATTCTAAACCTCCAATGAAATACGAACATTCGCAAGCCATTTCCAGGTCAAGTCGCTAATTGACAAGGGCCGTCACTCTTACACCAAGGTGCAAACAAATCACTGATGTGCGTTCAGAAATTATTTGCCTCAGATTGCCACCAAGCAGTGTATACAAATACTCAATTACTTGTACCTTTGCTTTGAAACGTAATTCATGGAAGTCTACAGTTTGAGTAAGGTACAAGATTTGCCTGTAGGTGCTCAATGGTAGAAGATGACAAGTAAAAAAAATAAAAATGTTAAGGTTGTACCTGTAGCCACTAACAATAATTTGTAGTTGCACAAATTAAAGCTTTTAGAAGTTTCAGAGATCAGAGCTCCAGGCAACCAATCCTGGACACAGAAATCTCTCCAAGGCCAGCAGTGAGATCTTATATAAAATTCACCTATTTTTACACTCAAATAACCTTTGTCCAAGAACTGGAAGACATTCTCCTTGTAGAATCCATTTGGTTAGCAGAACAGGCTATTACTTGGCCATTCTTGTGTTCTTTCTTAAGGCAACATGGTTTATCGGGTGAAGCGGTCTTCGGTCCACCCGCTCTCCTTTGTGCTCCTGGCTCAGAGCACACCTCAAGTCCTTGAGTTGGCCTGCATACTCGACCCATGTTTTGCTAAAAGGAATGCATAGCTGTCTTCAGAGTGAAAAAGTCTAAGTAAATGGATTTATCTAGGTCTTCAGTAGTTTAACAGACCCTCAATCTTCAGCAATCTACCTGTTGGACATCAACAGAACAGCTCATCACACCTTCCACTGTCTTTCTCAATGGTTTGCATACTAGTTTTAGTCGAACACAATCACACAGATGCCCTATGGTCTGATTTTAACAGCATCAAACATGCAGACTTCAGATGTCACACGCAATGCATTCAGCCTACATTAAAAACAAGATCACTGCTAATTTCTTTCATAGGATTAAATAAAGCCACTGAAAAAGAGAGTTGCTCATCATTCAGCCTCTAGACCTGGAACATGACAAAAACGTAGCCAAATTAATTTAAAATGGAAAAAAATTATTTTGGAAGATAGTAAATACAGATTTGCAATAATATGCCTCTCTCTATATATACACATACATATACACACTCACACATCCCTACCCACTGTGTAATATTTAAGACTTTCTCCCATTTATGCATATTATAAGGGAACAAATTTAAAGATGAAAGAGAAGCAGGAATAGCAAGCAGTCTGTGGAAGCCATAGGTCACTTAGACAATTAAGAGAACGATCACCAGTAGCCATTACGTTGGAGATGCTCATAACGCAACCACCATACCTTTTACAACAGACTGTCCTACGTGCCATCTTTCTCAAAAAGCCTGTTCTAGAAACATTCCTGGGGGATGCAGTATTTTTCCTCTCTCCAGACTCCGCTCTGCTGCTTCAGACTTGTTTTAATTTTCTGATACTCCACATGTAGATCTAAAAAAACCTTACAGGGTACTCCTCTTAAGCACTGTTCTGTACCAAGCAAATCAAAGCTATGGCTCCACAAAAGGGTTTGATGTTTACGAGTCTAAAAGTAGTTTGTTTGCTAAACAGAACAGCAACTTTTCCTATTTCTGTTACAAAGAAAAAAACACTGTACCTATTAGAATTTTCCTGCTACTCCGTAAAGATTCTCTAAATAAAGAGCTGAAAACTGGCACTGAATTCCTGTTTGCTCTCACACTTTGCATTTCCAACATTTTCAAGCACTTACATTCACATATTAACAAAAGATTTCACACTGGTCAGTATCATGAAGGAAAAGAAAAAGCAAATTCACATCAGAAAGCCAGACAAAGAGGAATCTTCATTTGCATCTAGACAACATAACGTTCCTTTCTGGACAGTGTTGGAACAGCGTGTACACTGTCCGGCTATCAATCTTACTTCCACAGCATTGTCGTCTTTATCTCTGTATTGCAGCAACCTATAAAAATGCTAACCTTCCTAAATATTTAGAATACCTAATTAAATGAAATGCACATGGCTATATAATTATGACATTAAAAGGTAAATTAGCACACAAATGGGAAACATGGAACATTCAATACTTCATTTCTTACAAGAGCTGCTTTTCGAAATCCTTTACTTCACCTTAGAGGCACTGATTTACAACATGACTTAAGTGCCCAAGTCGTTTTTAAAACAAAATCTTGGGCTCCAGAATGAGAAATGGGATTTTGGGAACATTATTCTTGGTGCACATATTAGGTAACTGAGCAGAAGTTTCCCTGAAAGGACTATAATGACATTTCTAGTGAAGTCACTATACTGTCAGAAATCACTAACCATAACGCACTATTTTTAAACCACTAGTTTAAGCCAATGACTTAAACCTCACTTGAAACTAATGACCTCAACACTAAATTAAGCTCGTGCTTCAAACAACATTCATTATAGCAGCAGAGGGAAAACTTTTGCAGATTTTCAGCACACTGAAATATGCATTATAAAAAAATCCCACAGAAAAATCAAAACAAACATTTGATTTCCACCTTTACCCGGAAACTAGTTAGACATATATGGATATATAGTGAACATGTGACCTCTCTCCCTTGTGAATAGCAGAACAGGCAGAGTTTGTAAAAAAAAAAAAGCAAACAAACCCCACAAAACCCAAAAACCTAACAAAAAAAAAAAAAATCACACACCACCACAACAAAAACACAAACACCAGCCCAAAAACCCCTGACTTTGAATATAAGTTTTCATTACTGATCTTAAATTTGAAGGACAAAAGAATTTTTCTTTAAGTCCAAACAATGGGAATAAGCAGGGAAAAACCCCTGTATTTTCAGTGCTTTTTGAAGGTCTGTAATACGGGGAGACTGAATAGCAGAAGTCCACAAAAAAAGTCACAAGGAGTGTGTTTCCTACCACATTTTTGACAAGGAACAGACTTACTCAGTTGCTATGAAGTTCAGCCTGGCACTGGGTCTTGTCACACAGATTTCTTTATTAGGATCAATGGCAGGTAGCAAGCCTAATTGTGTAACAGTTAACTTTATTTCATGTGCTGGCTGGTAACAGGCCAATGGCTAAAATCCAATGGATCGCAGGAAATGCCTCATTTACACACTGTACGTATACTGCATTATACTAACTACATAATAGAAATGTACGGCTGTACCCAAAGCAGCTCAACTGTAGAGAACCTTGACTTGAAAGAGTGTGAACAAGAGGGATCAAGAATTGTATTCGAGTATCACATAATGAGGTCTGTCATCCCATCTCCCACATTGGCAAAGATACTGTTGCAAGCATGATAAATTTTCGGTTTAAAAAACCAGCATCGCTTAAAGAATAATTTTTCAAATTAAATAAAACAACACATTTTTTCCTGAAAATAACCACGTCTTGAAAAGAATATTCATGCACCTTACCATCCATTCAGATATAATGACATCCACTTTTTCCAAAGGCAGATCTACTTCTTCAATTCTTCCTTTGACTAATGTAATGATATTTTCAAGTTTATTTAATCTGCAAGTCACAACGTAAACAAATTAGTTTGCATTTTCAATTTATGCTGTCAAGAGAGATATATTGATGTCTATATTTTGCATTTCTTCCCCCAACAACATTTTGTTTAACTTATCAAAAAAGCACTAAAATGTAATACTCCTCAGTTATACTTCCGAGGCAATGTTTCCGAGTACCCAAAAACTGCAGCAGATTAAGTGCCAGGCAAAGATGGCAAACAGTAGATCTGTACACCTCTAACGTGCTGTGCATACAAATGTCTAAGCTTCAGAAACCAGAAAAATAGGGAAGAGGTCAATTTAAAATGATACTCCTCTTTATTTACAGTTGCTTGTTCCCAGTACTCCTCCTTTAGCCCCTGTAGCGTAAGTCGATAGCGATTAGAGCCCACTCATCACACTAGGACAGCTATGGAAATTAACTTCCTCAACAAAACTAGCTGCAAAGTCACTGAGAACAAACATGCCCTCTCGATCAGGATTCCAGTTATTCCACAACCAAGTCATCCTCCCCACTGCGACTTTGGCCCAAATCATCTGCAATGTTTAGCAGTTGCAGCAATTAGGCCTTAACTTATACGCAAGTAACAGTACAACCACCTTGTATGAGCAAGGTACAGTGATGCAACTACAGTTTTTGAAACAAAAACTGCATGACAGTGAAATTACTAAACAGGTAAACGCTTGATATTTACTATCTTTCCTCTTGGCAAACCATAGTAGTCTTTCTTGCACGTACCATTATTGCGATAGCTATTCTTATAGAGGGCAGAAAAGTATTCCCACCAAAGAAATTTATCATTCCGCTGCAGTTCTTATCTCTGCCCCTTCCCTCCCTATCCTGATATCTTACTCTTACATTCTGTCTGGCTTTCAATGCAGACTAGTAATCACATTAAAAATTCAATCTAAAAGACAATGGGAGAAAGATCAGAATGAAGGGAGGGGAAGGAAAGGGTCAAAGGGCTACTTGAACATGTGGGCTGTTAGAAAGATCAATTAAATACTCTACACTCGATAGTCTTCTGTTAGAAGAGCAGCAGTTCATCACTAATATCATATTTAACGCTGTACAGAGCAGTAAAACCAGGAGTTCAAAGTGAGAAATGAAATGCTAAAGAGCTACCACCCACAACAATATTTTAAGGACAAAAAAGCAATCTAAGGATAACTTCCTAAATGACCACATACATGGACATGATTTAAAACAAAAAGAGAAGAAAAAGACCAATTCATTACATACTTGTTCTCAAGTGTAAGTTATAAAAAAAAAAATAATCCAAACCAATGTAGTTTACACATTGTAGCAAAAACTGCTGAGATGCTATTTAGGAAGTGTATTTCAACTTCCTATTCTAGCATAACAGTGATGAACAACAAAAATCAAGTCATTCACTGCACTAGAAATTTTATGGGCAGCTCTTCACAGTAAGAAAAAGAGAAGGCAAGCATTTCGTTCAAAATAACTTTACTGCGTAACCTCAGAAAAGAAGCATGCCGCTCAGGTCACTTATTCCAGTTTACTTACATGCATGGGTTGCACTGTTTCTAGTAATTAGCATGCTAGAAACGAACCCGAGTTCTGGAAGGGACAGAAGCTCTTGCGCACATACTTGAATCACAGGCAGAAACACACCGCAGTAGTCATTTTTAAGCTACACAGAGTTGTTCAGTACTCCAATAAATATTTGTTACTCCATTACAAGTTTGTCAGCTTTATTCCTTTAGGAAAAGTAGGTTTAACAAGACAAATATAAATTGTTTTGATGCAAATTGAAAACTTTAATGTGGATTGAACCTTTTATAGCAGAAGGTATCTATAAATGTGTAGCCTTAGCAATGGTTCACTGTGTGCTTCAAGTGGCAATCCATCACTCTCAAGAGAGAGAGTTTAAGAGTTTTGATTTGTTGTTTTTCTTAAAGGCTTGCCCTTCTCCTCACCAAAGGTAATACGTGTTGGCTGATACCGATATCCTCCTCTAAGTATAAACAACATAAAGGACTTCTTGTGCACTTGTTGAAAGACATGAACAATCCTAAGTTTGTCATCTAGTATATTAGAAATAAAACACCATTTCACATTTGTAACCACCCTGCAGACATCATGGACTCCTGGGAAAAGTTCTCTTTAGCGAACAAGTTCTTGTGCCCTAAAAGCGTTTTGGTCGAAGTTGCACCTAATGCTTAACATGGTACTTTTCTTAAATAGGCATTTATTTAATAAATAATTTTACAGCATCCAAGCGTGCAGTGTTGCATCTTTTATGTGTGAAGCGGTATCTAACCAAAAACTTCTGCCTAGACAACCTTATTTCTGTACAATTTAAGCTCGCATAAAAACCATCAATCCCAAATTCCTCAGTACCTACCTTGACTTTCTTTTCCACAGTTGGTCCTACAAAAACGACCAAACCAAAAAAACCTGACACACCTCAGCTATCAACAATACACATTTTCACCTACATTTCTCCTACCTCGTGCTAGGAAATACTTCAAGTCTTCAGATGCCATTGCTTCATTTTTACATATACTCACAGTGTCCCACAAGATCTTCTATAGGTAAATTAGTGAAATGTGGAGCGGATAAATTAACCACTAGATGAGCAGAAAGCTGTGTAGATCATGAGGTTTAAGAGGTGAAAGGAGAAGTACAAAGTCTTACTGGTAGCTGGGAACCAGAGGTGTCCCTCAGGGTTCAGTGCTAGTTCTGATACTAATTAACACCTTTATTAGTGACCTAATGGGACAGAATGCACCCTCAGCAAGTCTGTGGGTGAGGACCCACACAGGAGAGCAGTTGGTATGCGAAAGGGTAGGGCTGCTATTCAGAGGGATCTCAGACTGTAGAAATGGGCTGACGGGAACCTCAGAGATCCAGCAAAGGCAAAGACGACAACCAGCACCTTGGCTGGAATAACCCCACGAAACAGTACAAATTGGTTCCTGCGGGTCAGAAATCAGGTCTGCTTGCTATTCCCACCCTGCCCCGATGAGGGACGGGGTGAACAAGTTGAGCCTAAGTCAGCCGTGTGCCCTTGTAACAGCAGAACAAGGAAAGCGATCTTACCCCTCAATTTGACACTTCCAAAACCGCACCTGGAGTACAGTTGTACAGTGACCAGTTGTGGGCTCCCCAGTACGAGCCAGACATTGACACACCAGAGCAAGTCCAGTGAAGGGGCCACCAGGATGACGGGAGAAGCTGAGAGAACTGGGTTTGGTCAGTTAAGGGATGGGTTTCTGATGTCTGCCTCTGTCTAGCGGAAGGGTGAAGAGAAGACAGAGCCAAGCTCTTCTCTTCTATCGCAGGGACTGGATGACAGGCAACAGACACAAACTGAAACAATGGATTGGGGGTTGTTTGGGTTTTGGTTGTGGGGGTTTTTTTGTTTACCTTCCCTTCCCATCCCATCCCCCCAAACTATAGACAATATTACAGTGCAATGGTAATCACATTCCAACTAGCATGAAAACCAGAGGTCAGTAAGTTTCTAAAGGAACAAAACAAAGGGTAATAGACATCTACTAGTCTCACAGAGTCCCTTAAATATACCAATGTGCAGAGAACCTTACTAGAGAAAGGTTTTCCACAAGTTAAAACTTAAATACCATATAATTATAAAAACAAGCTACATTACATCTTTTTATGTGCTAAAATTGGTAAAAATTAACTCATGCATGACAAGTTTTGTTTAAAAAACAGCATAGTTCCAACATGATCTTATATATACATTTAGATGAATTGAGTAAAAGTTGTTTAATTTTCAACACAGAAAAATAAATTTTCTATAAAAACGTCTGTATTTCTGTAGTTCTAATTTCTATACTTCTATAAAATACTTTCTATAAAGTTAATTTTCTATAACATAGAAAATTAAATTACAGAAATTATATCATTATTTAAAATTCCTATATAGAAATAAAAAATTAAAAAACTATACACACACATTTAAACAACTTTTACTGGGTTTATCTAAATCAGAACTGTTTCTTTAACTCACAGTAGTGCAGCCAGGAAAAGTTTCTCGCATCTTCTTGCAACATGTCTCAACCCTGATGTATGTTGTCCAAAGATGTACAATTTTATCACTACAACATTTAAAGCGTAAGAATGGAAAATGGACTGGCAGCAGTCAGGTGGAGACTGTCTGCAGCAAGGCAGCACCGGCCACATGCTAATATTAGGAGGAAGGTCTGGGAAACATCCTGCCTTAACTACACCCTGTTTTAATTACCCCTACACCAGAGGAGCAAACAACTTTACTGCGCATCAGAATCTGCGTTAATTCTTAGGACAAATAAAACACCCTGAGTGATAGGTGATCATTAACTAGTAAGAGCATTTTAATAACTTTTTACAGCAGTATTTACCATACTTGGAACTCTTCCTACCTAATGATGTCCATGGCCTGATAGACGATTTCAGACTGGTCAACTCCAATCACTCTCTTCGCGCCTGCTTTGGCGGCGAACATGGAGAGTATTCCAGTTCCACAGCCAACATCCAAAACCACCTGAAACAAATAAAGGGAGGTAAAAATAAACATCTTATGTCCCTTGCTATGATTTTTCTCCACATCTTTCTACATCAGTGAGATACCATACCCTAACAGAAGGAACAAATGGTAGCATCAAGTCTTACTATTACGTTAGATATAGTATAGAGATACCCAAGTCAAACTGCAATTCTAACTCCGGATCTTCTGCTGCCTTCTACAGACAATGAAGGAGACTAGCTCCAGCCGCAGACGAACTCAGTCACAGGGGAAACAATCACAAGCGAGTATTGGGGCAACAACTAAAAGTTACATGAATAGGAGAAACAGGAAAGTATAGCTCGAGCAATATTAATCAGTGAATCACTAACAATTGGATTTAGCACTGAAAAAAACCTACTCTAACTGCAGTTTCTCATTAGGATTTTATTGATAAACTTAAATAAAGAATCCTCGGCTAGAAATGGCCACAGTGCCTCAAAACAGCTATGGCTCAAGATGACTGAATTTCAAAATGGTAACTTGGCACAGCTTTAACACTTGGAAATATTGTCTGTTTAGCACTATTTATAATCAAAATAGGACCAAAAAAATCCAGGAAGATGGGATCCCTAAGTTTTCATGGAAGTAGAATAAACATCATCACTACACTTGGAAAAAAGTACACTCGACATAGTAACGAGACTTACGCAAATGCTTGCTTTTGATATCTCATACATTAGCTACTGTAGGAAGACTGAAAGGTTTAAAAATGCAAAGCAACTCAGAAAATAGTACTAAATATATTAATTAGTACAGTGCAGCCAGCAGCACTGAACTTCATAAAGCAGAGATTTTACCAAGCAGCCTTGTTCAGGCCTCAGTATCATCACAATAATAGTATTTTTCTTCTAACAGCTAGAAACTTCTCAACAGCTTAAACACTTTTAATCTTGAATGTCCCACAGCAGAATTTTAAGCTATGAGTTTCACATTTGCTGTTTTCACAAAAACAGAGAATATTTGAGGTTCAAAGGGACCTCTGGAGATCACTTAGTCCACCTCCCTGCTCAAAGCAGAGTCAACTAAGGCAGACTGCTCAGGACCACATTCAGACGGCTTCTGAGTATCTCCAAGGATGGAGACTCCACAACCTCTCTGGACAACCTGTGTCGGTGTTCAGTTGCCCTCACAGTAAAAAAGTGTTTCCTGATGTTTAAAGGCGATTGCCTGGAGCTCAATCTGTGCTCACTGCTTCTTGATCTGTCCCTAAGCAGCACTGAGAAGAGTCTGGCTCCACGTCCTTTACACCCCCCCCCCCCCCCCCGCCCCAGGCATTTATACACACTGACCAGATCCCTCCTGAACCTTCTCTTCTCCAGACAAAACCACCCCAACTCTTTCAGCCTCTCCCGATATCACAGATGCTCCAGTCCCTTCACCATCTTTGCGGTCTTTCACTGAACTCACTCCAGGACACTCATCTCACTCTTGCACTGGGGAACCCAGGACTCGGCACAGCACTCCAGAAGTCATCTCCCTGGGGTACAAGAGAAGGTTCACCTCTCCTGACCTGCTGGTGACAAGTCATCTTACTAATGCAGCCCAGAAGGCTGGTTAGCTGTCTTTGCCACAAGAGTGTGGGTTGCTGGCTCATGGTCAACTTGGTGTTAACCAGGTCCCCCAAATTCTTCCCTGCAATGGTGCTTTCCAGCCAGTAGACTCCCAGTCTCCGTGGATGTGTGGGGTTATTCTTCCCTCTCCTCTGCCGGGTTTTGCGTTGCCCTTTGATTGCCCCGAGCCCTGTGCACAGGACCTTCGTGGGCCCATTTCTCCAGCCTATGGAAGTTCTTCCGAATGGCAGCACAGCCACGTGGTGCATCAAGCACTCCTCCCGGTTTTGCACCATCGGCAAATTTGCTGAGGGTACATTCTGTTGCACTGGCCAGATCATCAGCAGTCTTATTGTTAGATTTCTGCCTAATGTAATTAAGCTTTACTAACGGTGTTTAAAATTTCTAAGCGCTAAACCCAAAAACATTCTGAAATCTGAAAAATCAAGAAGTTTCCTAAACACTACATACAGTCACTCGTATCACACGTAGCACTTAAGCATTAACAAGAGTCAGAACTGTAAAGACAGACTTCCGTTTCCATACAAGAGACCTAAACAAAAGAGTAAGGACAACTTAAACAATTCTAAGACAACAGGAACATTGAGTCAGAATTACACTAGTCATAAAAATAATCTATTAGAAAGGAAAATTAACTTGTTTCACTGTCTCTCCTTAGCACAGCATCCAATGTTCTAAAGGCTGTCCTCACCACTTTTATGACTTTTTTTTTTCCAAAGGTGGCATCAAATCACTCAGTAATCAATCCCACACTTGAGAATTATAACCACATTTTAAAAAATATTTCAAGGCAATGATGCACCTACTGACAAACATTTTAGCTTATGAGCTGTTGAGCATTCTTGCTCTGGCACAACAAAAACTTGCATGTGTACTTTTAAATTTCACCTGACAGTATCAAAGTAAATACTTCAATGTTCTGCACGTTAGGTCTGCTTGCCTTCCCTTGCATACATTTTTTTACATTCTGATGATGGATACAGAACAATGATTCTGAAGCCAGCAGGAAATAAAATAGCTGTTTATTCTTAGCAGCACAGTATAAGTCAGCTTCTGCTCTGATGTACTGGGAAGCAATGATTGAAGAGTTGACTGTCACCTGTCTTGATAGAGCAACTTACAATCTCAAATCAGACTAAAAATTATTAGCGTGATGAATTTTTTACATCTTGTGTAGAGGCTGGCCACAGGAGTTGTGGACAGAGTTACCTGTTCCACTTGGAACTCTTTGCAGCTACGTTCCAATTCTGCAACTCACTCACAAGTTAGATATGAGTATGCAATGGCTACAGAAATCCCCAGGCTGAAGTCTTCTGGAGACAGGAATAGAAAGTAAAAATCAATGTTCTCGCAGCTGCTGAAATCTCATGCCCCCCTAACATCATCTATTCTAACACTTCACCCGTGGTAGTTAACAAAATTGCTGAGCCATGAAAGCTGGAAGTCAGAGCCAAAAATAAACCTCTGTGAAAGAACGATTTTGATGTATAGTTGCATGAAAGAGAGCAATCACCACAAATTGGAAAAAAATCAGAACAGACACCACTTTGGACAGCTGCCCTGGTCACTTAAAAACCCAGATGGAACTCATCTAGCCTTAGGCAGGGGAGAGGGGTGGAGAAAAAGGCACGGCAGAGAAAATATACAAGCTGGAACACATCTGAGGAAGGGAAAGACAAGCATAATGATCACCAATTAGCCTAAGGACAAGGGTCTACAGCTAACACATTCTTGCAGTGATCACATATGGCCTCTCACCAGAGATCTGGAGCAGCTGGACTAGCGATTTGCCTATACCATAACATACCCCAGCATCGCATCCTTCTCTGTAGTCTTATCAAAAACTGATATTCTATTTTCAGCAAGAGAAAAAAAATTATTTCAAATTCAGAAAAAAACAGGAGGTCAGGTAATTTGGCCAATTAAATTAATTCCATCAATGAATTTTTAGTAGGAACAATGTTTAAAACCTCAATTTTTTCCCCCTCAATATAGCACTGATGACCGCCTCAGACTTCTACAACAAAAACTAAGCACGGCAATAGAGTTTTTCTAACCAATCGTTTTTCCACCAAAAAATACTCTTGCTGTAAAATAGATTACATTTCCATTTACTGAGTAAGGCCGCCTTAACTACTCCTGCTAGGTAATTTAAATTGTCCTATTTTCATCTCAAGTGCATCTGACAGGTTGAAAATAAAGTCAACAAGCAAGATTCATTCAGGTTTTAATAATTTCTTTAGAAAGCTGAGAGAGAACAAATGGGCTAGTTCTGAATAAAGCATCCCTAATAAAGAAAACCTAGGTAATTCTGTTATCATGTTACCCTACAATCACACCTCTTTGAGATACTGCAGATTTGCATCAAAAGCTAGAACCATCAATTAAGCTCTTTCAACAAGCTCCTCCCAACCCACCTCACAGATCTCCTTTCACAAACGACAAAAAGCATCACCATGTACTTTCTAAGGAGAAATACCATATGGGAGTTCTAGGAAATACGGTATCAGACTTCTACTCACTTCTTTATTTTTTAAATTGTAATCAAACTTTAAGGGAAAACAGCCTACTTCCTCAAGTCGGAAGTTTCAACTCATGAACACGGTTCTGAGAGCATCATACGATACATGAATTAAGCAAACCATCTTAACAGTTCCTTCAGCAGGGGTCTGTAACAGATGTCACTTCAAAGCTAGATCTCTGAAAAAAATCCCATATATTCTCCATAACAGCCTACCAAGTGAAAGCTACATCAACATTTAGTCAGACACAGAAGCAAAGTGGGACACTGGTCACCTGGATAGAAGCTGTTGGGAACTCAAAGCAACTGAGAATCTTCCTTTCCCATCAACTTCAACACACTATGATGGGTTTGGATACACTATGAATTTGAGGCAAGAGATATCTCGATCAAAAAACCTGCCGTAAAAACACTGAGTTCAGAAACCACTTTGTAGATGTTGCGATAATAGACAAGCTTTTCTTTAGAAGTTTAACGCTTTCACATGAAGTAAAAACACATTTTCTAGCCTATTCCTGAGCAAGCGCATCTACAGCCAGGGTTGAAGCAATGATGTCTGTAACAGTTCATCTGCGTTTTGTTTCGAATGTCACCAATATGTCCCTACAGCAGAAAAGAAATACAACCAAGTCTGAAAAATTACTGTTCCACTAGGACATACATTCCATGTAACTTAAGATCAGTCTTACTCTGCGAAAGCCTGCAGTTATCAATTTTAGGGGCATCTGTGAAACTAAATTTCTCCCAAAAAAGTTTTCTTTCCTTTATTGATCTTTCTGTTTTGTTGGATGAGCCGCCCAGCTACGCGGTCACCCACCCACATCTTTTAAGTAGCTGGCAGTGTTCTACAACACTTTTGCTTGTTCCCTCATTATAACTAAAGAGCTTAGAAATGCGTAGTAGAAACAAGCTTGTGACGTGGATTGGAGCAAAAAGGAAGAAAACTCTTTTCCTAGTATTTTTCTGCTGTAGTTGCCATAAGAAAACTGAGGAAAGACACACAAAGAGTATGCACTATCTACCTTGAAATACCTCCCGCCTAGGACAAAACCTTATCTAGCACAATTTCCAAGTGAGGAACTATCAGATGGGTGCACTTTTATTACTTCCACAACTATTCTGAAGCCTTGTATTATCACTTATTAACAGTGTCTCAATCAAAACCAAAATAAAAATGAACAGTGATTGCCTTCCATAAACCTAGACATCCTAGTTTCACATTAAGAAATAACTACACACAGCTGAAGAATGGTAAGCACTAAGGAGAGGAAAGCTAATCCAGAACAGAAGGCTGCACAGCATAACTTGGAACACAACAAACTCGTCAGAAATAACCAGCAGACACAGAGAAGAGGAAGATCATGACTGTGCAGGGGTCATAATCACGCTAAGATCATAAACAAACGTCAGTGCAATCTCTCCTCGCTACAAGTGAAATACTAGCTCCTGGTTCCAAGTCCCTTAATAATAACAACCTAGTCTGGAGAGATTAACCAACTCTAATTCCACAAATCAGTTGTGTATGAATTCTTCCCCAGTTCTAATTACACAGTGCTTCTAGGATGTTTTTACTGTACCAGGCACAACTTGAAATTCACTTGAATTCTGGGAAAGAGGCCCTCTTAAGATAGATTCCACTTAATATACTGGACAAGAAAGGCTCAACTTAACCCCGCCAACATAATTAATGAACATCCCGACATGGCACACAGAACAGTAACAACAGCGATCAGCACTTCTCTTATCAGCACTTTGCACCCTCCAGCAGCTGAATAGCACTCTACCACCTAATAAAGCCACAGTACATTAAATCAAATCTTGTCAGTGTGATATTGCATTCCCAAAGCTACAAAGTAGCCAACCTGAAGGACTTCTACCACTTGAGAAAAAATAAAGCACAGAAATTATTCTATTTTCTGAGCTATTTTACCTACCTTGTCCTTGAAGATATGTGAGTTTTGATAGATGAAGTCACGATAGCTTTCTGTACGCACTTTATCCTAGGTTTAAAGAATAAAAACAACGTTCACTTTTTCTACTTACATACAGTACATCGTTCAAAAAACCTGAGAAACTTGCTTTTTAACTTGGCCTAAAGCTGGTTTGTGGCTACTGTACTTAAAAAGGGCTCTGCAATCATGACACTTCCCATACGACATTCTTTCAGAATTTATTGTCTTTGCCAGTGAAGCCAGCTGAGCCTCTGGAGAAAAAATAAGAAATCAGCTTATACTTTTCTGACCTGCTGCATTTGGTTTTGGATGTTTCAAAGTTCTTAATACCTCTTCACCACTTTCCCGGAACAGCAGTGATAGAGCGGCAATACTACATCAACTTTACACAACAACCTTCTATACAATAGTAAAAATTTGAGTCATGAGCTCATAAAATGTTTTGTACCATTTTATTCTCTGACACTCCTATGACACACAGAGATTCCTTCAAAAAAAAAAAAGTTACGAATCAGATTAACCTTTTCTATCTCTGAACAAAGTGCAAATTTGGAAACCTGAGAACAAATTAGTAATTGAAGTTGTACAGCCCATTCTATGGAAGCCCAATATAATAAATAAACTTAACTGTAATACAACATGACCTGAGAAGCTGGAATGTTTACCAACATGTAACTAAACATTTATAGTATCTTAGTATATGACAGCTAGCAGTACAGCTCAATCTGCCGGCAAAGTAATATATTAGAACACTGATTCTCTTAATGTGCATCAGGAGGTAAACAAATCGACAGCCAAGTATAGGTTTTGGAATTGCTATGCAGTTCAAGTGTTAGAGCAAAGTAAAAGAAAAATTTTAAGCAATTTTTATCTAGTAAAGACAAGTCTATAAATAATACTGAAGTATAAAATCCAACTGCTTATATTTAAGTTAACATTTTTCTACTATGGCAGGTAAGAATTTTTAGAAACAATGCGGAAACTAAAGAAATTTTCTCTAGTGAGAAATAACAAAGTCTACTTCATTAGAAAAGCAAGATCAGAAACAGAGACTGAAAACAAAGGATGTGTTCATAAAAATTCTGGAGACAAAACAAATTATTCTGAGGCTTGAAAATCCTAAAATCCAGTTTTAAGTTTAGGAGGATTATCACAGACACACAGAGCCCAAAGAAACAATTAGGGATGATTTTAGAAAATTGTACTTTAAAATTTTACATAATTAACATGAATAAAAAAAAAAATCAGGATCCTTTAAAATTATATTGGTTTACTATGACGTTATTATATTCAGAGCAACTATTTTTAGTACTTCACCCCTACTGCAGTATAATAGGATTTGCTGAAACAACTAAAAAAGTTAAAAAAAAAAAAGAAAATCAGAAGGTTCAGTGTCAGTCAAGCAGGCAGTCAGCTGGAAAGCTTCCAGCCTTACAGCCTGCCCACTCGCATTGCCTCAGCACTGCCCCAACTTAATCAATACAATTCTAGCTGCCGTCTCTACTATACGCACTGCTGCTCGAGTAAGCCACGGTCACTCACTTCAGGTCTCTCCAGTCATCAATTCCATTCTCTCACTCGCCGTTTCAATGTAATGCTTTTTTTTTGTTTTGGTTTTAGATAAAATGGTAAGGAAATTTATTAAGATGATAGTCGAGAAATTCTTGAGCAAAAAACCAGAACACGGTAAACACTAGCCTTTTGGCCAGTGTAAAGTAGCAATACTCTTCCCCCATTTCTGAAGTATTTGCAGGAAAAATATCCCCAAGAAATTCAAACTTCATCCTACCACTACCAGGTGTAGGAAAAAAAGGTTTCAAAACTGAACAGTGTCAGAAACAGACTTAAAATTCAGACAGCAAGTATCCTTTCTTAAAAGTTTCAGTGTAGCAAACCACTGTATTTATCTAAGGTAGAAAAAAAATAATCACAGTGAATGCCTAGCATATAGGACAAAAATCAACGCACACATGAGAAAAACCAATTGTTTTCCTATGATTAGGAAAGTCAAAAGTCTTCTGAAAAGCATTCTGACAAACATCCTTTGAAACCAATAAAATACGATACTGTGCCAATCTCCTTGTGCAGAGATGTAGAAATATTATAAAGTCTATTAGCAAACAGAAAGGCTTCCTCATCCTATAGCCTATACCACCTCAAACAGCAACTTTACACAACTACAAAACCAAACTTCTATCATCTTTATCTCAAAGACAAATTACAGTTCTCTAGACTATGCATTTTGGAAAACATTCTTCTAATTCTGCAGGCATCTCTGCGTGGCTGTAAAATCCCCCCTTAAAATTAACCTCATGCTTATACTATTCTTGACACAGATTCATGTGTATTTCTACATTGGGGCCACTAAATGATTTATAAAGCAGAAAACTTTATATGCTACCTGTATGGACAAAGTCACTTCATAACTCCATATTCTATCTCTACATTAGGCAGGAATTTTATTTATTTATAAACAGTTTCATCATTTTAAGGTGTGACTTCCACAACTATAATACTTTCTCTGAAAGGAAGCATTAAGAGATTTTGATTTACAGGTCAACTAAAAGTTGCTAGGTTTTATGTTAGGGTTGGGGGGGGGGAGGGTTAACTTAAAAGGGCATATACAGGTTTGTCTTTGAATAGTTTCAAGCATTATTTTTTTATCTTTACGATAAAAGGAGCATACAATTTTGCCAACTGTTCAATGTCATGTTATCACTGCACTGAGTGAGCTACGCACAAACGCCAACAATTTCTGTTTACCTAGTGCAACAGGAAACGACAATATCTGACAAATGAGTTTGCCTAACAAATTTCAATTGTTAGGAAAACATAAACTCAATAAAAATATTCACTGTCCGTACCATGTTTTATCCTTTATCTTTTAGGCACCCAGGACAAAGCTGCTTTTGCCAAAGTAAGGTTGCTGTACGAATATTGTAACATATCTTCAAGCATATCTGCAGAGTAAATGATTTGTGTTCCTAATGCTTCCCGTAGACAGAATTAATACAAAGGAAATAAAACCGAAAAAAGATCTCTCAACCTAACTCCTAGGAAAAAACTATCACGTATAGAAAGGGTTAAAAATGCAGCTGCTCTGCAGTATATTTACGGGCACACAGCCATAAATGGCTTCTGTCTTTCCTCTTTAATCCTACTAAGATGCAGTTGAGATGACTTTCTAACCTTTAGCATCTCTTCATGTATCCCATAATGCCCATAGGAACTGAAGTAAACACCATCCTCATCCTCATGAAGGTCTGCAATGGCGCTGGACGACGAGCTGCTGCCGACATCTGTGTTCATCACAAAATCCCGTGCAAATTGTCTGTAATCAATTTGAAATATGCCCTTGAGACATGTTTATGGGACCATGAAAAGGAGGCGGGGGTAAGGGGGGAGAAGGGGCTTGAAAGATGTAAGGAATCCTTACTGCACAGGGGCTTTGACAACAATGGGACCGGCTTTAAGCGTGCACAACCTCCCTCTGCCGGCTCCTCCAGACTGCTGCACGGCCGCTCTCCATCCATCACCCTCCCGCAACGACTACCTTCGGCTTTCAACCCACAAATATCTATTTTTAAGGAGGAATTCTCTATTCTGCGCTCGCCAGTACAAAAGCTAGTACCACAGTGGCGAACACAATACATGTTTTAGGCTGTGTAATGCAGATACAGACTCAATACAACCAACACCACAAGAACTACAAGCCATGCAACACTGCATGACTAGTGAAAGGCAGAAGTACTTTAAAACCAAAGCACACCAGCGCTTAAAATTCAGTTTATTACTTTAATTCCACACTGCTTATTTTTCTCCCTCCATGGCCTTGCATTCCTAATACACACATTCTCTTCTCATTTCTCAAAGCAGTTTTGGTGACAACATACACAGATCAAGGGTTTTATCATGAAAACACAATTAAAATTTGACAAGCAAACAGCTTACACTATACCCCCAATGAAGAGAAAAAGCAAACATGTTTCAGCCAGGTAATATTCCTCCAAGGTCTACAGTCCAACATCAACAAAGCTTGCATCCTAGAGCACTCCCCAGCAGCCAAAGCTCACCTTTAACAATGGTCATACTTTCTTAAATAGAAACTTCATGTAGAGAAGCTGTAGGTAACATCTCATTACCAGTATCACCCTTACAGAACAACAAAACCCACAAACACTATTTCAGTCCTGACAGGTAAAATACTTCTCTGCTTAACTAGTTTGGGTGGCGAAGAGAAGCTGGTAAAGGACCTCGTATTAAAAGTCAGTCAATATCAGAAACTTCCTATACATACAAGGTCTCATTTTTAATATTGCTCTTCACCATGGCAGTCTGCATTTTCCTTACTTTTTGATAAATACCAAAACTATAAAAACTGAAATTTACAAAAAATAGATTCTATGACATACAATTAAGTGTAATTAGCATCTTGTAAGATTTATACCCAATTTTAAATTTATTTAAAATGGATTCAACCAATAGTTCCTCCAGCCTATGCAGGCAAGGCAAGTACCAAATGAAGTCTAGAGACTGAGCTGCCCTCTTGTCTTTTTAAAGAAGGTAAGTAAGCAAAAACCAAAAGCCATCATCTCTAAACAGGGGACAGATGGAAAAAAAGTCAGGATATACAAGCCTTGCTCTTAAATCTCTAAGTTACATCTAATGCTAAAGGTGACCTAATTTATAGAATTGTTATGAGGGTGGAGGAAAAAAAACCAGTCACTAGGCCTCCAGCTACCTGTCTGTACATCGTACCCCTTTGATTCTCATAATTCTACAAGTCTACTCGGTCTAGCAAACTTGGAAAAACACTTCCCCAGAAATTATTTCACAGTCAACTAGTGGGCGTCCTCATACTGTTATTCAAGGGCTCAGAAGGCAACAAACTCCAGGGAGCTGCATGACTGATCCTCAACAGGCAGTCATTAAAAAACCTAAAGTACTTTTTCCACATCTTGAAGAGCAAGAACTACATGATACAGTCACATTGTAACTGAAAGAAGTTACAGTTACTCAGCCTCCCAAGACATCTTTGTAGATTGGTATAGCATGAGAAAACTCCTGGACCTAACTTTTTTTACTCCACAACTTGAAGTCAGCCAACCAGCCTGCTAAATACCGGTATAAACCTATTTCCATGACAAAACCCAGTAGAAAACCAGATAAGATTTAGGTCCTGTATACCACTCTTGCTCCACATCAGGCTTCCAAGCTATCTTTATTTCGCAGACATTCACCTGAAAGGACCCACCTGTACATGGTCTCTTTCAATGGAGTAACCTCCAGCATGGATCAGTATCACTATTCGATTACAGCATCTAGGCTACTACCATGCTACTAGTTCATCCGTCCATAATTTAAAACTGTGTTGCTTCATCAGATCTACATCTGGCTATTTTTGTTGCCAGCTGATCCCTGCTGAATTGAAGAGCCTGCATCGACAAAGAACACTTAAAGGCTCCCTTTTACAACAGCAACTAATTTGATATACTAACCTCAAAAAGAAATCTATGTAAGCCTGACTGAAGTTTAGAGAGCTGAAAAGAAATTGCAACTGATGACCTGAAAAGTTTTTTCTTTCTTTTAAAGAATAAGACAAGATACAGAAAACCCCCAAGTTTTCCAAGTACGATGACAAATTTCTCTCATTCTTATTCTTTATGATGAATTAACGCATAATGTACAGAAGAGTACTGTATGCTATAAAGTATGATCTGCAAAAGTTAAACCCAGCCCAAGACAAAACTATTTATTTTTGACATGTGTAATTGTTCACAGCTAGTAGGATCTGAAGAAACCCACGAATTTTTTTTGGTATGCTTAGTTACTAACAACATCCAGCGTGTACTCCCAAAACATACAACGAACCCTCAAATGTATTTTACAAAACAGGGGGTTTGCTGCTTTACTTTTCCACAAAAGAACATTAATTCCAAGTCTCTTAAATACGATTTCCATTCTTCAGTGCCCAATCAGTGTGACTTTGAAGTGACACGTTCATATGCAATTTAATCTTATGTGACGCAAAAAGAAGTTTATATTCGCATTTTATCCATCAGTATCGTTAGTCCATGTTTTGAAGATCTCAAGATTTAGAAGTAGCATGTAGAGCTATGGGGACGTCCCAATTTCTGATTGTGATGCACTGAATATTCTTACTAGCAGAACCCACACCTCAGACTGAAGAGCTGGTTTACTAATTTCACTGAGGGTTTCTCCAAACTATAACTGGATTCTACTATTAACAATCATTGTTTGCAACCATCTCTCAAAATGTTTAGAGTCCCATATTTAATTTGTCAATACCTCTCTCTTCTCCATTGTGTACATCTTCAACATTTAAACTCATATTTAAAGGACTAACAGAAAAATGTCTAAAA
The DNA here is from genome assembly GCF_011004875.1 of Balearica regulorum gibbericeps. Lineage (NCBI taxonomy): Eukaryota > Metazoa > Chordata > Aves > Gruiformes > Gruidae > Balearica > Balearica regulorum. The sequence continues at coordinate 66,525,862 of NC_046188.1, forward strand.
AACAAAGAATGGTCTGAACCAAAATACATGTTTCTGGGCCGTGTGCTTATTTAGCTTTCCTAAGCATACTTTGCTCTTTTAATTTGTGCAGGTTTTGTGCAGTTTTTACTAATTATCAACGAGGTGAAACCCACAGTCCCAACACAAGTCATGAGTTTTATTCTGTAGTTACTTTCTACCACTTCTTTGAATTTCTATTCGTCTTTAAACATCAACATCTCACCTCACCTAAAACACAAATTAAAAAAAGAAAGTTCAAACACTTACTTCATTTTTTGAAGATCATCTTGTGCTCTAGCCAAGGCTGCTTCTGCGAGTCTTGCTCTGTGTTCCGCATGTTTTAATTGTTCAAGGAGCATCATGGTATCATTTAAACCATTAGAACACAAAACGTTTGTAGGTTCACAAAGATCATCTATATCTGATGAAAGAGGGAGGAAAACCACAAAACATCTCCCAGTCAAGCGTTGCTTCACAGCAGCTTATATACATATGATGTTTCCAGTGTTGTTGTTTTTGTCTTTGGATAACTTGTAAATGTAGTCTGCTTTACAAGGAGCATCGCTGAATTTGACAGGACTAACCACAGAATACAATACTACTCAATAAAACCAAGTATGCTAGAAGCAAGCTTGAAGTTCACAAAGCAAGTAAATCCAGAGTTCAGATTTCTTTAAATATTGGTGTTTGATTATAGATAAAAGAGATATCAGGTTTCACTCAGGTTAATTACAGTCCTATGCTCTATTTTTCCAGTTATGTTACTCTGAGACCAAGAGAGCTGTTAATGGTAAAAGGTTAGAAGGTATATAAATTTAAAATTTCTTAATAATTAGTAACTCTTAATTGTCAAACTAATTCCTTAGGCTTTTATAAAGCTTATGAACACATAAAACTCAAAAGAGCATAAGCAGAATGCATCTAGGTGAAACACTGCTTTTAACTACCAAAAGTCAGAATCAGCATTAGGTCCCATTCACACCTCTTGCTAAATTCAGCTGGTGATTTCAACAGATGTCAGTGGATTAAAAAACTAGTGCTACTGCGTTTTTGGATATAGTAAGAAGTTACTGCCCACTTACTGGGCGAAAGACTTCATTAAAAAATTTCTATTCCTTTTAATCATGGAAGACTATTTGGCCTGTGGGACTGAAACGAAGCACAGATACTTAAAATAAGATTTCAGAAGTTCAGATCACCCCCATAACCCTTCAGCAACTACAATAGCACCTCAGAAGTCTATAGCTTGGGCATTAGACAGGAGCTGATAAAGTGAAACACCACATTTACCCCACAATGCAAAATATTGAAACGTATTTATTTACCAAACTGAAGTAGGAGATCATCTTCTAGCTCTGGTTTCAAATACTCCTCTCCTTCCCAAGGCACTGGGCTGCTGAGTGAACTCAAATATGCTGCCGTTGGTTTCTAGACAGAAGGAGAGTAAGCAAGCTAAGTTTCTTTGAAAACACCAGCCCTTCAATTCCATTCAAGAAAATAAAGCAAAATCTGTTCTTCCACCCATTAAAATAAATGGGATATTACTAAAGTAGCTTTGTAGCAAAGGCCGAGAGAGATAGTACTTTGAAGCATAACCAGTGAGAACAGTGAATAAATGAACTTCTGGCTTCCATCCTGGCTATGACAGCAAGTACTCACCTTAGCATAGCGACACTACAATAATGGTGACCAGAGAATAGCACAAAACTACACCTATGAGCTAGTCCGGATTCCCAAACCCAGGAAGCTACAGGATCAAGGAATTCAAGTAGTAATTTCCTAATAGTAAAGCACCGCAGACAGATAAACATTGAAGGACCCTTTTAGGATTAGAGGAACCAAGTTTACGCAGGTGTTTGACTCTGTCAGACACGCAGCTTACAAGAGGGCTAAACAATAAAGCCAAGATACTAATCCTGCAAAGTGTTTTTACATCAACAGTGCCGTAGGGACAAATTTCAGAAATGCTGTCTTCTCTCCTGCTTGCATCTGGCCAGTTAATACTTTGTCAGAAATGGAGAAGTCAGATTCTGGACTTCAGTCTTCCCATTTCTGTGTTTACTCTGCATAGCTAGTTATGTCTTAAATAACTGAGGATTTAAGTAAATATTTGAAGATTGAACTAAGACATGCTTAATTACATAAGATGGTATTAAGTCTAAACCTAAACTTTTAAGGAACAACTAAAGAACATACTTCAAAGTCACAGAATACACAAAATATACCCAGGCCTAACTTAAAACTGCAGGGTCCCATCAGCTTTCCTGCTTCTGCTATCGTCTTAGCAAAAAATAATTTTAGATTCTGTGACCTAAAGGATCAGGTGTTATCCTTATTAACAGTTCAATGGGGGTCTGGCCAGCTCACATCCCCACTAAAGAGTCTTTTGTACCAACACGCCATGTGAGGACTGAGAAACGTCAGTTATCGAGAAGTGAGGCAATTACTGCAGTGAGACAGCAGAGTCAGAGGCCAAGATGAATTAACAAAACAGGATACTACATAGCGTGGGCTTTTTGCAAGTCTGAACATCCTCTTCTAAAAAGAGCAGAACTCAATTAAATATATTTAAAACAACTTCACATCTAAATAAACCAATTAATAGCTATTTTAATTCCTGTGATTTCATATTTCTAGAAATATAACACAAGATTTCATACAGTTATTAAACAAAGCAAATTGAAAGCACAGCATCTTGATTCCCCATTCTCCAGACACAGATTATCCAAGTGATACATGACACACCTACCTTCAACCTAACAAAGTTTATTAGTTTAACGTATCCATAAAAATCAAGTCCTGAAAATAAAGGAAGAAAAACAATGAGAGCCAGCTTGCATCACAGAAAACCCACGCGCATTTTACAATTATATGAATACTAATTACTTGTTCAATTGGCCAGCTTCCCCTCGGGGTGTACATCGTTACCTAGTGCCGTCTTCCTATCTTAAGTTTGCCATTTACATTTTTCTTCTCTTCAGGACCAAACCAGGAAATTCTCACCCTCAGGACAAATACATTTGCCACACATTAAGACTGGAACACATGTAAGGTGGCCCGCAAACAGGGATTTAATTCTTTTGCAAGCCACCACATCAGGACAGCCATATTTATCTCCTACTAGCTACCTTGCTGATATTTTAGGCTGTTGTACTCCTTCGATCATAATTTTACCTTTCTACTGAATAAAATACAAATTGCTCCCACTCGTCAAGAATATATAACAATATTAATTTAAAACTACCGCCTCGCGCAGAAATAACAGTAGTTGAAATACAATTACGTACTCCCTTCAAGAACAGTGAGGACACTGCGTAAACTCAAAATACTTTCCGTTGGATTTTATACAGAAAATAGACCAGATCTTACAATTTTACAAGCAGATTTCTAAAAGCTTTGTGTGGTTCCCATCCCCTCATCTCCCCTTTTCAGTGCACACTCTTAAAATAGCGTTTCTCCAGTACCGTTTCCTTTCCCCTGCTTTGCAGTTTTCTTCAATATGCAGTAAGATATGGATTTCAGGCTCAATAGTTTAAACCTTACCTAACTCTCCAAAGCCACCTCTCTGCTTCACATACATCCTCCTACAGGTACCTTCCTTCAGCCACCATCTTAGTGTAAACAGATGGCAGCTTCAAGCCAAAGCCAACCTTACACTTCACTTAGAATCAAACAGACAGTGGAGAACACATCGTCCTAAGATCACCTGAGGGAACGTAAGCCAAGACTGCAAAAAGCCCCTTAAAAGACACCAGCAGCACAGTCCAGCTTCTTCCCCTCTTGGTGGATGTGTCCGCTTTGGTCCCTGCTAAGCTCCTGAGCCCAACAACAGCGTCACTACTCGGGCAGGACAACAGATCAAGTAAACGGCTCTTACTCCAGCACGCAGCGGGCTGGCTCAGGTCCATCAGGGAGGCAGTGGGGACGCAGCACAAGCCAGCAGAGATCCATCTTACTTTGGTTACTAGGTGAGAACTTCACCAGTAGGTAAAGCATACGGGAAACGGCCAGCATAAAGATAACCAGAAACAAGCTAAGCTTCACAATTTTCAACAAGATACTGATACGCAGAAGGAAATGACAATTCATAATAAAACTTACCATGTTTATTGATCACGTCACAAACGTTAAATTGATGCTCTGATTTGCAATGGCAGAATACATCTTCAGCAGAACTAAACAACCTGCAATTAACAAATTATTAAATACACAGTATTAACACGCTTAGAAGTTGCAACGCTCCCATGAGCTCTGCACGCATTGTTCTGACCCGCTAGGTAACGCGTTCAGAACACATCTTTTTTACTTGTGAGAAAGGACAAACAGGCGCCTGCTTATTTGCATACCTCACAAGGCAGCTTTTCCCTTGTTTGCAAAACATTTTACAACAAAAGGTAACAAACCCGTAAGTTTTGTTTGACAAAACCACGAACCTGGTTAACTTTGAAAAAAACTCCTTGAAAGCAAAGACAACATCAAACCTGAAATGTAAGCCCTGCACGCATACAAGTTAATCTGCTGCATCAAAGTAAAGATTCTCTTCTATTTACCAGCGATGGGAAAAGATGACAGAAAAATTCAAGAGAGCAGAGGGGAATCACCTGCTTTGCGCGTTACTTCTCCCTCCTTTAGGGGGGATTTAACGGGCTTTTGGCTCTAGAAGGGCCGTATACAAGACCAACGAGCTACAGAGCGCCGTTACAAACTACCTACGGTTTATCGTGCTGACGCGGCTGCCTCCCGCAGGCCGAGTTCGGGTGCTCGCACCCCGCGGGTACGATCGCGCCTCAGGAGGCGCCGGCCGGGCGGGGGACACCCACAGCACACCGGGGGCTCCCCTCGCCTCCTCACCGGTCGCAGAAGAGGCAGCGGGTCCGCAGGCCCTCGGCGGCGGCGCCTTCCTCCTCCTCCTCCTCGTCGTCCCAGGCCTCCTCGCCGTCGGACAGCTCGGGCATCTCCTCCTCGGCGGGCGGCCCGCCGGCCCCTGTGGAGCCCGCAGCAGGGGAGCGTTACTGACCGGCGGGGAAGAAGCGGGGGGGGGGGGGGAGGTGAAGGAAGGGGAAGGAGGAGGGGAAGGAGGAAGAAGAAGAGCAGGAAGGGGGTGCGGCGCGCCCAGGGACCCACCTGCGGGACCCGCGCTCTCCGCCCGGGACCCCATGGCCCCGCCACCGCCCCACGTGCGCCGCTTCCGGGAGGCGGCCCCGCCCCTCCTGCCTACGTCAGCCCAGGGGCGGGCCCAAGACGAGAGCGCGCCCCCTGGCGGGGCCCGCCGGTCACGGCGTTAGCGTCACTGCAGGCGCCGACCGTTAGTTTTCAAACGGGCGGAGCGGCAGCAGCGCGGCCGCCCGCCGCCGCCATCTTGTGGAGGCCGAACCGCGGGGCAGGGGAAGGGAGGTGGGGGGGATGCAGCTTCCCCGTCAGCTGCCCTTCCACCTGCGCGCCCCTCGCTGTTCCTGCCTGGCAGCCTCACTGAAGCGAAAAGCAGACAGATGGATAAAAGGGTCACGGCCGCAGCCAGGCTGAAATAGAAGAGGTTATTTCTGCTCCGAGGTGGAATCGTACTTTGCGAGCTTGACAGGTGGCTGGCAGCCACGAATAGCGTGGCTGCTGATGGGAGCTTTAAAGGGAGTAACACACGTGTATCGACTTTTAAACAACGTTTAAGAGCTGAGGGCCTTGCTTAATTGCAGAAGTTAAAAGTGGCTTATAAAAAGATACGGAAAAACAGAGCTTGAGGCTCATTATCTGAAGAAGATAGTATTTGACATTGTAAGTAGGTTACCACAACTCCTTCATTTTCTCACATCATTTTGTGCCTGACAGAAAAACACATCTCTTCAGAACCAAACAGTGCCTTTCCACTGGTTCGACTGGGGCTCCTAAGTAGCACGTGGTGGAGGAAATGTCAAAGCTAGAATTTTTCCAGTTTGTACCCTCAAAGTGTATAAAGTCACATTTGTGCTACTACAAGTACTTCCAAAAATAATGAAATTGCTGCTTCGCCTTGAACCTGACTACCTTGTATGACTACTGATTGCAAGAGCAGAGGTATGCTGTGCGTCCTGTTAGCACTGGTCCAAATCAGATGGCTAAATACAGTTTTTGTGCATCATCTCATAACCGAACAAGGGTACAGTCTGTTTTCTCATTTGACATAGTTAAGAATTGTCCCATATGTCATAGCTGCTGTTAGACAACCACACCTTCCTAGGCATCATATATGGATTTTTGTACATCAAATTAAAAAATGATCCAGCCTTGCAAAGAATTATAGTCATTTTTTAAATAACATCTTGTACCTTTTGATAAAAAATTCTGAGAAGGTTAAAAATTATCCTTTTTTTCTTAAACCCCCATTCAGTTAGCAAAGTTAGGGTGCCTCTGCATTGGCACTTCAGATTGGGAGATCCAACGTGTGCTCTGCAAGCTGATTTGCCAAACTCCCCCGCTTCCTGTGCTTTGATACACACATCACAGCGCGGCCTTACAGCCCATCAAATAAATTCCTTTTTCCAATGAAACTACCAGGCTGCTCCAGGACTGCAGGTCACAGGACCAAACTATAGCTAGCCCAAAGTTAATATCTTGGAATCATCCAGCATTTATCATCATCAGTGCAGTTTTTGGTCATTTCTAGAGAGATGGAACCAAGAGTCAGATTCTAGTCTCATTTTTAAAGTGCAAATTCAGGGGCCTTTGCTGAACATAAAAGTATAGAGATTTGAACTGATCAGTAAGGAAAAAAAAAAAGGGAATGCAGAATTCCAGAAGGAAACCCCAAAGTCTCAATTTACTTGACTGGATTACAATCTCTCATTTCTAATCTGTTCTTGTAAATCTGTCTCATGTAGCTTAATTTTCCCTTTCACTTACCCTCCTATCTCTCCAAGCTAACAAAGAAGGTTTTTAAGTACGGTACTAATTAAACAGATCAGGCTTGCCTAGTCATAGGCAAATCCAAAGGGACGTGAAAAATCTAAATACAGAAACTGGTTTTAGATAAGACCAGAATGACAGGTTTGAAAAAGGAAATTTGATTTAAGAAATGCTAAATCAGACTCCTTCACAAATTCCGTTTTGTGTTTAAATTCCATATCCGTTCAGAATTATTTCTATAGGTATGACAAGATAACACCGATTCTGCAAATGCTACTTAGACATGTAAAGCAATGCTTCTCATGGATTTTTTTTCCTTACATAGCAACTCAGTACTACTCATTGAATTAGAATTAGTACAAAATACTTCTTAATGTACAGAAGAAATCTAGGCAAGTCAGATGCTTCTACCGTATTCTCCCAAAGTAGGATCTGATCTAATGAAAGAAACAGAAGCGACGCACAACGATAAAACGTACTTTTCCTCAACTCTTGCTCAAGCAGCTAATGCAGAAACAGATTTAACAGCCGCTGCTCTGGAAGTAGTGCCCGGGCTGATAGCAGCAAAAGCAGAAACAGCAGCTTCTTTGTGTTTTACTGAAATTCTCCCCCACCGAAGGGGCAAGGGGTCACTGATTGCGTAGTCTTTGCTCCATTGCACACCCGCAGCTATTGTTGAATCCGCTCACAGAGCAACAGACCGAATGTGCCGCACAGCCTTGTAACCCAATCTTCTTTCTTAATATTGCTTGAATTAAGATTCTCAATAAATGTAAAGCACCTGTTCATTTGGGTCAGTGTATATAACATGTCGGGTGAAGACTGTATGATATCCTTGCAGCAGAAGCACATAACTTACACCGGTACCTCTTGAAATATGATCATCTTTGTTACAATCTCCTAATCCTTGTAAAGGGATTTGCACGGTACAGGAAGATTTACAATGTAATGGATTACTATTTCATAATCCGGGCCAAGGGGAAGAAACTTCAAATATTTACAATTTTTAACTGCATTTCAGACTTTTTTCCAGATCTGGAAACACAACACAGGGGAGGCTGTTCGAGGGTGTTCGCACAAAAAAATATGGTATCACCATAGCGCTTGCGGACTTTGTTTCATGTGGATTTCCAAGCGTGTGTAACTTTGTTCTCTACCTGCGTCGCTCTTTTGTGACCACAGTGCTTGTCATTATTCAAAAGCAAAGAAAGTGTGTTAGTAGATACTGCGTAGGAAACAAATGAAACTTTTTGGAGCAAACTATTATTAAATGGCTATGACTTTACCCTGTGTAAAATATAATTGAAACAAGAGAAAAACTGTTTAAAAAAATTATCATAGGAAAACCAATCATTTCTTAGTCGTTCACGTAGTCAGAGTTGGTTTTGTCAATTTTAGCTGCTCAGGATCTCCAGCAGAACAGACAACTGCACGGAACCATGAAACTCTGGACTGAAGACAATTTTTCAAAAGCATTGTCTATCTAGAAAGTCCAAACCATCTGAAATTTTACACTACACTCCTTGGATGCTAAACCCAGCCTGCTACACGTCAGTGCCAAGAATGACACTCGCAAAACCACGGAGTATGATCGGAAATACTCTCTTACACTCAGTCCTCCATCCCAGTTTGTTACATTTTTCATTCAGCACGCAAACTAGTCGCAGCGAGCAGTCTAAAAGCAGATAGTGGCTTTTTCATTAAGTTTTTAAGATGCGTAGTGATGAGGAGGTTCCCACAAAGCTGTCACTTCCCAACATCACACAGCCATGAAAAGCGTAGCTGCAGCAGTGATAGGTACAACAGAAAGTAGTACAGAAATCCCACATTTTTGTAGAAAGGCATCACTGCAAGTAAAACATCATTAATGCCAGTGATCTCCTTACTCCTTTTTTACCCTCTCAGCTGAAGGGTGAATTTAGACTCTGGTAAAATAATTAAGAGCTTGGAAAGATTTAAAGGCAACGTAAATCAGAAAATTTAAGTGCCAGTTAGTGTAAGAGGGAAGAAGCTGTAGTCAAAAAATATTTTTATTCCTATTACTAGCAAAAATGAGTGATGTTGAAAGCAAAATTGCTAATCTAAATTTACATGCTCAGTCAGTTTAAGTGTTTCGTGACCATATTCCCCTTAATAGACTTCTGAACTAAGATAACTAACTCAGATATTTTTCATCTGGGCAGAGCCCAGGGGACCCTGTGTAGGGTTCACCCTGAAGGTAGGGCTAGGTTTAAGTTTGAGAGAGAAAGCAAACCTAGATCTGCAGCTGAAGTGGGGCTGGAAGGGGCTGCCAAAGGGAGGTGAGCGCTGCAAAACAGGATTTGTTCACCTGGGCAGGTTTTGGTTGGTTGGGGTTTTTTTATTTGGGGGTTTTTTTGGTTGGTTGGTTTGGGGATTTGGGTTTTTTTTTGTTTTGAACAAAAGCTCACCCTGGAACTAGGGTTAGGGTTACATTACAAAGTATGGGACTCCATGTGTTACACAGATAATTTTCAGTCCCCTCCATTCTTTCTGTATTTTCTCTGCTTTAACATTAAAGCAGCATTTCTCAACGTGTCAGAAAGGCAAAGAAAATACAAATATCCCATTTCCCCCCACTTTCTTGCATTAGATCAGCAAACCGATCAGAGAGGCTGTTTTCCTTCCTCCGATCTTTAGTCCCTGTCAGACAAGCTAGTTAAACCACTGCACTTCAGCAGCTTCGAGGAACAGCAAAGAGCAGGAATGTCCAGCCAGAAATGGAGCGCTGTTGGCACAAATATTGCAAGCAACCAGTTTTAATGAAGCAAAACCAGTCTCTGCAATTAGGGCAAATCTACAGTGTAGAAAAAGGAATGATACTACTTTAAAATAAAATATATTTATGCATCTGCAGAAGTGCTTCCATAAAGTGTGCGTTGTGCAGCAGCTTGAGGAACACGGGACAATTTCAGGTGCTACAGACCACTGGGATCCAACTGAGATAACTCCAATCAGATAATGTTAAAAAAAATTTAAAAATTATAGTTAGAGGCTTAGAAAATCACTGATCTTCAGAGTTACTTCCACTGTTGATGTCCAAAAGGTAAATGCAGATAAAAGTACTCATAAGCATCTTAAGTGTAAACGAGTGCTCACAGAGAAAGCATCCATAAGTAATTTAGATTTTTCTATCTGTTAATATCTGTGCTTCTACAGGGAAAAAAATATCTGGACTTTGAGTAAATAGTTGTAAAGACAAACTACAAAAGAAATCCTATCCCCTTTATGAAGCAAAACGAAGTGTTTACCTTAGACCACATCTTTACCATGAGCATATACCATCTTTATTCTTTCACAGTAAGAAAACAAGCGAGGACAGGCATTCGGTGGCATTCAGATCAGCTAACAGGTCAAACTAGAGGAATGAGGAGGAATGCGCATAAAAAACAAACCCTCAAAACTATTTGGGGCGTAATATTTTTAAAATATCTACCAGATACTTAGTGTCACACCAGTGGATGTTAAGCATTTAGCAAACTCTGGAGGTAAATACCTAGATGAGTTACTTAGAAACTAAAGTCCTTCTTGTGGGGGGCTGAGCATCTGAGAACATCAAGTCCAGCAGTCAGCTCTAGTGTGTGCTCACAAGGAGTCACAGCCCAAAGACAGGGGAAACTTGAAGTATGCCAGGGGAAAGAAGAAAAAAAAAAAAAAAATCACATTGAGCCTGAAACTGCAATATCATAGGTGAAGAAAAATTTAAAAATCGGAAATGAGCATTAGTACATGTTTTCATACTTATTTAAGGAATCCAGTGCTTAGTGCCTAGATTTCCAAGGGCTTGATAAGAATGTCTTTAAGAGCACAAGTGAAATGCAAGTAGAGACAGAGTGTGGAATGTTGTAGATCAGGATCATAGGGACCAACAGAAGACAGTCATCCTTCTGACATCTATTACATATGCAGTGTAAATGATTTACCTTAGCGCGCATTAGACCACAGCCCAGACCAGTCTCTCCATTTTGATGGATGCAACGAAAATACAAGTATTTCTTTGCTCAGCTCTGCATTCCCTAAGTTGTGACTGCCCTAGCAAAATAAGGGACAATATTGATGATCATGAGCAGACAAAAGCAAATTAGAAGTCAGAGAAAGAGATAAAAAAGTAGAATCATGCATAAGATCACATCCATTGACACCGCTTTTCTTGCAAAATCATTTTTACTTTTCCAACAAAGATGGAAAGGAGTATCCATCACATTGCATTGTTCAAAAATAAATTTCAGAGCTAACTGGGATGAATTCAGTTAGTCGCTTGCAGCAAAGAATGTACTATTTCACTTTCATTACTATATCTAGAAAACTGGAGAGACTTATACGATGATTTTGACAACACACAGATTGGGAATATTTCAGGAGTTCAAAGGTTTAAAAGATTTATTGCAACAGTTCAGTTAAATCTTTGTAGAGGATCTATAAACATAACACAAGATTTCTTCACGTTATAAGTATTGAAACGACATTTAGTATCTCTTGCTGTAAACTTGTAAAGAAAACACTTTGCAGATGATACTAGACAGCTTGGGAAAATTATTTTCTCAGAGATGATCTACCCCAAAGGCTTCTCCCAGAGGTCTAAAGAACATAGGAAGAAGGAAAAAGAATAACTTACCCTGCACAAATAATGTAAGTAAACAACAGCAAAATGTAAACGTGCGAACAATTTTAAAGCAGGTAAACTATACTATTGTGAAGCGAACGAGAAGTCATTAAGTAGCATTGGGCTAGTGTTCTGATTTTTGTGCCAGCCTGTTACGAGTCCTCTCATTTTAGCTTTTCTGTTGACAGATTTTTGCCTCATTTTCAGTTCATTTCACTGAACAAAACCAACGTTACAATGGAAATATCCCTCAGTAAAACTGCAAATTCTCCTGATAAATATTAATTCCCACTTCTTTAAAAGGTGCTTGTTTGAGGTATTATGAGTAGTAGCTATGTGTGTTAAATCTCCCATTCTTTGAACCAGCTTCTTTAAAAAAAAAATAAATAAATCAGCCAATGAAAAGTGCCTAGACCGACGCTGTCTCCCTCAGTTAATCCAAGGGCAGTAGAGGGATAATTTGATTAAACTGAGACCCTAATTTATTTAGCTTTAGTTCTGGATCAACCTCTTCTTAATAGAGTGCTGTCGTCTCCAATTGTTTGATGAAAATTAAAGTGACATAAATACCATGGGACTTTTTCAATCTGATTAGTCAGCTAACTTGCATCAATACTACCCCAGCCATCAGGCGCTGGCGTCCTTCCTTTCACCAGCCTTACTAACAACTGACAAGTTCTCCTTGAAGACCGGGCACCCACGCTGCCACTCAGACCCCCACACTTAACCCATCATCCGTCCTCAATGGGTCTTGTTTGACAAGGTGCCCACACCTTTTTCCATTGCTGTTCATCAGACAAAGCTAAATATTGTTTTATTAGCAATCAATAGCCTGTTAATCCCAAACGATTTCACAAATCCACTGAGCTCTCAAGCTGATTATAAACGTTTGGGGTTTTTTGGTGGTTTTTGTTGTTTTTTTTTTTTAAGCTGCTAAATTTCAGATGGATTTTCTCCTCTCCTCCCAACCCTCCCGCTCTGATATGGGACATTGTAGCCGGTAAGCAAAGCCACAAAAGCAAAAGAGCTCTGTTGTCTTTAATATTGCCTTTAACTGGACGTTTACAAATGTCAAAGTTTTGCAGTTTAAACATGATCAACCCTACGCCACCAAACCCTCAGCAGATTTCCTAGCTCCTCCACTTTCTCTCCATCAGTTTGAAACTTAAGAATAAGAGAGCTTCCGAGCCTTCCCTTTTCTTTAACAGCAATATGGTAAATTCTTGCTTAGTCTGTGGGCTGGGGGACTAAGGAGCAAGAGAAAGAGAGAAGTGAGCTTCTTTGATTTACAATATATAAAATGCTAACAAAGCTAGCCGTTGCACTATTGAGCCATGTACCATTCACGTCCAAGTCACAGACAAAACGCCTGGGCATGCCTGGTACACTCTGATGATCCCTTTGTTTGCGCGGTGGGTCATGGATATATCTTCCGTGAGGCGCAAGAGGAATAACACTACAAACTCGCTTCCTCTTGGATTTACCCATCCTGGCTTACACCTACTGTCTGCCTGTCTTTGCCCTGGAGATGTTGATCATGACAGCTGGTAATACAACGATAGTTTGCTTATGCGATTTACTATAAATCACCAGGTCAAGGTAGACAGGCGGCATTGGTAGGCACGCGCTGAACGTATGAAGCTCCCAGAAATAAGACGCTTGACCTTGAAGGCCTGGTGAGCTGGCTTTGCAAGCGTGGGTTATCTGTGCATGTCCCTGCTGAATCATCATTCTGGTAGAACGACGTCCTCCCTCCGCAACGTTTGCGCATCCCCTGCCTGAAACAAATCTTGAAACGGGTGGTCTTTGCTCTTCAGTACAAGAAAGTTAACTCTAGTGAAAGTTCTTGTTAAACTAAGTTAACTAAAACCCAAAATGGACTAAACACACGTTATGCTTTCTGTGCAGGGACTTAACGTACCAAATTGTGTGTTAAGTAGAAGGGGAAAAGTTATTTCAGCTGATACAATCCTCTGGGACGCCTACTGAAACAGAACATGGATTTCCTAAGTCGTCAGCCTTTACAGCAGCGTACCAGTTCTGAAACAGACTGTAAATGTAAAGTTTCAGAGGCAATATATCAAATCAGTAACTTCCAAGAGTTGGCGCAATCTTGGCACGCATAACGTGAACGTATCTGGAGGGAGAATAATGTTAAAATAGCTCTAAATTTGACTGTTCGGTATCTGGTTTAAATGGCTCTTTCATATAAGCTCAGGTATTTTATGGACTAACCTCAAACTCTTCTTTCAACATTTTTTTTGTTAGGAGAAATATCTATCCTGTCAAAAATATTCATCAAAACACTAGCACACACTGACAAAAAAAAAATTCTGACCTACTCAGAATTTTCAAAAAAGATTGACATTTTAAATCTCAGACATTTTAAACGGAACGTGCAAGTTTCTGCCAAGCCAAATAAAGCACCAACTTTTTGTTACTCGTTCTTTGGCTACTGCTGATGACTCTGTTGCATTTGCCCGTAGTAAAAATGGGCCTAAAATATTGAAGAACGTTTTTCAGTTTTATATTATTAACCATAAGAATTAACAAGAAACAGTATTAAGACTAACACTCACTATAGTAAGGACTTACTGTAGTTTACAATTCCTCTCCAAAACTTACAAGGCCAATGACTGTAACTTTAGAAAATGATTGCTGATGCAAGACTTGAATAACTTTCTACTGCTCTTGAATTCTAGGATAAAGCAATATGTACTTTGTGTCAAACTTTTTACAAGGCTTCAAGGCATTCTCAAGCTGGCTACTCTGCACAGCTGCACCTGTAGTTCTTTTTTTAAAAATCATAATTAAATCTGCAGATGTTGTATTGTACAATAGCATAATTTTTATTTAATAATGAGGAAAAATGCCATTGATATCTTAACCTTTTATCTAGTCAGTCTGTAAGGAGTATTTCAACATCTAAAACCACGTAGGGAATAAAACCTGAAGGATTTTCTTTCACAGCACAGTAAGAAACCCATTGTCATCATCAAGAGGTGCTAAAGACTTAAAATAGGAAAGGGTTCTTGCTGCACTGTGAGGTCTGGTTATGTCCCAGACTGCAGCAGTCTAGACAAACTGACTCAGGTATTAAAGGAGTCTATTCAGAGCAGCACAAAACTCTACACTCTTTAGTTTGCGTTAATACACCATGGACAGACAGCTTTTCAGTTCTTGCTCAGAATACTTGTCTTAAAAATTCTGTAACGTTTTGCTTTTAATGCAATGTTTTCTACAGGAAAAATAATAATTTCATTCATTTATTCAGGAAAGAGAAGCTACAAATTTGCAAGTACTGTAGCCTATTTTAACGCTGGGTTACAGCCTCAACCAGATGTCAAGACTGCAGTGGCCACATCTACTAAAGCATTTTGGTTTGTGCTGGAGCAGCATTATGGTTTTCAAGTGATTCCCATTTCTCATTTGGATCTGCAGACCACTTTTGGTGGACATACACAAGGTTCTATTCAGAAGACACTGAACCAGAGTCTCCACACCAGGTGCACAGCAAAGATGCTGCTGCAGCAGCAGAGTTGAGAGTCTGAACCAATGACTGCTTGTTCAGACAGCTCCAAGCCACAAGTGTGGGGCAGATAATAAATCCAGGGGACCAGACTAAATCTAATCTGGTGTATAAAACCTCTTGAACTTAGAATGACAGCACGGTTTGGGTTGGAAGGGACCTTTAGAGGTCGTCCTAGTCCAACCCCCCCGCAGTGAGCAGAGACCTCTTCAACTAGATCAGGTTACTCACAGCCCCGTCCGACCTGACCTTGAATGTTTCCAGGGATGGAACATCTACCACCTCTCTGGGCAACCTGTGCCAGTGTTCCACCACCCTCACTGTAAAAACTTTCTTCCTTATATCTAGTCTGAATCTACCCTCTTTTAGTTTAAAACCATCACCGCTTGTCCTATCGCAACAGGCTCTGCTGAAAAGTCTGTCCCCATCTTCCTTACAAGCCCCCTGTATCTACTGAAAGGCAGCAATAAAGTCTCCCCAGATCCTTCTCCAAGCTGAACAACCCCAACTCTCTCAGCCTTTCCCCTTGGGAGACGTGCTCCAGCCCTCTGATCATCTTTGTGGCCTCCTCTGAACTCGGTCCAAGAGGTCCATAGGAGCTTCTGCATTTCTTGCTTCTGTCTATTGATTTGCTCCTAAGAAACCACTGACTAATGTAAACCTAACAATTTTTGCTGTGAGGCTGGGGGCACTATTATTCCAGAGTTCTTCCCCAGAGGAATAATCCCTGTGAATTATTAGAAATAGTCACAATTTAGAGTAATTCCTCTAATGTTTCACCTGGTGCTAGGGTTCACCTGCCTCTGCAAACTGAGCATTAGTGTTCATTGATGCTCATGCACTGGGACAATTTTAGGTCACCCAACTTGTTTACTGGAACTATTTGACCGGTAGCCAAATCGCACAGCTGGAAGCCGAGGCAGATGCTCAGCAGCTGTTGTCCAAGTTAGATGAGCAGGAAGGAGATTTACTGCTTCGCTCAAGTTCTCCAAACCATTGGTTCATTTCTTTGGCAACATTCGGAGCACACTGGAGACAGCAGTTGTGCAGCTTAGCTATTAATTGATCAGGCATTTTTGTTTCTTAACCATGGTTTTGTGTAGATATGACTTGGTTTCTTTAATGGCCGTATCATTTGTATCCAGAAGTTCTGTTTTCTGCACTTTAAAAACTCAACGCCAAACAATATGACACTCAGAGAAGCTCGAGACCAAATCTCGACCCTGATCCAGGGTACAGTTTGAACCAACCGGGAATGTAATTCCCAAGCAGATTCATCTGGATACATAGTAATTCAATAAAATTAAAATTGATTCTCAGTGGCTTTAAAGGTAGTGGCTTATGTTGAGTTTTGGCTTCCATGCTTAGAAATATATGACAATAAATAATTCTTCTATTAATATTACTTCCGCTTTTGTTCCCTAGAAGAAATCTGTGACTGCAAAACCACAAAAAATTCTGTCTTGAAGTGTGAAATGAGTATTACCACTTCTATGTTACCATTACGGTAAACCTCGAGCAACTCTATTGAAACCAATACTTTGCTCTTTTATCCCAAATCCGCCCTCCCCAGCAGCTGTCCTGTTTATCCCTTATCAGAAACAGTGGAGAAAGTTCTGTGTTCAGGCTCCTGTTTCCCACTTTCATTGTCTGCGTGCTTTATTTCTCTTCCGGTAGGTGTGGGTCTCTCTGCTTGCCTTCTAGCAACCAACTCATTTTGAAGCGATGCTACCAAAACACACTGGCATAACAGAGAGAGGACAGTCCTACTCAATACGTGGCTTCAGCTACTTCAGTAAGAAAGTGCGTGACCCACCAGTGAACCGCTGATTTGTATACAGCACCAGAGGGCACTCCATAACAAGCAACAAATTTCTATATATTCACATAGATTTTCCCATATTACCTACTTATTCTTGCGGGCCACCCTGTTTCCTTTTAAGCGCACCAACTCCCATTTTAAAATGAGTTGCTGCTTTTATGAGAAGATTGGTCTAGAATTTTTCTAATGCTTGGGAACCATTTTATTTCTAAACTAGCAGAGGGATGGAGCTGCCATGGACATACGGGGCAGGACAGGTCGCAGCTATTGCTGCTCCAGGAGCCTGCTCGCCTGCTCTGCTGCAAGCCGGACTAGGGGAAGGGGTTGCTGGCTCACCACCCGCCGGCAGGCCAGCGCACCCAGCCGTGACCCAGGGACGCACTCTGCTACCCAGCATTTCACCTCCCCGGCCAGCTTCCGCAAAGCCCTTCGAATTAGCCTCTGGGCTGCATGATGTCTCTGTACCTGAGACAGCCAACGGCCTGGAGCGCGTTGGCTAAACCCTGCGGGCTGTCCTTGCCAGCGCTGGCAGCGCTCGTGTGAAGGCTGCACGGACATCTCTGTTACATAGTCTGATTTTCGGGGGTTTCAGCCTGAGCTCTTCCTTTCTGCTTTCCAGAAATTTCTGAATCTGGACTAGCTGATCATTGTAGGTGCCTTCCAACTGAAAATATTCTATTCTATTTTAAAAACGGTCAGAATCCCTGAAGTCTTTACGCAAGGCTTCACCGGAGCCAAACTGGCTGCCTGTAAAAGCAGAGCATCTTGCAAAGCTTCAAATATGTTTAGGCAATGAATGAAAAATTGGAAAAAAAGTTTAGTTAACAGTCCAGATTGGACTATCTGCTTTTTCTGTATGTTGTGGGTGAAACCGAGAGCAGAATCTGCCCTAAGCAGGCTAAATTAATTTAGTTATATCTCTTCTATGTAAACAGGCATAGGAATCATTTTGCTCTTTTTGTTAACATTCATGGTACAAAACTAGACGCTTCCTCTGTACCGGGGATGTGTTTTGAGAATCCTTTTCCTTTTCACACACGATCTTTCTGCTGTGGACGCAGGAGGGCAGTGCAGTTCTAATTTGTATTCAAACGTCTATGAAGCAGATGGTCTTTGACATAAAGCAAGCTCAGCCCAAGTCCAAGCAAAGCCTCCGTTCCGGTTAAAGGACAGTTTCTACTCTTTCCTTCATCATTGCACTTGGCAACCCACCTGTAATTACGCTTTTTAAAATAAATATATCTTCCTCAATATCTACATGCACAGCATGTCTATAATGTCAAAGACAAAAAAAGGAAAAGAAAAAAAGAAAAAAAAAGGGGGAAAAAGGAGGTGGGAAAGGGGAGATGGAAAGGGGGGGGGTAAAAAAAAAATAAAATATGGCAAATACTCCCTAAGCATAAGAAGTGGCTCTATCAGTGCTACTGGGGACCAAATCCTGGAAGGTGCTGATCCCCTGTAATCGCTCTGGAGTCTCGTGCCATTTGTAAGCACTCAGGCCTCCCTGGGCTGAACTCAGAAGCAGACCAAGCGGGTCTGAAACTGGTCTTCCCAAAGGCACCGAGTCACCTTTCTGCAGGATAAAGCTCTTCAAACTTCTTCCAGACTGCAGTCGGTCCTAACGTGTAACAAATATGCTGAATACCGATTTCAACGAGGCAGGGGCTAGCGCAGTGACCTTTCACCCATAGCGAAGGGACCCCATCCTGGGTTGAAGATTAAAATAAAATAAATTGAGTTTCTTTCTTACATGTGTCTTGGTCTTTTTTGACATCTTATAAACAACTGTATAGCCCGTGGTAGGCAGAGCCTGTGAAGAGACTTTAAGTCTGTAATAAAAAGGCAGTGCTAGAGGATGGCAGCGTACTGAATTTTTTGGGGGGGAAACCTCATCGCTAATGGAATTAATCGCTTATTGGAAATGAAGACAAAATGTTCTGCCCACAATTTAATGTCATCTCCAGCAGGGGAATAAAAGATCCTGGTATTGATCAAAAAGCTAAAACTGTAACTTGTATACTAAACCGTAAAAGAAGGCAAATTTCCACAGGCAATCTCTAGTTTCATAGATGCTTCTAGAAGAAGCATAGATGCTTCTGCCATCGATGAAGGCTTTTGGTTTCTCCCTGTGTTGCTCTCTTCCAGCTTTGTTGATCCTTCTCGCCCTGGAAGTGCTGACGTACCCGTTTGGTGCATTACATTTATCTGTAGTACACATAAACAAGCTGCTGGACTCAAAGGCATCCAAAAAAAGGCATTCAGGATGCCAACTCACATACACCTCTAAATTCATCTTAGAAATTTTACTTGAGGTAGAAACAGTAGCTGCAAGGTTTTAAAAATGTGTGAAATAGGTAAAGGAAATAACCACTTAAAAAAAAAATGTTAGCAACTATTTTTTTGCTGGTAACCCTTTCAACAGATTTGTTCTGATCCCTTCTGATGGGTCACCCTCCTCGTTCAAATTTCCTCTGTAAAATAGATTTCCACTGTCACATTCCGTTTATTTTAGCGTATTCATTTCACAGTGGTTCTTCCAACCAGATACCCTAGTGAAAAGGCATTTTGCAAAGTAAATGACTAGCACCAGCCAAACAAAATAGTCACTGAAGTAAATGAGTAGTTTGAGGCGATAAAGATTGCCCTGCTTGCTGCAATAATTGGGGATTTTTTTAAAGCACATCTTTTTTTTTTTCACAGCAGCTGAAGCAAAGTAAACAATTTAGCGTGAACAAAAGTCTGTTGTTAGCAGGATATTGACTTTAACCAGGCTCTTCCCTTCTGCAGAACCTGAGGAATGGGCTGGTTTTGAAACCTCCCCAGCACCGCGCAGGCTCCGGATCCCATCGCATACCACAGCGTTGAGAAACGTTTAGAGAGCGTATGGCTACGCGAGATGGGTGGTATTTTATTAACGGTACCACACGGGATGCAGTGGCATTACACAAGATCTCACAGAATCTGTTGTGGCCACATCAGCGCAGAAGATTTTGTGCTGAAATGCTTCTTAATCAGGAACACGTTTTCATTAAATTCTGCAGGTCATTCATTGGTGGCACTTCCTAGTTCTTTTTCTGTTTGAGCCTTTTCATGGATGGCTTTGTTCCTTGGGAATATATTTACTCATAGAGATATACACAGAAATTTTAGAAATCATTGATGATATCTGTGGCCATTATTTTGTACTGTTATTTTATGAGCATTTCCAGCTAATATTTTAGTGAGCTGCATTATACCCTAACATATATTTCTGCATTTACTTTTTCTGTTTTTCAACTTTCAGCTTGCTTAGTATTAAGACCGCAGTGTTGTCAAGAAATCACACCATCACATTTCGTTTTGGCTCCTTGGTTTATCTCCAGCATGAAGCAACATGATTATTCTTTAAAAGCAGATTAAAAAAAATAAATTGAGTAGTTTCAAGCAGTTATTCCAATCAGGTAAAAAAAAAAAAATTAGAAGACATACTAGTAGAATAATCACCTTTACAAACGTCTCATAAGATAACAATAATGATAATAATAATAATAATTTTGTTATGACAAAAGAAGAGTAGCCTGCTTCTGTTTCTGGTTTCAGGTTCCTACCACACCCTAAGACATTCCCATATGAATGAAAACCTAATTCATCCGAAAACTAAACCTGCAAAAAATGCATCCGCCACGTCGGTCTCTGCATTGCCTCAACACGTGGCTAACACCTCGTGGTAAAGGAGGAGAGGTGGGATGGTGCTGCTAAGGGCGGGGAGGGAGGGAGGAACAAACCGCTCTCAGTTTGGACTGGTGGAACCTGAGACCAACTTCCACTGAATTTGAGGGAGTCACAGCACTCGGGGCCTTTCACCGGGGCCACTTGCTCATAAAGTCCTTCCAAAAAACCACTAGATGCACTAAAACAATCAGTTTGAAAATATCAAGGTAATAACACAGTGTATATACCTTCTTCTGAAGGCATACTTTTCCAGTAAAGGTGTACGTGACATAAAAGAAGGGAAGAAATGGCTAACAGTCAAGCGGTAAAAGAAAGATCACTGCAAAATCAAGAACCTCAAAAATAAAATTACTGAAATTGAGAAGGTGCACTTCACAAAGACGTACCTTAGGAAACAACTAAAGAGCATTTATGCAGCCGATACTTTGGAACTCAGTTACACTGGTATAAAAATACGGAGCAGCTCCCTCCGCCTTTCTTATTGTAACAGGTTTCTAGTGCAAAGCTATCAAAATAATCAAAGCAGTCACCGGAAAGTTATAAATAAATTTTAAAAAGGAAGGACCCACAGGATATTAGTAGTTTGAAAGACTGACATTCTTCAGTGGGATGCTAGAATTTTTTTAATCTGCATTCCTGTCAATGTACTTGTTACTCACCATTGCAACATATGCTGCTAGCTAACATAATCTATGAGGTACTTAGGTAGCCAATACCTAACCTATAAAATGTATAATTCCTTTTGAATTTTTGACTAAAACCATCTTGTCAGAGAGAAAAATGATACAAGGACTTATAGACAGCAAAAAGCATACAGCAAAACATTTGAAGTTTGGTTACCGCAGTATTGGGGTTTTTTTTTTAGCAAATTAAGTTTTCACATTTTCTCAGAGAGAAAAATAATAATGCCTCTGAGCTCTCCCCCCCCCGACAAGCATAAAAGTAAAGGAAATTTGATCAAGTCCACACAGAAACTTCATTAACATTGGTTTCAGCTGCAGTTATCTATTACAGGATTTTCTTTTCTTCCATATTGATGCAGCTGACTGTGGAGAAAAAAAAAAGTTTTCACTGTTATTGGGTTGGTTTGGGAAAACTTTAAAGATGGCAGGATTAGATTTTGGGCTAGATCATCCTTAGGAAGTATCTACTTCCATTGTGACAATTTTTCTTTATAGAAAAACCCACTTATTCATGGAATTAAATAGCAGAAATCTTCGTGAAGATGCAATGAGCAACCAGTTATTACAAATAATTGTCCTTACGCGGGTTCCTGAACTGTATAAAACATTCAGAAAATAAAAGTAGTACTAAACGACAGAAAATTATTGGAGCTTTTACAGAGAGGCTACATGAATTCATGCTTTTGGTTTGTTTCTTGTCAATCTGTTACAGTAATCGTAACATTTTTAATTGTTAATCAAACTTGGAGAGAGACCTGTTTTTTTTTTTGTAAAAAGAAATGTGAAAATTAATCCCTCATTCCTTCCCTGTTTCGCTGGTCTAATTCTGCTTTCATTTGCAGTCTCAGTATAATCATTCCTGATACATAGGAACTTGTCAGGGGGAAAAAAAAACCAAACATAGGGCCTCTTTTTTTTAAAAGCACTTTCATAAGAGATTATTCAAAGTTACAGGATTTTTCTTTCGGTATTTCAGCAGAGCATTCCTGAAACATCCATGTCCTCCCACCATCTTCAGCAAGCTGGTCGGACAACTGTGAAGGTTAGCAAAAAATAAACGCCAAGAATATTAAAATAATGAGATCATTGCCTGGCAGACAAACTGTTTTGGAAACTAAGATCCACGATACATCTCCTGTGCAGCCAGAGGATATGACTGAGATAAAGGGATGACCGTACAGAAATATATACCAAAATCCTATAATCCATTTGTCCATAACTATTTGCAGCCACCAGAATCAAGAACAAACAAACAAAGCAGTCTGACCTCAGTAGAAAAGATAAAGCGAACTGCAAACAAATCTAAAATTCCATCTCCCTCATCAACATGCTCAAAATGCCCTCTGCAGCCTGCGCCGGAGACGAGCGGGAGAGCCCGGCCAGCGCGCTAGTTCTGCAAAAATACCCTTGGGACTAAAAAAATCTCACCAGCGGGATGAAAGAAAGTGCCATATCAATTTCATTTCCATTCATCATTGCTAAGCTGAAAGTTTAAGAAAGTTTCATTGCCCATAAATACTCGGATCATAAGCAGCTGCACATGATATCATTTAGATCCCGGTTGCGTAACTCCTGTTTCCCCCGAGCTTTGTCCCTAAGCCGCAGCCTGACAGGCATCAGCGAGATCCAGCTTGCTGCTTTAAAAAAGCCTGCGCGGCGTTTTTACATTTAGCAGCTGAACCAAACTTCACAAAAGCAGCCGAAAAGAATTGGTAAAAGGTTAGGATAGATTGACTGTTTCCAAATTGGAATACTAATGATGATCTTTAATGAAGCCTGACAGTACAATCTGTTTCTTATTGTTCCCTAAGTGCTGGCTACTGATCATATTCACTGGCTTTAGGTGACGGGGACAGACAGGGACAAATGGGCCCCACTGGTGAGCAGGACTGTGCACAGCTGATCTTTCAACAAGGATTAAATTAATTAAAATGATTCTCCCATCAGAAGAATCAATCTTTTGATTTGTTATCATCATAGCGGTTATTAATTTTGAATGATGTCTAATTGGTGCCACTGCTGTTTGGGTCAGCTGGCTTCGTAATCTTCTTAGAAAGCAGTAAAGAATACATAATTTTAGTGGCTCAGGCAGGGAGCAGGGGAGCTGAAGGAGGAAAAAAAAAAATCCCCAACTTGATTTAATACCTCTCATAACATGGAAGAACAATGGAGAAAGCAAGCAAAGTACCTGCCAAGCTCAACCAGTGAAAACTGACTTTGCTTTATTAATTTCACTGCTTCTTATACAAAATGAAGGCACTTTCTCATAAAGATAGCCTTAAAAAAACCTTTTATTATAGTGTTGATAATAAGCACAATTGGCAACACTTCATTTTCTGGGCAAAGAGGATATGCTCAGGGCTGGGCAGGACTCGCGGGGGAAGCCCAGGGTGGTCAAGGAGGTCACCACTAGACTTCAGAGACAGAACTTGCACAGTATCTGCCCCGACCGTCTCCGAAGGTGGCCCTAGCTCTGCAAACAACGTCTCCCATTTATTCGCACAGTCAATCTTTTGAAACCGGGGTCAATGACCACAAACTTAGGATCGGGAAGATTGGGTCCCCTACTCAAATTTTTAAGGTATTTAAGCACTTTAAAACATCAACGGGAGTTTAGAAGAAATCACAGGAGCACGTGCATGTCCAGCAAGGTTGCCCATCCGCATGGTGTTGAAGTTTGGGCTGGATGTGTTATCTCCACAGCTATATGCTCAAATAATGCCCAAATCATCCCTGCAAGAGGATGTGGGGCTTCTTGTTTGTTGTTTAGATTGAAGTGACGGAGTAAGAGAAGGGCACGCTCTGTGCCTTATAACGACAGGCATCTTAACGAGGTGAGGACACAACTGCTCCTGACAGAGCTGGTATACTACAGAGTTTTTCCTTCTGTTCACTTTTGAAAGATAAATGTCTGACTGCTGTGGATGATCTGAAGGAGAGCTAAATCCTGAATCTTGGATGATATTCACACAAATTAAAGCCCCAGAGATTTCTATTGAAGCAAGTAATATTTGAATCTCACTCAGATGAGAACAGGGACATAACTCTTACTTTTTTGCTAGTTTGTCTTCTGCACATAGCAAATTGTTTCTATCTTACCTGTCCAACATCATAAATATATAATAGCAATAGCATCGCTTTGTGATCGGAGCAGTTCATCTGGGAAGGCATCTGTTTCATCAGTGGAATAGGTGTTCAGATGATAGATATCCGTATAACCTAACACGTTTGGGGGCTGAACGTGTTACCTCCCTCTTCCCTGCAGCTGGCAACAGGAGGCGTTGCTTTCTTTGCAAATCCAGTTTCGCCTTCCCTTTCCCAACCACACTCTGAGGCTAGACAACTAGCCGTCTCATAGCAAAAGGAAATGTGTTGCAAGACAAATAAGAGTGGTGCAATCGTGATTTCTCTTGGAGTAATCTCTTCTCCTTTAGGAGGATGGCATAATTGTTGTAATTCCTGCATTTCATCTATAATCCCAGTGAGGCTGGAATAGTAACACTTGAGTGAAAATTATTTCACCAACATTAGCCCTTTGAAGTCAACAGCAAAACCATCAACCCAGGAGCATCCATCCACTACACTGGATGAAAACAGACCTTTTATAATTTTAGCTGCATTCTGTAAGAAATTCTGCCTAACCTGATCTTGTCAGGCTTTACTCTAGGCCACAATTCCCACCAAGCCATCTTCATAACTCAAGTAGTAAAAAGAGATTTAAACCCCCTGTTTTTAATTCCTCATCCTCCAGATGGTCATTCTTCAGCTATAAGAAAGCAAGATAAACCTCTGCCAAATTACCGGTCTGTATAGCAGTATAAGTAGAAAGCTTTTGTATGATAGAGCCCAAATCTTCACCCAAGTTTGGGGAGCTGCAATATCCAGACCTGGGTCCTATTTCATAGGTTAAAAGCCTTTCTGTGTGTTAGATGAAGTTCCTGTTTGTCTTTTCTCCACATGCATTCCCCCTACTTATTCTGCTGTATTTGGTTAGACTGGGCACACTGATCTTATTCAACACCGTTAATAACTGTTTAGACAAGGAGTAAGTTACAGATTGTAAAATCCAACTGTTGTTCCTGGCCCCAGCGCTGTTTTGAGATATCTATAGATGACTGAGTAAATTGCATCTCTACCATTTCCTTTGTTTCTTTGTTTGAATGTCCTGTTCTGCAATATATTTTTAAGCAAATGAAGCTCAGTATCATTACTACTGCTCCCACAAATCCTTTTTTTTTTAAAAAAACCCAAACATTCCAGCTTTTTTTGAATTATTCTTTTTTTAAATAGCATGCATTTTAAAACCGGATGGAACCAAAGGCTGCTGACTATTGTCCAGTGGCACAATACCAGCTCCTAACTGTCATATCTACGACTGGTTTTCTATTGATTTTATCACCTCTGCAGTCAGAAGAAATAAGCAGGTTTAAAGAGTACCATTGAAATGCATATTGAGAATTTTATTTCCACAATGAGAAGAGTCTGAGACAAAAAAAAAAAAAAGAGATTAAAATATTTTGAAAGTTACACAGGACTATCATTGTTTAGTTAGTCTTTGAATCATGCTTAGGCTCAAATCTTATTCTACTCTGTTTAGAGACACAGCTGTTTTGATTGAGGTTTCAAAATTCCTCTAAGTACAAAAGTGTACATTAAAGCAAGTACATTAAAGAATCCACTTAATACTGAATTCAGTTCTCCAAAATGTATGTGTTGCCTTGCCATCTAGTATCGCTTTTTGTCCAAATATGTCAAAATATAACACTTTCCATTCTTCCTTACCAACACGATGCCTTTAAGCATTATAACTGCCTTGTATTAAAAGCTATTTTACACACCGGGAGGCTGTGGCATAGCCCTGCCACAGAACATCCAGAACGCAACCAGTAGGACACCAGATGTTTATCTCCATGAATCAACCCAGAGATTTAGCAGCGATTAGGGGGAATGAACATTTTCCCCTCCATGACAGCACTAGAATCCAGTATTTATATTTTGTAAAGATATCACTGGAATGCAGTATGTTCAACCTTTATGCACATATAAACTTTTAGTCCTGAGAACTATATTAGTCCTTCAAAGTTGTAGAAGTACCTGTCTTGTCTTCTCCAAATCCTGCTCAAAACCACTGTGGACATTTGCATATCCAACGAACAAGATAACCGTGTTGTCCATAAAAGCCAACCACTCCAAAACACAGAAGTTCCAGGAACATGCAGACAAAAAAAAAATTAGAAAAGAAACCCTGCAAGCCAGCTCAGAAAGGAGATCCAACAACTGTACTCGTGGCTTAAACCGCATGAATGTTTCTGGCCACCTACATTATAAACCACTCTTCTTCAAAATAGGACAATATAACCTGGAGAGTTTTTATTACTTCAGGATTACCTCAAGTAAACGCCAATTCCTGATGAGATACTGCTTCAAATAGTGCAAGATCAGAAGCCTCCAACGGCTTTTTCCTTTCGTACAGGTCCGACAGTAAAATCACCACTTACTTTACAAGCTCTAAAAAAGAAGTCAGATCTTGAGAGGCATAACTACATCAAAGGAAAGCAACATGGGAAGAGAAAACCCATGTGTACATTGAAAACAGAGCTTAAATAGAGCCAAGGTAAACTATTTGCGGAGAAGGCTCTCATCTCCTTCTAGCCACCATGATTTCCACACAACTTATTTGGATACTGTCAGATTTTTGTAAAGAAAACTCAGCTTCTAATGGTGGTTTTTAGTTTATGTGGCGACAGGCTTTCTGGAATTCCTCACTCTTTTTGTTCTCCTAAATACTTTCCCTGCTGGAAAATGCACTGATTCCAAACAGCTATAATGGCTAAGTCCTCTAGCAAATGTCTTAAGTACCTGATTTTGAATAACACCTTGTCCAAGGAATTGGTCAGTTGTTAACCTTTAACCCTATGGACCGCCATGCAGGAGGAATCCGCTTAAAATTCTCATTGTAAAAGATACACAAGTAGTAGCATTAAAGGCTATTTGACCTCAGGATTTTCTGCAGATAACTTTTGGACGTAGTTTTCTCACATCTTTTTGCATTTGCAAATAATTCCTTAAACAACAATCCAAACTTACTTCTCATGGTGAGGTTTTTTCCATTTCGTGATCCCATTTAGCAGTGAGGGAACTGAGAATTCTTTCCAGAAAAAGTTGGTTGCAAACAATTTAGGATTCAGAAGTGCCTAAGAAAGAAGCCGTATTTACTTTCCCTGGGACGGAGGACATAAGCTCTCTTCGACAGCTGATCTTTCTCGTAACAGAGTTATGCTAAGCGACCAGAAATCATCGCTAGGTATAGACCTGCCTGATGCATGGAACTAAAAAGAAACCCATATAATGCAGACCGATGCCATCCCGTTTTTATGTAACAGAAAATGACCGCCTAGAACAAATACACAACATGTCATCGTTGCAGGCAGACAAGGAAAGTTGCTTGAAAAAGCAGCAATTATAATTTTACCGTGCCACATGAGGTTCTCTTTAAATAAGTCGTCAGACTTCTCAGTTATCTGGCATCTAGGTTGCAAGAGCGCAGGTGCTGAAAGGAGCCGACACACATATAAATCAGGTTACAATGTAGGATGCAGAGTTACCACTTTCTTCTGGTGGTATTTATTAGAAAATACCATCAACACTACAATATATTTTAGTCTCACCTTCTCTTTAACTGTATTTCCAACCCTTCCATTGAAGCCACACGTGAAATCCTACCCCCATTGAAATTACTGGACATTTAGCTCCTGATTTCAGTGGAGCTAAGTCGTCATCAGTCACGTGGAAAATTCCTTTTGCATATAGAAATGCTTCAGTGATAAATAACTATATAAATATATAGAGTTATTTTATTTATAACTAACCGACAACTATTGAACCCAGACCTTGCTGACTTGAAATACGTAGAGAACACAGGGCAGGGTGGGGAATGGTCAAAGCGGGACCGCGTCAAGTGTCTGGGCAGCTCCAGGCAGTGCACATGCACGTCCATCCGAGGGGCCGGGACGCTAGATCATACGCCAAGTGAGGCAGGACTGTGCCGCGCGCGCAGCATGCTTGGGTTCAATGCACGTGCAATGAAGGGTCCTCTGCAGAGCCACAGAAAACCCGCTGTCTCCGCTGTCAGACCCACACGTCAGGGGCTTCCCCTCTTTCCCAGTGGGGGCTCTAAGGGATCATGCCTCAACCTGGGATGAGGCCAAAGCGCTGTGGGATAGCTGGAAGCGTAGAATATCCCAGAGCAGGTCGGCTGCTCCACAGAACCTCCTCTACCCTCTGCTTACGGGCCACATCATGAGACACAGTTCGGGACAAAACTCAGTTGGTTCAGGCTAGATTCATAGTCTGGATCTTGAGCGTTATCTTAACCCCATCTCTTGATAAGGCATCTCTTCTTGTTAGAGAGCAGAGCATAGGAGTTCTTTTAAGCAACGTACAATTGCTTGCTGATGGTGCTACAAAGTAGAAGCTTTTAAAGATATTCTGGTAGCCTGGGAATAATATATTTGCTTTAGCATCGTAGAGGGACTATCTTTCAATTTAAGGCAGGCAAAAATGGATTAGTTTTTCGATGAATACATCTGTTTTCATGAAGTAATTTTAAAACAATTTGCAGTAAAGCCAGCAGCTGTAGATAGATCCCAGCATCTGAAACTCAAACTGAAACTCTCAGGGAGTCTGGTTCATAAAAGGGGTGGGGCTTATTACTATTTACTCTTCAGATATGGGAAAGAAATGTTTTACAGCGAGTTCCTGAAAACAGATGCGTGATCAGTTATCTACAGCATAAGTAAAACAGTGGGCTGAAAAACGCTTTTTCCTGAAATCTAGAAGATGATGCTGTTTAAACTGAAACTGCTGCGAACCCTGGCAGTATCATTGTGCCATTTCTGGGTTAGAACCAAAGAAGTAGATTTCAAGGAGCATTTGCAATAAAGCAGGATAAAGTGGACTTCTTGAAGCTGCAATATCACCAGTCATTTGATTACAACTTAGGTGGAAGTCAAGGATGCTGAGCATTTGAACTGTTCATTTCCAAAACAAAACGAACATTACCTGGCAATTTAAACTTATTTAAACTGCTGAGGCATATATTCCTTTCTCTTCTAGCCTAGTAGTCTTCTAGTCAACTTTGTCTACTGGCGTGCAAGAATAAATTCCTGGCACCAGTACCGGGTTTGTTTGCAAAGTACAACTGCTAACTTATTTACCATAAGTGATCGCTATATGTTCAATCATAAAGATGATCTGAGGAGTCTGACTGCAGGGAAAGCCTGAAGGGCTGAATCGCAGTGGAAAACAGACTCTGCCGAGGAAGATGTACAAACAGCGAGCTGGAGCACGGTCACGTCTTGTGTAACACGGTGTCCCAGTCTCACATTTGACTAGATATATACATAATCAGTAAACAAGAAACACTACACAGCAGTAATTATTGTGCCCTTTAATGACTTTGAATGAAATTCTGATCCCAGCAAAGTCAAAAGGATTTTTTTGCAAAATACTTCCAGAGAGGCCAGCTTTCCTCTTGTCACGCCTCGTGGTCCTTTTGCTTGTACCAGTCTCAGAACCTCACAAACTCAGATGGTCCGTCTTTGCCAGCGGTGCGCTGCTGACAGCACATCACCTGGCAGCTGGTTTTGTCATCCAGGGGAAATCAGCATGGGTTGGTTCTTAATTTAATTTTAATTTAATATTTACTGTCACTTTTTCATCCCTGAACATGTATATGTTCTTAGAGCCCATGTGGTTCTCCCTGCTGGAGCACAGGCACTTTTCCACACACGCAGTGATTTTTGAACACTATATTTGTATACTTTCTTGACCAAATCAAGGAGTAACCTTTTTCTTGGATGCAATATACACTCAAAGTGCCAGAAGTAATCCTCCTAGTGTTAAAAAAAACCCCAACCAAACAAAAAAAACCCCCACAAAACCAAAAGCAAACAAAAAAACCCCCAACCATACAGCAAACGTATCGAGTAACTGCAGTCTTAGAAACAACTCTTTTGCTCCCACTTATGCCAACTATTACCAATGCTGTTATCAAATCAGATATTTTTCTGTTAAAGTTTCCACAGTATTTCTTATCAGTTCTGTAAAACAGACCTAACAGCTTTTTTTCTGCCATGTATTTTGCATTCATTTAAGGCAGTTACATTCCATAAATTCAGTATGCTTTACCATCTCAGCTCTCAAATAAAAGAGAGTCATCAGCATTCAGAGATGTTGTTTCACTGAAATACCCATTAAAAGAAAAATATTTTTTCCTTGCTCTAGAGAGTTCCTTAATCTTTCTGAGGTTTTATGTTCTTTGTGAACATTCAGGGATTCTGACTCCTGGG
Organism: Balearica regulorum gibbericeps; assembly: GCF_011004875.1. Classification (NCBI taxonomy): domain Eukaryota; kingdom Metazoa; phylum Chordata; class Aves; order Gruiformes; family Gruidae; genus Balearica; species Balearica regulorum. The sequence continues at coordinate 66,556,454 of NC_046188.1, forward strand.
ATTTTGAATAGGTCCAACCTTGATAAAGTTTCCTCACCTTCTCAACATGTGGAGCAACAGCACGCAGATATAAAGCATAAGGATAAATCGAGAGTGGTCCCTTGGTCATCTGCCACTAGCACAGCAACATTCTGCCGGCAGGACTCCACTGGGCTCTAATCAACGCAATTCAAATTCTCCTTATCATTTCCTCCAGGTTGTTTGAGAGGCGAGCAAAGAGCGGGATGACCGAATGATAAAGAAACCAAAAATACATGCTCCATTTAAACTGTTGCACTACGTCTCGCTTTTCCCCTTCCGTTAGTCGGTGTTTTTTAGGTTATACAAGATCCAGTGCCTCATTTGCAAATTCATTGCACATAGCCACAGGTTATCCCAAGCACAATCTGAAGGAGACAGTGTCCACGGGCCAGGCCACCTCAGGTTCCAGTTTACAGACCAGGAAAGCAAGGCAACCTTAATATAAGTGCCATATAAACAGATAAGCCAGCCTCATGTATCCAGAATCCTTAGGTTCAAGAGTTTGATCACTGGTCCAAATTTGCAAATTTTGGACCCGTGTTTGATTTTTCAATCACCTTGAAGTAGAAAGGCACAAGAAAAATTCAGATGCAGAACCTTCCTCTAACGATACATGTTTAGTTAGGGTCGGTCAGAGCAAACAGATGAACAATAGATATGTATGCATTAAATCTAAGAGGCTTTGCGTATTTGCATTTGTGGACCCACTTTCAAACACTTTACCCTTTAAACCTTTGTCTCAATCTCTGCACGTATAAAGATGAAAATTTCAGCTCAGTCGTTTGGAAGATGAATTCAAAGCTTTGAACTCATTAAAGGCTACCTGGGCCCCCAAATATCTGGCTGTTCCTAGGACAGCTCAACAGTCCAGTGAGGTCCTTGAATTTTTAGTCCTATCTAAATGAAAGAAAGAGTAATTGGACGTATTCCTATTGTAATAAAAACAAAACCCCACATCACAGATTTTGGGCAAAAATCCTCATATGTGCCTTAAACTAAGATTTACTTTAAAACCTCCTTTCCTCTGCTGACTAGAGAAGATAAAAGCTGTCCTTCATTGGGCATCTTCTATTTCATTTTGATACTTCTCAGCTGATGTACTTGTGGATTTCTACTGTATTCTGGGTCCCCCATACACGGAAACAGCTATGCTTCTAGATCTCATTGTTCATAAAGCACAGATTTTTAACATGATTTGCTAATCCCATCTTAATTTCTACTGTAGGCTTGGATAAGCTGGCACCAAAGACCTTCAGGGAAATACTGAAAATTGCTATAGGCTCGGCATCGTATATTTATGCGTATGGAATATTTACTGTTTATGAAATGAGCATACTTAAGGAAATTTTAGGCAGCCAAATAGCAGGAATATCGGCTAAGAAACTGCTCACATCACATGCCCTGATCTGTGAATACTTCGCTGATGCCACTCCACTTTTCTCCACTGACCCGGCGAGTAAACGCGCTGCAATGGAGAATTCCTGACATGGTGAACAAACGTTTTAAAGAAATATCACCAAATAAGAAAAATGAAAAAGCAGAAAGTTGTCCTGAACCATCAAAACAGCCAAAGCCCCAGAGAGATCGCTCATCCCCAGAAGCGATGTATTTTGTTCTCGCCGTATATGTTTAGGCTGTGTGTTCTTTCACGAAAGAGCTGTCTAGTTGTGACCAAGAGAAAAATACCGGTTAATCATATTGCCATGCTTTACATTTTATTCAAAAGTATGTGAAAAGTTCATATAAATGTTAAGTAACTGTTAATTAAAGTCCCCCTTTGCCCTCCCGGGGCAATTTCCCAGGCAGCTGAGGTGGAGGGGGAAATCCCCATTTCAGGCACGGACTGTGGAGTATGGCTAAAGACCAAACCAACCGGATTTATTACCTTCATATCTAGCGGCGAGGAGTTTGTGTCAGACCCACCACAGCCCTAATAGATCTCCTACTGGGCCACAAACACCAGTACAAATGGCAGGGCTGCCAGCACAATCCTAGCGTGAATGGGGCTAAATTAGCCAGCGCTTAATAACCAGTTTACTAACACCTGTATTAATTAGTCCTGTATCACTGTGAGGAGGACTGCTGTTAGACAAGGCATAATCCCATAAGCTTGGCATTTGCATATCCCTCATTAGCTGATTAAAACCTGAAGGAGGCAGGTTTTTGCAGCCGGTGGGTCCATTCCAACGCTCCGGCTGCCTGGGTGGCTCGATAATGAAGTAACGGTGGTGAATGTGAGGTTTATATGTATGGAAGGGATTAAGAGTATTAGAGTTTGTGTGAACCGATGTTGCCATATTCTCTCTACTGGATCACAGTAATTGGATGGGAGGAGCAAGAGTGGATCCATTAGTTTTGTCTGTTTGCCCAGGAGCTGGGTGCTAGAGATTCAATTTTGCTTCCTTTTGCTCCTTTGCTTTTGTGAAGCATGGCTGCTTTGTCTGGGCGAGCCCTTAGCACCTCTGTACACTACCCACGCTAAGGCGATTCAGCCACAAAGAAGAAACCTCGGAGACAGCCAGCATAAAATGCAGCCTGGACTCAAGTACTACTTGAGGGCAGCACAATCCTGCCTAGCCCAATCCTGGGAGAGAAAGCAAGAGATAATTGAAATCTATAAACACCTCTGGAGCCTTTTTATTATTTTATTAGTTCTCCACATTTGGGCTTAACAAACCTCATCATCAAAGAAGCCTTGAGCTCCTTACAAGAAAACTGAATGGCTTGAAATTTCACTGACTTAAGGAGCAATTGTTGAGAGTATTTGCTGGGCTTGCATAATTCTAATGAAAAAAAAAAAAAATTCCATTTCCTACATTATTTGTACAGCTGGAGTAATCACTCTGTGTGACCGATGATGTAAAAAAAAAAAAAAATTTGCAAGATTCTCTCTCCCATAGTGCCAACAATGCGCCTTCCACGCCAGCAAGAAGAAAACATACTAAACAGTTCAGGAAAGCCTGATGCCAAAGACAGGCTTGGCAGGATGTGAAGCCACAAATTATGCCCAATAGACATTGATTAAAGACACAATGGGGGGTTTGGGTAATATTTTAGACATTCTAACATGGCTACATCATTTCAGCAACAGTTTGGAGAATGATTTCTTCTGTTTGGGATAGCTTAACATTTGAAAAATTACTACATAAATGAAGCTGTGAGGCACAGAGAAGATGGGACTTTTCAAATACAACAATAATAATAGAAGCAACACCCACAGGCAGCGTATTTTTTCCAATTTTTTAAAATATTGTTTTGTCCCCAAAGCTTAACACCATCACTCTATTAATTACACTTCCCTGAATTTTGGTAGTATAATATCTTTTTTTTTTTTTCTTTTTTTAAATCATCTCTATTTTGTGGTTTTATCCTAAACAATAGCAATTGTTTGTGAAATAACAGAAACTTTCCTTCAGAGGTGTGAGAAAACTAAAAATATTCTGGTCTTTATGAACAAAGAGATTTTGGAACACCCAAATGCACAGTGGCAGCGCAATGTTAAGGAATAATATTTGATTTACCCTTGTGTCACTCCAGGTTTTCCTCATTGGACCAGTTTTATCAACACAAAACTACAATGACACAGACCCAACTTCTTAAGCAGTGAGTGAATCTGTGTTACTATCTCCATGTACGGTCAATATAGTTACGTGCATTTTAATGATGTAACTATTACATTTATTGCCTTCCACCTGAATTTTACAAAGGAAGACGACTATACTGGGTTTCTAATTGGATGCAAAGGCAACGTTTCAATTGGACACAGCCCGGCATTGACTCCATAATTCCATACCTGAATTATATAGGCTCAGTTAATGCTTGCAGCAGCCTATGCGCTGACCCGATGAGGCAGCTCGGGAATGTGAGAAGACATACATCAAAAGTAGCTCTGCACCTTCTTTCTCTGAGGCCGTTAGAGGACGAGGATGTGCCCAACCAACCTGCCCGGCTGCTGGAGCCCTAAAATCCAGACAGGAACCACAGCTCTCCAGCTACAGCTTTTGTCCCCGGGAACATACTCAGGAGACCAAACCAGGCAGACTACATTTGGCCTTGTGAGCATTTCGGGAAGCTACGCAAGGTACCACCAGCTTGTGCAAGCAACCACTTTCCTTTCTTGATGACAAAGCCCTTCATTTCCTTTGTTCTTTCGCTGCTTCTTGTAGGAGCTGAGCCTTCTGCGGCAGCTCTGACAATACCAGTTTTGTCTGCAGGGTAATTCCACCTATAACACCCGATCCGACCTCGCAGCTATGAGAAATCAGGTGACCGCCACGCTGTATGGATGATTAATGAAACGGCACCAGTTGCCAAACCAGTGCTGAAAGGACAACACGCATTTGTCTAAATACTACACAGGTTCTGCCAGGCCTAGTGACAAAGAGGAATGAGGCTGTCCTAGGGTGAGCTGTAGGTGTGTCAACAGCTCCTCGCGCGCTCTTCTCCGTGCTTCCTCTAGCGAAATCCTGTAACAGGGAAGGGGGCATCAGAAGTTCCCATGCTACCTCTCATTCCCCCCAAGGAAAATGTACTTTTAATTCAGATTATTTGCATGTTTGGGTTTATAACACAGCCCCAACAGATAAATTCACTGCCAGAACAAAATGGACACTGAGAAGGTAAATGCTTCTTGAGCCCGTCGGGCTGTAAATGCCAGCCCTTGCAAAGCTGGAGAGTCAGACACAGCTTAGATGACATGTCTCCTGAGAATTTGGATTTGGACAAGAGAAAAAGCTCAACCATTAGAACTGAGCTTACAAGTAACCAGAGAGCCAGCAGAGCTCACCATGAATGCCTGTGGTCCCACTGGTTTAAACCAACTAAGGGCATTTCATTTCAGCTCTCACACCAATTCCATCCTGGAATCGCACTCCTCCAGCTTCTAGCACTTGCACTTACATGTCCAGCTGGATCGAAGAACTGATCCATCTCCAAGGAAAACTGGGGATTTGAGGGCTGGGGTTTGTTTAGTTTTCCAGGATCAGTGCCGTGATCCAACTCTCTGAGAACCCAGGAGCGCTCGTGCTCCCTTCACAAGGAGCCATATGGAGAAGACAAGGGGCAATGGGCACAAGTTGCAGCAGGAGAGGTTTCATGTCGACACAGGAAATTTTTTTACAGGGAGAACAATCATTCACTGCAACAGCCTCCCCAGGGACGTGGTAGAGTCCCCATTGCTGGAGGTTTTCAAGATGCATTTTCGGAGGGTGCTAGATAATCTCATCTCGGCTTCCTTTCCCATGAAAGGTTGGACCAGATGATATTTTAAGGCCCCTTCCAACATGAACTATTCTATGTTTCTAAGTGAGGTAGTATAGTAGAAGAATAAAATCAGGAGGTTGTGATAGATTTAGAGAGTTCTAGCAAGAAAGATGAATACAAAAGTACTTGATGGCTTCAGAAATAGCCTAAGAAACAGGACATGATCTGCAGAGGACAGACAGCAAGGGGTCCCGTAGTCCTCTCACTGGTGGAAAGCCCTCAGGTCCCTCTAGGGCTGTGCCTTTCCAGAAAATAAAAACTGAAATCCAAAATGCACACTTCGTGGAGTTCAGGAAAACCAACTATTTAAGTTAATGGAATTACTTTGGGGAAAACAAGGGTGTTCTTTGTGTCCCAAAGTAAAGGAAGTCCAGCCCTTCTTCGATCTAACATTTTTTGTTAAGAATTAGCAATGACTTTGGAGTAGCTTATTATTAAGGATCACACATTTTATTTGTGGGATACATCTTGCTATCTAGTTGACTTTATGTGGAAAAAGACCCGCAGTCTTCTAAAATGACTGCAATGAGCTGTAGGAGAGGGCTGCCAAATGAATCATGCTGTGGCTGCACTGTGGTAAGTTCCAGAGCACATAATAACGCTCCCAGTTGTTTGTTTGACTCATCTTATGATGCTGCACGCACATTTAGCTGATGTACCAACACTAATGTACCGTGCCGTTCTGGGAGTTGGACTTATAAAATATCTCATAAAAATAAACAGTTTTATTGCCAGGCTCATGAATGATAATCCCACAGATGCAAATCATTAATCACAGATTGTATCAAGGTAATTACCAAACCAGGGATCTGTTTTATGGAGTTTGTGGGTATGTGGTTAGATTATGTTCTTTTTGCACAAAGCAGACAGCAGTTGCTTGCTGCTGAAATCACTCTGTACCCACAAGGATCAGGTCCTAATAATACAACAGCGTTCAGCCAACCCGTGTTCATTACGGCACTGGGGGTGTACCGCCTGCACAGAACATTTTCCTGTCACTTCTATTTAGCGTACATTCAGACTTCTCAACATTGCTGCCGATTTGAAAGAGAACCAAAAAAAAAAAAAAAAAAATCTCATCACTTGCTTATACTTAACAAGGCCCAAATCTGAAATCAGGAGAAGATCTTGACTCGCACAGAGCTGTTGTCTATTTGTCCATTTAATTCATCCCAGCAGCATGAAAGAACCTTGTTTTAGAAATTCCTTATCCTGGGTTTTGCCACAGATTCTGTTCCTTGCAGATAATGACAGAATTAAGTACAGAACGAGGGCAGGGGGTTGTATTTCTCCTCACTTCAAACCTTTTTGTATGAAGACTGAAATCACTTTTAAAAGTGGAAGTATTTTGCATTGAGTTATTTGCTAATATTTCTAATTTCTGCCAGCTTCGACAATCTATTTTGTTTCTAGCCAGCATCACCATCCCATTTTCAGGCACCACTGTGATGTGGCACTGGGATTTAACAACACCGCAAGAAGCCATTCATATCCCTCACTCCACACTTCATTTCACACCTTCCTCTCCTTTACCACCACTGCCATCCCCTAAAACCATCCATTAAAATACAAGTGGGGAAATACTGTTACAAACTCCAACCTAGGCAGGTCTCCAAAGCACAGCTGAGCCCTGGGATTCTGAGCAGCCAAGAAACACACATTGGAAGAAAACTGTCTCATTAAGGGGGGGCGGGGGGAAAGGGAAGTTTAGTTGCATAAGGACAAAGGACCAACATCAAGGAAATCGGTCCAGAACCATTAACTCCTCCCACAGGTGCTGGAGTAATTCCAAGCATTTACCTGGCTTTCCATCACTATTGCATATAAGCAGGTACCCCCGCGGCTCACATCCGAAACGGGCAGAAGGCTCATTCTCAAAGTTACCCTCATTTTCCATCCTTATCCTGGAATTTTTGTGATCAAAAAACCCCACGTACAGCAAAAATAAAGGGATCCTGCACCATGCAGGGCCTTTAAACAGCAATCTCACGTTGGAGCCCATACTGCCTGATGCGGCCATCAGGGAAATCCGCACGTATTGCCACAGACTTGTGGGGTTTTTGGTTTGCCGTGGAACAGGCAGGGTGGCTGGAGGCATGTGTTGCCATGTGAAATGCTGGACACCTCCATCTTCACGGCGATGAGAACCACCCGGCCCTAACAGCTGTCTCCATGCAGCTGTGCTGGCCCCTCTCTCCGCAGGAAACAGGTTCCCACTGCCCAAGTCCCCACAGCTGCACAGGATCAGCTGTGGAGGACACTCAGTGCGAATCATTTCATCTCTAGAAGGAAAATCAAAGTGTCAGGTCAGGATGACACTGGAGGGAACAGCTGAGGCTCAGCTGCACTTACAAGCCACCACCGAGTCACCAAGGCTGATTAAATTCTTCTTTTTGATTCGGCTGTTTCTCCCCGTCTTTTAAGTTTACCTATCAGTGACTTCTAGGGGTCTGCATTTTCTTCTGTCTAGTGAAAAGGAATAGACTTTTATGTACCTTTATAGCACGGAAATACATTTTGTCCCCCGTTGCTCTACTACAATTCAGGTTTCACATCCTGAGATATTTTGGTGAGTGACACCTTAAAAACTCACAGCACTTTACTATTCGTTGTACAGCATCGTTTTAGCATTACACAAGAAGTACATGAATAATGTGAAGGATGGAAGCTGAGGCCACGGTTCCTGCATGATCTGCTAGATGAAGTGCAATCAGGAGAGCCTATTTAATGTGGTCTGGCAATTATCCATTTAAACAGAATTACAATGTCTTTAATCATATTGGCACAACAAGAAGCAGAAAAGAAAGTTAATCAACTTAATGGACTGAAACAGATAGGTCATTTTATTCTTTGAGTTTTGAACCAAAGAATGCGAGAGCCTAGAGAGCCACAAGGTCCTAGTCCACTGAACATGTTGCTTGCTGGCACTCAGGCAGATGGACTACACGATTATTGCAGGTCCCTTCGAACTGAACTATTCTATTCTAAGATTAGTAGTACTTAAAGCACAATTTCCTGAATGAGTGGGTGATACTGGTGGTCTAAACACAAAACCAAGGTGCCTCGGCAAAGTTGTAAACTTAGAATGCTTCGTATCGCCTTCCTCTATGCCAGCGCTTACTCCAGGGTTCCTCCTTGCTAAACACCAAGTAGCTTCTCCCTTTTATGCTGCTGCCACAGAGTAGCTGAGGCACAGGAAGACACACCATCACTTATGTCACAGTAACGGGTTTAACTCCCTCAACCTTGAATCTTCCAGAGAGAAAAGCACCTCCTTTGGGGCCGTTAGAGGAGAGCAAGAGACGTACTTATATTAAAAAAAACCAAAACAACTCTCATTTGGGCTGAGCATGATCATTTATACCGGCAGCTTCTTTTGTGACCACAAACAGGTGGAAGAACCTTCCTCACAGTGCAGACTACTGGTAGGTAAAACTACAGTTTTACTGCAGCTACTCAACTGCAAGCTTTTTTGCATTGAAGGTGAAGCAACACTATAGGTTGATTTTTATATCTTCTTATTAAACTACGGTAGGGTTTAGAAGTCTAAGCCTGAAGTCGAGACCTTTGCTATGCTAGGCAGAAGGCCAGAACAGGAAGAGTGCCTTTGAGATGAAGAGTGTGATAGCCAGTTAAAATAAACCCATGGTTTTGGAGCACTTAACCGTCAATTAGCTGTCAAAGCACTGTTATTTATTCTGTATCAGAACTTCATTGCTCCTTGCTGTACTTTACCTTATACCACAAAGGTGGGAGGTGCAACTAGGTCACAGATTCAACTCCGGACATGGACTCCTTTCTCTTCCCCTTCCTCGTGCTCCAGCCAAGTATCAAACAGCACGACCGACTCTGAAGAGACTTATATTGGGGAGCCCCTGAGTGCCTACGGACACTTTACATCTACCTAACACACAATTAACCAACACTGGGTAAAAAAAGGCCTTTACGGGACCAACACATGGATTTGAAAAGTTTGAGTTTAGCTGAACATGCACTTGCATTATTTAACACACGTTCACCCTTTGTTCTGTCTGCTCTGTCCCCACCATTTACTGCTAAACAGGTCCCTTATCTTTATTGATCACTTAATTTATCTTTTCTTAACTCCCCTTGCTCCGTCTGGTGCCGTGTGTCCAAGGTATTGAGGCTAAACATCCGTCTGTTCATACTATCATGACTGGTTTGCCTTTGAAAGAATAGGGGGAGCAGGTGGTGTGACTAAGTAGACCCTCGACAGAATAGGGGCACCATTGCTGTGTCCTGTCCCAACCTGCCAGCGATTCCCCACCCTCCCAACTGTTCCACATTAAAGCAGTCAACTGTGGCTTTACAGTCCAAGTTTTACACAACTGTTTTACAAACCAGGAAGAATTTCTTTTGTTGAAAATCTTTTGTTAGGCAGCACAGAATGGGGGGGGGGGGGGGGGGAACGGGGGTAGAGGGAGTTGAGAAAGCCCGTTCTGAGACCGAGTGCATTTTAATGTGCATGTAGATATACACTACGCAATGTGCCAAGCCGCTGAGCTCACTCTGTATTTCCGTGCTGCTTGTAAGCTCTCTTTCAAAACAGTTGCACAACATATATTTCAAATAAGTTCATCTTTTTCATTTTCTTGGGGTCTTTCAGTCATTTCCCTTTACTACTGTTTGTGGTACAATTTTGTTTTAATAGAGCAAGTAAGACTGAAAACGACCAAATAAAATCAACTCTTATAACGTGTTTTTTTTCTCAATAAGAATAGAATATCCATTTTTTTCCGTGTTGCAAAATTATTATAAATCCATCTAACTGGATAGACATCCCCAAAGAAAAGTCCAAATGATGCTTCAACCACATTCCAGTTTCCAAGCAATCCTACTACAAGCACCATGCTGCTGCTGATCTCATACAGCACATTTCCTCACAGGATTCAGTGGTGCGTATTTCAACCCCGATATAGGAAAGCATTTGTACACGGGGCTTATCTCTGAGATAACATACTCTGAAACAGTCTGGTTCCTAAGAGACAGAACATTTGGGAACTCACAAAACAGAATCCAGAAAGAGCAAATACTTGTTACAGCTATGAAACTAATCTGGTATCGCCACCAGAGTGCTACAAATAGTTGCATACAAAAGCTGAACCTACCAAATTCTTCTCATTTGGTTTTTTTTTTTTTTTCCTCTTCCCTGCGTGAATTCATGAACTAGACGAGTCACAAATTTTTCAAAGCCAAACACAAGATTTGGGTGTTTTCCACATTTTCAAAGGAAAACGACAAGCTTATGCATATTCACATTTTGCACCACAACCTTTTTTCTACAGGCAAAAACGTATTGAAAGTTCTATTTCAGGTAAAATTGCAAGAGATAGAGATCCTTTCTCTTTTTTTAAAGATCTTGCAGTCAATCACTGAAATCTTGTAACAGTACAGGGGAAAAAAAAAACAACAAATAAATAAAAGCTTATTTCTTTTCCTTCCTTCAGGGACTTGTCAGTCTTCCTCCCTCCCTCCCACCATCACACTGCAGTGGAAAGACAAAAGCTGAGACCCTGCTCCTATAGTAGTCAATGGCAAAACTTACATGAGGCCTGAATTTCACCCAAACTGCCAAGTCTTGCAGCAACCACAGAAATCACTGACTGTTGCCTAAAGAAGGAAGGATCCATATTTGTTACTAGATCATTGGGAAAGCGCTGAGAATTAATCCTACTAAAAGCACTGTTTTCTGTTTAAGAGCCTGATCCTCTCAAACATGCAGGTAATTGACTTTTCAGTTCAACTGATATAAAGAGCACAGGTGAGATTTATGGGCTTTTTTTAGCTTCCTGATGAAAAAATAAAGCATAAAAATATCAAAAAACCTTCAGAGTTAAAATGAAATGCTTTGGAATGATACACATATGTTTAAAAAAATAAAGAAGGAAAACAGGAAAGAGAGAGTATGTTCACATAAACCTTGACTGACATATGTCCCTTCAGAAACCTGGTGGTTAGGTCACTTGCTCTGAAGACATGGTTTCAATCCTTCCCTTTCAAGAAAGGGCCTGAAGGGCTTCTACAGAAAGCGCTAAACCCACCAGGATAGAAGATGACAATGCGGATGCTCTGTGATTGCCACTCTCTCCGATTACATATTATGCAATATGAACAAATAGGCTACTACTCCAGTGCTGGATAAAAAGGGATCACTGTGGTTTATTTTCAGTTCAAACTTGTGCTCAAACGCAGCAAGGATTTAAAATATTTTTTTGACAACCGACAGAGCAATATTGGTGGATAATGGTACATCAGGAAAAGTTCATGCAGTCCTAGAAATGACCACCAAGATGAGGATCATTATCATCAAGAATGAAACATTCTCAGCGTTTTCCCCAAAAATTCTTATAACGCTTTCACAGCAAGAAACAGAGATAAATAGTTTGGTATTGTAGGTAAGCAGAAAAAGAGGATATCTACAGAGATCTATAGATCTAGAGTCTCTGTAATTTAAAAAGCATACCTAGCCATTTTCTCGATATGAGATGAAAAGCTGTGTTAATAAAGCTTGAGGGGAAGAAAATGCCTTACATTTCTGTTCGTTTCAAAGGTATTACAATTACATACCTACCTCAGAAGAACTCTGTCACAAATACTGCATTATCTGTAGATTATCAAACTGCCTTCCAACTGTAAAATCACAAATCTACAACTAGATTAGAAAATCCTTCCGAAAGGTTCATTTTGAATATTGTATATGATCTCTCCACTACCGTGTTTAACAATATTGTTTTGTTCGTACTAACTTCTTAGGTGCTGACTAGCTTTTCCCAAATTTGTGTATGAATTGTCAATACATTTGAATGTAAGACAGTCAAAAGATAGATGTAAAAAAACAAGTGTGAAGTCCACAATCGTTCTATTTTATCTGGAGGTTAGTTTGCGTGTCTAGAATTTCTAGAAATACTTAACTACTGAATCAGTTATATTTTTATCCTTTTATTATACTACAGATAGACAGAGAACCAAATAGACAGATAGAAAAAACGTGAAACCTAAGAGGAGATGACATAGTGCTCCTAGTGACCTGCAATGCATATCTGAATTGGATCACAAATGACGTAACTAGATCTGAAATGAGTTTCTTGGTCATTCCGATCCTTGAGGGAAGTTTATCTACATCACAAAATTCACCAATGGCACAATTTGACAGAACTGACATTTTCAGAGAGGCTTATTGCTGGCAAGGCACAGATATTGTAGGTCAGAATCAGTTGAGTTGGCTGATCTGCTGTAGACAAGGTTATATGGAAGCTGTCAAAAGCTGTCTAGAATCAACAATGCTTCCTTTCCAAGAAAAAAAATGAAATTAATGAAACATCCCAGCATATGGATAAACGAAACGTAGTTTTAATGGACAGGCAGCTACATGCACCTGTTTATTAAAAGGCAAGAACAAGCTTTCTGCAGTGGTATAAACAACCCTCAAAATATTTTATGTGCATTTTGCTGCTTCTGTGAAACAACGTTGTCACTTGCTGCACACATCAAACTCAATTTAACTTGCTTGAAAGTCACATACTGGTATCCTTAATATATAAAGGCCTTCATTTTACTTCCCAAATGGAAGTGAATAAAATTAAAGGAGAGGGGGGGAAATAAAAAATCATATTAGTTTCAACTTACCTCATTGCAAATGCAATATTTGTGTAATTGTGTATAATCATTTAAAGTATAATTTAATACATCCCTTTAACAACCCACAAATTATCACTTGACAACTAGAAATAATAGGTCTTTTTGTTAAAAACAGAAAGCATGTGAAGACTAAAGGTTAAACAGGTCTTTTCATCATGATAAATCACTGGTTAATGAGCCTGGTATTGTTGGGTATTATACTTGCTCACTTTAATGCCATTACCTTCTGGTTGTAAAGCTGACACTACTAATGATCTTCATTCTTTGAACTTTTCCACAATATTGACTGGTTGCATAGAGCAGATGTTACTTGGATTTGACTGCAAAAGTGGCGATTCTTCTAAGGCTTGGAACAGCCCTGAAAAGAATGATACTGAACACAATGTATTTTGATATCTCTAAGTCAAAAGAGAGAGATTCTTCTCTAAGTGTCAACTATTACTCTTGCAGTTTCTCAGTATCACACAAAAATCACAGATGAGAGATAAATCTTCTTCATCTATTTTCTGAAGTTCTTTTTTTTCTTTTTAAAGAAAAACCCTTGAAATAACGTAAAGAACCAACATAAGAAAGTTCATATCTAGTCTCTTGTCATACCAGAAACTTCTCCTGTATCACAGCGTGCACAAGTTAAAAAACAAAACCTACTTTTTTCTCTATTTCACAGCTTTCCTTGGTCTTGACTGAAGGACGCTGAGGTCGCCAGGAGCTGTATTAGCGAGTCAAGTGCTGACAAAGCAAGATGCAGAAGGCACGCATATGTTTGTGTACCCACATCCATCACTTTTTCTTCCAGAGGGAAGGAGGCCCGGCGGAGCCCAGTTCTCCGTTGCTAGTAGGCAGTTAGGAGAAGTAGTTACTTGACACCTCTTTAACATATGAGGGCTGTCTTGAGTTGTGTGATAGACTAGGTTCAAATAAACTCGTCTTGGGAGCGAGATGGAAAACTTAAGGGTAAGAAAGCAGAGATTGCTGAATTTATTTTGAAGCTGAAGCGATGTGGAAGCTTCGTGTTTATTGCCATTCCTTCCTCTTCCTGACCTTCCCTGTTTCTTGCACCTCTTCTCGCTCTGTTCCTGTCACTACTGGATTCTATATTTAGAAAACGTGGACCATAGGGCAAAATTCAAACCTTAGGAAGGCAGAGGGAGTTTTATCTCAATTTACATCGAGCTCTGGGCCACGAAGATTTTGCTGCATCATGGAACAGAAAGGGGGACAACCGAACTCGTCATCCCAGACGCCAAACCTCAGACCGTTCCACCCTTCACGCACACAGTCTTTGTATACTTCTGTGCAACGGCAAGCACAAAAGCTGCATGTTTAGCTTGCGCAAAGGCCGTATTCTGCCCTTTTTGCAACACTGTTATACCTAGTGGACTCGAAGGACTTTTAGATTCTTTTCTACTTTTACTCAGATAAGGATTTGTTTTTCTTCTCCTTCAGTGAGTTTGGGGAGAATGAGGATGTGATTGATTTTTATAAATACTATTCTGGTTATGGAGTTAAGTTTCATGTGAGGTGAATGAACAAAAGAGCAATTTAGATAAAGACAGAAAATAAATACTAAAAAGTCCGTACTAAGAAATCCAAGCTCCAAAAGACATTTTGCATGTACTGCTAACAACTCACTGGTATATAAAAAATTTTTATTTTTTTTTTCTTAAGTGATTCATGAAAATTTAATCCTTAACCTGCATAGGAAGTTTAAGAAACTTTTCAATACTATTAAACTCACACTATAAAAATATAAGCATGAACATATTTCCTACCTGTAACCTCTGATCCTACTGAACTCAGTTGGATTAAGAGAAATAGTATGTCTATCAAGACAGCACCTGAGGCTGAGCTGCAAAGAGGGTCTTTCGCTTAAAGAACTTAGAGCTACTCACATACAGGATAAAATTCTGAACAAGTCAACCAAAGCAACAACAAAATAAACATTTCACTTGAGAAGTAATTAAGGAGATACGACTCATTCATTTAATGGTGGGTGGGGGATGTGACACAGTCTTTAACAACCTACAGGCTGCAACCAAAGTATTTCTTATCTGAAAGATGTCATCTCCAAGAGTATACAATACACCTGTGTCTAGTATGGGTCCTGTCCTAGTGTTCATCTGTCCCAGCTTGCAATTAGGATAAACGCTTTTAAAATCATTTCCAAAGTTGCTGTCAAATACATCTAAATATCTATTTATCTATCGGTATATCTCCCCACAATCAGAACTGCAGTCTTGCAAAACCCAGGTTGGCTTATACTGTAGAAATATAAATCCTCTCTTATTCCGAGTTTATCAAACATACAAGAATTTTCATTTAAAGAATATTTACTTGTTAGCGCAGCCAATTTGTTTCTATTATAGTGTCTACAACACGTGTTTTTCACCATGCACAAAGTACTTTGAAAGTACTAGGAACTAGATGATCTTTGAGGTCCCTTCCAACTCAAGCCATTCTATGACTCTATGATTTTACAAAAGGCATATTTTTTATAAAATGGCCATTTAAAATAAGTATTTTTACTGTGGGTAGTATCAACTTTTTTTTTTTCCTTTGGCTTATTAATTTAAGTGTTTCCCATTTTATTGATAAAGCAATAAAAAGAATAGTGACTACTGACATGAAAAAACCTCTTTGAATCTCATGGACCACACACAAATGCTCTGTGTATTTGAAGATTATTCTGCAACTAGTTCCACTCATATTCTTTGATACGAGTATTGCAAACTGCACACTCACACTCTGCGTTGTGTTCTCAGGCAGCCTTTATTTGTAGCATAGAAAGCTTCCATTTTTAAGAGCTATTCCTGATTTTTTTTTTTCTTGGATGAGATGCAAGGCTAGTGGGTGAACATCTGTATTCATTTGGATATTCAGAGAGAGTTTATTACCGTGTAATCAGAGCACTTCTGCAGTATTTGGGCCACTAAAAAATCACTAGCGGTAAACAGTTCAGCACAAGCTAATGCAAATTATCCAAGAACGGCTTTGTTAGACAAACCATATTTGCCACAGAGGCAGACCCATTGTGAGTATCTGTTTCACAGAAGGAGGGTAACTTCTTTAATCAAAGATATTAGCTCGTTCCATATTTTTGCCTCTACATACTAAGTAACTCCATGGTTCAATTTATGTGTCTTGCTATTGAAAAGCAGAACTGTACATCAGGTAATTTCTCTGAAGCTGTCTATCTTGGCTTCAGGGTCTGCTTTCTCTTGACAAAAACCCTCTTTCACAGAATCCTCATTCTCTATCCGTAGATTTGCGATTTAAACAGCGGTATCCGACTTTGTTCATGCTCCCACTCCAATGCCTCGAGCCCATGATTCCTGCCTACCTTGCCACCCAAAATCATAAATCCCAATTAAAATAGTATGCTTATAAAAAATTGTAACAAGTAATACCTTTACTTATTTCACTATTTCTTTAAACAGAAGTTTCATTGCAAGGAAAAAAGTCTATATAACTTTGTGTGTGTGTCTCTACAACGTTCAATGTGCAATACGGCACAAAGTATAACATTCACTTAACGTACTTTCGCACGTGTTACCCAGAGGTTACCCATAAAACTCCAGGAAAAGCTCTGGTCTAGCAGCAGAACTGGCTGAAAAGACTTAGAGGCAGCCCAGCAGAAAGTTTCCCCCCCATACATACATTCACGCAGCCTCCTCTGCCTATTACCCCCTATTACTTGACCACATTCACCCCCACTGGCCCTTTGCCTTTGACCTTTCTCTGCCACTGCCTCTGATTTTGTATTTGTTTTCTGAGGACCTATTATCAATCACTTTTAAGTACCCTTAAGCGGGACATTTAACCTAGGCATGTGAAAGTAGTAGATCCTTCCATCCAAAGAAGAAATAAGTTATTATAAGCAAGACAGTTTATATCCCTTTAGATACTAAAGCCAGAAAGAAAAAAGTAAATATGGAGAATAAAGAAGTTGCACATGTTCTAGTTGCCAAAAAAAAAAAAAAAAAAATAGGGAAAATAAAGAAGTTGCACATGTTCCAGTTGCCAGAACTTGCATAATTTTTGAAGAGCCTCACAGAGTTATCCACTTTTATAACCCACAAACCACGACTTCTGCTTAGAAAAGTTCAAGTGCTGGTGTCAGCTAATTTCTCTTGTACCAAAATGTTGCATTTTATTTCCGCTGATTAGCATAAAATTGTTCCCATTGTCTCAGCCACAGAGGCACACAATGGTGCCAAAGATCCCTGCAGTGGGGAGTTTCTGCATATTTCCAGCTCCTGGCTTTGCTTTAGAATTCATTAGCCACAGGAACACCACACGCTCTGTGCTGGATTTCCA